>NC_134037.1:137151887-137841150 GCF_965140245.1 Athene noctua
GATAGTGGAGAGGGAAACAGCTGCCCTTTCTCACACGTATCCAGAATGATAAGCTGAAGTCAGATAAAACATGTGAAGAGATCCTAGCATATTATGCCTCTCTTTGCTGGGACTTGAAGGCAATAGTTTCTTAAGTTGTTTTAAGTCTATTGGCACCATATGTAGCCTTATGCTAAAATCTTGTACAAATGTCTGTGAGGAACTCGTTAGACATTTGAAAAGTTTTGTCCTTTGAAAAGGAGATTCTTAAAGTGAGTAGGCTTTAAAATTCAGCAAGGAGGGTTAAGAGATCCTTTGATAAGGAATTTTTAAAATCTGGGAGAAAGCACTTTAATAATACCGTTATAGTACTTTTCATCAGTCTTACTACACCCACGTGCAGTATTTCAGCTCTGTAAACTGAAGCTTATTTATGTTAAATGATTTGCCCAATATCTTGTCATGGGTAAATGGCAGGCCAGAAATGGAACCCAAGAGCCCCGATTTGATTTCTTGTTGAATTCAGAGACGGTATACTGCCTCTGGAAGAAAAACTCTCAAGAATTCCACTGTAGCACTCTGCATGAGGAGTCTTCCATTTCAATAAATGTGTGGTTATAATATGTCTGTGCTCCACTGACCGAGGTCCCTGAGGTTGCTTTCAATCCAAACCCATGTCTCCTTTGTGGGTGCACATTGCACTACCAAATCTTTCAGTGCTCTAAACCAAAAGTCTTGTTCTTAATGGACATATTGGGGAAAATACAGCCATCAAAAAGCACCGCTACTGCCAGTGAAAATAGCAAGTATGGGTGAAATAAAAAGAAACTGTAGAGTCATAAGAATATAGGCTGGAGTTTGAATGCTTCTACCAGTGTTGGACTTCTTTTCGTCAGTACTGATGATGAGACAGCAGATATTATTTATCTTAAAACCCCTGTCTCTCAGTATTTACCATCTCTGTGAGATATTGAATAAATATGACTTAAGTTTCTGTATTTTCAAATTCATAGTTTTGAAATTTGACAGTGCACTGTGTGAGCATTACACGGAGGTATTTCTGGGTTTTGAGAGAAGTCTTTTCACGTCAGCTTGCCTTCCCAGTAGCTTTCACAGTGTGTGAAGAAGGAAGGTGAGAACAAGAGCGAATACTACCATCCTGCAGCATCTGGGCAAACATTTGGAATCAGTGGGTTAAGTGTGTTGGCTGTTATAAGAGACTTGCATAGACTCTATATCTAGTCTGGAAAATCCAATCTCATAATCTTTATAGGAAAAATCAAGAGTCAGGGAAATGCAGTCCAACACAATTTGTTCAGTCAGGCCTTTGTGGTAGAGCTCAGTGAATTTATAAGATGTAGAAGTGATGCTCTTTCTTAGAATTCCAGATTTTTCCTCAGTCAGGGAAAATTTTGCATGTTACAACCAGGTTAATTTGCAGAGATAAAGTATGAATTTCTTCAGCCAAGACATGGAGGGCATAAAGTTGAGTTTTGTGAGCAGAGTTTTTCATTAATATCTTAGTGTTTGACCAGAAGGAATTTGATTGTCTTACCATTTGTGCTAAGGATAAGAAGGTCCGAAAGCAATGAGTAGATGGAAAGATACAGATGAATTCTTTGTACAATAAGGGCTCAAACACGGGTATTTGGTACCATGTGAGATGCTGCAGGACACCTCCTGGCCTTCAGCTGCTTTTCCCAAAAATCAGGTATCTTAGAAGTGGTAAATTGGTATCACCTAGCCGTATCCAGATGTGCTTAATCCCTACAGTTTTTCTGATGGCATTTCAAAGCTCTAAGCAAATGCTTTGAGTCCTAAACCCCAAACTTTAAATACTTGTAACCACATCTAGTGTATGATTTATTGATGATAATCCTACTGTGTAGTACTTCCGGATAAATCCTTTTATAGCAGTTATTAGAGGTAATTTCTGACTCTCTGTTAAAATGGTCTATCACATAAAGAAGGGAGGTCAAATCTAGACCTGATATCATTATATCATTGATATAATTAATGCTGATTCGATTACATCAGCAATCCTCTGGCAATTTAGATGAGCCCGTAGGCCAAGAGTTTTACCTGTAAATGCTTATTCTCAATATACCATATACTGGGGGTGTGATGGGCGGTTAAGAATAATTAGCATGCAGTTTAACTGTTCTTTTATCTGCCACAGTATAAAAGCCCCCTCAGCACATGTGCTGAGTGGTGTGAATACAACTTGGGTTCCCAGATAGCCATAAATTCATGCCTGCTGATCGTAGGAAAAAAAAAATACTGAAAGTTGAATTGTTGTATTTAACTTCTGTATTAATTGCAATAGATACAAAAAAAAGTGAAAACAGAATTTATGTCCATGTTACTGAAATCTGTGCGGGATAAGAGAAGGAAGTATTAAAAATCTGCACAAGGTCCAATTCTGGAGTACAAAGGAAAAATGTGAATAATCTGAAGTTGCTCAAGATGTATACCATACATTTCAAATAGTTGGATTATCATTCTAGATAGTGTGTAGCACATGTTGATCTTGTCCTATTCTACAGGTATCATTAATGGCATTATTTCTTTCAAGGGGATAGCATAAGGTTATATATCATGTCAGGTATCAACTAATAAGACATGATCAGTCTGGTCTGCTGAGTCCTTTTTTTGAAGACTTAATCCTTATTAGAAGCAACACTGTGAAGTCTGAACCTTTTTCTTCCATTTCATGCACTGATATTCTTCTGCAGCTATTTTCTAGCACGAAAATAACAATAATGTATTTTACAAATTCTCTTCTCAGCCCTTATTCTGGCAAAGCTCCCATTGACTTCAGTATTTTACCTAAGTAGAAACCAAATCAAAATTTAGTGAAATATTTCAGGATTTTGTGCTCTATTTAGCAGGATTCGAAAGGATAAATTTTTTTGGTGGCGAAATCTGAGGACCTTTTGAATATTGCCAGTCCTGTTTAAACCTTTTCCAGAAAGCAATTTACAGATAATTTCAGCAGAAATTTCAGCAGAAACCTGTATTTTGTTGACGATCAGCACTGAAGGGTTTAGTTTCATGAAACCTAGAACTGCACTCAGAGAAAAGAAATTAGCAAGATTTTTTGATTTGTTAATCTTCTACGTTGGACAGTCTCAGAGAGAGGCTGTAAACCTGCCTAATGGTCATGCAGTGGAATAAGATACTGTTACCCTGGCAAACTTGGTGTTAATTTAGGAAATGGTAAGTTGTGCTTTTTTTTTTTCTCCCCATTTTTGATATTTCTGTTTTTCATATGCTCTATCTTAGTAAAGGCAAAGTTTATGATCTCTGCTTATGACAAATTGTTTTGATTGTGCTCAGTATTTGGTGAATTTGGGGAAGCCACTGTCACTCAGCTTTATTACTTGGTCATTTGTCTTCTGGTTAGACTTGGGATAGGGGATAAGAAGAGTGAGGATCACATCTCCAGCTATCATCCAGGGTCATCAAATGGACTCAGCCAGCTATTTCCAATGAAGAGGTGGTGGTAGCATTGATTAATTCATGATCACAAAGTGCTTTGGGCTTCTGGGATAAAAAGCAGAATAGAAGTGCGAAGTATTATTAATGGAATGAATGCTTGACATAGTTAGTATACGATGTTAAATATCATTTGAGGATGGGTGCATTACGAGAGTGTGAGTGACTCAACTGAAAGTAATTATGGTTATGTCTTTAATTGAGAAAAACAGATTCTTAATCAGTGCATCACAGTTTCAGCCCTCACAATAACTTCCTGGTTGAGTTTATGGATCAATTTAGTTCATCTGACTAACATATGGCCTAGGAACTGAATGCTGACAGCATCTTCTGAGTTTGGGGAACATATGCAGTCACTTTTGATATTGATGGCTGGGAATTTTTCTTCCTCTCTTAGCTGGACTTAACCAAGCTTTCAGCTGTGATTTTATTTCAAAAGGCAACATCATGCTACAAGAGATGTATTTTCTCCTTTTCCAGGTGGTTGGTGAAAGAAGTTTGTAGTTCTCTCCGAAGTCTGTAAACATAATGTTGTGGTTGTATTTACACTGGGACAGATCTTGCCCTGGTTTATGACATTTGCCACTGTGTCCCCAAAGCCAGGATTTGGCATTTTAGGGTTCGTTCCTATGTAGTAGGAAGCACTCGTTGATTGACCACTTCGTGAAATCATGGATGTGTTACGATATCTAGCTTTTTCCTAGAGCAACTCACAACTACAAGGCTCTTTCTGTGGAATTTCAGTATTTATGCATGATGTGAAAACCAGAGGGATGTGCGCACCTATGTTAATGCTTTGCTTTGCTGGCAGTGCTTGCAGTTTTACTGGAAGTGTCAGAATATCTGATGTTCTTCTTAAAGATTCTACTTTTGAGGTAAACAGATAATGTCAGGATCTTTGGGTTTTGTTTGTAAAATAAGTTTCTAGTTCTTGTGATTGGAGGGAAGACACTGAATTTAAGATCAAAGCCATAATGCAAAGACTCAGAAATGAGAAAAAAATATAAAGGCTGGTACTTATTAGATTGGTTAATAATATTTTAAAACATGTTAGAATTTTCAGAAGAAAAATGGGAGGAAATGGTGAAAGGCAGGAGGGAAACAGCATGCAAGCAGGATCAGCAGTAGTTCATTTGCATCTTGTTATCAGTTTGGTCTGAGGAATAATTTAGTGGTCTGAATACTAGCTTTTAAATCCCTCTGCGAGTTGAGTCTGTATCTACAGTATCAGCATCAGGATAAGGAATAAAATTCTCACCTTCACACCTCTACCAAAAACAAGTATAGCAGTGAGATTTTATCATATATTTTGCTAGCCATTTAAACAAAGATTACTGAAGCTGCTCTGTCTGGTATTACTTATCTGTGTCTTTATTAGTTGACCAAGAAATGCACTATTCATTGTTCATCTGTATGACGTTTCTGTGTCTTTGCCTGTTTGCAGATACTTCCTCTTCTCTCCCCACTTACAAGTGTTTGGGCAGTGAAAGTACTTACCAAAACAAATTTCCAATGTATTTTGTGATATTCTGCTGGTTTAACTCCTTAGATTAAGATTGTGTGTGTTAGTAAAAGATATGTGCCCCTTCAGACATTAGTCATTAGAATTGCTGTATGAATTACTGGGTGGAATTGTAAATTCATTGTCATGTGGGAATCAGGCTGCATGAAACCGAGGGTCTTCTATGGCTCTGAGAGCTGTGAAATAGCTTTCAGGACTTAAAATGAATGGTTATGGATGGTTTTTTTTCTCTCTGTAAATTCCATTACAAAAATAACAATAACAATAAAATTGCAAATAAAATAGTTTGTTTGCCTAGGGAATTGTTTAATTTGTTATTTGGATTGTAGTACTACCCCAGTCCCCAAACAGAATTAGGGTCTGTTTGTAGTAAATGTTTGAGTAGAAATTAAGAGATTGCCCCTGCTTTAGATCTTCATAATCTACCTCAGAGAGTCATACAAATGAGAGGAGACATCGCTATAGGCAAAATGTCAAAGGACATTTCGGAGATTATCCTGCTGTAGAGATGGGCCAAGCTATTCTAAGTCACGTTTTAATGATGCAGAACATGGTACACACAGGACTGTTCTGTGAATGAAACAAAACGCTGTAAATTGTGACTTTTTTTGGGGGGGTGGTGGGGAGTGAGGCTATGAATTTTAAAGAACCGCAAATTGACTTCCAGGGAGAATACTTTTGAATTTCAGCTGAGAGTTTCCCACAAAATTTTCTGACATGTTCAGTAAAAGCATTTGTCTTGCAAAACCCCTGTTCAGCTGCAAATAAAACTTCTGTTGAAGTTTTCACAAATACAGTTCTTTTCTTATCAGCCTATGTTGGGGAAAGAGTCGGAACCTAGAAATAGTGGCCTGTGGCTCACTGGGTTTTGTGATTGCCATGGACTGGGAATTTGTTGAAAGCAACCTAAAAATGTGTATGACTTCCTAAGGGCAAATGCCAAGTCACCCTCGATGCACTTCTGGGCAGTTGGGATTCTTACTGGGATATTCCCCCTAGAATCTAGCCAGAAACAGCGTTGTTTGCACCAAATTTTAGGTAGAGAATATCTCTGGAATTTGAAGTCTGATCCTAACTCTGTTTTGTTGATGGGAGGAAGAAATAGTGGTTTTCTTTCTATTTCCTTGATTTTTCTGTTTCCTAAACATGATGACTACTTGCAAAAGAAAGTAAGAAGACATATCCATTGCTTTTCCCTGCCTTGCTTCCCTTGTAGATAATCTCCTCCAGTGAGTAAAGCAGGGCAGGTGCCAGGAGTGCTGTTTCCTCTGCCAGCAGCATAAGGAAACTGTCCGGCTGTACAGAGCAGATTTTCCCAGCTCTGTGTTTATTAAAGTTGTGAGGAGAAACAGGAGCATTGAAAGCTTTCTGGAAACTTAAAGGGGGAGGCAAAAAAAAAAAACAAACCAGCATCAGCTGGTATTTGGTGTTGAGGATTTTATACAATGCTGAGACAAACCCAAACCTTAAGTAAATCTTAGGAGCTCCTTGAAAGCTTGAAACTTGGTTTGCTAGACCATTTTAGAGCATCTATAAAGCTATTGCCTTCTCAATTTGTATTGTTCTGTTTCCGAAGATCAGGTGTATTTTTTTGACCCTTAAGAATAAAGGTAAAGCTACAGAGAAAATTGTGCATCTGTCCTATAGATACAGTGCAGTTTAGGATGGGGGCAGAGTTACATGTTCGTGCTGCCACAGAAAGACGAAGGACACTGTAATGTTTAAATCAATCTGAATTTCCTCCAGCTAAAAATAAAATAAAGGAAATGGTGCATCTTGGCAAATACATCTTGACCTCATGCTATTTTTACAAGTCAGACAGATGTGCAGTCACCGATAAGCTAGTACCCAGAACCAGCTATCAAATCAGAAATCTGTGGACTCACTCTTCAAATCCCAGCACTAATCGCAATGATAAAGAGCTACCTTTCGATTAATCCTGCCCTGGACTTTAGACGAAAGATACTGCAGTTTAATTACTGAGTGAAATCCACTTTGTCTGATCTGCCAGTCTGCACTGTAATGTCATAATATAATCAGCTTCACCCCTGTCTGAAGCTCTAGGGCTGTGAAGTCCAAGGACTTGTTTGATTGGAAGAAATAAAACGATGTTCAAACAACCACCAGCCACAGTGCTGTAATTACCAGAATCTTGTTTGCATCTGTCTGACTTTTTCACCATTGGGTTTTTTATGACACGAAGAGGGAAGGAGAGATCGTGGTGGATAAGAACAGCAACCTGACAGGTGACAAATAAGATGTGGGAGGGTTTGCTTGTAGAAAATAATCATTGTAAAATATTCAGGCTAATTAAACTGGGTCTCTTTCTTACATATTTCCCATCGGCTTCAGTGACACATGCTGGTTCAAGCAAAGCCAGCCATCGGTACTGTCATCTCATAATTAAAACCTGTAACTGATCTGGGAGTGCCTTCACCAGAGGTTCCAGTGCAGGGATAGAGGAGTGTGCAAAATCATATTTCTACCCATGTGAGAGAGGCAGTGGGGCTGCCACAGTGTGAGATGTTCCCTCCCGCCCCCCTTTGGAGATGTTAGCTATGATTTGGAGGGAGTATTTCTTCAGACAAAGGAAGAGCCCATGGCTTAGTTCCCGCAGCAGTGTGGGATCTCATTGCAACGAGTCACTCTGAAAGCAAAGGGAGGATTTAGAATGTTCCTGATCTCTCAGTGTCAGGCCTTCCTTCTCCCTGACCTCCTATACTAAGAGTGCAACCACGGACTGTCAGCAACAATTTCTTTTCGATGTACCATGGAGAGTTTTATTCTGGAGAAGTTCGTCACCTTTTCCAGTCTTGTTTCTTGGAGCTCACTGTATACCTGTGACATCCTGTCACCTCTGACCTCAGCAGAACTGGATCGTTAACAGGAGGTGAGAAAATCCAGAGTTTCTAACACATGCTTTGTTTGGATATTTTTCTGGCCATGCGAGGGAGGTTGTGGTAGTGGTATGGAAAGAAAAATAGCTGACAACACCCTCAAAAATGGTTTGCTCCCAAGTTATTGCTAGACATAGATGCTGATGGCCAGGAAAGGAAACATGGTTTTTATCTAGATGCAGTTTTCAGGGAGGGCATTCCATCCTGTGCTGGTTGGGTGAAGTCTGGTTGAATTTGTTGACATCTTTTCAGTGCTTAGGCTTTCTTCCCCCAACCACTCCCAAAATCCTGATTAATCTCAGTCTTACTTTCTCATCGTTCAATATTCTCTGCTATTCCCTTTGTATCTCTTATGTCTTTTGACAGTTTCCAGACAGATCTTCCTTTTTCTTCTTCTCACATGATATGTTCTGTACAACCCATACCATTTGAGTTGCACTTTTGACTCTCTATTCTGTCCTTCTAGCATGGAGATCTTGTACCATCACTCTTCTCCCAGCTCCTCTCCCCTAAAAACACTTGTATTTTCCATCTCTATCCATCTGTTTTTATCGAAGCTGGTAGACTATCATAGTGAATCAGAACCACAGTTTGAGGATGATCCCTGTGCTGCTTACTCCTCAAAGGATGAGCTTGTTCAGCACCTCTGCCTGAAGAGGCCAAGCACAGGGTAAGATGAATACTCTCTAGGTATCCTGAAGTTATAGCCCGTGGGTAGATTTCTGTACAAAGACCAATTCTCCTTTGTATTGCAAAATCAGAGCAATGTCTTGGGGCAGAGACTGGGGACAAGGAAGAATATCAGACAGCAGTTGTTAGCAGTATGTGTCTGTGCCTTAAACTTGCAATACATTTACTTTCTTCCTCTTCCTTTTGTACCCTGTAGCTGACAGTGGTGCCTAGCATTGCCTGTCAGCAGGGATGGCATGCAGGGTGTTTTGCAATGGAAATCTGGCTTTAAACCTAACTGGGTTTGTCACTAGTGTTTTAACTTCTGAATGGTATTTAAACATTACAGTCTGCAGACTCAGTTCCAGCAGGATCTATCCAGAGGAGGCCGTCTAGAGAATCTCCTCTGAGCCAGCTTTGACCAGCAGCAATGGCCCTAACGCTTTATTTGTACAGTACTTTTGACCTCAGTCTAATCCTTTGCTTTAGAAACAAAAATGTCAGAAGGAAGATGTGCACAGCTTCTTTTAAACCCCAAGAGTATTTTTCAGCATGAAGGAGTCCATTGAGTTACACGGCCTTGTTAATACCAGTCCGCTGCACCAATGATCCTGCTTCCCAGGGGAAAAATAGCAGGGGAACCTGAACAATAGTTGTATGGCCAGTTACTACAGAAATGATTTCTCTTCCAAATGCGAGGATAATGGAGGGCAGAGGGTAGTGTATAATAGCACTTAAAAAGAAAGGAAGAAATTAGTGTATATTGATCAGAATAAATCGTGTTCCTTTACAAAAAGAAAGGGATACATGCAAGTGGAGTAGAGGTTTAGTGTAGGAAAGCCTTGTTACAATGTCCAGTGATGTGAAGTTCCCACCTTTCTAAATATCTCAATTCATACCCAGGTTTTTGGTATGCTTACAGACATAAGGACAGGGCATTCTTAATGTAACGCTGTCACATACTTGGATGTGTGAAGTTTTGTGTCCGTGATGCTACATTGCAGCTCAGTTACAACTATACAACTGCATAGATGTGACACCGGTTCTGGGCTAGCTTAAGACTACCACTGCATTATTGGGACTGCCATAGGAACTCATAAGAAGACCCGGCTCAAAGTGTTTATGGCTGTGTAGATTATGTTAGCCTCTTAACCTGCTCTGGGGAAATGACTTTCTCTTCTCTCAGTGATATTTGTAGGTCCCAGCTGTCTCAGAATAGATGCCATGGCATCTTCTAAGAAACTATGTGGCTTTTATCCTGAGTACTGTGTGAACTAATGATTTTTGCTGTGCAAAATCAAAACATAAATGATCTGTAGTTGGGGGAAGCAGCACAGGTAGGAGGAGACTACAGGAGAAAGAGGAGAAGCAGAGAAGTGATTTGAGGATAGAAGAGGAAAAGTGGGAAGCTTGGATCCCATCCTTCATCACTCATGATGCTGTCTGTGCTGGTCCTTCAGTACTTATTCCTTAGCCCCCACACTGCTTGCTCCCTCATAGTCTTGTACCTATGTTCATATTAGCCCCAGAGTTTAGACTGAACATGTGAACACACTCACATGGCTCACAACGACATGTTTACAAGTACATTGGTTTCAGCTTCTCAAGTTAATGTCAAGTTACTGAGACATCTTCTAATGCAGGGACAGGTTTTTCCTTATTAATAAAAGCAGAATTTAATTTAGGAAGGTGACAAACTCGGGAGGAAAAAAAAAAAAAAGCAGCAATGAAATTGAATAATAAAAAGAGTGTTATCAGCATATTCCTAGGCCCTATGTGGAATAAACAGTATCTACTGGAGGTAGGGTGATACTTGTATATATTGGGAGCAGTTCCATCAGATGCACAAATCAAGTCCAACTCATGGAGAATCAGAAGCAAGAGCTGAATCTCAAGGCTGCTACTCGGATGTTCAAGTTACTGGGAAGTAACTAATTTTCTACTTGAAAATTGCGTCATGGTACTGCTGTATTAATTTTAGAGCTGGTCAGAACACTACTGACAAGGTGTCATTTCATCATAATATTCCCTTTTCTCTTTAGGACAAAGGCTTTGATGAAGAGAACTTTCTGGTCATTTCTGGTGACAGAGAGTGAAAATTTAAAGTTTTTAGGTCTGAAGACATTTGGTCAGCTTATTTTTTTTTTAGAATGTTCAAAACCTGTTATTTTTGTCCCAGTGAAGAAAGCAAAGTTCTCATTCACCGGTCAGCTCTAATTAAAATTACCCCCTCCCTAGCAATGAGCATGATGGTGGTTCACTCTCCTTTTAGTCTAAGCACGTCACTTTGTGCACCGGAGGAAGAAGGAGAGGAGCCAAGTCCTCTGCTCAACATAGAGAAGGTAGACTATACCCTGCAACTGCCAGGCTGGCTCCTCATTTATTCACTAATGAGTGCCTTCTGATATGCCATGGCCATTGGCCAGGTCACCTTGGCATTCATCAGAAGTCAGGGCTGTGTTTATATTCCTTGTAGCCATGCTAGCCCCACTTTTTAAATGGAGGTTGAATTGAAGCCCCCAAGATTCTGCAAGAGCCAGAGGAGAGTTAATATTTTTGGTCTCTGGTCCTGCTGATGCCGTTAACAATGTTTTAAGGGCAGAAGGCAACCGCTAATTGTGATGTAACTTGAATGATTTCATCGCCTTACTCCTCTCACCCGATTAGGACATTCATCAACTCTTTCTGGTCACTGTTGACCTGCGATGCCAACAATCTGGCAGTCTTTGATAGTCACTTAGCCAACCTGGAGTTGATTTATCCACTTGGGTCCTTTTCTGTAGATGTTTTTCCTACCCAGTTCTATGCAGAATATTCTCATGCTTGAAATTGTGTGGGGGACTTCTGATTTTGTTGTGCTTTATAATGGTTTCTTTCACACAGTTAAACTATATCATGTCAACGGTGAGGAGAAACCTCATTTTAACATCTTGTTGGCAGTCCCCTAAGGTACACATTTTTCCCTAAACCCACTGCTCTTGTAAATCATAAAATACCCTTTTTGGAATAGTTATCCGTTATAGAATCTTTCTCCCTTTTAGC
This sequence comes from Athene noctua, assembly GCF_965140245.1. Lineage (NCBI taxonomy): Eukaryota > Metazoa > Chordata > Aves > Strigiformes > Strigidae > Athene > Athene noctua. The sequence goes on from NC_134037.1 coordinate 137,163,495, forward strand.
ATAAAGCTTAGTTGAGAAACCAGGGGAGGCAGCTTACTTGACTGTCAGAGCCCCTGCTGAATTCATCCACAGGTCTAAAGAGATCAGAATTGTTTGAACTGACCCTTTCTGTTGCCAGTGTGAAGAGAAATCCCTTAAGCTTTTTGCTTTCTTGTCATGTATGGTCTCCCTTTGTCAGTTCAGGTCCAAGGTCCCTGTTTTCATTTTTCTTAGGGACAGTGTCAGCTCTAGCAATATGTGTCTTTATAAAGCCTGCAATGAGAGAGCAAGAGACTGAGCAGGAGGGTGTGGGGAGAAGGGTAAAATATAGTAGGTGAGTATCTGACCCTTGAGTACCTTACACTGTCTCCGAGAACCGCAACCTTATCAAGAATCACAGTTGTGGCTTCTGTGGCAAAGGATGACAACAAAAGCAACTTTGCCCACCACAATTATTATTCAGATTTAAGGCCAGGGTTTTAAAACAAATGCATTTGGAGCAGAAATGTGGAAAGGAGCAGAAACACAAATGTTGCTTACTGGGGGCCCTGCAGACAGAAAATTATTGTGTTTCTAACGCTATTGATTTTTTGCAGCAGCTGATATTTCAATCTGGGTGCAGCATGTCTGAGAGTCTACGCACACTGTCAAGAAGAAATATGATAGTGTCTTAAAAGATTAATAATATCGCTGGTCCTCAGGAGGCCTGTCTTAATTCACTGGCCTGTTCCTTGGCATGTACTGTAATTTATCTAGTCTGATTTGAATAGCAAATGGCAATCGGCTGCCATTAGGGAAATAGGCATCAGTCTTATTGATCCAGGATGGGCTGGATTTTATTTAAGGAGAGCTGCAAAATGTTATTAACTTCCGGATGAGAGGCTGGAGGTGGAGAATTTTTTTGCAGCGTTCCAAGGAGGGTGAATTACACTGAATCTTAAAAGTCCTGAAATAGATAGTAAGAGGGGGAACTTGGGGAGGGGAGGGGTGTCAACCGCTACTACCACTTTGTTTCCAGAGACACCAGTTATTTCCAGCACAACTGTTTTCTTTCTGGGCTCTCAGTATGTCAATGATGTACTCAGTTGTCTTTGGGTGAAGGCAAGGGTGCTTTGCGTTTAGGGAGAAGAACAAGTAAGTGGTGGTTGATCTTCCTATTGATTCAAATAAAGCTGGAGTTGACTCTTCGCTGTGATGCATGAATTGTTAGTTTTCCAATCCCCCTCACTATGCTTAACAGGAGCTGTGCAATTTAAACCTCCAGACGTCATGGGGAATGTGCAGCCCTTGCTGATGCTCTGCTTTATGTGTGTTTGGAACTGCCACCAGTGCTCCTGAGGGGAGCAGCTGATGTGGCCAGGAGAGAGGTAATACTGCACAGGTTGTAAAGGTCCTGTCCTGGTCCCCTGTTCATACTGGTTCTCATCAGAAGTCACTACAGAGAATAAAACAGTCTTTGGATAATCTTTAAGTGCTGCAAATGCAGATTTTTTTTCAGTGGACAATGTTGTTAAAATAATCATGCTGAGTTACGGATGTGAGGAAGACTGGTGCAGTCTCTACTAGCAGAGAAATCTTATGGCAGTATTAGGAGTCTGAAAACTAATGCCTGCTTAATAAAACTAAACATAAAGAAGTAAAATTACACTGAAATACCTTGGGAAATTTCCAGTCTCATGACATACCACTGTAGAATAACCTCCCCAGAGAAGAGGTGGGAGCCCAGTTATTTGGCACTCTTTAAAGTTAGACTAGACAGAACATCAAAAAAAAAAACCAGTGTAAAGAATACCCCAGCTCAGGTGGGAGGATGGAGTAAATGATTAAATACCATAGGTCTTTCCAACTTTAATCGCTGTAATTCTTTGATACATCAGACTCTCCCAGCAGGAATCACTAGAAAGAAAGATCCAGGAGTGCTGTCTATTAAAAAGCTTATAGACACTTCCGTTCCAGCAGGAGACACTGTAAGGAACCGTGGAGGAGTGTTGTACGTAGGGGAGTTCAAAGCTCCCCTCCAGTCCCACTCTCTCTGGGATGCCAGCTCCTCAGGGAGTGGTGCAGGAATGGGAGCTCTGTGGAGCTCACAGACCCTCCTGCACCAGGCTCCCCGTGGGAGGCACTGGGGACACTGGGCAGGGGTTGCTCTCTCCGGAGGTGAGGAGCATGCGGTGGAGAAAGGGATGGGGAAGGGAGGGTGCTTGCAGCTGGCCAGTTGGCTTTTTACCTTTGAGAAGCTTCTTTAGGCTTACAGGAGGATCTTACCTATGTCTTTTTTTGACAGTGTTCACAATGAGGACAAAAATGTGCGGGAATATTTCAGAGAAGTAGCTTCTTGTTTCTTGCGTTTCTTTTCTTTTGCACCTAAAACATGGGGATAGAGAATAAAGTGCCACAGGAAATGGCCATGCACAAAAGCAATAAAATAAATTGAAACTGACTTTGGGCTTTTTTTTTTTGAGGAGCAGTAATTGCTATACATTGTGATGTTTGCATAAGAAATTAGTTAATGTGTAGGAGAATGACATGTGATACGTTTTATTTGCCTGATGACTGTAGTCTCTGAGTGAATGACTTATTAAGGTTAATAAAAAAAAATTTGCTTGTGACTTGTAATAATCCAATTGCAAGAATTTAACGTCCCCTTATGCATAGTTGCCTAAAGGGGGGAAACTAAATTATACATACGTTCTAATGACCGACTGGCTATGCTTTTATTTATTTCTTAATAGCAGTTTAAGAACAAACAATGTGTTCTAAATTGTTGGTCTGTCTGTCTTTCTGCCTGCCTGGGCAGGAACGTTATGGCTTTCTTAATTCTCCTGTGTGATTTATCATCCCCAATTCATTGTTTTGCATAACTCTGCTCAAAATGAAGAAATGTCATTATTTTGCAGTGAAAAAGTTGTCATTTGCATAATGCCTGCCATTAATTATTGTGAGACTAATGCAGTTGTTGATATTTTTAGGGCACAGTGGTACATCCTGCACCTTGTATAATGTCATTCTGAAAACATGGGTAGTTAATAGGTGCCACAACACTGCACAAATGCAAGGAGGGAGGAGAAGAAGAGGAGGAAGGGCACATAATGGAACAGGCTGTGATCTTTATTTAGATTTTTCTTTTCCTGAAATACATGGTGAGAGACGACTATAAACAGAAGCAAAAGATAGGAAGCTGTGACACCCAAGAGAATGAGGGAATGAAGAAACAGAAATGTTCCCTTCTGCATATATTAGTCAAGGTGGACCTAACTAAAACTCTCATGCTGATGATCCTTGGAATTTGAGAAAACTCATGTCAGTAGTTAGTAACTGTTATCCCATAGTTGGCACTTTGCCCCCTCGGAGAAATCATTTATTTGTTTTAGTGGCTTATATTTATTTTAACAATGGAGTCATTTTATGATTCTTTTTCAAACATATAAAGGGAAAATCCCTACATATACATAAGAAATATTATTGTATAATGTCCTTTGCATCTGTGAGGGGAGAACATAACAAACAGATCTCACCCTCATTAAGAATTTAATAACTGTAGTTACTATAGTTCTTGACCTCATTTGCATATAAAGTTCACCACTATTTGAAACAGTCCCTTGATTCAAGCCACCGGTGGTTGTGAAAAAATATCCTTGCCCAGCTAAGGTTTCACATTGGCAGAGAAAACATCTTTTTCATTATTTTTTCATCCTAAAGGTAGTAGATTTGGCTCACATATGTTGGAAGTGGGGAGAGAGAAGGGCGGGCTACTATATTTCTATAAATTCTGTAAATTAAGAATGTGGGACAGGACTTTTTCAGTTGCCTTTTCCAAGGACTTCATTTGCTCCCTGAGTAATTAAGAGCTTGAGTTCTCTGAATAACACATGCACAACTATAAACCATAATAGTTGCGTCTCAGGCTGGCAGACACGATGCCTTCATGCAATAGCCTTTCTTCTACCCTATTTCTTTTCCAAGCCTTAGTAAGAGAATGGTAGTGAGTAGTTTCTGAGTCTGCAGTTGTGATTGAATACTAATGGGAAGAAATTAGTTCAGAAGGCCATAAAGCATCAACAGATCCTAAGGCTTTTGGTATCTTTACCATGAAATAAGAAGTTTTACATCCCTTTGCCACTCTACAGAACTGCTAGGTCTATTCTCTGTTTGCTGATGTATCTTAAAATGCCTGAAGAAAACATGGCTGTTTAGTCTTCAGATCCCTCCAGAGGGATGTTGTTTCTTCTCCTGTTTTCTGCCATTAGAATTAAAACAACAAAGAAAATTAAACCACAAAAGTTCAAATAATGCTAAGAGTCTAACTGAAACCCACAAAGGGCAGGAAATTCATCTCTAAAGATTGCCAGTCTGTCCTCAGCTCACCCTATTGTCACAGAGAACTGAAAGTTGTTCCTACAGTGGGTGATCTTACAGACCACAAATGCTGCAATATGTACGCACAATAGGAAACACAATAGAAGAACAGAGACTGAGTTTTATTCTCCATTTCTTGGATTTGGTAGGTGTGAGACAGACCCTTAAGGTAGCAGTACATTAGGCTAAATTTTTTGTGTGGTTTTTTTGCACTTAGGGCACAAGTGCAGCATATAAAGAGTGCTTCATAAAGTTGTAATTCATAATTATGAACTACACCACAACTATAAATTGCAGTCTGTAACATTACAGAAACAGTCTGTGTGTCAGTTGTTGATTTCTTACACCCATACCACTGTCCCTGCTTGAGACTTTTTATAAAAATGTAATTTAAAATACCTCATGTTGGCCAGAATCCTAGAGAATGCAAATCAGAAGGAGAAATTACTGCAAAAGATTGCCACAAGAAAATGTCATAGCTTTGCCCTTCATCATGCCGATGATGTGAGGATCTCCCAGGGCTTTGCAAATCCTGCAGTGGTGACTGCTTAGAGCTGCTTTTCCCAGTTCAGAGGATTAGATATACAGTGTGGTGGGAATGAGGTCCCTGTCCATGGTATCACACCCGTGTTGGAGAAGTTTATGCTACAGATGAACTTGTGGGTCTGCTGGAAGAGCGTGAATCCTCAGAGAGCTCCTTATGTAGGATGAGTTCAGGAAGTGCTTGGCACCCCTTAGAATGAACAGATCGAATTTATCTTCCTGTCTTTGATACAGACTTCCTGTGTGGCCATGAAAAAGTCACATCGTTTCTCTCATAATTTTCTTCAATGAGGAATTAAAATCATTCCAGACATCTGAGGGTACATTGTGAAGATTAATTCACCAAGATTGTTGAGATATTCGGACACTATAGTGATGAGTACCACAGAAAAGCCAGAAACAAAAAACCATCTTATTTCATGCAAGACTTGGATGCCACTCAGTAAACAAGGCTTGGGGCCACACACTGAACACAGAGGATAAAAAAAGAGTTATTTGAATTAGTCTCATTCCCTGGATGCTATCCATTATACAGAACACAAAATATACAATCATAACATGGAAGATTGTATTGTAACACTACAGCTGTTGTGACAGACTTCATTTTGATATTTTCATACTTTAGCGTGCTTTGCTTTGTGACCTTAATGTTTTTACTTAGTTTTGAAAAGGCATTTTTGAGTGCACAATAGACTAACTGCAGCTCCCGCAGAAATCACTCCATAGTGCGAATGTTGAACGCCCATTTGAACCCAGGAGGGTATCATCACTGCTAACTACATCAAGTAGATGGTTTTCACCTCAGGAATGAGTATCACCTGTTGGAATCTCAGCCAGTTAGGAAAAACTGCTGTACTTGTGTATTACAAGTCTCCTGAAAGAGTACCTTGTTCTTCAAACATTTCTCTGTTTCATGCTTAACTCTTTGTCCTTAACATGCACTTTAAGTATGGTTGTACCTGGAGAAAGATATTAATCAACATCCAGTAGGTTGACAGTGCAATAGTAAATCATCAGTTGCAGCCATAATTCGTGTGCTCCGTAAATTCATTCTAAAGCCAGAATCTCTGTGATCTATGTTGATGCTTAGCTGCTGTCTGATCCACGTCAGATTGGTTCATTCTGCTCTTCAGCACCGTACAGATGACCCTTCCTATTTCTTACTGTGGGGTAATGTTTTCTACTTTTACATCATTGTGTTTAATAGCCCTGGTAGAAAGGGCAATTAAAGCCCAAGCTTTCTTTTCTGATTTTGTCCAATTGCTTTTTGAAACCGTTTTTGCTTTTGGCATTGAAAACATCCTGTTCCAGTGAATTCCACAATTTAATTACGTGCTGTGTGAAAACTTACTTCCTTTTGTTTGTTTTAAACCTGGTGGTTGATAACTTCTTTGGATGCTTCCTAGAAATATGTACTGAAAATAAGGAGAAATTATTAACAGCTCTCCTTGTCCATGTTTGTTATGATTTTGTAAAGCACCTTTACGTTTTTCTCAGTTGTTTATTTTCCAGGGCAAAGAAGCCAACTCTCTAATCAGTCCTTGTACAGAAGTTATTCCACGCTTTGAACATTTGTGCCCATTTCTGCATATTTTTAGACTGTTTTCATCCTCTTTTGCGTTGAGTTGAAACCTACATACAGTATTCAGTATGTGAGTCTACTATGGATTTATTAGGAGGATATCATTATGATTTTAGTTTTATTTTCTAGTTTTTATTAATAATTCCCAACTTCCTTTATTTTTTTTTTCCTTTATGATCAATGCTGAGTATTGAGCTAGTGCTTTCATAGGTATATCCACAAGCATTCCATGCTGTCTTTATTGTGTAGTAATAGGTAAATTAAATCCTATTGTTTGATGAATGTTTAGTCTCTTTTGTCTTATGTCACAGTGACTTTCTTTCAGCACCTTTGGTGAGGGTTTTTATCCTTTTTTTTTTTTTTTTTAAACAGCTAATACTTCTTGAATCTCTCACACATACGCCTATTGGCTCCTCCAGACAATTCCGGTAGATTTGTGAATCAGAACTTCCCCCTGCAAAAAATTCATGCTGAATCTTCCCTGTTTTATCTACCCAAAGGTCTGTTATTATTTATAATTCTTTCTAACAGTTTCTGTGGCATGGAATATAGACCAACCGATGTACATGGGTCTTCCTAAAGCACTTATTTTTCACTATTGCCATTAAATTACTTTCCAGTCTTTGTTGCCCACCCTGATTATGTGCAAGAGTTATTAATTAATCTCTTTCATGTCTGAGTTTCTTCATAACTGTTAGTTATACTTTTTTTCCAACTTGACCTTCCAAAGAATGGGTTTCATTTGCAAACCTTTTAAAACTTCTCCATAGTGAACACAAGTACAAAGAACTAATCTGGGGGTTTTGTTCTCTGAACACTCTTTTTATACCTCATCTGCTGGCAGAAAAAGATTCCGTGTAAGGTGTTTAGGAACGTTATTTATGGCTTTAAAAAGTTCTTCCTCGACATTTCAGTGGGTCTGCCTTATTCTACGTTTACTTTCTTAAAAAAAAAATTGTTAAAATGTACACCTTTTTCTGCTTTCTGCATTTAGATGTGACTTCCTTTTTTGGATGGTGTCTTTTTACTCCTAGTAAATCCCTTCACTTGAATAGAATTTAAAAATCCTATTATTTTCTTTTTTCACATGTGGTTATACATTTATTTTGTGAGTTCTGAGTAATGAGTAGAAATGAATTGTTGTAGGACAACTTTAAAGGTTCCTGCATCTAAAGGAATCATATCATGCTTTTCTCCTGGTGGTTTTTGCCCTCTTGCAAAGGATTTTCATCTAAAGTGGCAACTGAATTATGACAGTTTACAACCTAGCATATTCAGGTAAATCAGAACTGTTTAGGGATTTCTTTAGTACCTCAGGCTGTAATTTGCTGTGTCTGCCAGACAAACTGCTGAGATGTTCCTCAAAATGATTGAGGCAGACAACTAGGGGTCAGGATTATTACAGCTATTCTAAGGTAAGGCTTTCCTGTTACTTGTAAGAGACATGAATCTCTGATAACACACCTTCTAAAAGTAGCATCTTAAAGGATTTTACCCTTAACTGCTTCTTTTTAATTTCTTTTTCCTATGTTCCTTATTTTAAATAGGATTTTTTCTGAAATTACTTGTTGCTGTAGTGGATTTTGTTGTTACTTTTTGTCCTATAGAAGACTGAATTTGTGTGCGTTATGTTCCTTATTGCAAGGTGGTTCTTCACTATGCATGTATTAAAGTAAGTTTATTGATCTTGGCACTAAAGCAAAGTTGCTCCTCCTTTTATAGGTTTTCTGAGTACCTGGCACGTCCGTGTCTTCCATTTTGCATTTCATGGTCACTGTTAACATTTTGGTAGGATGTTGTGTAGTATGATTCTAACACCATTCTCTTTCTTTTTATATATGTTTAAATTCACAGCAGCGGTCCCTCACCTGTGTATTCTACTCTGTGATTATTATGAAATGCACCCCGCTACTGCGACATACAACATCTTCTCCAGCTGCTGAAGTTGTGTCTTCTATAAGTCTTTTATTTGAAAATAGGCCTTGTACCCTCTCTTAGTCCTTAGATGTTTTGTATTGATGTGCTTACGCATTTGACCTAGCTATCTGTTTAGATACTCTGCTCAAACTGACAACAGACTTAGTCTATTGAGGAAGTTATTTTCTGAATTTGATACCTGAATTTTATCAGCTTGTGTCTTACTCTTTTCTACAAAGATACAGAGCTCTCAAGGTTTCACCCACAGATGATGCATCATTCTGGCCTTTGTACAGTTCTGTACCTCTAGCCTTAAAATCTCTCAGATAGTCTTTTTAAACCTGGTCCATTTTGCTTTGGTTGGAACCATTTGTCCTTTGTAGCATCCCTTGCATCTAAAGGATTTTTCAGCTAAGTTTATCTGCCCTTGAATAGAGACCAGCCTCAAAAAAGAGCAAGTTTAATGTAATATCCGATTCAGGCAATCAGTCAGTCATTCAAACTAATATACTACTGGGATTAGAAATTGTCAGATTGAGCTCAAGAAATAGTTTTGCTTTGTGTTACATATTGGCTGACACACTTTCCTGTCTTTTGGCTTGTCAAGAGTGCTGCCTTCCACAATCTTGGGGATGCCCCTACACCAGAGGACCTACAAGACCTGGAAGCTCTCCCAGGAATACATTGTAAAAAATGCTTTAAATGATTTTTCAGAGTACATCAGAATCTCAATTATCTGAAGAACCTAGGAAGAACACTGAATAGAGCTCGATAATCGCGTTTACCAGTAACCAAAATGCCCTGCATGCCCATGGATCTGTGGAAATAATTAGTAATAGAAGCAATTTACCATTTAATTAATAAATGACAAGGGGCAAAACCTTGTCTGGGTTCACTGAATTTGGATAATTGAGGCTCCACTGTATTTTAAAATCTGAAATATTAACCATTATTCTGTGTGCTTGAGATAATAATCGTTTTAAAAATGTGCACACAACAGGATCTAAACCTAGTTGTATTATTTCTGTAAAACAAAGAAGAATTTCGTAATGTCTTACATGCAAAGATTTGCTTTGGAAAAAAAAAAAACCAACCCACATTTTTTCTAACTGTTTGGAATCTGTGTTCTTAAATACATAGATATGTGTCACCTTTGAATCTATAACTACATTCAGGAGCCAGTGAGGAATTTCAGAGGGCAGTGAACAACCTTTTGAGTGGAGTAAGAACCAGTGCAGCAAAACATCTTCAGACTGGTTCTTATCTCAGCTGCCCATAAAGTAATTTGAGATTGATGGAGATAACTTAAATTTCATAATTAAATAAGAAAGAGATTAGAATTGGGCCCCAATAGCCATTCAGAATATGCTCTAGCAAGTGGATTGTGGAAGGCTGGGATTGAAGACAAACGTTCTTGGTTTATAGTATATTCCAATGAGTTTAACTGCCATAAAGCACTGGTTTTGCTGCCTCTTCGATTACAAATTATTGAAAAAAGAGTTCCAGAATTCTGCCTTCATCTGCTTTGCATGTGTGTCATTCCATCTTAGACATGTAACATCCCCTGCCTCTGAGGCATTGAAGCAGTGTGACTGAGGGACAAGGACTGAGCCCCTAAAAGGCAGCATCCTTAGCATCACTCTTAAACTGTCAAAAAACAAAGTGATTCCCTTCTTTTTCCTCCCTCATGTTGTTTGCTGCATTCTATCTTTTTGTCCCTCAGATCTCCTCCATTCTGTCATGGTCCTAAGGGATAATGCAGAAGAAAATAGGTGTGGTCAGAAATAAGACTGTATTTAAATCTGAAAGTAGGGAGAATGGGATGTGTCTAACCTCCTTCATAAGGGCTACCCACTGCTAGAAACCTGTTTCTGGAAACATTCTGTTCCTGTACTCAAGAGACTTACTGTAAATCAGTTTAGTTTGTACTGTGCTTCTCAAAGTATACAGTAATAATAAGAGGATAGGCTGTCCTTGCAGAAGTTTAATTCCAGCCCCACCCAGGTGTTTCATTCATAAGGAATTGGAGGAATGAACAATAAAACCGTGCTCTGAAGTTCTAGGTGTCAGAGGGTTCTGCCTCTTGCTCCTGAAAAGGGGAGTAAAATAAAGTTGGTCATTTCAATCAAGTTGTTACTGTGCTCACATCACAGAATTTGAGGCATACAGTTGTTTCTGCTCAAAGGATCCATTACCAGAAAAGCAGGGAGGGTTGCATTAGAAACGATGAGTTGGCACCGGTCATGGTGGTAAGGGAAACTTGGTTATGCAATGAGCCACATCCTGCTCTCCTAACTCTGCGAGGAGCTCTGCTGAAGTCAGTAGTAATTACATCTACTAAAATCAGTGGAACTACTTGCATCAATAAGATAAGTGGGATTTGGCCCAAAGGTTGGTTAATATCAGTATTTTTAATCTCTCATTTTCATAAATGCTATGTTCATTCAAGCAATATAAACTGAGGTGAATAAAGAACATTCTGTGCTTTGAATAGTTTGGCATCATACGCAGACAGGGCATGTGATTAATACCATATTGTTGGCTTTGTTCTTTGCTTTTCAGTTGTGGCTGGCAATGTCCTTTTCATAATTGCTGGTATCCCCCTGAGCCTATATAATCACTCTCTCCAGCTTTTCTACGATGCCCTTAGATTTTTCCTGTACTCAATGTAATATGTTTCTGCATTCACTTACCCTCCCATCAGAACCATAATGTCTTTCTGATGTGCTACTCTGACGTGGTCAGAGCTGATGTGGGGCAATGTATTCACCTGACAATGTTTCCCAAACCAGATATGTTATCTGTATTTTCTTGTGCATAACCATCACACTGCAGAATCGTGCTTTGTAGTTGTGCTTCTGGGAAAACCTGTGGAACTACAGCACACTGGTTCAGTCACTGGTGTTAGATAGGCAGTTTTGCTTGAATTTCAGATAGTATAGTTCACGTGGCTGCCTAAATTAGTAGAATTAGGGGCTAAATTATAAAAAATGTAAAATCCTATTCTTGTCATACATCTGCAAACATAGACTTCTTGTTGGATCCTGACAATCTTGATACTTTCTACTGAAAACAGTCAAGACATGCTTCTACTGTGGAAGCAAAACTATGATTCCTGCAGAAATGTGAACCAGGAATGGAGTCGCTGATGTTACACTCTAGTGTTAATGTTGGTAAAATCGCACAGTTTGAGGTATAAGCCTCATTCTTTATGTTTTTCAGAAGGTAGTATGTAGCGTGTTTATTCCCCTCCAGTGAACTTCCTGACAATATCTAACTTCTTGGATGGGCATTTGTTGTCACCAGGAAACTTCTTTTGAAAAAAACACAGTAAGGACTGGTAGTTGTCTGTGCTATTTAGCCTGTGTCACTGAAGGCAAAGCCTTACCGCAGTCAAAAAAGATTCATTAATGTGCCATGAAATTCTGCAATGCCTTCTCACGAGAGATTTCCATTTTGTTATGTTCTCACTGACATGACATTCAGGACCAGATTCTGCTTTCATTGAAATGTGAGGTCATTTGACTGACATTAAAAGATTTTTACTGATTTAACAGCAGAACGCATAATTTATGACTACATAAGTGTGAAGGGAGAAATACTGTCAATATTATAATTGTTACATAGGTAAAACTTGCATGCATTCATAGTAGTAATCTATTCATTGGTTAAGTTCCTTAAGGACATTGACAAATTCCCCTGACATATATACTCCCTGGTGTTCCTTGGGGTGGAATTTCCTCCAAGGTTTTGAAAACCTGAAGCTGTATGGCTCCCTACTGACACTGGGGGAGTTGATGGTCCATAAGTCACTATGGGTTCAATTTGCTCATTTTTCCTGGATGTTTGAGATATCTGCAGGTACTATGCAGGAAGGGGAGATAAGATTTGGATCACCAGCTGAGGGATAAGAAGAATTAATCCTTGTGAAAACAGAAGACTATTACTCAAGTCTTTGCACAATGAAGTATTATGTGTGTTTACAGGTGCTGTAAATAGCCTCCTTGCAAGTTCTTACTTGCATTGTTTATCCGCCTACACTTATATTGATGACACACTTTATAAACAATTCATAGAAGTTTATATATGATTTATCAATATTCTAAGAACATTTTCAAGATGGATAATATGTATTATGCATTTTGTAAGCACATCACAGGTCTATCTGTAGGTTATTATAAATATCAGTTGGCTTGTTCCCCTCAATCCTTTGTAACAGCTAATAATAATTTATTGAACCCTTGATTAATCATTTTTTAAACCCTCAAAAGTATCCCTTGTAGAAGTGTGACCTCCTGGCCATATAAGGAATTTAAAAATTCTGAGTTGAGACTAAAAAACGGACAGTCCAAATGCAAATTCTTCTTAAAGTAGAATTGGACAGTAACAACGACAATTCTTTTTAAGTTACAGTGCTGTCCAAGCATTCCTTTTAATCAATCATTGTAGAGCATATCACATCTTTTAGCCATCACATCTGACAAGATTCTCACTTGTAGATACTTACAGTAATCCCAAGAAGGTAAATTAATTTTAATTCTGAGCAGCTGAAAATTCAGTAGCACTGTCTCTAGTAAAAGCTTGCAAAGATTGATATGCTGGAGAACACAGTCTTTTAAAGTTACCATATTTTAGATTGGTAGAAAAGTCAAAGGATTCTGGCTCTGTTATTATATTTGCCATTTAGTGCTTTTCCCCATATTTCTGAGGAGGTCAGAGGACCAGAGGTCATGAGTGAGAGAGGAAACTGGCCTTTGCCATATTTATCTTCATTGCTTTGGCATGTTTGACTGGTTTTAATTCTTAAGAATATGGGTAGTTCCATATGCATTCACTTGGGGCTCTCCAGATTTAGGTGTTCTAGTTGTGGTAGTTAGTATCTGCCTGCGTTTTTCTGGCTTTGAAACCTCAATATAATGATTATTGCTTCATCTCTTTCTGTGCTGCACTTGCTATGACTCTTTCTAGTTCTTATTTGTACCAAATAAAGAGAAATAATGGAAAAACTTTTAAGACTTTTAGAAATTCTATCACTATTTTATCTTGGCTTGTAAATAATCATACTTTTTGTAAATTTAATTTAGGGTAGACAAGAGTTTGCAGGTTAGTATTAATGGTGTAAATCAGTTGAGTTGGATCTGTTCGTTCACGTGTTGGAATTTCAAAAGTGTTTGTTAGCCTAGAAAAAATACCTGGTTGAATGTGTACAGAAGATCATTACTTCTTTCTTGGACATATTTAAATCAGATGGATGAAAGACTCTTTAGACTTTGTTTAGATGTAGAACGAAGATTTGATTCCTAAAGCAAAATGTCATAGGGAGATCTGACAGTGTATGGGTTATGGTGACCTGAGTCTCTACTGGTCTCCAGCAGCCTTCATAAACAAAGTACAAGACAAAGGATGTGTGTTTTGTGGCTCCTGAAGATATTATAAAAGCCTATGGATACTTCTTCCATCTTTTCTGTTAATGTTATACAGTTTGGAGTCAAGCTTTATAGAGCAGGACTAATTAAAATAAAGCCATGCACTGGAAGATATTTTTAAACTTTTTGGTGTAGCTCCTCAAATTCATATCTGAAAAGAAAATTTCACAGAACCATTGAGGTTGGAAGGGGTCAATGGAAATTGTCTAATCTAATGCTGAAGCTCAAAGCAGCATCACCTAGAGCAGGTTGCTCTGCTGTGTCAAGTTAGTCTTTGAGTATCTAATCCTAGAATGGAAACTCCACAGTCTCTCTGAGCAGCAATTCCAGTGTTTGAGTACCCTCGCCATCATTTTTTTTTCCTCATGTTTAAATGGAATTTCCTGTATTTCCATTTGTGTCCATTCTCTGTTGTCCTTTCATAGGATAACGTGGAGAACAGCCTGGCTCAGTTGTCTGTACTGTCCCACTTCAGGTATTTATACACGTTATTTAGACTCCCTCTAGGTCTTCAAGTTGACTTCCTCAGATAATTATCAACAAAAGTCTTACTCAGTAGTTTTTCAGTGCTTACTGCAGGGAGGAGGATACTTTTCTTTCATTGCATAAGGAGACAAGTGATTTGTAACAATTCTCCAGGAAAGATGGCATGATCAATTTAAGTTAATAGTGATAGGATCATGATAGTCAGTTCCTTAGGTTTTTGCTAGCATTTTATTTGTTGAGGTAATTAATTATTTTGGTCAAGATAATCTACAGAGTTAAACACTTTTTTTTTTTTTTAACCTTTTTTTTTTCTCCCTCTTTTTCTCAATAATCTGCTTCTGCTGGCTTCCAAGGAGGAATAAGGCTGATTTCTGTTCAGAGAACCACGCAGTATTTGAGTTATAAAGAACTAGGAGCTCCTGAAAAGATATATCAAACTCAGTGCTAAAGCCCTGGAGTATTGCCATTTGGGAAGGTCCTTTGTAATATTTTAAAATTAATCGGTTGATATCTTAGTTTCAAGAGTATCTTTTGTCTTAAGTCATCTATACTACTTGGGGGTGCTTTAAAAATGAAAAAAAAAAAAAAAGAAAAAAAAACAACTATGCATTGTGCTAAGCTAGGCATTCAAGCAGCATTAAAATTTTAGTACAGCTCTGTTGTTTCTGTTACTGACTTTTCTAAGTCATGTTTTTAGTCTTCTGTTATGGTTATGGGTGAAATAGTAAAGATAGTGGTGGAATGGCATATTTCAGAAAGCATACTGCTTCCCCTGTTTCCAAATTGTAAGTGTTGTTGGCCATATGAGAGCTTCTACTGCATAGAGAGATGATGATGGTGCCAAATTGTATATCTACAGCTTAAGTTTTTTTGTTTGTAGGAAGCAGCATTGATCAGTTGTTGCTGATGAGATTTCAGCCTGTTCTAAAAAGAGCTGCTAAACAGACTTGGTTGGTTTACAGTATCTGTGTCATTTTTTGAATTTGTCCCAGTAAACCCAACAAAAGGATTCCCTTTTTTAATTT
The DNA here is from genome assembly GCF_965140245.1 of Athene noctua. Classification (NCBI taxonomy): domain Eukaryota; kingdom Metazoa; phylum Chordata; class Aves; order Strigiformes; family Strigidae; genus Athene; species Athene noctua. The sequence continues at coordinate 137,178,809 of NC_134037.1, forward strand.
ATTACTGTTTGTTGATAAATTGGGCAAATATTTTCTTGTAATCTTTAAATGCTCATTGTTAGTCTCTGAAATTCTGATTCTACCTGTTAGTGAACAGCCCACGTGGTTTACTCTCTTTATGTCTGATACATTTGGGACACTTTCAGCTTTGTTGAGATTAATCAGGAATTGTGACCATTGGAGTGGACAGCTGGTCTCTACCATTTTGTCTTAGGTCTCAAGCATATACTAAGGCCCAGGATGTGCATAGATTTTGTACTAATATAATTGTTCTATTTGAGGGGATTGATGTTTTTACTGAAGTAATTATACTAGATCAACTTCATGCATGGGTATAGTTATACTAATATAAGACTGAGTTATAAACCCATAGTTACATCAGCATACAATGACATGAGTCTTTTGTTAAGGCAAGGATAGGGCTTAAGTTTTTATATTTTAATTTGTTTGGAAGTAGAGGGTTACTTTATCTAATGTGAATTTTAACATACCATTAAATGTTCTCCAAGAAATAGTATATATGTTTAAGATCATAGATATTGATTAGGAAACCTAATAGAAGGATTCCTAAGGAGGGATAGATATATGTCAGATATTACAATATATTGGCAGACAATGTGCCAAGAATTGAGAGGTATTCATGTATTAACATAGCTGTTCTCTTTCAAGCAATATAAGATGTATTAGACATTTGTCCCAGTCTGTATTTTTTCAGTGCATTGTATACAGAGAAAAGGATGCATTTCTTGAACTCCAGTAATATTCACTCCCTTTGTCATAAGAAAGGAGAGAGTTTGCATTAAACAGATTGCTTTTATGTTCAACCTACAGAATTTCAAAGAATGCCCAACAAATGAGGTAGGAATTTGTATATTTGCGCATCAAAGAAATGCTTAAATAGTTTCTTATATGAATAAAGGTACATTGTAGGGCACCCTCAGAGAGAAACTATATTCTGTAATCAATCTGTTGCCACCTGAATAATTAAATAATGTTTTTCAATTTAGAAATGCTCTTAAACACAGTAAAACTATAAAATACCCTGCTGAGAAAAAAATGAATGGCTTGCTTGCTAAATGGTCACTGCTAAAGACAACATAAATGTAGAGTCATTACAGTTATCACAAAACTGTCGTTTTTAACAGTATGGTAGTATTTTCATAATAGACCCTACTAGATTGATGGTGCTCAGATAATGCAGAAGTTAACAGAAAATCCTTTCTCTTTCCTCTTTCAAATTGATATTTTATTTCAATATGGCAAAACTTTTGAAGTAGAGTGGGGTCCCCTGTTACTTATGTAAGTTGTACTGAGCAGTTAAAAAAATAGTAAGCGAAGAGGATGGAATTATGTTTTTTTAAATTTTAAAATGGTTGTGGCAGCCATCAGGGGGTAGGGGGTAACTTCAACAGTGAGGAGAGCATGAATGGAGTTTTGTTCAGTAGCTGCGGTTCAGTATAATGGTTGAGGATAATGGGAATATTAAGACCAAAAAGAAATTAAATTAAGATATGTGGAAAATGTGTCTATGTGGAAAGTATATACATATTATATTTAAATACCTTCTCGTCTGTAGATTTTCTGAAAACCCTTTCAAATGGACCATCTAATTCAGGATAAGCATAAAATTACTAGAGGAGCAGTTCCTCAGTATGATCAAGTGAATGAAAGAATTATCCAGAAGTCTTTGATTTAGGAAATAATATTTCTGGCTTAGTTATCCAACATGATCTTGACATTAAAAGTCTTCTTAAGGTAGGTTTTTTTTCCTGATTTTGAGTTACAGAATTTCTCTGGAGTTTTAAAATATACCATAATGTTTAAGTTACCATTAAGTTACTAGTTAATATTACCTGGATTTCAGAGGAGATATTTTTTAGACTTTAGTATAGTTTTCTACTCCTGTATAATGCCAAGATACATTGTTTGGCCATATTTGAAGTTTGGCAGGATTTGAAAACGATTATGGGTAAGACTGTCTTTTTCACCTGCCTTTTATACCCAGTGGGTTCTTTGTATCTTCGTTCTTTAACCTACATATCCAGTAGTTTTTGGCTTAAGGATTCCTGCTTCTTTTGGAAGAGTCCAGAGGTCATGTACTGAATCAGCACTTCATTTTCACTGTCTTATGAGCAAGTAGGAAGCTAAAATATAGCTGCTGCAATGAGGAACATAGAAAGAAATCCCTAGTGACTTTGTTGCGTAGCTTTGCTCTTCTCTTGTGGAACCTCCTCCTCCAACACCCCTTTGAGATGGTATCAAGTACCAAATTAGGATTGTCCAGTGGAAACATGCTGCAATCTGTTTATATAACTGGCCTAATGTAGACTTTATCATATAATATTATGGCACCATAGAGACCTTCAGTTCCATCTAATAGACTTAAAGAAGCCTCAACCTTTCTTCTTGCTAGCTAGGCAAGACCTAGTCTAAGTAACAGGACAGAATACCTGCAACTCTCTCTGGTGGTGTGGGGAAGTGTGGCTTGCTAGTTTTTCCTCATGTGAAGGTGAATACCCCCTATATCTTCTGGCAATTTGGAAAAATGCTATTTATCCTTAAGACCTAGAAAATGTTTGGTCTTAAAATTGCCAGGCTGACCTGGATCTGGAGTTGCACCTTGTTCCTTCCCTGTAGGGGCTGGTCCCCTGAACTGTTACAGGGTGACTTAACTCTGCCCTTTGTAATGACTAGCCTGAGGGAAACTGGTAGTGGTACCAAGAGGGAATCAGTCTACAGACGAGGTGGCAGCGATTTCGCAACTGTGCCAAGTAAGCTTACACAGAAAAAAACTCCAGGCAAAATAACAGCAAAAATTGCTACCGCCTGCAAAGCCACGGCAGCAGAGTAATGTAAAGGAAACTAACTATATACAATCCTCTTGACTCAGCATCCCGTTGAATAATAAACATTCCTAAAGCCAGCAAGGCATATTCATGTAATTGTTTATGATTTTTCTTTGTGCATGTGTCTTCATTTATATTGTGTATACCGCATATGTTTATATTTCTACAAATGGTACTGTTGAACAGAAGCCTACTGTAAGTAGGAATATTCTTGGGTATGCCCGTATGTGTGTTTATGTATGTTTGTGTATTTGTGTGAATGCACGTGTGTATATGTATATATGTCTGTGTGTATGAGAAACAGATGCACTGTAGGCAGATAAGGCAGATAAATATAGATTCAAATAGAAGCATAAGCCTATAAATACAGACACTATATAGAGTGAAAGCAAGCAGATCAGCACAGTTTCATTATTACTTGCATTCTGTATAATGAAAAAGTAGCTGACACTGAAGTGACTGAGGGGATGACACTGTTGACTCTCAGCAAATGTAGTAGAAAGGTAAGAAAACTTTGTTCCAATATGAGCAGCAATTATGACAGATTTACTATCTCTGTTTGCTTAATACAACTCATTGTATAGTTTCTTCTGGGATTGAAGTCAGAGGATGGAATCAAAGCAGAACATTTCTAATTTTACCTTAAAATTTAAGTAAATAAAATAAAAATCCCAGCCCACAGTCTGAGAAAGTGCAACCTCTAGTTTCTATTTTAAAATAAGCCTCACGCACTGTGTTTTGTCAACTTTCTGCTTCTGCTGTACAACAGATCTTCTTTGCTTCAGATCCCAGTCTCTCCCGATGAACTTGGGTGGCTAAATATTGGGAAAAACATTTAAGTTCATGGCAAAATTAACTTTCAGGAATAATATTGTGAGTGTGTGTGTGTGTGTGTATGTGTATCTTAACCTTCTGTTTGCGTATGTCATATGCCAGAGAAAGAGTCAGCTTTCTCTCTGTTGTAGCAATATAGCTTTGGCTAATCCATAGCTATAATATAGGTATTTAAAGTAAAAAAGCTCCTAATCTTACTAGATATAAAGAAAATTGCAGGTATTCGGGGGGAAGGAGGTGAAAAATCAAATTTTTCTTACTTTGTAACATTTTGATGAGGGTGTTCAGATAAATTAAGATTGCTGAAAAATGCCAGAAAATTGTCAATACTCTATTTTTCTTTGTATAATACAGGTAGTATTGAGGTGTTTACAGCACAAGGCTAGCAACTTGAGAGTTCAGCATTCTCTTTCCAGCTTGACCACTCACTTAGAGTGAGATCTTGCACAAATTGTTTAAAATCCATGTACTTATTTCCCTGTCTGTGCATGGATTTGATAATAATTATGTCACAGTTGGGTAATTGAATAATACTTTGTTTTGTTAATAGGTCTCATGATTTCATTGGAACTGCTCATGGAGCAAAGTGTTCGATAAGAGTGTATCTCTTTTTATCAAGTACTCTGACAGTCTTGAGGAAAAATGAAGAAATAACAGTAGAAAATACTCTTGCTGATGTTCTGTATTGTGTTACAAACAATTAACTTATTTTTAATTTATTTAATTGTTTTCAAAATATGTCATTAGCTGTTGAGTATTGTCAAGTTTCTGTGTTCCAAGGAACTCGCAGCAAAGCAGAAGAAAGGTAAACACCAGCATGTATAAATTCATACTCAGACCAACAGTGCTCTGTGTGACAAAATGTAACCAAAGACAGAAAATTAAAATGTCAAGTGGTGAAAGCTTTGCTGTTCTATTCAGCTCATGTAATGCTAGTTTTCTTAGTCTAAACTAATTTTCCTGTGCAGATAAAAAGAGAGGCAGCTCAGAACATCTGGATTCTGCTCCTGAACTCATTACATGGTTTGGTACAAGACTTTTTTACTCAGCTTTCTTATTTTGATACCTGAAAATAAGATCTCCTGGGTATATTTTAACATGTTATTTGGGTTAGACCCCAATTACCCCAATTTCCATTCACTTAGGTGCTTTCTAAAAATTTGATTTTTGAGTCACATGAAGTACCCTGTGAAGGTGCTTATTTTTATCTCTTGAGATACTCGAATTAAACACACTGAGGAGTCTGAGGTCAGATGGATATGAACAGTGAGACGCTGTGGGGGAGTCTCTAACTGATGTAGGTGGTGTTGGCACTTCTTGTCCTGAAACTAGTGGAAAAGTTTGATGAAACTGGGACGTGCAGGCTTTGTTCAGGTGCTGGTGGTGGCTGTGGTGGCAGCAGCAGCACCCACTGCTAGGCTGGAGGATGAGCACACTCTGGGCACAGCTCTCACATGCCTTGTGTGACCACCTTGTCCATACCTTGCCCTCTGCAGTTTGGGGATTCCTCAGATAAGTGAGCTCTCTTGTCTGAATATCCTCAAGTTACTCAGACTCCCACAGGATGAAACCTGTGTAGTGTAAGAGTGGTATTTGAGAGGTACAAAGTGAATGAATACGATAAATACTTCAAAAATTAACTGGCCTATCCAGTACATTCTTCTGAGTCCCTCCTAGTCTCTTCTGAGTCTGCTGCATATTATAGCAGCCACACCTGCTTCAAAATAAGATTTTTCTTTTAGAGACCAAAACAAGTATTAAAGTTGTTTGTACAGGGATTATATTTGGGGATCTGGTGGAGTTGGGAACTGTCAGCGCTAGGTTAACGGTTGGACTAGATAATCTTCAAGGTCCTTTCCAACCTAGTTGATTCTGTGAGCCCCAAATTACTATAGAAACATGATCTTTTCAAAATCTCATATGGAATATCTGGAAGGGAAGTTATGCTGTCCCAGAAAGCATTCACTGTGAATTCTGAATTTTGTTTTCTGTTTCCCTGCTCCTTTCTTTCCCTTATTCTGATAAATTTATAATTCCTTACTGGATTAAATTATAACATTACATTGTATTTGCAGTAGGGGAAATGTTTATTTATTTATTTTAAAATCTACTCTTGATCTAAAACCTTGCATGTGTTGATTTCAGTCTGGATCAGATCTTTGCAGCTGAGTTAGTCCCAACGACTGAAGTTTATTGTGGAAACACTGACATAACCTCTATTCTTTTGGTTCTGGAAGACGTGGCAAAAATATCTAGAGATCTTTTTTGTGACTCTCAGTTCATTGCTAGTCTTCTTGGACTTTACTTTCTGAGTCTTTGCCAATTTTACTGCCATTCATTTTGACTAAAACTGCCTTGGAAATAAATCAGTCTGTAGGGACGATTAGGGAATAACACCATTACACATGTTTAATAGGTTGGTTGAGAGGTGGGGAAAGTTTGGTCATTTCTGCTGTGTCATGGTCATTCCAAAACAGTGGAGTCCAAAAAGTTCATGTGAAAGAGCAGTTGGTAGGAGAGAAATGAAGGTAAATTGCCAAGAAAAGCTTATTTGTTCTGAGTTACTTTCATTGTAAGGAAAGTAATGTTGCAGAAGGTCTGCAAAAGGTTTATTGATTCTTTAACTAGCAAGACGAGTTGGCAAGCATCTCTAATGTATTTATTTTCTTTCTCATTTTAATATTTTTTTATTATTCATTTTGCCATTAAAAACCCATGGCAACCTAGCACTGTGCTTATCTCCTCCTACAGTCATTAAAAAGACAGAAACTGTATTGAGAAACATTAAGCTTACATGCACAATCATGAAATCTTAGAGTAATATCTTGTTTATAACCTTAGTCTCTCCCTTATGATAAAGACTTTACTGAGAAGCCACATTGCTTTTCTGCAAATACAGAGCTATAGAATCTTTGATACATGCAAATGGTATCTACTATTAATGTGTTTCACTAATCAAAAACCCCAAAACAACCCTAACCAGCTGTCTAGTGTAGTGAAGAATAATGCTACTTTGTAGGTATGTTGTCTTGTAGGGAGAACATACATCAAAGAATTTAAAGACTGTAACATACAGTTACATACAAAAAGGGTTTTTAGCACAGGCAAAGGTTTTTTTAGGATTTTCTGACCTGAGGATGTATCCAAGATGCTCTTCTAAAATATCTGGTAGGATTTTCTAACTGTACGGACTTTTAAAAACTTCAGTATTTTCATCGCAGTAGAAAATGTTTTCTTGAAACATGAATCTAGCCACTATTGACTTTATAAGCTGTGAGTCCATTCGTGTTTTCAGTTGTTAATGCTTTTGACACTAATCTCTCTTTTTTTCCCCTTTCTCTTAAATCTCTGGGTGTTCTTTTTTTTTTTTTTTCCACATTCCCTATATGCAAAACAGATGAGCTTTTGTTTTCATGAAATTTCAGATTAAGTAGACATTAAGAATAGGAAATGTACATAGTGAATCTTCCAAAATTTTTGAATGATTGAAGGCAAGTTGACGATAATGGAAACTTTTGTTAGCTTCACTTGATAGCCCTCAAGTACAAAATATATCAGAGCTGAGCTCCCTAATTTGTCTCCCCATATATTTACAGATTTCAGATCTCTGGCTGAACCTGATATGTACAATCCACAGCCAGTTGTTTATAATCTAACATGCAAACAAATGCTTAAATATATGTGTACTCTGGACGACGATAAAACAAGCACAGCAGCATTTGAGCTCCTCTTAATGATAGTCGAGCTTGGTTTCCTTTAGCTAGTATTTCTTTAGTTTCTCTCTCCTTCTCTTTTAGATAACAGCCCGTAAGATTAATGTACTTTCATCTTCTAGAATGCATCCCATAAGACGAGGACATACTAAACATCCAGACTGATTTTGTGTGTAAATGGTGCTGAAAAATATGTTCCTCTTCACATGCAGTCTACTCAGAAGAGTACAGGTTTTCATTGTTTGAGAAGCCAGTCCTATGGTCCAGTCTTCCTGTGACACCTTGCATAGCATCACTCAAAGTTTGTTTGTGAAGCATCATTTCTAGTGACCACATGGTAGAGTTTGTGTCTTCTGTGTCTCATTTCTTTCCCCCAGCATTCTCCTGTTGAGCAACAAAAACCTTCCTGAGCGCGTGTATTAATGATTGCTTAATCCAGATTGCACACCTAGGTTCCCCTTCATAAAGACTTAATCTCTTCCCTTAAGGATCAGTTTAATTTTAAAACAAATCAGAATAGTTAGGCTGTACATGACTTTTTGTGTAAAACTTTTCTGGGTAATTTCCATACAATTTGACTTTTGTGCAACAAAATGCATAAGCACATGCAAGACAGTTGAGTTACCATTTTCTTTTTCTAACATCCTGACAGAGATCCTGACTACATGCTATCTGGTAGTATCATAATTAATGTTATTGGATGTGGATCTGGGGAAAAGAAAAAAATCAGCGGAATAGTCAATAACATTGTGTATCTGTGGAATTTCCTTAGAAGAGTGTTTACCTTTCTTATAACATGAGGTTTATTATTTGCTTGCTTTGCTAATTTAGGACCTGTAAAAATGCCTGATGCCAGACTTGTAAAGAAAAAGCATGTTGCCCATTACATAGAATCTGAAGAAAGCAATATGGGAGAATGTATGTCTTCCAGTAAAGATAATGCAAAAGAATCTTTAAGAGCATTGGTAGTTGGTTGGGGTTTTTTTGGGTTGTTTTTCTTTTTTTTTTCTTTGGTTATCAGCATACTGCATTTCTGATACTAGGCTAGGTGTCTCCCGTAGCTTGTAATAAACCATTTAGTCTTCAGCCTTTCAGTGTGCTTTAGAAACTATGTTAACATGCTTTAGAATCACATTGACCTTATTAGCAAAATCCCCAGCTCAATATGAATAAATAAATGGATGCCCAGCAGTCCAGTGTTGTGCCAGCCTGGTGGTGTTTCCTTGCTTTGTAGGACATAGTGTGAAGTGGGAGCAGGCAGAATTTGGAAACCGATGTCTCACTTTGTATGCAAATATGATGGGAATTCACTTGTAGGAATGAGAAGATTCCACCTTACTGACTCAAAATGATTCTTGTTACAGAGCCAGGGGCCTGTCTGTGTCTAAATGGAGGACCCCAGGTGCTTGTGTACAAGAGAAAACAGGGATATTTTGGCTGGCCTAAGGAGTGAGCAAAATAGGTCAAATGTTCCTTGTTTCCAGTCTCTAATTCCAGTATGCCTGTGTCACCCTACCACCTCAAAAAATGCAGGGCTCTGTGTTACATGCTGTGCACGGTGCTTGTGATTTCAGTGCTCCTACAAGTCTGTAAGTCCTGAAGGAGCAAGTCAAAAGCTGATGTATATTACTACTAAAGAAAGATTCCTCTTAGTAACTTTAATGACCCTCATGGCTGAATATGAGCTTCCTATGCATGTTTATACCTATCAGAAGTGCCTCAGTGGCATTAGTCTATATTTTTCTGTAGTTCCTAATAGGATTTGGGCATGAGCGTGGGAGAGAAACCTTGCTTTTGGATGGAGAGGTTCCTGGGTTTTGTTAAACATCCACTCTCCTAGTAAAGGGAAAAAAAAAAAATGAGAAGGTTGGGAAAAGCATGTTTGGTTCAGAAAGGCATAATTCTGTTTCTAAACACTTTGCTTCCCTCTTTCTGTGGTGCCTCTCCTCACTCATACCTTAAATCTGTATCTCACCCCTCTGCATTTCTTCGTCTGTGTCTCTCAGAGTTCTGAATTCATTACATGGAGTAGTGTAAATCAATAGTAAATGCTAACCACCCACTCTGTACTCAGTTACGCAATATCACATACCGTGTACACAGAGACAAAAGGGAAAAAGCGCACACAGGCTTTACATTCAAAAGCTCTTGCATAATTTTGCTTTTCTACAGCCAAAAGGAGAAAAAAAAAAAAAAAGGAAATAACAGATGGGGAGACTTGCAGTTTTTTTCCCTTTTCTCAGACTGTACAGAGGGGAGTTAGTTTAACATCCATGGTCATTTCTAATTGCCCTGTGCTGCAGATGAGCAAGGCAGACTTGCTTGTGCTTTAAAATAAGACTTTTTCTCCCAGCTTCCATGATGTGGTGCACTTTTCAGGTAATACGAGCAAAACTATTATGAAGTGTTTAAGGCTGAATTGGTTATGTGTTTAGTCTTAATGGAAAAAGGAAAAGAAAAACCTCACTTTAACTTTACTCGATGCATGTTGCAAAGTGAAAGAGGGACAAGGAGGAAGGGTGGTTGGATTGAATTGTCTGGCATGGTTTTGTACTTTTTTTTTTTTTTTAATCCTTTTTCCTTTCTGAAAAGCGAAATATCTCTCAATGTAATATTTATGTAAAAAGCCAGTTATGTAACTCTCGCCTGCCTTTCGCTTTTGTTACCTCTCTGGACTGTACAGCTCTACTGTTTTTCCTCACGACAGATTGTATTAAAACCTGCAAATCCTGATGAAAGGAAGGAACGAGCGGGTGCCCACAGCACAGACTTTAATTTCGAGCCTGTTTAAGGACTTCAGGCTGGAAAACAATGGATCTATTTAAGATCTCGTTTTGGCTGGAGGAATTCTTATTGAGTATTTTCCTGTCACAGTGCGCTCTGGAACATCCCTGGCTTCTGCACAGTGTTTCTGTCTCTCTCCTCCTCTCTCTTCTCCCTCTGCAAACTTTGGATGTATACAATGAAAGCTTTTTCCCTTTCCTCTCCTGACCTTAACATGAGTGTCAGGTCGGTCTCTGTGTAACAGCAGCAAGTGCAGAAGCCCCGTGAAATTTTAAGTTGCGCTGAACTTTGTATGTTTTTATTTAAGTGATTGATGTCCATAGAGATCCTTTTGATTAGGATTCGTTGGGATATTTTAATTAATTTCTGTCAAATGCAAGCAAAAAATGTATAACCCTGCTAAAAGAATAAAAAATGAGGAATTTGAGGGAGTTCAAAATAGGGAAGAGGAGAGTCAATACTATGAAAAGTTCATACTTTTTGATCACAGGAAGAAATTATTCCTGTACTTATTGCAACCAATTTATTCCTGGTTTTATCCTCTTGAGGATCTGACCTGTTTGTGGTCGTGAGCATTGTGTCGGGGTTTTATTTTCTTTTGCCTTTTAGAAATCATTCTTGTCTGCGTGCACATTCTTGGACAGATTCTTCCCTAGTGTAATGATGCTAATTCTTCTGACATTATGTCAGGAGTCTATTAGGTCAATTATAAAGTTGTAGGGCTCGATTCTCAGTTATTTTAAAGTGTTTTTCTGGCATTGGAAAGGAGTCATAAAATGAGCCTGAGTGTGAATTATACCCACTTCAGGCATAATAGAAAGAATAGTTAAAGCTGAAATATTTCAGCAGTGATCCCTGAGACAGGCTTTAAATGAAATAGGGTTTTGTGAAAACAGGAATAATTTAAGCTTTATAGTATATTAGGTATTATAAGCTGTATATTTCACCAAATTACTGGGTAGTACCTATATATTCAAAAGTGTATTCAAACACCTGGATTCCCTGCCTGATTCTGAAACCAGCCATTGCTTTGGCTCTGGGCAACAAAAACTTCTGCCTCCATTTCTGTCTCAGTACAGAATCTCTTAGGGATTATAGGAGTAGATACTTGGTTTATTGTGCCCTACAGAAATATTCTAAAGCTGTTTTATTAATGTTTATAAATGCACAGGGAGAAGATGTTGAAATTATTTGGAGAGGTTAAAAAAATCATTTAAACTTCAGGCCAGCATTGCCACAAAACAAAATTATCGGCACCAACCATATATAAATGTTAGCTGGAAATCAGAGAGGACTCTAGTCAGCAGAGGATTAAATTCTGGAAGACTATCCTATAGAAATAATAGGCCCTGGAAATACATAGTTGTAAGATGGAGTTGAATCAACATAGCAATAGCAGTTTATGACATGGTTGCATGCAGTGGAGGAGAGTAACCTGAAGATCCCTTATCCTGGTGTCCCTAATAGCTGTCAACCCTTTATAAAATGCTTGGAAGATGTAGACTGTGTAGCTTTACAGAGAGCATGATAAATAATGATTCCAGTGTTTAACTTCATCAAAAGAGTGTTCATACGTATTTGAATGAAAATTACTTTCTGCCCATCTTCTCAGTATAGAAGGTGTTTTTGTCTGTAGCAATTACAATAGAAGGCTTATTTGGAATAGGTGTACAAAACTGATAACTTTTAACAGTGGACAATCAAATTTCCCTCTTAAGGGCATCTGCATGCTTTTCAGTTAGTGCAAAGTTTCTTTGCATGTCACTAGGTTGTCTCTAACTTCCTGAGTCTTCAGTCCCCAGCTTTGCTTTGTATGCTTGGGTGGACTTGTAACAAGGCACTGACCTTCCTTAATGGTCAAACACACATTTCATTATTTTCATAGTATTTCCTAATTAAACAAGAAGAAAAACCTTGGAAATGCCTGCTGCTAAAAGTCTGGTTGTATATATGCAGTTGAACAGCAACCAGAATGATGGAATTTTGTGTTTGCTGCAGAATGAAAATCTAATTTTAATTTATGGAGGAGGGGGTGATTTGACTTGACCAGATGCTAGACATGCAACCTGTGAAACTTCTGTCTTCCTAAATTCATAGGCAAACAGGCAAAAGGGATGGTTTGAACAGTTTCTGAAATGAGACGTTAATATTCAGTTTTAATGAATAAGTCTTCATTTCACAACTTAAAAAGACTCTGATATTTTATTTTTAAACATAAGCTGTTTGAGTCCTGCCACTATGAAGATTTGTGCCTTAGTTTTGTTAAATTCAGTTTTGTTATTTTAGAGGACAAGTTAAATATGAACCCTAAAGGTTTAAAAATAACAACAAAAATTAAAAGAGCTCTACATTAATTTTTACTCTTAAATTTCATTATTTTTCTTCCTTGACACATGCCTGGGGTTGGGTATATTTGTAAAATAGCTCGCTAGTATGATTTTGCTATATCCAGCAATGTGATGAATTAGCTACAGTAGTCTTTTTTATCTAGTAATTGTTCTGCAAGGTTTCCTCCCTCCCTTCCTCAGAACAGTGTTTTTGGCAACTCAGACACTTTGGTTTAAGTTTATGATAATTTTGTGTCCTTCACAATCAGTAATTCACTGCTAGTGCCTTCAGTAGTTTCACAGGTCTCTTTGACTTACAGAAGTCCCTAAGAAATGAAGAAGCAGTATTTTTAGAGTAGTTGTAACAAAAGTATCAGTCCTAGTCACACTGAATGTTCCTGCTCTCCTCGTTTTCAAAATTAATTATCTTACACATTCACAGCAAACAAAGCAGAGGGTTAATTTCTTACATCCAAAAATATGTATATTATTGGGTTTTGTTGTTAAACCCAATGTATGCGGGTGGGCCATGATCCCCACAGGGAAGAACTGCTGAAATCCAGCAGTGTAGGGATGGGCACAGTGCTTAGAGCAGGGTCAACACCTTGCTCTTTCTTCTGTACAGTGGTTAATATTTTACTCTTGTCACTAAACAAAGAGGGCTCTGTTTGGGCTGAGTGTGTAAATCAGCGTGAGCCCCACGCTGAGGATGTACCTGCGGTCTGTCGTATCCGCTTTGGGCAAGGAGCACATCCTCATTTGCTAGTGGACATCTGGTCTCATCGCTGCCAACTGGGGAATACTGGTGGCTAGGGTGGGAAGGATGGGTAGGCTCTCTTCACCTTATTGATGCGGAGGCTTAAACCAACTCTTTAGGATGTGACCTTTATACCTGTACTAAAAAGAGAGCGGGAAACTAGACTTGATAATCTGGCAAGTGTGCTTCAGGGTAAAATCTTGTAAGAAAACTGTAAACAGCTCAGTTTCTGTGGAGACTCAATTTGGGATATTATTTCATAATTTTGACTGAAGAAACCTCTGACTTATTTGGCTTTTAGGACACATGTTGAAACTCACCCCTTTAGGGAAGTTCTTGCAGAGACAAGATACAAGGAGAGTTCGTCTGTGTAAGCAGCAAAGAGGATTGTTTGTCCCTGAGTTTTATGCTGATTTATTTGTAACTGGTTGCAGCAGAATAGATGGACTCACTGCTTTGACTGTGCTGTTAACAAGAGAACAACACACTCAGTTGATAATGTTTTAAATCAAAATGAATAATAATGCTCTTTGTGGAAAGACTGTGGAAAGGTATTAGCAGACAACAGTGCAGAAAACATCTGAAACCATCTTTGGCCATAGTTTTCACTACATATATTTCTTAAACTATTTTTCTGCTTACACTTTTTATTAAGCATACTGGTTGCCTTAGGCACCTTACATGACTTTAAAAAAAAAAAAAAAAGACAAAGTTTCAGTCTTGTCTTCTGGGATCCATCTAAATGTACATTTCTGATTAAAAAGTGTCAGTCGCTGCTGAGGGTGGAAATGGTCTGTTCTGCTTTGAGGAAGAGAGGGAGATCCATAATAGTTGCTCAGGCTGTCGTGTTTCTGAGAATCAGCTGTTTTCTCTTTATACTGCAAAGATTAAACAAAGAATGTTAAACATTTCCCAATTTAGCATTTATAATGGAAAGCGTCTGTAGGGCCACAGCTCGCTGCTGCAAGGGCAGGCGTTCATATTAGGAGTCACTTAAAAAGGCTTTTATTTTCTTTGAAGGCCTATCCTTTCCTTTCCCAGACTGGCTGCTGTGCTTTGCAGTCAGGTGGAGGCAGCTTTAAGTTTTTACTTTCATTTACGTAGGAGCTAATTTACTTTTGGAAATGAAAGTTAAAGCAGCTCAGCCATCTGCAAAGTGAAGGAGGCAGTGGGTTTCTTTAAACATTTCAAATCTCTACGGTTCTATTTCACACCAACAGGCAACCAAAAATTACCTTCCTCAGCTCCTATTAGTAATAATATGTAGTATTAATGATCTAATGTCTTAGCTTCAACTCTTCATCTCGCTTTCTAAAAGATACCTGTTGGCTGTGTTCAGTTGTCTTTATACTTGCATCCAGCTCAGGAGCTTTGAAGTAAAAAGTTGTAGTCTTGAGTGCAGCAGAACCACATTTGTTTGACCTACTGACAGCACAGCTTTTTCTATAGCATTTCATTAGTGATTACGTGGAGCTCTGTGACTTTCTGTTCCTCGTAGTGAAGGCAAAGAATGCTTAAGAGTGACTGGTAAATGAAAAAAAAAAAAAAAGGCGGGGGGGCAGCATTTTGATGTCCTGGTGTTAGACACGCTTTTACTGTGGTTGTTTAGAAGCCTTTCTTATGTTGTAGTTTTACTTGAAGAGTCCATAGTGGAAACAAATAAGTTGTTCAAATTTTCTTAGTTGAAGCTGAGAGGAGTGTGAAAGAAGTATTAATACAGTTAGTTTCTTAACAGATCAGCTAAAAATGTCCTTTGCCTGCCTCTCCACTGGCTAGTTTTCAGAAATTCAGTAGTTCTATGTCATCACATGGGGACAAGTCTAAACATCTTATATAATTAAAACATTTTCAGGGAAAAAAAAATTTTCTGCTTTCTTGTATAAATTGTAAGCACTGTAAAGAAATCAGCTATCCATTTTCTGCCTTCTCCAGCCTGCCTGCAAGTAGGTTTTGTCTAAACAAAATAGCCTTGCACTCAGAGCTCACAAACTTTCGTGTATTACTTAGATATCTAATTTTATTGGCCTCCTACAGTAGCTTAAATATGTTTGTAAATGTTTGCCCACCTTTTTGTTTCTTAAGGGAAACTTTTTTTACATTTTTTTTTTGAAATGAGTCAAAGTTTGATTTTAAAAAATATTTCAATCTTCTTGTGATTACATTTCTTACAGAATGTTGGAATTTTTGGACTGTGCATCTGTTTAGGCACGTGGAGAAAGACAAGACTGAGATCATGTAAGTCATGAAACTGAGGGTGAATAATCCATACTTTGTTCTCTCCCCATTTTTATAATTTATATCCAGATGCAAGTAATAAACCAAAAAGGAAAAAAAAATCTAGTTAGATTTTATTTTTAAAGTGATTAATGAAAAGCAAAGTTCAAATGAGGCCACAAATCCTGGTGGTGCACAATGGGTTGATTTATTTTGTAAATAGACCATGGATAATTAACCATAAAACAAAACTTTTTTTTTTTCTTTTTTTTTTTTTTTTTTTTTTTGAAACTTGCATAATGACACTGGTTTCTTTTAGTTGCTGTGAGTTGCACAGAGGGATAACAACTTATTCACAACTGGTTGCAACTGGTTATGGCCAAGAAAGGAAAAATCCCCAAGCAGCTAGAGGAAAAAGGCAGTTAAACCCCTGCTACACTTGCAGTTTGATAGTAATGTAGTAATGCATTTACTAATGGCTACAGAAGGTGCAAAGCTACCCTTAAACGATAACAGGAGAAGAGTAGATATGTACATACTCTGGTGATGCTTGCCATGTTATCCCATGCTTTGGCTTAAAACCCATAAGCAAAACACAGCCCCTGCAGCTGGCCTTGTAGTTCACAATTTTGTATTGACTTCTAAATAGCATTAGTTTATGCTGTGTTACAAGCTTCCATGATGCCTGTCTCTTACTACTCTGGCACTGGGGGAAGAGTCCTCTGGGTAGTCAAAATAGTCTGACTTGCTGCCAAGTCCTCTTGTGAGCCAGAGAGTGATGGTATTTTTTCAGATATGTGATATGAGAAAACTGCCTGCCCGACGTCCCCCAAATTTGTCTCTTCATATTCCACAGTCATCTGTGGAAGGGATCTCTGATGCCCAAGAAGGAGAAGGTCCAATTTGTTGTGAAAGTACATTCACTACTAATTAAAACTACCAGCTGGGATTACAGCCCTGGAGACTGTAAATAAACTAGAGCATGAGATGTTCAGATGACAATATGGCCACTTTTGTGGTGGTTTGTATTAGTTGCCTGTCCTCCGATTTGCTCATCTCATGCCAGCTTATGAGAGCGAAGAGAGGGTTTATGTGGGTAAGAGTCAAGATGCAAGAGGTTGGATTTGCCACACAGACACTGTCGATATGGACACCTTAGCTTGCTCTCACATGCCACAATGTGCCTTAAAATATTTTTGTCCATATATATTTAAGGTCTGCAGTTCAGACAGAGGTAAAATCTGATCATGCTGTGTTCGTGTGAGAGTTGGCTGTTGGTGCAGCTGTTCTGTGTCTCGCAGACAGTGACTCGAAAGTACTTGCAGAAAGCCCCCCTTGTTCCAAATGATAGCCTGGGCAGGCAAAGGTATGGGAAAAATTACTTAAAACCGGTACTATTTTACATGTTTTGAATCAGTTTATCACAACAGTGTTGTAGACTGATGTTTGCAAGGGTTCTCTGTCCTAAATTGGTTGGTACACTTGTGGTTTCTTCTGCAAACTTGAAGTATGTATTTGTCAGCAATGTACTGCAGAGGCTGAGGAGATTGATCATTTGTGTCAGACTGTCACCTGCTATCTGCATGAGCTTAAAGCAGATAACTGGGTATAAGGGCTGTGTGTTTTTAGTCTAAACCCCAGTTGCAAGACAGGGCCTTAGCTCAACACTTTAAACCTAACTAGAGAACTCTGAGTTCCCACTGTGTTACTGACACTAGTAACTGCAACACACGGACTGCCACTTATAATCTTTTTTTTTTAGGCCAAAGAGTCAAGTTAAAATAGTGCTTAGTTTGAGCAAGAGTCTTCTGTTGTGGGTGGGAGTCATGCTGGGGGCAACATTAGCATTGTACTTTCAAATGGCATTGCAGGGAAGACAAGACCCCAAAAGTAAGTTAACTCTGCAAGGCTTGGTACAGTTGTTGACTTCTCTCCGGGTCCTGTTGGAAGGGAAGCCAGCCAGGGTCCACTGTGGTAGTGCTAACTGGATGCATCTGTCCTGTGGGGCCTCCCTTGAAACTGCTCTCTGTCAGGCTTTTGCTTCTGGGAAATGTGGCAACGTATGGAGTCAGCTACATACTGTCTATAAGTCAGAACTTGATTTTATTGACTAACTGTATCTTGTGACAAACTTTCTGTGCTCTGCATCATGCCAAAGAGACAGGGGAGTGGTGTTGGCATATCTTTGTATGAATAGGTCTGTCATTAAATATTTGAAATAGAAACATCTGAAATAGATCTTGCCTGAGAAGAACAATGGTGCAACTAGAGAAAGCCAGTTTTCTCCAAATTAGCTTTTAGAGGACGGAGCTTTAAGCAAACAGAAAAAAAAAAAAAACCAACCCCAAACAACCCACACCAAAAAAAACCCACACAAAAATAAAACAAAAAAACAAAACAAAACAAAAAAAACCCAGAGACCAGGTATTAGTGCTTAAAAACAACAAACCCTGGGAGGCATGAAGGGAGACACAAGGAACAGTGAGAGAGGAGAGGAGAGGGGAGGGATGCTTAGCAGAGGGAGGGTTTTTTTTATTAGTTTTAATAACTAAGAGCAGCTAAGGGAGAAGGAAGCTGGTGGTAGACTACTGAGAGTCTCTCACTGGGAAGAGGCACTGTGTTTAGGAAACACAAACTTTTCACCTAATGTGCATCTAAGCCTGAGGATCATTCACTGCTAGCACTGAGGATGCTGAGGCATTTGGGTATTTTCTGTTTCCTCTGATCTCTAAATCTTTATTTTCTGAAGAGTGCAGGAGTCAGTCATCTTCCTTGGGCAGTTAGGTTCTGAAATCTTAGTGCTAGGAAGGAGTTAGACAGCCTTAGCTGAAGCCACACACAAGATGAAGGAGAGAGCATTCAACTCCTTTCACATCATGGAAGGTGTCAGTACATGGGCCCAGTATGCAGAACAAAAATTGAACAGTCTGCTGGTGTGCAGCAGGAAAAGCTGTTACACATAATTGTTTAGGCTTTTGAACAAGCCTTTGTATTTCTCTTATATGGTAATAAACTATTTGTAAAGATATGCAATCCAAACTTCTTTTATATTAGCCACACTATCTCTTCCCAAATACGTCTCCCCAAATCTAATGCTTAAAAAAACCCCACAGGTCAGGTAATCCCAGCAGTTCTCCCTGAGACTTTCCCCAACCTTGCTTAGAGAAGTGTGGCATCCAACACAGTAGGTAGGCTCAAGTTCCAGTTAGAAAATGCTTTTGTGGGGGACTAAGCAGTACAGTTGTTTGAATCCTCAGATTTCTGCTCCAAGCACTGGGTTCAGAAATTCACTTTATAAGAAACAAAAATTATTTGATTCTTACTAATATTCTGTCCGGGTTACAAAAAACCCTTCACTGAATGACATGGGAGACAATGACTTCTCATAAAGCATCTCAGTGCTGAAATAGCCAGGGGATGCCAGTCACTGGGTGCTCTCATGGTTAAAGGCTTAGCTGTGCTTCAGCACTCCTTCTGGTCTTCCTAAGTGAATAGTTTCATATGTTGGCACTCTTGCTGCTGCTACCTGATCTAGGTGAAATCCTTGAACTCTTCCTGGTGTAAGCCAGGGTTTGTCTCACATCTTCAGTCAAGTTTCAGGTGACTTCATGGTATTTTGCATTTGATTAATTTGGAAATGTATGAGCAGTGATCAAGAGCCTTCTTAGCAGCTGGAGCAAACGGTTAAAGAAAAAGGAATTCTTCGATGTTAAATGCCTTACTAATTTCAACTGCTCTTACATTACCAGTTAAGTTTAAGGTTACAGGGACAGAGCAGAAACAACTAGCATTCCCCTCACTTCTCCCTCCAGATTCTTCTGTAGGACTCTCTGTGATTTTCAGTCTGCAGCTTTATCCGGCTCAGAACTGGTTTTGATACTTTCCCAAATGGCAATAGTAATTAAAGAGTACTTGACCCAGCAAGACGTGCCTTAGTTATTACATAAATGACTGTCTGAAAAAGCCTCTTACCTTTCATACATTGGTAAGCTCCAATGAACCAGCTCCAGTGAAGCTCCTTGGACAAGAACAACATACCAGCTGGATTATTAATAATAATTAGATTGTCACTGATCTATTGATAGCATTGCAGAGGTTTTACAGGCTTCTAAGGCTCACCAAAGAGTACACAAGGTCAGGACTAGAAGCACTAAAACAATAGCTAGTGGTATTCTCTTCTTGTGGAAGTACTGGTTCATTACAAAAAAATAAAATACTTCTAGGACTCTTACTTATTTTCATTATTCATATTTCCAGATAAAGCTTTTCAGCATTTGTAAAACAGAAATGCTTTTGTTTCAAACTTTTCTTTCAAAAATGTAAGCTATGTTCTAATATAAAATTTAAATCAAAACTGAAAGTAACAATCAAAACAAAATTATTTTGTCAAAACAAAACATTCAATTGATTGAAATTATTTATTAATTTTTGGTTCATGGGCAACTTTGCAATTCAGTGTTTAATTCAACTGTGAAACTAAAGCAAATTTCAAAGTCTGTAGCAATCTTGTAGAGCAGGAATTTTGGGTTGTGTTTGAGCTCTTCTAGGTGGCACTTAGGGGAGACAGAATTCTACTAAATCTGTTGTAAAAAAATCTATTAAATCTGTCATATTCTAGTAAATCAATAAAAATTTTAAAATGTGTGAGGACCCTTAGACAATACTGAGGTTTTCTTGTTATATTGGGTCTTTCTATCTCTGTAACAGTTAATCAGAATCTGTCTCTGCAACTATATGTAGCTCATCCCTGGAAATATATTCTGGGTTTCTGCTCAGCAAATTGGGAAGCTTTTAATACCATTTCAGCTCCACTGGTTTCCTTCTCTGTGGACTGGTTATGAACCAAACCTTTCAAATCCTGGGTGCCTATCTTGGTGCAATTTCTTGCAAAGTAATCAAACAGTTGAATATAATGATAGTGTAAAGCCTATACAGTTAATATTTGTGTGTTCACTTCCTTTTGTTGTTTCTTGGATTTGATTTACAAGGGACCTTCCCTTAGCAGGGACCTTTCAAGTTATTGCTTTGAGTCTTTCCTTGACTCGTATAATACCCAAAACATTCTCTCTTTTTTTTTTTTTTTTTTCTAATGTATTATAAGTTTTTGCCTCTCTATTCTCATGTAGAACCTATACTTAAATAGTAAAGTTCTGGCAGAGTCTTGTCCAAGGGCCACAATATGATATATGCCTTGGAAGCATATTGCTTTAGATTATGGTTTTGGCTATGTTTAAATTCTTCAGGATTGGCCTAAATCTGTCTCAGCGGGAGCACCCTACAAAAGAAAAACATGAATTTAAGGGCAGTGTCTTTGACAAGTAGGGCAAGATTAAGAGCAAAGAACACAGGTAAGGATTGCCCTATTGCTGGAAAATGTGAGACATCTGACCTTGCCTCAACAGGGCAATGTTTCTTATTTTTTGAACAGGGACTGAGATACTAACCTGCTCATGTGATGGCTTGGTTATTGAGATCTGGCTTCCTTAAATTTGGCTAGAAAAAACAATGTCGTGTTCCTTAAAAATGTCAGCACTGCAACCTTTGTAACTTAGGGATAGAGCAGTCAACGTCCAATTACCCATTCGGGGGAAGCTGTGGCTCTGCAAACTTTGGGATTCTCACTCCAGTCAGAAGCAAACACAAGACGACAAAGTAATACAAATTGAAAAGCTTTTCCATTCATTAGACTACCTAACCTTTTGTTTCTGTTTTTCAAACCTGCAAAGGAGTATTTTGTGATACAGAAAAGCTGCTTTTAAATAAATACGTATTTGGACAACAGTGTAGTTGGTTCAATATTTCTCAGTTACAGGCCTGTGACAAGACAGGCAGTAAGATGCTTTGTCCAACAGCTGTCTCCTGCATTCATCAGAATTTTTTTACGTGCCTAAGCATGTAACCTGCTGTATCAGTATAAATTGAATTTAGTCTTAAAAAGGCTTATTTGATCTGAAGAATATATTTTGCACTGGTCTTGGACGTGAAGAGCTGGAATATTGATCTGTTTAGGCCTTAAAAAAAAGATAAAAATAAAAGCTCCCCCACCTCAGAGCTCTATAAATAAATAAATAAATACGTTTATGTTGTGGACATGCTCACAGTATTTCCTGCATGCTAGTGGAGCAGCACACATCAAAAAGGTAATAATATAAGCAGTAAAATATCCCAAGCAAACAGAAAGCATCTGTAGATCTTGCCTAGCTGGCTAATATTACTGGGATGGTTGTTTTTAGCTTACTATGCCATTAATGCTTTGCAAATGTATATGTGCATGCTGAGGGTTGGCCAGGAGTTGAACTGACTTTATAGTGGTTATATTCAATTGCTGCATTGTGCCTGAATGCTTACAGACGTGTAGGACAGGAAAGGTACTCAAGAAACTATTAGACCATGCAGGATCTGGTCTACCAGCTCTAGTCACAGGAGAGTGTAATGTGCTGTAAACAGGATGTAAAGAAACTTACTTCTAAAAGTGTTTGGAAAAAATCCTGAGATGCAACTGAAGTGTTTGTTAGCTGGAGTCCCAGGATTGATAGCGTATGTCCCTTTTGTTGTGCTACTGCCTTTAATAAATAGCACATCAAACTCAGAGATACGATTTAACTGGAAAGATTTGTATTGCTAAAAACTTGTCCTAGATGTAAAGAGAAAGCTATTCTGCCTCCCCTTATCATTCAGTACCTTTTCTTTCCCTCACTGTTTGTAACAGTCAAATACTGACACAGCTCTCTAGTTCTTGACTTCTGTCTGATACTCATTTGCCAGTCTGTCTTCAGAAAGTCAAGAATGTTTCTGCAGGGTACAGGAGTGAAGATTCAGGGGTATAGACAGGAGGTATGACTGCATTTCTTGTGGAAAAAAGATGAAGTTTCCTTGGAACGTATATCAGCCCTGATCTAAATTCTCTCCTTGGCTTTAGCAGGCTGGGGATCAAGTCCATATTGGAAATTTCTCTGTTCAAACTCCTGGATGCAGTTAGAACCCGTGACTGACGTTCAAAATGTTGCAGCCTGCGCTGCTCTCAGCCCAGAATCAGCACTGCCAGTACGGCTGCTCTGACCACAAATACAGAAATCAGAAAACTTCTGAAGTTAATTTGATAGTAAGTGTTACTTGAAGGAATCCTCTTTTGGAGTATGAGTTTTGGGAACCCCAAGATTTCCTGATATTCTCTTTTCTCTTTCCTTACCATCTCTAGAGGTAAATGGGCCATTTTGCTGGAAAATTGAGATTGTAAGCATTGATCTGAAGGGGTTCCTAATAGGAGGGTATTGGCAATACAGGTAATAGAGCCCTACTAAGAAGGCAGGCCTCAAGAGTCAAAGGTCTTCAGGTCAAGAAGTCAAGAGACTTTCCCAGAAGTTAGTTTTGCATCAGTACATCGTGGATGGTGGCACTTCCAAAAGTATTATTTTTCACAGGTCCCGACAGTCTGATGTCACTAAAGATCCTACTGCATGTAGCATTGTCATAGTTCCTGGGCGAAAGGGATGAGTTTATCCCACCATGGCTCCCACAAAACCATTAGCAGGACACCAGACGTAGAATTGGCTCATCCTGTCTCTGCTGTGCATTCAGGTTAATTTTGGATTCCCGTTTCAGATTTAACTGTTTAGTAATGCTGCAGAGTGAGCTTCAGAAATTGCTGATTTCTGTCTCAGGGATGACAAATTTCACGATATATTATTTAATTCCTATTTCTATAGCAGTTTGTAAAACATCTTCACTTACTATTTTCTAATACTTAGTGAGAAATAAATTTGGGAATAGGGTGCTTCAGTAAGGAGCCTGTTGCAGAGGTTCTTTGATCATTACACTGTATAAGAATTCAGGGTTATTATGATTGAAAGTTCTGATATAAATACGAGACTGCTGTATTTATGAGAAAATCTTGATATGATCTTGCTGTTATATGGGGCATTTAAGAGATCCTGAAATATCTTTAAAGATGAAACAATGGGAAGCTGCTTACCTCATGACATAATAAGGCAAAATAAGGTCATCAAAAAAGTCAAGTTGCAACTCCAGCGACAGAGCTGAATGAATTATTTACAACAAATAATTTAGTTGCCAAATACAGCTTTTCTTGTCCCATCAAATATCCACAACTGATCAGTCTCTGATTCAGGAATCGTTGGAATTTATTTGATGACCACCTTCAAAACGTACATTCTGTGGACTCTCTGTAAATGGAGGTTGAAAGAGGGATGGCTGTGGTTTTAATGCTATTTGCAAAGGCCTATTCTGTAATTTTCCTCCCTGGCATCCATCTTGTAAATTTGCATTACATGATGCCAGGCATTTAGAAGTCAATAGTCTGGATGAAAGAGGGTAACAAGTTTAGTGTTCATACAAGTGCTAATGTTCATACAACAAGACTTAATGTTTAGCAGAGAGGAGGCTTCACACAGGTTCCTGCATTCTCACACATCCTTCATGTTACATTTATTTTATTAATCCTCTGTAAAACACGAGGATCAAAAAAGAATAAAGGAGGTCCTGATGCTGCATGGGTGAAGTGGGGAACGGGGTGTGATTATTTCATGAATGCACTGATTCAGAAGATCAGCGTGAAGCTAGAAGCTTCTGTTCATTGCACACAAGGGCAGAAACATGTCCAAAGTTGTTGTTGATAGTGCTGCATTCATAAAAGGAGCATGGCATTCACTTTCCAGCCACCAGAGAGTAAAGGAAAGACAGAGCACCGCAGACATCTGTTATTGTGTTTGCTTACCTACCCCTGTTCCTGGAGGTTTTGAAGTAGGATTTGAAAAGTGCATATGACAGTCATTGTTTTTGACCATACTTTACAACATCCTACTGACTTGAAAGAGCCAAAAAAAAGTGAACCCCCTTAATTTAGCCAGCGATATACACAGGGCACTCTTAATGAAAAGGCTGGGAACAAAACTTAGTTCCTTGTTTCCTGCCTATTATTTAGTACATATCTGATTTGAAGTCTGTTTTCAGCATACACTCACATGCATATTCCTTGGCACGTGTGCTTCTTGCCATTATGGGGCAGATCCCATAGATTTTCTGCGTCATTAGTAGAGGGAGCCAGTCATTAAAAAAAAAAAGCTCATTTGCCTGAGCTGTTAAGATTTTTCTCACAGTTCTGCCTGTGGCGCCTGTCACTAGCAGTCAAATAAGGACAATTTTACCATTCTCTCCTGCTGCTCTAATTTTTTTTTTCAGTGCCAGTACATGTATTTGTTATTCTTTATAACTCCCTTTGAAGTTGGGAATCCAAGGGGAATCTAAAACCGACCAGATGTTTCTGCTGCTGGAGACACAGAAGACAGCAAGGATTAAGTTTAACTGAAACTTAGTTCTCTACAAAACCCATTACAGTGAGAATTCTTCTTCAGATAGTTTTATTTATTATTGATATTTGCACTTGCCATCCCGGGTAGGTGATACCTCAAGTCATCTTGCCCGGGAGGAAAATGGATGATTTATCCAAGTAAATAGTGTATCAGCAGCTGCTTGCGTTGATTTCCCTTATGGGGTTTCAGTTCCATTACACTGCATATTTCCCACCCACACTCTTTATACAGCATTTCGTGTTGAAGAAAATCATTCCCATCTCTGTAACTTCAGAGGGACAGATATGTGGAACCATCCTGAGGGAGGGCAGTGCAGCTCGTGCGTGCATGTGGAGGGGTGACGTACTTGAGAGGGTACTGGCCAGAAAGCAGTACAAGGTTTTAACTCCTTTTCCTGTGACAGTTGGAAGATGGGAGGAATGAGTAGAAGCTGGCATGGGAGACTGGCTGTGGGAAGGAACGTGCTAACCTCCTAGAAGCGTGGGCAGAAGTCTCTCAGGTGGGAAAGGACAGGAAGAAATGGTATTATTGACTTCTGAGTTCAAGTTAGATGCTTTTGAAGATGCAAGACAAGAAAAAAGAAAAAATTTTTTAAAATAGTCTATGATATGAAACACATTAGGTAGTCCTGTGCGGTGTCCACGTCCAAATTCTGCCAATCCTGCTTGCCTGCTCCTGCAGTCACGGCCACAAGAGAAAATAGCACATGGTCAGACCTCACAGAGGTTCAAATGGGAAGGCAGTAAACAGAACAAGGCCTTGGTCTCTCTCTATCTTAGGTATGGCTTAAGCTAAAGCTTCAATCCACTTCCAGATTTTAAACACCCCAGATTTCTGGAGTAGTTGTTGCCAAGTTGTCTCTTCTAAGTTCATGGGACTATCTGTCCCTATGCCTGTCTGTCCCACCTGTACGTAGCTGTCAAGTGTGACCATCACTTTCAGCCAAGTTGGAAAGAACTGCAAAGATAGTTCATTTTTCATAAAACTGGTATCTAAGGAGAGGAGAAAAACTCAAATTAGTGCCCCTGCTGAGGGAAAGACAAACAACTTATCAGCTAAGCATGTTCAGCCTCCAGAGGACAGCTGGCTGGCCAGTACAGGCTTTGCTCCAGAAGAGCACATGCTGTCTTTTGTTCACCAAGAATTTTATCTTTCTTGTGGGAGAAGAGACCTGTGATAATTGTACTTGTATTGTGTAGCACTCCCAGGCTCTGATCACAATCCTCTAGGAAGACAGACTTTATCGGCACTTGTTTCATGTCTGAACTGTTTTGTTTTCTTTAAAGTCCAGCCCACATTCTCATTGGTAAGTCAAGGTACATCTCTGGCTGATAGTGTTTTTCCTCTCTGCTGTGGGGTTACAGCAGCTTTTCTCTGATTTTTCTCTGTGTGGAGTCACTTTATTGTTTCAGACCAAATCTCACTGTTGCTCAACGCTCGATGTCATAGCCACCATAATTGAGAAATAGTATCGGGCTCTGCCTAAGTTACTCTTTAATTGGCCAGATGGATCACTAACGCCTTCGCTGAGGCACTGTCCTCCATCATTAGCTGTTGGAGTTGCCTCCTAATATTGCAAGGCCCTGCACACCACTCTAATTTGTTTTTAAACAGGAAAATCAAAATCTTGGTAATTATATAGAGACTCTAATAAACATCAGGTAAAACTGCATGCAGTGTAACGAGCTCTTTCCAGAGCAGCAAAAGGGAGTGGAGAAAATAATGTGCTAGTGCCTACACTTACTTAAAGCTGCTTTTTTTGATTTTAAAATATAAAAAGAAATCAGGTCCTGGGA
The DNA here is from genome assembly GCF_965140245.1 of Athene noctua. Taxonomy (NCBI): domain Eukaryota; kingdom Metazoa; phylum Chordata; class Aves; order Strigiformes; family Strigidae; genus Athene; species Athene noctua. Next base: position 137,205,409 of record NC_134037.1, read on the forward strand.
ACACTGGGTGAGTTTGAATGTTCTGTGAGGCTTTGAGGAAAGATAAAAAGAAAATAAAGTAATCACGTGTTTTTCATTTTATATTTTTAGAACCTGAATTTCCTAGCTTTATATTAAAGGGAAACAGGTTAAAATCACAGAGTTTTGAACCTACATATTTTATCCTCTTCTTTATTTTTTTGTCAAGGCATCGACGCAGATGGTATGAAAAGCATTTATATTGGTCTCTCTGCTGACGGAGCTTAACCTAATAATCCAGGACTTGGAACTGGGTGCTTCGATAAAAACACTTTGAGAGATTTTTCCATTCAAAACACCAGGAGAAGTTTTTTAATTGACAACATCAGAAATTAGTATCCTGCCAGGACTACATTTCTTTGCACCTTATTACTCAGAACAAAAGATTAATATATACTCATTCTGAGCATGAGAGTTTTCAATAATTTTTTCCTAAATTAAACCAAAGACAAAGTGAAATGGTTTACCACAGGATTGTGAGAGTGAAAACAGGGGGAAAGTCCCAGTTCCGTGTCAGTTATTACTTTGTCCTAGTTTAAACACTTGACTCTCTTTTGGTGATTGCTCCATTTTCTTGTTTTTTATAGTGTGCTACATACTTTGAAATTTGCAGACTTAGCTCAGTCCTTGAAATGAAGAAATCTCAGCTCTGAAAATGCCAAATTAAACTCTGATTCTGAGTTCCCCTTAATTGTGAGAAACTTCACATACAGAAAAAGCTGCACTCCAGTGTGGTTCTCCTTCATTCAGCTTCAGTCTGAACTTCATTTTATAACCCAGCTGTCATGGGGCAAACTGAAAGACCAAAGCCAACATATAAGGTGATCACATGGTTCCCATCTGAAATTTGCTCGGGGCTGTGAGGACCCCACCTGCATTCTTAGATTTTTGTGTGTGTGTCTATTCTTGAGACATTGCATTTGAAATATATACAGGAAACTAAGCCTGGCTGAGAAGGTTATTACTTGTAAACATTTTCCTGTGTATGTTTTGATAGAATGGTATGGGGGCGGGAGGCAGGGCTGTGGATTTAAAAAATATTTTTATGCTTTCGTAACACAATCCACAGTCCATGTTGGAGTTAGTTCTGATTAAACAAAGATATTCAGATGTGCCATTGAAGTTAGCAAATAATGAAACAGGTTCCTCAGCAGTGTGACACCAGCTCTCCAAAGCACTCTGACCAAGTGGGACAGGATGCACCATACTTCCTTGGATGAGTTTGTGATTTTTTTTTTTTTTCCCCAGCTGCTATACAGTGGCTTTAAAGGCTACTTCTTGTGTCATTTACAGTTGTCTCCTTCCATACAGGGGCACTACAGGGAAGAGTGTGCAGTGGAAAGGGCCAGTTCTGTGAAGGTGCAAGAACCCAGCAGGTGCAAGGACATGGCTTACCTATTGTCTGTAACATACTGTCTTATACAGTCAAACAGGAATCTCTCTTTTATCTCTTGTAGTCTTGGGTATTAGAATATATAGGCAATGAGTCCAAACCAGTAGGGAGGCAGAGGGTAGATTGCACATCTGGCTGTGAGAGTCATCATCAGGCCAGTTGGAAAAGCATCTTGTCACTCAGAGGTAGAGCTGGATTTATATTCTGCCCAGCACATTCGTTTAGAGGAGGAGGAGGATTAGATAGCCCATAATGTAGTTGTTGATACTTTTGAGCACCGAGGGGTTACTGGTCCTTTTTGCTGTGCTCCAGGTAGCAAGTGTGTGAATAGGGTGAGGGCTTTGATGCAGCCCCAGTACCCCCAAACCAGCTGAGCTATTCCAGCGTGGGCCTCTGCGGAGCACATTCTCCACTGATCCGCATACATTTATGTTCTGTTGGTCTTGGAAAGCATTATGCCTCCTGTGATCACTTTCTCAAAATGCTTCTCCTTCCCTCATGATTTAACAGCTGCCTTGCAGTTGTGGTGCTTAGATCTACCTTTCTTAGATCTCCACTTTGCCCCATGGCCTCTTTCATCTTCCTTTCCCAGGGCCCAAGACAGATTCCGAGCTTCCTTCCAGCTTGCTGTTGCTTTGTATCTGCCCTCAGATTGCGGGTGCTGGTGTTATGACAGTCTACCCAAATCCTTCATTGCTCAGAAGAAATAATAACTCTCATTCAGCTGCTTTCTTAGCATTTATTGTGACACCCAAAGACAAATGCAAGCTCATCTCTAGAATCATTATTCTCTTTGAAGAACAACAGATTGTCAGGGGAGACATTTTTTTGTGTGGATTTACTTAGAAGTTCTGTCCCCCAGTGTGGTTCTCCAGCTGCCCCTGTCATATCCTCCGTTGTTGTTTATCCAACTTTTAATAATTTCCTTTTCATGCTAGAAAGGGCCACATAATTTTCTCTCTGTGTGTGCATGTATTTGTATCTACTTCATGTTTTTTCATTTCTTTCAATTCATAACATACAAAATATATAAGGAAAAGGCATCTATTTCACTAAATACATGTATTATTTATGCATGTTTTATATATCTTTTGGCCTAAATTTCATTAAATACCTAGGGATTTTGTGCGACTCCATTTTAAGTGCTCTATCACAGTTTTTAAGGTACCAGTCACCTCACATCGTGACTGATTTTTGGAAGAGACATACTGATAAATGAATAGCTGGGCTACACTTCTGTGTAGAAACAAATGGAGGGGAGACTTGTTGGGACTATTGAAAGAGATATAGACTATGGATATTGTTCTACTTAATCAAAAGAAAGAGCACCACTGAACGTATCACCAACACCATTGCTTCCTGCAACTGTCCATCAGCTATTTATTTGTGTTTTCTGGATCACCAAAATTACCTTGAGGTACCAGTGGAATACTTGAGTGGCTTTTGTTAAATTATTTTGATTTTGCCTCATCTCCATTTCAGATGGGTGATCAGGCCTGGCCTGGAACCAGCCCAAAGTGTCGCGAAACTGCGTAGCTTAATTTGCTCTATTAACATAAGCTTTCATCTAAAAACGTTAAGATGAGATCAGCACAAGGCTTGCCGTTACAGCAGCATGCACAAATATGAGGGTGGAAAATTGCTCAGAGAAACTGTCATTCAAGTTCTCTGTGTAAAGTAGGAATGTTGTTTATTCTCCTCTGAATAACAATGGCACCTTTACCTGTGGCAAAAGAAATGGAAGAAGCAGAGAGAATGTCCTTCCAGTCATGACTTTGGGTTTGACAGTCTCCAGTGAAATGAATGTTTAATTGTTGGCTAGCATTCTAAAAAAAAAAAAAAAGGCAGTGACTTGCAAGTAATCAGATACAACATCACTGGTTGGGGCGGAGAACAGGAAGAAGGGGAGGAAGATCAGTGGAGAACTTTGGAAAGTGCAGCCCTTGCCCCACTGGAGTGAGCATCTTCATTGGCATCTTTTCTCGGTTCTGTGTCCCTAAAAAATAAATGCATGGCATCCATCTGAAAGAAAAACTGGCTAGTGAAGTTGTCAGGGTACTAACCTGAAACACATAAGCCCTGGGCTGTTTCTGTGCTTTTCCACCACTCTCCCAGAGGATCCTGGGGCAGCAATGTGCTCTGCCTCCCTGGGGCAGGGGGATGGAGGCACTGGAGGTCAAGAGGAGCACAGGCACAATGGTAGCAGTAGCTTTCCAAGGAGATTAGATAGATACTAAGGCTCAGTGTGATGAATGATGTTAATTGAACTGAAGGTAGAAAGTACGGATCTGCGATGAAAATGATGCCTTGTACTGGGATCTGTTGTGTGTCTGTACCAGGTGGGTGCCTGGCTGTGAGTTGCTGCACAGTGTTTCTTTCTGTTTTCACTTAAAATTTACACCAAAGCGTTGGTAGTGTAATAGCAATCTTTCTTTCCAGCATTAACACAAGTGTAATCTATATGTTGTATTTACAAAATAAGGATTTTAAGGCATGAAGGACATAATCCATTTGTGTTACATAAACATAGATACCTTTTTGTTTCCTTTTCCTCCTCTTCCCACGTTTATGTCACACAAAGAACTTATTGCAACAGGTACAGTTACGGAGATCTCAGCTTTAATCTGCACAAGATTTTTAAGTCTTTTCTTACATAATAACATATTTAGCTGCTGCTTTAAGGGCAAAGAGGAATTCTGTGGCTGGGAGCAGAGGAGTATGAAAGGTGTAGTAGCCTTCCTGGGAGAGGAATGTGATAATATTCACTGACAGAGGAACTGTGAGGGACAATTATCCCAAGCTAAGCTGTGTCATTCAGACAATGCTGTCAGATTTTCCACTTCCCTGAGCACAGCTGGGCATGTGGTGCCAGGGTGAGAAATTCCACAGTGGCTAGAGGCTGAGTGCATTGGGTGCCGGCCTGGCCGGCAGTGCTGGAAGTCAGGAGCTGAAACTGGAAAGGAAAGGAAGATGACTTTCTACAGCTTTGAGAGAGTAAGAAAAAACTGTTTTGGAATTCTAAGGAGAGAGTCTTTGATAGATGCTCCTTCGCAGACGGCTGCTCTGCAGAGACTGAGTTTGATCTTGCGGTTCAGGTTCTTAACATACCTTTACTGTCTTTACAAGACATTTGCTTCTCAATCTCCAGCTAAGGATTTGGTCTTGTGCAAATTTTCAGTTTATGTATCTGTTGAAAGCTTGGAGATCTATTTATTTATTGAATTTTCTGTACTACTGTTACTTTGCTTTGGGGTTTTTTGTGGTGATGTTTGTTGTTGTGGTGGGGTTTATTTTGGTGGGGGAGAAGGGTTGATGGTGGTTTTTTGGTAATCAGAGTACTCACCCAGTGTTAGCTAACTGAATCTGGGACTCTGAAGGATAAAGAAGTGATGTAGGTCATACTCTGGTGGGCACTGAGGTCTGAGGTCTGGATGCAGAGTTTCAGTCCCACCTGGTTTCATTGGTGTCAGCCAAGGGTATCCACTCTCTCACTGAGGTGTATAACAGTACACTTAGGTGTATTGGCTAGACTTCAAATTGATAAAGTTGGTTGCATCCAAAGAGGCAAAGAGGTGAGGAGGTTCTGAACAAGCAAGAGGGACAACAGTGAATTCCTTATTTGCTAGTGCTCCAAGTACTAAAGACAGCTTCTCTTACATACATCAGGGTTTATGCGTTGTTTGAAATATAAAATGGTGTAGCCATATGTTACACCTTCTGTTTTGAGCACTATGTGCTGTTTTTCATAACTTTTCGGGTTTCTAGTTGTTTAAGAATGGTTTACTGAATACTTGAGTTTGATAAGCTTTGGGAGTCCATCTACAAGATTACCTTCTTAAATTATCCTATAGATTGCTTGTTACATCAGATTACTTTGACTTTTACCTACTGCTTTGTCTTAGTGCTTGGAAGGAGTGGTCTCTTTTCTCATATTTTGTACAAGTTGTTTCATAGATCTGTTCCCTGGCCTACCTTTTTAATGTTTTCTAATTTCTCCGTTGAAAACTTGGGAATTCTGGATAATTCCCTAGTCAGTCAGACAGCTCAAATAATGGACCCCAAAATGTAGGCTGTTAATTATTTTTCAGTGCAGTGGCAATGTAATGTGTGACAACGGAGCTTTTTGATAACAAGTGAAATAATTTTGGCCATTCTGAAGACTTGAGTGATTAGCACTTAAATAAGACATGCTTCTGAGGATATCAAAACATTTCATCGAATTTAATGAAGGAGGCATTCCTTACAGACCCAAAGGACGTACTTCACTGCTGCTAACTCTCTTCATAGGGAAGAGAGGAAACTGGTTCAGGGAGAGGTGAGGAGCGAGGCAAAGGTATAATTAGGGGCTGTATTGTCTGATGACAACCTTAGTCAAACACAGACCAAAAGACTCTGCATTTTAGTTCTTTGCATGAACCCTAGAGGAGCCCATTGCAGCAGGGAATTCCTGCAGCAACTACTGTGTTACTGGGGCTCTCCATGACCTGACAGGAGGGTGGCTCCAGGGCAGAAGACTATGCTGGGGGCTCATGTGATGGCTAAAGAGGGAAGGGAGAGCATAAATGACTTGTAAAACCATGGGTATATGGCTGGTTGTGGGCAGACAGGTTGGAGAAATGCAAGAGTGAGGGAGAAAGTAGATGAGACTCTCTGTGTTTGAGGGAGAGAACTAGTGAGTGTGTGAGCCCAAAAAATAATGAGCAAAAGAGAGAAAGATGTGGAATACGATCATATTTGCTTTCAGCTACTGGAACATAGAAACTCATTTCACTTCATGTGTCACCAGCACTACAAAACTGAGTATTTTGTTTTTAATGCTCAGATCCAAAACCCCAAGTTTTCTACCTGTGTTTTGCAACATCTTTGAAGTAGACACACATAATAAATATTACTATATGTTGGCCTAACAGGATTATTTTAAAATAATGGTCAACGTGATTTTTCTAGCCTTTATGTGGAAGGGGATGAGGCTGTTGGCTCATGGTTGGTCTGGCTAATCTTTTTAGCAATTTAAGAGTTCTATACTGAAAGCATCTTCCTTGTGTGCTCAGCCTATCCATGAGATAAGGATATCAGAACCCAGAGTGTTATCTTAAATTCCTTTGTAAATAGGTACAGCTGGTTTGCTATTATTTTTTCCTTGGTAATTACAGTAAAAATGTGCTCTTAAGTTCTATCGAGTCTTAATGTGTTGGGTTGTGGGTTTGTTTTGTTTTTGTTTTTTACTTTGGCTTCAGCAGTAATTTTAAATCTGTGAACTAGGGATTTGTTTTAAAATTTTAAGAGAACCCCCCCTAGGCATAGAGATACAGGACTGAATTTGCTTTCTGGGCATTAACATAGACTTAAAGTGGGCAAAGTGCACATGGAGAGCGATAGTGAGCGTCCATGAGTGCATGACTCTCAGGATTGATTTTGCTGGCTTAGACAAGCTACTTTTTTAAATTCAGTGTTCTGGTTTTAGGAATGGCCAGTGAGGAAGGCAGATATCTTCAGACATATATGTGTGTGACATTTAAATCCATATTACTTGAAAAATACCATCGCAGTTACAATTTATTCACCGCTGAAGCATATGTACAGTTGAAAAAGGTCTGTGCTGATTAGTGAGACAATTATGCACATTAATACCGGAGTAATCAGACCTCATACTTTTAAGACAACAACAGAAAGACACAGACACATTTTTTGAAAAGCGTTATCCTCTCTGTAGTTGTCACTGAGTTTGGCTGGGATGTACATAATGATAGTTGGGCTTCAGAGTACTAAAGCACCGTCTCTCGAGACATCTCTTGCACATGACAAATTATGAAAATGAAACACCAATAATTTGAAAGACTTAACCAAGCTCACAAAAAACCTTTCTGTCTGGTCAGCAGCTGACACAGGAATGCTGCCATTCAGGCCCATGTTCTCAGCTGCTATGTCCTGGATTTTAAATAGGTGCAACATGAAAAGTCTGTAACCAAAAAATTTTATCCTGGCTTAGGTTTGCAGCATCCTGGATATACTTTCCTGTTCTTTATGAAAACTGTGGATCTCGGGCAGGCGTATGTGACACTGATACAAGATGCTGTTAAGGTGAAATAATTAGAGTTTTATCAGAGCATCGGAGGTTATGAGAGGTTTGGCTATGAACAAACAAATCTACATTCAAGTCCCACTACTGCAGTCAGCCAGCAAAAGGGTACCTCTGAAAGCTCACACATTTATTAGGTAAAACACATTTTCAGGCGGAATAACAATGAGTTTCTTCATTTTTTTCCTGCGGTGGAAGGTGGTCCTTGGCCTAGTTTCATGTTGTCTCTGCACTACAAAACTGATTAACCTTGAGCATGTATCATTTGCAGCTGAGTTTGAAGACAATCTCATTTAATGCTGAAGAACACTAGTGGTTCTCATATAAGGGATTCTTCTGCACAACAGCATTGTGTTTGGTTTTTAATATCAGGCTACACCACCATTCTTCAGAGCACACTTCATGGCTCCTCACCGGCTCCTGAGAGGCCTTTTGGTTGTATGTTTTATTATTTGTATTTATTATTTTCAGTTTCACTGTACTTTTCTTTTTAAACACTAGACAGAGCTGACTCACTGCTGTTGACTCCATGACCTGCTTCCCATTTCAACCCCTACCTGCTTAGAAAGTTTAGTAGTTGGCAGTGTGTCTCCTGGGACTGATGTCTGAGCAATGGACCATTAAAAAGCAAAATGAAAGGTAAAACTCCTCTGGCTTGTGTGGCGGGAGCTCTGGATCTGTAAGTGAACACTTGCTTTGCTGATCACTGAACCTAGGGAATGGAGGGAAGAGAAGGAATCTCTTTCGAAGCAAAATGACCTACTGGAAGGCAAAACCCCGTCTTCCCTGCTCTATTATGTAGTAAGAGTACAAGTGAAAAATAGATTTTTTTTGTTCTTCATATAAAATACATTGAAACATCAGGAAGAAACTAGTGAAGAGTGAGTGGTGCAGGCTGTGGATTTTATTTTGGTTTTATCATCAACTCACTGTGTGACTTTGATCACGTCTTAGTTTTCCCCTTGTATTAAGTGCAAACTGGAAAAATATGTACTGTTGTTTTTGGTGTTATATTTTATATATAGATAGATTCCAAGAGACCCCACAGTGTTTTAGCTACTGTCTGCCTATTTTGGAAGTGCTGTGTAGACTTCAACAACTTTAACTAAATTCAAGTTTAACTAAACTGTGACAGGTAGGAACTTCATTATGCTATCTTTCCCCACAGCTAACTTCTCCCATCAAAAGCAAACCTCTGCTATAAGCCTTAGTGAAGTAACAGCACATTTCTCAGTATCTGAAAAGACTGAATGAGTTTATTAATATTCCCCCATAGCAAACAGATTTGTGCTCTCCCATAATTAAGCAAAACCAAAGTAGTACTTGTCCCCTTTCCTTTAGAGAAAGTGAAAATAACCACCATACAGTGTTCAACAGTTTTCTCCAAAATTAAAGTTTTATTGTTGTTGAATCCTTCAAGGTCTTATATTAACAGAAACATATGTTTTATTTTTCTTCCATGTTAATATAATTTTCGTTTGCATTTAAATGTTCTTGTGGACTGTTTATACCACGCTGAAGGAAGAGCATTGTGCACACATGAAAATCTGTAAATGAATCCAACTTGAAACAAAAGTAAAGCTAACACATCTGTTTTAATATCTCAGAAAGTAAACCAGCTGTGTATATATTTAATATATACATGCTAGTAGTAGATGTTGAATTAGATTTTAAGAATTTGTTTCAGCTTAATAGCCCAAAATGTTATTAGTAACATAGATAAGGAAATTACTTAATAAAAAATATATGATTTTTAACCTGACAATGTCCCTCTTAATTAAGTTATGAGATCCTCAGATGAATGATGTTATAAAAGTGCGGTGTGTAGCTTCTATTATTTATAAGAGAATGCCAAAGAGCTAGCTCAAACCGATTAAAGCAAGGAAAATCTCATTGAAACTTGCCATTCTGAGCGAGTGAATGGTGAATATTTCTAGAGAATTCATACAGCCTTAGCATCTCAAACATAGTACCCAGTTAGCTCTTTTTGATGCAGGAATTGCACGTGTTGGGAAAATAATGATATTAATATTAAATTAATAAAAAGGATGCTCTTGGCAGGTTCTGGAATGTGAACAAAAATCTAAATATTTCAGTTGTGATGACTCTGATGAAATTTAAATTAGAAATCTGGGTATCCTCACCTAGCTTACAAAGTCGGCCTTGTACTGAATTTTTTTTGTTTTTCATAAAATCTTAAAATATTCCTATTAGGCAGCTAACTGAGCTCCCCTATTAAAGACCCCTCTGGGTCTTATTTCTTCTTGCCCTGAGCTGGCCCAGGTACATCTACCCTTCAGCGCAGCAAGTAGTATAGACCCACAGATGTTTCGTATACAGGTCCCTAATAGTGATAGCAAAGATTTTAGTTTTTAGCTGTACTCAGGCATGTGAGCACTTCGAGTTCAAGCCAGTTGCAGGGCTGAGGAGGGGTGATGTATGATGCACAGCAGGGCTGTGCTGGCACAGGGCACTGCTGAATCATTTCCGTCCCTCACTGTGGGGCCCAGGGAAGCCAACATTAGCAACTCACCCAGCATCCCAGCTGCAAGCTCAGCTCAGCGCAGTTGTGCAGTAAAACAGCAGGACCCGTGAGAGAGCTGGTGATCTCCTGTCTGTGAATGGCTTTTGGAGGTCCTGTACTTCCTATCTTTCTTCATCTGTGGAATGTGGCTTGTCACTTTCAGCTGTATAGAGATTAGGTATGGTGCATGGCTTTTAAGGCAGGAAGGCTAGTTGTTCTTGATGTAAGAGAATTAAAAAGGTAAATATTGGTTTTGTTGGTGGTTAACTTATTGTTAGTGAGCTTTTACCTCTGCCCAGTTATTTTATCAATTAGGTAATTAAATTATCTACAATTTATTTAAATAAGAGCTGAAATCCCAGATACATTGAAATCAATGGTAAATGTTTTCTTTCTGGGTCCATTATTTCATCCTCGATATCCGAATCATTGAGGTAGGATTGATTCATATCTCTTACTTTCTCTTTCCAGTGCTTACCACTCTCTTGAGTGCTATAAAAATCATAAATTATGTGGAATTTTGATCAAAATGTATGCAGCGCACACAGGTTATAGAGAAGAACTTGTATTTGAAACTTTTTTCCTACTCTGCCTTCAGAAAACTCCTAAGCAACACAAATAATGAAGTGGTTCATTGTAAAGGCTTGATTCTGGGAATATTGTCGAAGCATTCAAAAGACAGAATTGCTAAGAACATCTTTAAGAAAATACATGTAATACCTTAACATGATTATAATTTAAAACTAGTTTTCTATAGTAGTTCAAGCTATAACGCTTAGAACTGATAGAATATAATCATGTCTTATGATGATCATGCTTGGCATGGAAAATGAACATACGCAAGGCTTCAGCTTAGATTAACCATGCACCACAGATGTGTTCAATGAGCCTGTTTCCTGTTTTGCTTTATAAGCCCCCCCAATCCAATCCTTTAGAGACATTTTTATCTGCTAATAAGCATAATTACAGTCATTCCTGCTGTCATTTATAAAATTATAAGGCATTTATTTAGTCAGTTGTGGTGTTTAAGGCTGTTAAGTTTCCCTGACCAGAATCGAAGCTCTGCTAGCAAATATTTAAGACTTCAGCATCACACCTGGTCTCCTGGTTCTCTCTCCAACAGATCATTAATCTGTGATGAGCTGTTTACCATGTAGAGGTTTACACCAGATATGCAAAAAGTTCTGGTTGTCACCTCTCTCCACTTCATACCATTTATGACCGCATAGAGAGGATCTGATTTTCCTCCCAGTCTTGCAGATGTAAATCTAAACCCTGAAGCCTGGAGGGTTTCAGGGCTGTATGTCTCTGCAAGAGGAAATGCACGTCAAAGAGGTTTAAAGCAGAGAAATGGGTTGTTCGATGTCTTGCAAATTGGGTGAGAACCTTCCAGAGGAGTGGAAGTGTGCTGAAGAAACTGCTGTAAACGGCACATCTTGAATGACCACAAGGAAAAAAAGGAGGCCATTTGCATACCTTCTGCTGCTCAAGACAGCTAATTGGACTACATCTAACTTCAGCCAACATTGCTTCTGTAAACCATTTGAAAACTCCCTTTTTTTTGCCTCCTATCCTGTTTTTAAGCTGCAAATAATCCACACAATTTGATGAATACAGCCGGAGACTGGAATTTCATTATATATTCTGATGTTACATCCAAAGTGTCTGATGCTCAGGCCCAGATCCCTGTTTCAAGAATTGAGCATATCTTTTTAAATCAATAGGAATTTTGTCATTGACTTGACTTTAAATTGTTGAAAGGGCTCTTGTTTTGAGGGAAGATATCTAAAAGTTCCAGAACAAGCACATCTGTTAGCCAGACATCATTTTAAAATCCTGAGTTTAGTAGGAAGTTTTAAAGGCTTTGTGGGAAATAATGGACTGCTCTGGGGAACTGCAGAGTATTTGGATTAATCATCTAGACAGAAGTTTGTGAGTCTGGGGACTCTCTGGTATAGAAATGCTGGAATCACGAGCAAAATATTACAGTAGGTCACTTGGTTCTACTAAAATGTGTATAATCCTTTTAACTTGTGAAATCCTACTGTCTAAAGGTGTGTCAGAGTGAAATAGTTCAGGCAGGGGCAGCATCAATAAAAACTGTGACTGTTACTAATTTCACCCTCACTGGTATTTGTTCCATGCAACTGCTGTTTCCTCTTCCTAATTCATATTATAGTTGAGGTTTTTTTTGTTTATCCACATGAATAGACAAGCTCATGAAATGGTCTCAAGCAGCAAATGGCTTTGGAAGGCAGACAAAGTGAACTAATCTCCAGTTTATAAACGTATGGCGATGCTGAAAGAACAAATGCTTCAGCAAGCAACTTTAAAGAGGAATTGGGGTGTGGAGTTTCTGAAGGAAAGGAGTTGGAGGTGACAGAGCACAATACGGCCTGAGCACAATGACACACTGAGTAGAGAAATTTAATTATATAAAGAGGGATAATAGATGAATCAACTAGAAAAACAGACACCAGAGAGAGCAGGGAGAAAGGAAAAAGAAAAGAACCATTTGACCGTAGGAAAATAAAATGAAGAGAACTTTGCAGTGTCCTACTAGCCAGCCTTTGAAACTGAAGAGAGTATATGAAATTTTTTAAAATTCCTTTGTTTCTTAGACTGCCGGGGAAAGGAGACTGCAAGGGAAGAAGTGACTCCACTATCATACAGCTCAAACTGCTTCAAAGGTCTGCCTGGTGTGATAAATAGTGCAAAACCCTTTGTGATCTCTGGATGAAAGTCATGATAGTAAGTCCAAAAAAATCGTTCAAAGGCCAAGTCCAGCAATCCTCAGCTCTGATTCAGGCAAAACTGCCATTGTTTCATACATGAGTGTCTGGAAAACAGAGGATACAGGGGCACTGAGCCAACGGATCTTCCCCCCCCTCCCCCCCCTCCTTTATTTCCTTTTTTTTTTTTTAATTTATTGTAGAGAAAAAGCTGAATGGCTTTTCAGGGTGGAAGAAATTGTGAGAAAGGGAGGTGGCCACCCACTTGTAATTCAAGGCTGAGCAGATCCTAGGCTACTCTCTTTCCACCTGCCCCCAATTTGCCTTATACTTTGCATCATTCATTTGAGGCCAGTCTTTCAGCCCAAAAGGAGAACTTTGCAGAAAGTTATGGGCAAACAGTCTGAATGGAAACTGTTCTGCAAACTTAATTATAGCATTTGCAGTTAAATGCAAACTAGTAGCAAAGCAGTGGGAATAGCTGGGCATTCAGCAGAGAGGCCAGGTACAAATGCTTTGGTAGTTAGATGGATCCAAATTTGAAACATCTTTTTAGCATTGTAAAAGAAGCAGTCTTACCTCTGCTTTGGGATGTATTATTTTTTTAATTTTATTTTTTCCTCCATTGTGTGTTCGATGAAATCATAGTCAAAGCAAGCAACTATGTTTGGTTCTCCTTCGGGCTGTATTGAAATCAATGAAGCATCTTCATGATCTATTGTTCTTAAAAATTTACACGCTGAGTCACTCCCTCAGCATCTTCTTCTTGCAGTTCAGGGTAGAATTTCACCTCAGGTTTCAGTGATTGTTTGGGAGGCTGGGGGAGTATTGTGGCTGCTTTACTTTTCTTTGGGAGTAAGCTTTCCTAGTGCTGGTAACCTTTGCAATTACCAAGTAATAAGAAAGGCAGTTATTTGGGTGCCATTCTGTTCAAGCGTTGAAGCCACTGCAAGTTTGGAAGAGCTCAGCAGAACACATTTCAGAGACAGGCTTCATGCTGTGCTTCACACGCAGTCTTAACTCGGGCAAACTCGCACCGAAGTCAGCTGAGGTTTTCCCCAAGTGAGAAATGAGTTAAAAATTGAGGCAAGATCCTGATCTTTTACCCAGGCACAACTCCAACAACTTCAGAAGAGTTGCTTTTGACTTACAGCATTATAACAGAGATCAGAATGTGGGCTTAAATAAGAACTTTGGCATTTGGCCCCACTCCTATGTAGGCCTCTATTAATTTATATATTTAAAAGCTGGACAATTGCATTGACTTTAAAGTTCACTCGAAGGAAAACTAATAAGACTTTTTACTTAAAGGGGGTGGGGGGTGGGGGGGACCAAACTAAAAATAAAAGTTTAGCTATGGTCAGCCAGGGTGGGAAATTCCATTGTGGCTGCAAGCCCATGGCAGGTAGAGTGGAATTTAATGAAGGAAACTGCTGTGTTTTTGTGTCTTTCTGTATGTTTTTCCTTTAAAACCAAGAGCTGGGCAGGCTTCCCATTTGACCTGATGTGACCCAAGCAAATTGCTTCTTATATAAAAACAACTGCAGACTTGGAGAATGTGAAAATGCACTGTATCCTTTTTCCAACTCAGGGAAAATGAAAGCCTGAGAAACAGGACGGCCCTGTCAATATTCGTTGAGCAAAACTATCACTCAAGCCTGATAAAGAGAGATTAGAACAGGCTTCCTTATGCCAGAGGGATTCATTATAAGTTAGATCTCTTTATGTTTGGTTTGTTTGGTTTTTTTTTTTAAAACAGACACATTTACCATCAGTAAGAGAAAAATCCATTTTTTAGATAATGGGTTTTTTTTCTGAAGGGAGGAGAAAAGAAGTGCTTGTGAAGGAGGAGAAAGAAAGAGAGAGGAAGGGGAAAAAAAAAGGTTTTAACTAATGCACCCAAACGAAAAGAAATAAATTTATAATTGTTAAAATGTAGGCAAAAAGCCCAGCTTTTAGCTTTTGCTGTAACTTGGGAGAGTACAGGCGCAGGGATTCAGGGTGTGTCTGCTGATATTGTATTCAGATGTGTTGCCTTGGCATGTGTACTGACGGATTTATTTAAAAAACAAAGCAAAAAAAAAAAAAAAGCATTGTGTGCTCGTGAAATGACTTCATAAAATCCTTCCCTTTATGAATTATTTTGATCACAGGGCTTGTTGTTTAAATTTCTAAAGTACTGTGCTTTTTTTTTTTTAATTGCCTTCTTTTCAGAACTGTCTGTTCTCAAGTTGGCACCTTCCGCATAGCAGCATGCAGAGATTAAAGGAGAGGGGAGGGAGGGGCGGTGCAGAGGCTTTCATCAGACCAAGGGGGTGACGCGGTGCATAAGCAAACTCACATCTTCTACTGGTCACCCCTGAAACGAGTCTTTAGCTCTCAGCCACTCTTCTCCCCTATAGCCATGTCTAATCTGCAGCACCTACCCTGAGGAGAGACACAAACGCTTGAACCGTTGTATGCTGCCATGTCGGAGGAGACAGAATAGACTTTTGTTTACTCTGTTGCTTAAAATGGAGGTAAAGGGCTTCCTACTCAGGAAAGCAAGATGCTGTAATACTTCACAGGTTCAGTGAGGCCAACCTTTCCAAAACACAGGTTTTGCTTGTGCTTCATGGGCTTCTCACTGTTGCTTCAGGGGTTTTTTTTCTGCTTTGGCTCACGACTGCAGCTGATAGACACCATGAGGACTCCCAGCATTGCATGCTAAAGGAGCAATACACAGAAGAAAACTTTTGACCGTTTTGCTCCAGACGTTGTGTTAAGAACCTGCAAAGTCAGTACTGATCACTTCCCCAAGATCAACATCCACCATCATCATCATACAGATCCTGTATTTATCCAGAAGTTATAATATTTTCAGAGTAGGAGTGAAACCTAGAAGGTTTTACTGGATGAAAACATGGTACTGGGGATGGAGAGAGATGTGGTTCAGTCACTGCTGCTTCTTTTTATTTTTTGGGGAACATTCACAAGGTTCTTATCACATTCTTCATTACTTGATACAGCCTGAAATAAGATAGTACTTGTGACAGCCCTCCAAGACTATTTCTGCTTGTGTAAAGGAGCAGGTCAGAATAGTACTGACTTGAAAAGGGCTGTGAGCTTTTTATTGTAAGGTTATATGGGAGCATTAGAATTTCCAATGAAAAGAGGTATTTCTGTCAGGAATGCTTGTATTTTCAGAAGGTGATACACAGATTCATGAGCCTGCCACTGATCTGGGGATAGGATTAATAGTTTTATGTTATTTGTATTGATTTATGTGGGTCTCTTTTTATTACCCTCTCTGCTGAGCAAACAGATGACAGCTGCATATATAAATGGATGTAAGGCGACAGCAAGGGTGTAAGGTGATTCAGGGTTCTAGGTTATGGTGAAGAAGATGCTGATTCCCACGGAAGCAAAGAATCTTTTTTTTGGTTGACTGGATGTGGTGTTCTCTCAGTCTTTCTCAGGGTTTGCCTAGTTGTTCTCGGGGTACCCAGCCCCATGAGCTGGAAGATGGGGAGCAGAATGAACCCCTCATTATCCCAGAGGAAACAGTTAGCAACCTGCTACCCCACTTAGACACACACAATTCTGTGGGATCCACCCAAGGGTGCCAAGGGAACTGGTGGAAGTGCTCACCAAGCCACTTGCATTAATTTATCAGCAGTTCTAGCTAACCACGGAGGTCCCAGTTGACTGGAGGTTAGTAAATGCGACGCCCATCTACAAGAAGGGCAAGAAGGAGGATCCAGGGAACTACAGGCCTGTCAACCTGACCTCGGTGCTGGAGAAGGTTATGGAGCAGATCATATTGAGCACCATCACACAGCATGTACAGGACAACCAAATGATCAGGCCCAGTCAGCATGGGTTTATGAAAGGCAGGTCCTGCTTGACTAACCTGATCAAATTCTATGACAAGGTGTGACCTGCTTATTGGATAAGGGAAAGGCCATGGGTGTTGTTTACCTGGACTTTAATAAGGCCTTTGACACCATTTCCTACAGCATTCTCCTGGTGAAACGGGCTGCTCATGGCTTGGACAGGTGTTTTCTTCACTGGTTAACAAACTGGATGGATGGCAGAGTTGTGGTGAGTGGAGTTAAATCCGGTTGGCGACTGGTCACAAGTGGTGTTCCCCGGGCTCAGTATCGGGCCAGTTCTATTTAATATCTTTATTGATGATATACACTAGGGGATCAAGTGCAGCCTCAGTAAGTCTGCCGATGACACCAAGTTGGGTGGGAGCGTTGATCTGTTCGAGGGCAGGAAGGCTTTACAGCCTGGAAAGGCTGGATTAATGGGCTGAGGCCAATTGTATGAGGTTCAACAACAAGAAGTGCTGGGTCCTGCACTTGTGTCACAACAACCCCATGCAATGCTAGAGGCTTGAGAAGAAGCAGCTAGAAAGCTGTCCAGGGGAAAAGGACCTGGGGTGTTGGTCGACAGCTGACTGAATATGAGCCAGCAGCATGCCCAGGTGGCCAAGATGGCCAATAACATCCTGGCTTGTATCAGAAATAGTGTGATCAGCAGGACTAGGGCAGTGATGGTCCCCCTGTACTCGGCATTAGTGAGGCCACACCTCGAAGATTGTGTTCAGTTTTGGGTCCCTCACTACAAGTAAGACGTTGAGGGAATGTGTCTGAAGAGCAACGAAGCTGGTGAAGGGTCTAGAGAGTAAGTCTTATGAGAAGCAGCTGAGGGAACTGGGGTTGTTTAGTCTGAAGGAGAGGAGGCTGAGGGGAGACCTCATGGCCCTCTCCAACTCCCTGAAAGGACGTTGTAGCAACATGGGTGTCAGTCTTTTCTCCCTAGTAACAAGGGATAGAATGAGAGGGAATGGCCTCATGTTGCACCAGGGCAGGGTTAGGTTGAATATCAGGAAAAAATTCTTCACTGAAAGGATTGTCAAATGTTGTAACAGGCTGCCCAGGGAAGGGGTTGAGTCACCATCTCTGGAGGTATTAAAAAGACATGTAGATGTGGCACTTAGGGATGTGGTTTAGCAGTGGACTTGGTAGTGTGAAGTTAATAGTTGGACTCAGTGATCTTAAGGGTCTTTTCCAACCTAAATGATTCTATGGTTTTCTGCTACATGGAGTTTTTCTGTCAGTAGCATAGCTTCCAGGTCCCTGTAGACTTGCTTTTAACCATGTACAAGAAAGCTCCAAAGAGACAAACTCTGAAAACCCTCTTCTCTGATTCTAGTAGCATTTGCTTCTAGAGACACTTTGTTCCCAGAAACTCTTTTCCATAGCATAATATATCTTCATTCTGATATAGAGAAATAAGACTGGATGTAGAAGTTTTCTGTTTACTTCAGGTCCTTTCCTTTTGAAGACTAGACATCGCTCTAATCTTCAGAACTGCACTTTGGGAGATGAGTGCCATTCAACAAGCTTTCCTTGATGGCAGCTCTTCTTGTCCCTTAGCCAGGAGGGTGCATTATGTGTGACATTACAAAGTTTATGTAGAACTATACTGATCTAAATGAGCTTTTCTTACTTCCTATGTGTAACCACTGGTACGACTTTGTTCATACTCCATCATGGGCTGGAGACTAAGCCACCTAACTCTTCAGTATATATATTAATCCATTTATGCAGCAACTAGCTTGAATTATTTGTTGTAAACGTGATTGTTGTTCATGCAATTGGCTTTACTGGTTTATTAACAGGTATAAGCTATCCACACAAATATTTTTCAGCCTGGGCTGTTTCTGTTGTGTCCTATTAAAAGTGCAATATACACATCAACAAAATGTTGTGGCATTAGTACTGTGCAAACTTTGGGGACAAATCCTACTTTAAGAGCTTGCTGGGACATGCAAACATTTCTGTGAAATATATCCCTTAAATAAAATTGAATAAGTAATGTATTCCAGTTTTAGGTTAGTCTTACTGTTTCGCACTTATGTTTAGAATACATCATTTCAGCAGTAGAATGCAGAGCCTAGGCTGACAAATCAGTCCTTTTTTTATCATTTTACAGGACAAAGCATTTGGCAGAGTGAGAACAGTTTAGGTACAAGGGTGTCTTTGAGATTTAAAGTGAAGCACTGTAAGGTAGCTGCATTTATCAGTGGACTTCAGAACTGTTTTGAATTGCAGCAAAAGGTCTAAGGAAATCCCTAAAAAGAGGTCAAAGAGAATTTGGCAGATCATGGAAAATATCCTATTGAGTGTCAGTTCTCCCAGTTGGGGCAGACTGTCACAGGACCATGTCATCATGTGTCATCTGTTATTCAAGTTAAATAAATTCTCAGCTGCTTTTTTAGCCCATACTCTTCTGTTGATCTCAGAAGGAATTTTGCTCAGAAAGAAGTGAATAGTGTTTTGGGACTCAATGGTGGATTTTTATGTTCCTGGTCTTGATCATGGATTTGACCAGATTTCTGAGTGAAAGGCAAGACAAAATGAAAATGACGTTATGTGAAAAGCCAAGGAAGGAATTTCTGGTTTAAAAATCCAAATTAAGGTATCAGCAGGAGATTTGCAGTCTGTTTAGAATATTTCTAATTGTACAAGCCTATGTGGACCTATTCCTTTCTCATTTAATGGCAGACCCAGAACTTCTATTGGCTTCAGTGCAATTACTCTTACAGCTCTGGGAACTTTCCCAATAAGCCTGCACCGAAGACCATTTAGCTAAGTGGGAATGCTTCCAGTAATGTCTGTATGCCCTGGTCTGGTCTGTATATGGAGGTACTTCTGAGCTGAGTATTGCTGAAGATAGTCTGTGGTCTTTTTTAAAGGATAGAAAACAAAATTCTCTGATCAATAGTGCTTTTTCAATGTCAAAAGTAGTAACAACAGGAAAAGCTAACAGTAAGAATTATAAAAATTATATGATGGATACTGCAATTCAAAATATGTAATGACTCGGGAGATTTGTTTCTTCTGGAATTTGAGAATGTCAGTGATTTGGGAATGTCTTAGTTCTACTGGCAGCTGCATTTGTGAATATCACAATATTTACATTACATAAGCATTTTGTGTTATATATTATATTTTCAGAGCAGTGATGGTAATATAAACACTGGTATTAGTCTTTTGAATTTTGGTAGGCTTCTTTACCTGAAAAAAATCTAACAAAACTTACAAACTTAGGACTTGCTCTTATGAATACTTATCACTACTTACTATTTAAGTGTGTGATTATTTCTATAGGACTAAAAATTCAGGGGAATAGCTAACCAGATGTAAGATGAGTATATGTGCATAATCAGGGTTTTAAATTTTTAAAGAAACTGCACAGGAATCTTATAATCTACTTCAAAAAAACAGGACCACTTTTGGAATAAGAAACAAGAACATCATTCACTAACCTGAAGTAGAGAGGGAGCAAACTTAGACTGCTGAAACTGCAAAATTGACTGAAATGAGAAAATTGTATTTACCCAGTTTGGAATCTGGCAAGCGCACTTGAAATACTTTTTTTTTTTTTTTTTCCTTCTCTTTCTTATTCATGAAGAGTTGCAGGATTTGAGTTAGGTCTAAAGTAAAAATAAATATGATACCTCACTCGAGAAGAACTTACCTCCTTTATTTAAGAATTCGTAAAAAGCATTTGACGGGGTTGAGTGGTATTTTATTTGGTTAAATTAGGGTTTGAGGTTTGTAAAATTTAACTTGGTCCCCTTTTGAGAATGTTTTAAGACAGGAATGCTATAATCATCTAGTTATATGAGGCTGGAGCAGGTGCAGGGTATGGAAAAATGTTCTTTTCTCCTCCCATCTGTTCTCTAAAGAACTATTTAATTCTTCTTGCAGGAATCTGTTAAAAGCTTTTCCTAAAGTTTCCCTGTAGGCAGACAATTTGCTGCAGAATCCCACAGGCAGTGTGTTTGGATGCACTGGGAGTAACTTGTGCAGAGGCTTTTTCTGCTTCTGCAGGTGGAATGAGAAAAACAGGAAAGTATGCTTAGGGATTCCCTCTATACCTCTACTCTAAGTACAGCAGAGGTTGGACTGACTGAAGAGTAGCAATCACGATCCATTTTTGCTAATGAGTATAACATCACTTTCTGTTGTATTTGAAACAATGACTGGAGTTGCGTTGCTCCCCCTCCTATATGAGCATCTGTCAATTATTCCGGTTTCGGTTTTTTGGATAACCAAACAAATAATAAGCGAAAGTGAAACCATCTTGAAAATGTTTAATTTGTAATAGCTTCTGCTTCTGAATCAAGGCAACTTCAGTTTATCAGGCTAGATGTCCTGTTGTTGGGGAGATAAGCTGTGCTAAATTCCTTATTTCTTTATTTGTCTTTGTGACAGGATTCCCCAGATGTCTGAGCTTTGAATTTTTTTTAAACTCAGGGCCATATTCTCTTCTTAGTGCAGATTTCTTCACAACACTTCTGCTAATATTAATGGAATTCACACATAAAGCCATTTTGTGGATACAGAGGGAGGGATCTCAAATGTTTTATTCTTCCCATCTGTATACTGGGAATGCCATCAGATGAGAAGGAAGAGAAGAGTACCGGTTTACAGCAGAAAAGTATTAGAGGAATTCCCCCAACACAGATCTCCCCTGCAGGAAAACAGAAGCATGTGCGTACAGGAAGGGTTTGTCAGGTTTGGTGTCAGCTGGGATTTAAATTTTCTCCAAGCTCTGAAGTGCTGGAATCCAGCATTTAGGTCTGAGCCAGCGGGGTCAAAGTCATAGCTAAGGGTAAGAATCCTTCCTGCTTAACCTTGTAAATCTGAAAGTCAGAATTTTAGGTTTTTCTCTAAAAGAGCTGAAGAGAAATGAGCCCTTTCAGAGTGTGAATTATTCTTCTCTTTTGATAGACCTGTTATGATGGGACAAATTTATCTTTACAGATTCCTGTCTATCCACTGGTTAGCAAGGGTACCTGGCTAAATGCAGACTTTTCAGATAGCTAAAATAAGTGAGTTGAATTCTACTTGACATTGCCGCACTTGGATGTGTTCAGAAAAATGATAGCAGGTCATCTTAGTTTCTAATTTGAGCTGTACTCTTGGGTTTTTCATGAGCTGGCATTGACTGACTCAAATGGACAGTGGTTGGGCTCACAGGTAGCACAGTTTTGAATGCAGAGAAGTCCTTCATATTTCCAGTGGTGATTTTTTGGTTGGGTTCTTTTTGTTTGGTTGGTTGGTTGGTTTTTGTCACCTGTTATTCCCAGAAGCCTCAGTATCTCAGAAAACATTTGAGCAAAGACACCAGGCTACAGTAATGCATATGCGTGTTGCCATTAGATATTGCCACGCCAATCTGGTCCTGCTATTGGAGAAGTTAGTCCAGGAGAGATTGGAAAACTGGGCACTACCTGCACAGTTCAACACGTTGCAGAGAGCCCAAGTTAGCAGTGAACAAACCACCTTGAGAAATGAGAAGTGGCATAGGTATGACAACATGGCACTCTACCCAAGCTAATAAGCACCGCCTCTTCGAAGTGTTTATTTGTTCAGGTGAACCATGATTCTGTTCTGCTTTTCAGATCTAGGTTTGAGTATATTATGCTACGTTCTGGTGCTTGGTTATACAACCCTTTTCTGATTGACATTGGGGCTACCTGTGGAAACAAGGAATAACATTGCCTCTAAGAAACAGTTCACTTAGGTTTTCGTAGTTCACAAAGCAGTTTTTCAATATGATGCTGCAATATATTTATAGTTGTGCTTGTGTTCTTTTATCATTTAGGGATATTGTTTATGGTTTTGGTTACTAGCTCTACTGGTTGAATTTGACCCTTTCTCCAGGTTTAATGAAGCCCATGGTTTAGTTTTAGGTAGTCTTGTGTGGAGCAGGGAGTTGGACTTGATGAACCTTATGGATCCCTTCCAGCTATTCTATGATATAAACCCGTCAACTAAAACACTGAAGGGAAGGACAATATTCTGGGAAGGTACCACAAGTGGCTTGCTTTGGTCTTATACCTTTCATTCTAGATGCAGACTCTTGGCCTCCATTGAAGAGGGAGGTCTGGGCTAAATGGAGTATCTGCCCCCATATATCCCCATGTTATTCAGGAGACGTTATGTATGTACACAAATATATACACACACCCCCGTATCAAGCCTTTCAGTCTTCTCAGTGCTGTGGATAATAAATTTCATCCCTTTTCTAATAAATAGGTAAGTTCTAATAATAAATAGGACAGCCTTGTCCTGTGACATGGGTAGGAGGTCCCAGGAACATATGGATCGAGAACCCAGAGCATCTTGGTTCCTGGTTCAGGTCCTAGTTCAGTTCCCCTTACCTACACACACATTCTTCCTGCTTGAAGTCTTCAGTATACATCATAGGAGCAACTTGAACTGCCTAGGCAGGAGATGGAAAAGGATAATTCTCAAAGAAACTCTGCATGGGTTTCTTTGACTGCTAAGACATGAAGATGAGAGGAGGGTATGTGATTGCTGGTCTTCCTGCCCAGATGGCAGGAGTGCTGCTTTCATGCTTTCCAGTTGTTCTTTGCAAGTCCAGCAGAGAAGGAGTTGAGCCTTCTCATGGAGCAAGTCCCAAGTACACAGTCACTTTGTATTGTGCTTAAATATGTGTAGATGTGTACTATGTATAGTAGTATGTATATATATCCCTAACCCTATATAGCACTGTATTTAGCAGCCTCACTTTGAATGACCTGGTAGTTAAGGCTTGAAGGTAATTTGAATATCCATAACAGTCCTCCTTTCTTCTGTTTAAAAGGACCGTGCATGGTACATATCCGCCTTGCAAATTTGTTCTTTCTGGACACTTCTGAATAATAGGATCAGAACTGTATTTGTCTTAAAGAAGTGTGAGTGATCTGAGCGGTTATGTCTGTGATAATGAAAGCATGTTTCAGATACAAGAAAGAGTTCTGCTAATCCTGATTTCAAATAGTGCTGTCTCTGACCAGTGTTCTCCTTTTGTGGCCTTGAGTAGATCGCATCACCCCTTTGCCACTGTTTTCCCATCTCAAAGAGCCACTGTCAACCTTGACTAAGTAACCCTTGGAAGGATTTTTGCAAATGAAAGCTGTGAAAATGCCGGGATATAAAAGCAAACAGTATGATCCTAGACTATGTGTTTTCCATAGGCATCCCAAGGAACTTTACCTGAAACTTAGCTTTGTATCTGTGAGCTTTAAAAAGCAGAGACAATACCTGTAGTTTTACATTCAGTTTTATTCATTAAAGAGGTGTTTGAAATACATTATTCTATTTAGTCCAGCAAGTAGCCGCAGGTTAAGTGATGTGTTATGGTCTGCTTCATGGGACAAAAGCACAACAGGAGAAAATACTCTTATTTTCCTTTTCCAGTTTTTGCATTGTAACCTGACATTTATGTATATTGCATAAAGCAAATTCTGAGCACTGCAGCTTCACTGACTTGGGAACTGACGGGGATTTTTTTAATTTTTTTTTTTCCTTTTAACTTGCTTTCTGTCATTTTCTAAGAAGTTAAACATACTGTACTATGCAGCTCTTTCCAGATAGCACAGAAAGGCTTGGTCATAGACTTTAGACGAGGCTGCACTATAACTGTTCATGTCCAACTTTTCAATACAAAATAATGTGTACCTGAGCTCAACCAAAACGGTTGTGTCTGCCTGATTATATCATCTATAGAAGCCAAATAATCTAAAGTATGCATGGTTTGATAGACTAAGCATCCAACAAAAGCTTCCTTAAAATGAGTCATATCTTTGATTCAAGAGTCACATTAGTTGAAATGAATCAGTCTTCCTCTTGCTGGCACTGGGAAATTTAAGAAGAAAAGCAAAAGAATTGCTGCAGCATAACAATGCCATCCATTGTAAAGCAGTGCCAGCCAGGGATAATACCAGGCAGCAACCAGCTAGGCCAAATCAGCACTTATTTGTTAATTCCATGAATGTCTCAAATATTTGAGGGCAGTTTCCGGACAGAGCAATGATGGCAGAGGGTTCTGGCATTACATTTTGTTAAGGCGTGATGGATCTCGTGTTTGGAAGTGTTCACATTAGAGCATTCATTTCATTACACTTGAAGTAATTGTCCTTCACACTGTTCTAGCAGGAGTGGCAAGAAACTGCACAGACAAATAAAAGCAAACAGCACTTCTTTCAGCACCCCATCTGGAGGCCAAGTTCATTTTTCCTTTGTCTCTTTTTGAAACTTAATTTTCCATCGAGCAAGAGGTCAAAATTCAAGCACGATAGTTCAGATGTGCTCACCTAACAAGTATGTGTTATAGTTACTACATCCTTGGTAATTTTTAGACATAAAGGGAATTTATCGTTCCTTATTCCCTTGTTGTCCTAGTGTTGTCTTCTCTGTCTTTGCATTACATATTAAGTCTTTTGCAGCTACCTCCACTCTGTACAGACATCTATTCCTTCAAGTGTTTCTCTCCCTTCATTACGTCTTCTTAACTGACAGTTATTCTCCCATGCCAGGTCAAGCTGTCATTTCCTTAATCTCCCTCTTATCTATTTTCTTCCTTCTGTTTTCACAATTCAAAGAAATCTCTCACCTTATGGATTGAATGCAGACATAACCAAGTGAAATTCTATGGCTTACATTACTTAGGATGTAAAACCATGCTACTTGGGCAGACTGAGCCATAAATCTATTAATTTATTCATTTTGATTCCATGGACAAGTGTTTACTTCTGACCTCTTGCAGTTGCATCTGGACTTTTGCATGAGAAATATTTTAGATTTCTTCGTATAAAGTAAATGCATATACACATCAGTCAGTTCCAACCTTGGTTGCATAAATTCACCCAGAAAAAAAAAAAAAAAAAAAAAGTAAAGAACAGTGAAATGCCTGAAAAGAAAAATATTCAATTCTATTTTATAGGTTGTCATTTTGCAGTCATAATATTTGAGCATGTCACAAAAGTTCATTAAGCAATGCCACTATTATCTGACATGATTTTATGGTCTTTTTTGGCTTTTGGTTTTCCTCATCCAGCAATACAATACAGTACCCAACTTACACCCTGCTTTTTTGTCACCATGCCTCTTCTAATTCTGTTTACTCGCTTCCCTCAGCTGTTTTCCCAAATTTAGTGATTACAGGTCTAGCATGTTTCCTAGAGACATGGTTCTCAATTTCTTTAAAGCAACCTTTCTGCTCTGGTATAAGCAATATCCTTCTTGTCCACTTCTCATATATTGAGGCCTGGTGTTAGGCCAGACCCATTGTTCTTCAGAACTGAACCAGTGATGCTTGTTGTAGCCCACTCAGGCGCTGAAAAATTGCCTCCTGCTTAATTTTTCTCGAAAGGCTGATGGAATTTGTCGAGTTCCTGCACCAAACGTTGGTCAAGGTGACTGTTTCCCACTTAACACTAGCCTGGTCTTGTCTGCTATACTCTTCTCTTTCAACCAACAAGTGCTAAACAAGGTTAAGATTAACTGCTTACCCAACAGCAGTCTGCACTGCCAAGCAAGAAACTCAAGATGAACACAATTTCCCTCAAGTTTACAAACTGACTTGAGATCGGAGCAGTGCAGGCTTGCTGGGATCAGTTCAGAGAGGGAAGGCAAATGCAGGGTGGCTGTAGAGCTAGTGATACAAAACTAGTGATTACAGTCTGACACAGAAAATAGTCCCAGGAAAACCAGTTAAAACCAAGAGCAGCTATAGCTTAATATTTTGGGAATGGTGGGGAAAAAATGGATAATCTTCAGTTGGAGGCTGTTGGCTCAGTAAAATATAGGGGTTCATTCTGAATGTATACATCGATCTGAGACTGGGCAGGCTGTCTTGTTCCCTGTTTTTTACTGTATTAATCAAATGTGTAAGAAATTAAAATGGCACAGCGAGCAGCACTGGCTCTCTGCAAACTTGCAGTGCACCAGCTGTGAGAGGGTGTGCATTCCTGGGGATTGCCGTTTTTATACTCTTTTCTAACTAAAACCATGTAGTTACATCTTCAGACAATAGGCATATGTGTTTTTAATATATATATACACACATGCACATATATATCATTTAAATAAATAGCTGTGGAAAGGAGGAGAAATAGTTATAAAAATACGCATTTTGAACAGCAAACAAGCTTAGTATACAACCAAAGCAAACTTTAAAGAAACAGGCCTTCATGAAGAAATAACATTGTTGAAACCATATGTTTTCCATGTACCAGGAGACTCTTAATAATTTACAAATGTATTTAACCACAGAAGGTATAAAATTAGTCAGTGTTTTAAAGGGCTAAAGATTGACACAAGTCATTCCAGTTAGTAAAGGACTTCTTTTCATCCAGATCCAGTGAATGAACTTACGTGACTGAGCAGGAGGAAGTGTTTGGGGGGACTGGTGTGTCTATGGCTGCAGATTAGAGTTGTACAAAACTTTTCTGTTAATTTGCAGTATCCATTTTCTTCGGGCATTGTGTCTGGTGGGAAGCATGGTGGCCTAAACCACAAGTAATCTGAGTTCTGTCCCTGCTCTGCTGCTTGTATGCTAAACAGTCTTGAACAAGGCATTCCTCCTCATTGTACTAGTTTCATCCTCAAAGTAGGAAATCCTTTTGTAAACTGCTTTGAGAACTGCTGATGAAAGGTGCTGGCTAGGAGCTTTGCCAGCCTTTTCTCCCAAAGTTTACTTGAGTTTAGTAGCCTAAAGCAGAGCTCAGGTGAGTCTTTAGGGCCTCCAGGGTTTGTATTAAAGTTGTACAGAAACTTGAATACAGCATGTTTTCATTTTAACAGCTCTAGGGTTAGTCTGAGCTGGGTCCCCCATCATTAACAGGGTTTGCGAACCTCAGGAAATCCTTCATCATCTGAACTGAATTATGAATTGGCAATGAAATCAACATCTTCTGTTGAGCAGCAAAGGTTTTACGAGTCTGTGCAACACTCCTCACAAAAGTTTAGTTCTGTTTCGGCAGTGCTCATGTGCCAGCTCTGCTCTGTTGCACACCCTGCTCATTCTCCTGTTCATCCTTAGATGAACTTCATCCCAGATGGCTTCATCCTTAATTGATTCTGGACTGTGTATGACCACAACTGAGGCATTCATAATGATGTCATCCTGTTCTGTGATATCACAGGCCTCTGCTGAACATGATCTGGGTTCCTGGCATCCATGATACTGTGTTCTCAAATGAAACATTAGTTTGCCCTTTCAATTGAACCAGACATCTTCCTTATCACAACAGCTTTTTTCATTGTGGTTTGAGCTAGTTACAGAGGGAACCAAGTCATACAGATACCTGACAATGTCAGAGTCATTGCATAGTGTTGGAGCATGCTTTCCTTGTAGCTGTGCAGTGACTTTATGCTCACTTAATAGATTTTCATCCCAGTGGCTCATGTACTGGGTTTCCAGTCTGTGAGGAACTCCTTTTTATTCTATACAGCCCTTTGTAAGAGCCAGCCTAAGAAAAGATGTACCTAGAAAAGGTGGTTTTGGTCCTCAGTAGGTGAGTGTGTTGCTTTACCAGAAATCTGGACGTGATCTTTTTTTTTTTTCCCTAGAGAAAATGCAATTATGCAAACAAATGTGCAAGCAGAAAAATTTTACTAGACTTTCAGAATTGCTAGAAATCTTATCCAGGTCTTTTATTTAAAACATGGTCAAAATGAACCTAAGAAAAGGAACTGTATTAGCTCCTTTAATAAAGTGTTCCATTCAGTGTCTGTCAAAAACGATCACATGGTAAACATTGACCAAAAATTTGAAATGTTAAAGGAATAAAACTCTTCAGGGAATAAATTATTTTTACAACTGGCCAATATAAAATAATACGGTACAAGTCTTTTAAAGTAGTAATTGATAAAGGAATAAAACTGCTAAAAGAGTATATTTTTCATTCACTGGAGCTAACTGTATAATAGCATTCAGCTGTATTTAATCTCTAGGGGCATAGGGAACAGGCACAAAAATGAACGTAACAAAATCGACGTCAGTGATCTTTCATGAGATCTGTGCTACCTGCTGCCTGCTGTCAACAGCCATGTTACTGCAGCAAGCCTACTCACTCATCCCCCTAGTACTTTGCCATTCTGAGCCTTTTTTTATCTGGATATTAAGTAGATAATTCCCAAGGCATCCCTATTAAGTGAAAAAGAATGACTCTTCCAGCGTGACACCTGAGATACAAGATGGATAAAGCCTTTGCCTGGGGTCAGACTGGTTTGTACTACCCTGTAATGTGGCTGTGTGGCTCGGTCCTTCCATGGAGTACAGGCTACGATAGAGATTTTAAATTTTGGGTTCACTGGATACTGTGAAATAGGCTTGCAACTCTGTTGGAACCAGGTCCTTTGGCTTCCTACAGTGCACACCTGAATCTAAGTATGGAATCCAAGGATCAATTTTATATTAATGATTGGTTAATTAAAGAGCTCTTCCAATATATTATGGAGCTGTGTGAGTGGGCTTTTGAAGGCTGACAAAAGAAAATCCTCCCACTGTGTGACTATAGTGTGAGTCCTGTTTGCCTTAGATCTGTCCCAGAAACTTTTTGAACTTTCATTGAGGAAAAGTAGATTTTTCATTAGGTAAATAGATTCAGAGAGATTCTTGGTTGAGGAGAGTGGAAAGGAAGTGGAGAGGTGGAAGAGTGCACACAAATGGCATTTCGCTTATCCTTCTGATGTCTTGGTGGGTTTTTGAGAGGCCGGGGGATTCCTAGCTCGTGCAGGCTTCTCCCGTTGATGTTCTCACACCAAGGTCTCTTCCTGTTCTTCCATCCACTGTTCAGAATGTCTGTCCCTGCAGAACTAGTTTGTTCTTCCTGAGATCATTCACACTGAAGCAATTGTGCTGAAGAAACAAAGGCCACGAAGATGGTGAGGGGGCTGGAGCACCCCCCTGTGAGGACAGGCTGAGAGAGTTGGGAGTGTTCAGCTGGAGAAGAGAAGGCTCTGGGGAGACTTTAGAGCGGACTCCCAGGACTGAAAGGGGCTACAGGAAAGGGGGGAGGGACTCTTGAGCAGGGGGTGTAGGGATAGGACAAGGGGTAATGGTTTTAAACTGGAAGAGGGTAGATTGAGATTAAATATAAGGAAGAAATTCTTCCCTGTGAGGGTGGTGAGGCCCTGGCACAGGTTGCCCAGAGCAGCTGTGGCTGCCCCCTCCCTGGGCAGGGTTCAAGGCCAGGTTGGACGGGGCTTTGGGCAACATGGGCTAGTGGAAGTTGTCCCTGCCAGTGGCAGGGGGAGTGGAACTAGATGGTCTTTAAGGTCCCTTCCAACCCAAACCATTCTGTGATTCTATGAATTGTATAGAATTAGGCTTTTTAACTGTGTCTATCAACTAGTTTTGGGTTTGCTGGTGTTTCTCTCCCACCACTAGTGAGCTCGTTCTCCATCAATTTAATCAGAAGTAAAACCAAGAGCTTTTATCTCAGTAGTCTTCAATTTGGGGTATTTTAAAACTGAATCCTTCCTTCTATTAAAGTTACAAAACTACCTTCTTTTCATGGCACTTCCTTATAAAGCTATTGACCCAAATGTATTAAATTTTAAAGACATTTAAATTTAGAAATGGTTCTACTTTTTTACAGCATTTCTGGTTTTGATAGCCTCTAAAAAAAGGAAATAGATGGCTTTTTTATTTTCTTGCACTGTTTACTTTGTTTTGTTTGAGAGAAGAATATGCAAGAAACTTTGATGAGTGGATAAAAATAGTAGAAGGAAAAGGTGCCTTTGTAAAGCTCCACCCCATGCATGCCCTGTGCCCTTTCATCATAAAGTATACTCTCCTAACCTGTTCATTGTAAACAGACTGCATTAGTTCAGGAGTAGTAGCATCTTCTCATCAATAATATATAGTTTCCCTTTATAATCCACAGTTATCAGTTACAATTTTCTCTCACTAATTATTTTAGGATAGAAATTGTAATACTTTGAGACCTGGGGGGATGAAATTGTAAAAAAAAAAAAAAAAAAAAAATTCTAAAAGCTAGAAAAAAGCTTCAGGGTTTTTTGTTTGTTTGTTTAAATGGTGGTTTTAAGCATATAGAAAGAAGTGAGGAAAGAGCGAGAATAAATTGCAGTATTCCTAACGTACCCAATGATAGATTTTGTTTCTGCCTTACTTCAAAATGACCCAAATGAATGTTGTTTAAACTTGGCTTATTTTGTAGATACCCTTGAGAGCCCGGTAATAAATCAAATGCCAAACAAGTTAGTTCAGTAGTTTCAAAGTGGTGTGTATACATAACATTCATAGACTGAGTATCACTTTTGCCTCAACCTCACTATTTTTCTCAGTTAAGATCTGTCTCCATTCTCATGGAAACCGACCACTGATTGACAGTAATGCTGTGAACTTCCACTTATTAGCTAATGCTGACTTTTCATGAAAATAGGAGCTGAGCGGAGCATTATGGAATATTCATGGAGCAAAATTCCAGAGAGAGAGGTCTCAGGGTCAGGAGGAGGGAGGGAATGGGAGACAGATGCCAGATTGCCTGTAAAGAGTCCAAGCATGTGTTTTTGTTTGTAGCAATGATGCACATGCCTTTTGCGGGTGCAGTTATTGCTTCTGCCTTTGAAAGTTTCACCATAAATCTGTTTCTCAATCTCCCTTCATTTCTGACCCAAATTAACCTCTTCTCCATACAGTTCTGTTACTTAACCTCAGTTTCACTTGGGAGTATCTGTGCACCACCGTGCTGTAGGAGTTCTCTCCAGAATTGGAGAGATCACTCTGAATTCAAATCTGTTTCTGGACAGATTTAATTCATTAAGTGTTTCTGTCTTTTCATGATCTTCAGGCACTGGATTTTACATTTCACTGAGTCATTGCAATGAACAACACCACATGAGTGAAAAAAAAAAAAAAAATTTGCCCGTTATTTTTGGTCTCTGCCTACCATCCAGCTTTAAGCAAAGACATACAATCTGTAAGTAGCTGAAAACTGAGACCTAAAGTATTTGAATATCCATTTAACATATCGTGACACTTTCCTTTTAATCTATCAAACGCTTAAAAATATGATTTCTCTTGTTCTAGCAAGAGCTTGTCTTATTTGAGTGACACCTCGGGTCTAATGAAGCTGACTGCAGGTGACTCACAGCTAACTGTGCAACAGATGTGGGGTGAAAGCTTTTAGCAGCCATGCACCTCCAAGTGGGAATTCCCAGCCTGTAGTATCTGTGACATTGATACTGTGCTATTTTCCCATGTCAGACTTGGGCTTTATTGTGGACCTGACAGGTTCAAAGTCACATAAGCTACGTCTTGTCATAGAGTGTTTCAGAGAAGAGGGATTTAAGTGTATTAGCATTTGTTAGTTTTATTTAGGAAATGGACAAAAAAATGCATCTCAATATTCTTGTATGCTTTAAGGAGCTTTGAACCTTCTGGGAATTCTCTGACTTGGGGCCTAATCCCTAGGCTGGGACGCTAGCAAATGTGCTTCAGCTTGTTTTGTGGTATTCAACTGAATAGAATATGCACTGGTTTTAAATGTAGTCTAAATTACATGAAGGGCTAAGTATCAGAATACAGTCATATCATACTATCTACAAAGTCAGGAATTTTCTGTGCCCTCTTCTTCTGAAAAGAGCATGTTTTGGGGGGAAATAGCATGTTGTCGATGGTTTTCCCCAAATACTTGAGGTGCATCTCCTGTGGTATGTCCTGCAATGTGCAGGACCAATGCTAGGAGAGAAGAGCAGCTCACAAATGTGAACCTTGTGGTGCTGGGTTGGTCCAGGAGGGTCAGACAGGTTGGCAGAGTTTCATGGTTTCTGGTGTGCTGCCTACAGCCTGTGTCAGCTCTGTTAAAGCTGAGTTGTAGACTTCATCCCATGTGGGATGCAACCAACTCAGTAGGGTTGGTCACTTGGGGTGGTTGTTGTGTGTGGATATCCATTGTTCTAAAGGCACCGTCAGCTTAGTGGGTACCAGCCAAGAGCTCTCTGCACTGCTGTTTATCAGGAAAGCCATTCTTTTGATCTAGAGGTGTGTATTTGGGCCCTCAAAATAGAAGTAATTTAAATGCATGTGTATTATTTTTTTTTATTATTATTTTTTTATTTTATTTTATATGGGGCAAAGTTGCCTGAAGCCTCTTTATTAGTTAATAACCCCCTCCAGGTTACCGTCTCTAATCTTGTAATGAAATTGACTTAATAAATCCAAGATATTATTAAATAAAGTAAGTATTTAATATTACTTGTCCTCTTTGAATCCAAGTTGCAATACAACAGAATTTCATTTTATAAATAACACCTTTCGTGCTAGCACCACAGGGCATGATTCAAAAGAATCTAAATAGAACATGAATGCTGTAATCAAATGCAGACCCCAGGAAGGCAGATTAAAAAGGCATGTTGCTGGTTAGCACAGCAGACAGGGTAAGTATAGCGGGTCACAGCAGAAAAGCTAGTTACAAAAACAAGGGCACAATCAAATGAAAATTGTTTGCTTGCCCACTCCAAACCATGACTGACTGCTTCTGTGTCTGTGACCTATTTTTTTAATAGAGGAAGATTTTGAGAGGTTGTTACATTTTAATTGCTTTGTACCAAACAAGAAAACAAAAATCTCAACTCTGCATCTGGAGGACACTAGGAGAATCTATATTTATAGATAGAGATGCTACATCTGGAGAAGAGTTTTCCACTAGGTTTATCTCATCTCTTTCTGTTTATCTCATCTGTTTGCACCCACTGCCAAAGGTCGTTTATCTCCTCCTATGCAGAGGACCACAGAGCACAGAGGGGAAGGCTGCAGGGAACTGCCATGGAGCTTCCCTTGCAGAGATCGTGCAGGTGCTCAATGCTGAGGGCAGGACTGACAGGACCAAAGAAAATGAGTCTACAAATCCTGTGAAGCCCGGGATTCAGAGGCAGCCTTCTCATGAAACAACCCCCCTTGTAGTGCTGCCTGGCCTGCTGCACGTGCCTGCCTCTCCTGCCCGCATCGTCTTGCCATCTTTCCTCTTTGAGGGTGTCACGAAGGTGCAGCGGAGGTTAATGGAGCAAAAAGCAGAATTAACCTGCGTGTGCTTATGTGCAGCTGCTCCCGAGGTCTGGTCGCAGTGTGGCCTTTCTCTAAGCGCAGAGCCTTAACTGTGCAGAGGGATGAAGGGCAGGGAGGAGAGAAAAGTCAGGGTCTCCAAGCGCTCTTCTGCCTCTTCTGGTTTCTTCCCCCTTTCTTTGCTGAGGGGGGGGGGGAGAGCATCAGCCTTTTTAAGGCTTGTCCTCTCTAGACTGATAACAAGGCAGACAGAAAACCCCTTAGGTCATGCTGTTGTTTTTCAAATGATTCTATTTAGCTCTGTATTTTGTGGGTGTGCATATGTAGAATTCTGGCCAAATGCATTCAGTCTTCTAGTTCAAGGGCTAACAGCCAAGTCAGGAGGTAGAAATAAAACTCCGATTATTTTATTTATGTCTGTGTGTGTACGGATGCATACATTTATATTTGTGTGTGTAACACTATTACAAATATTACAAAATATTATATAGAGAAAGTCTTAATTAGGTGCCACCTCTGGGACTCCCACTTATTTGAATATAGGTCCCAAGAAGAAGGAACATCAGTACAGTTGCCTCACCAGACTACGTAAACAATTAAAATATACTGTAGGCAGTCTGTTGCATTTACTTTAACAGGTAGGATCAAACTAGCCTAATGCAAATAATGAAACACAAAAAGTAGTCTGTAAACAGTATTGCAGGAAGAAAGGAAGGAAGGAAAGAAGGAAGGAAAGGAAGAAGGAAGGAAGGAAAGAAAGAAAAGGAAAGAAAGAAGGAAAGAAAGAAGGGAAGGAAGGAAGGAAGGAAGGAAGGAAGGAAGGAAGGAAGGAAGGAAGGAAGGAAGGAAGGAAGGAAGGAAGGAAGGAAGGAGAGAAAGGGAGAAAGGGAGAAAGGAAGAGAAAGAGAAAAAGAGAGAAGGAAGAAAAGAAGAAAGAAAACTCAAAAAAACTTCTAGAGTGGTCTGCTGTACTCAAGGTAAATGAAATATTTAATGGTGGCAGCAGCAAAAAATGAAATATGAGATCTTGCATCCCAAGTTATTAGTGACCTGTTAAAAGACAGGCTGAAAAGTGCTTTTACCAAATTAAAACTTTGAAAAAGGGCACAAATGGGAAATGTCAAAATAAAAAATCGGAGGAAAATGATTGTCCTCCTGGTTCTTATTATTTTGCAGTTCTGAGTCTGCGGCCACTGTTAATGGTAGTGAAACAAAAATGGCACAATTCAGTCTCCTGAAATCTGTAATGGAAATAGTCTGCGCTGACAGGCAAACAGTCGGAATTTGCTGAGATTTTGATCACAGTTGCGTGATCTGCTTGCTGCATGTATTTTTGTGTTTAGTCTAATTTTCAGAAACTCTGTCGTTTGGGTTGGTTTGGATTTTTTTTAATAGAAGATTTCATTTGTTTCTCTGCTCCCTGTTTATAGTACAGCCATCCCTAATGCTTAATGATACTAAATAATAAGAATGCCAGCGTGCTTAATTTAATGTCTGCTATTGATGTCCGGACTCTTTAGCAAATGACTTATTAAACACAAAGGGCCATATACTGTCCTCACTTCCATCTATGTAAATCCCCTACAGGCAGGTAAGGTATTGGGAACCTAAGAGCAGTTGATCAACCTACTAATTGTATTGCCTGCTTAGAAATCTTGAAGGTTTTCCTCGGCGTGGACAGGAACTGTTTTTTCAGATTCTGTTCCGTTATCCTTTGTGTGCCACTCTGCTCTCTGAGGATCTGGCTCTCTGGACATCTCTCAGTCATAAGGTTTCACTTGAAAGAGCTCAAATTTGTCTCAATTTTCTTAAGTATTTCTGACAATGCTAGTAAACATACAGGTAGTGAGAGGTGGCTGATAAGCTGATCCGTAAATGAGCAAAGCTCAAATCAGCCAGCAGCTTCTCTATGTTGCCCAAAGTCCTTTCAGGCTCAGGACCTCTTTGGTGTCGGTGTGTATGACCTTGATGGTCACATTTGCAGTTTGCTGGTTAGTCTGGCAGAATCGATGAGACTTTCCTCCTTCCCACAGCTCCCCTGATGCTGTATCGGTGATGACACTTCTACTGCTCCGTCTGTGAGAAGTCTCTTGAAAATGCTCCTTGCTTTTATTTTATTAAGATCACCTTGGTATTGTAGATGTTGGAATGCTTTAACAATAGCTTCCCCAAAAGATCTGAGCCCAAAGAAGCTGTGATTTACTATAAATTTTGCATTAAAGGCTCGGCTTTTATTTTTCAACCACACTTCAATTTTAAGCTTGTCTCTGCCTTATCCACCTGTATCATAGACTGATTGTTGCTAACAAGAGTCTATGACAGCATTGCTTCACCAGCAAGAACACACAGATGTAAAACTAATTAGTTAAAAAAACATGTTTTAATTTGTGTCTTGTGAATATGGTAGTCCTCAGGAATTTGACAGATTAGGCTTTTTTTTTGAGATTCGGGAAGCTGAGTTTTGGGGTGGGCGCTATACACATTCAGCACCGCAGTTCTGTCTCGAATGGAAGAGTCCCCTAGAAACAAAGTGCACATTGAGACTGCCAGGACACTTTCATTTATCTCATGATCCTTTAGTCTTTTGCCCCACATCTCCTCTGAAGTAGGTCCTCACCTACTGTACTCTCCTTTCCTAGTCATGACCCACAACAGCATTGCTGAGCACCTCGGTTCTCATCAGCAATCTGTGATTTTCCAATGCTGTACATGCAAGGCAGGTTTAATAAGCTCCCTAATAATGACTTGTAGCATACTGGTTTCTCGTAGACTCAGGCAATCCCCCATTCTAGGTCTCCAAATGTGCTTGATAAATTATTTGAATTACTCTCTCAATTGCCATCTGTAGTTCCTCATAAAGAGATTGCTATTTGCCGTGCCTTGTGCCAAATCATGCAATAGTGGTTTTTTGCAAAGCTAGGGGCTGTGCTGAAATCACCAAACTCATGTCACTTGTGAGCTGCAGTACGATAACGTTAGCTTTAAGTAGACTACAGCTGCAGTCTTGTGGAATGAGAACAAAGGTGTTGAAACTCCGGCCCGTGAATCTTAAAAATTATGGGAGGTGTTCAAGAGAAGTGAAGTTCAGGTATCTCAGGTTTTTAAATATATATATTAAAAGATTCTTATAAATATGCATCATAAAATGTTCCTATTATGCATAAATAAATATACACATATATACATCCAGATCTGTGCACAGACATATATATATATAGTGTGACCTTCTCCTTCCCCTTGCCTTGAACTTCCTCCCCAAATGTGTCCTTATGACAGAATGATGATCAGATCTGAAGAAATTTAGCACTGCATGAAACCTTGGAATAGTGACATCTGTTGAATCTGTTGGACAGTTTTGTTTGTCTACTAGGAAATCGCCTGAACTTCCCAATTTTTTTTTTATTTTTTTTTTTTAAGTTGGCGTTCTCCTCCTCCTCCTCCTCTCTCCTCCTCCTCCTCCTCCTCCTCCTCCTCCTCCTCCTCCTCCTCCTTCCCCCCCTGCCCCCCCGCATAAGGGAGGGTAGCTTCAGGAGACATGGCTGCTTTCTTGTTTTCTGGTGTGGTGTAAAGTTTTCCGTCAAGAGACAATAATGTACATTCCTCTGGCAGGACGGGATGGATTTTTTTATTTCTCTTGCTGTTGTTTATTTATAAGACGTTTCCTCTTGCTTAGTGGAAGTTTGATCGTAAGAGGCTCCAGTGATTTTCCTTCCCACCTCTCCCCTCCCTAATTTCTCTGCCTCGGCACTCGCTCTGGAACAGAGCGAACTCAAAAAGCCCATCAGCGCAGGGCGCGCTTCGCAGCCAAGCCCTGCCACTCTCCAGAGACTGTGAGGTGATTCTCCTTCGTCACCGCTTGGACCAGGAACCACAGCCCTGGTGAGTGGTGAGCTCCCAGAATTTGATGTGTCAAGGCTTCTATTCTCGGGGCCGCCGCGGCGATGCAGGAAATAAAGGTTTTTTTGTTGTGTTCCCCCCCCCCCCCCCCCTTTTTTTTTTTTTTCCTCTTTTTTTTAAAAAAAAAAAAAACACAAACCAAAAACCAACAAAAACCACCACCACCAAAATCATAAATCGGCAACAAGCACAGAGGAATATGGAGCAGAGGCTGCCAAGCTGATGAGGGCAGGGGGGCTGTGCCTGGCCTGGTGTCCCCACTGCCACCAGTGGGGGTCAGGCGCGGCAGCTGTGCCCGGGCCACCGGCGTGGGGGGGAGCAGGGGGGCTGGGGGGAGGAGGAGGGGGAAAAATGTTAATCCTTCGCTTGGAGTTTCTGTCTGGCAAGTTTTCATGCCTCTGTGTTCTGAGCATTTACATTATGCTCTGAATACCTGATTGCCCAGCCAAGCAGAAAAGAAACTCTACAGTGGATGCATAGTAAAAGAAAATGCTTCTGTGGAAGCCACCTCTGGGAATAGGAAGAACTAGTTGGTTTATAGGCTGCTGGTCTGCTGGTCCGTTTGAGGGGGAGGGAAGGGTTGGATTTTTAATTTTTTTTTTTTTTTTTTAAATTAACTCTCTCACTTCCCTTCTGTTCTCTTTGTGTCTGTATGGGGAACTGGCAATTGGGGGAGGAAAAAAAATGTACTTTGGAGAACTTCATATACAAAGTCTTGGATACTAAAGAATTGGGCGTCTCAGCCAACATCAAGGTACTTACACAAAGTTATTATACTTGACACAAAGCTGTTGGATAGGGGAGCCGAGGCATAGAAGGCTGCAGCTATTTGCTCACGGCTGCGTGGGAAAGCCAGTGAAAGAAAAAGGAGTAGGGTGTGCATCTCTAGTTCCAGGCAGAGATTCCTCAGGGTTTCCTTTTGTCCTCTCCTACCCTGCTGAATGTATCACTTTTGTTAATCTGTTGCGGCTGGAGTGCTGAAGAAGGCCAGGGCAGTGTGTGGGCTGTTCCATTCATCCTTCATCATCTCCAGTATTATTTGACTTGAAGAAATGAATAATTCCTTGACTAACATTTTCTACTCTTAATAAAGTAGGCACATAAGAAACACAGGGTAGCAGTCAAAATATTTCTATTTTGAGGTATTATCCTGTTCTTTGAAACAGGTCCCTGGCAAAAGAAAAAGTTGTTTAATGGCACCAGTGTATCTCACATGGGTTATTAACTAGTAAACATTCTTCTCACCCTTGTCTTGCTTTTCAGTTGGATTCCTTCAGCAGGTGTAACAACAAGCATGTCTGTCTGACCCTCAGGGAAACAGCTCCTCTCCAAATGCTGCTCGTCACCTGTGTCATACAGAGAAGTCCAGTCAGCTTGTCCTTGGTTTTTCATGCCCAGTGTAAGTCATGAGGACAGTCCATGAAGGCTGGCACTGAATGGCCTTTCACTGGAGTTATCAGAGGCTTTGACATTGACTTCAGAACTGAGCTCAGTCTCAAATCACATCCAACCTAAATTAAAGTACTTGCTATTTCTTATAACCAGTAAGTAAAGTCATGCAAGATTTGGTGGTTTTACTGCTTGGCAGTTTTTGAAAATATTTTCGTTGGTTGTGATCCATGCGGGGTTCTCAGTCCCTCCCCCTGCTTCAGTTTCAGCCTGAAGTTTGACTAAGGCTGGAAACTTCAAGTGGAAGATAGACAAAACCTCCCAAGTTTCATCTGGTTTTGTGTTAGAACCATAAAGAACTGTGAACTCCTCTTTTTTCATATACAAAACCGTAAGTTGACCGCAGACCTTTTTCAGCACTGAGCAGCAAGGGTTAGCTCTTTCTCTTCATTCCCTGGTGCTGTGAAACCTCTCTCTGAACCTAAACTAAATCACCAGCTCTTAACAAAACCCGCAATTAAGTTGGCTGATCCCCTCAGTAAAGAGTCCTACATACACATAGAAATAACCTTTACATACATCAAAGCCCCAAGCGGAATGGTCCCAGCTTTTGACTAAATTGATGTTAAGATCCCGACTTGGCTGTTGCATCACCTTTCTGCAGTGTACTCAAAAGCAGCTGACAGATCAGAACATCCCAAACTTTCAGGCAGTTCACATCACAGATAGAAACATAATGGATTTTTTTCTTTTCTCTAAATGGGCTATACTGAACGCCCACACACACTTTTGGGTCTGATCTTTGAAGCTTATCTCTGATTTACTTTCTCCCTCCAGGCAGTGTAAGTCTGAAAGACATAAGTACTTCTGAAATGGAAAGTTCTCAAAGCACAGTGCTAAATGTCTGAAACTTCAGACTTCTGCCTGTATAACACTTGTTCTCTGGATATACTGAAGTCAAGGGCTGTCACTCTGGCAACTTTCACCAGGAAGGCAAAACAGTGTTTAATCTCCTTTCTGAGAGTCTCTGTGTTGCTCTGAACCTCTTGGTGTTTAAATTATTTAATTAATATACTTATTCTGCAAGTCTCTGCAGTAGCAAGGGAACTTGTCTTTGCTGGTGTTTATGTACAGCAACATGGAGAAAACCAGCAGTCTTTCTTATCATGGTTTAAGCTGCTTATTGACTGTAGTCCAAGTTTATAATGGTTTGTCTGTGGTCTAAAATCATTAGAGTGAAAATCTGCAATTTCAAATAGTGTTTTAAACATCTGTTTAAACACTCTGGGACAGTAAGATGACAAATTGTCTTGTTAGTAGTAGCTTCTTTGTCTACTGTATAATCGTTTACCATAGTTGCTTTAAAAAGTGGAAAATAATACATTACAGACACACTGTTTGCTTCTAGCAGTAGCCATTTTAGTTACAGCATCCTTTTGAACTAGTAATCTCAAAGTGCTTTACATGCACTGCTGAATTAAACCTCCCTCCTTTACCCATAGATAAAGTGGGAAAGGTATCATCTCTTGCCCGACACAAGCAAAGAGAAAATGGTAGTCTTTTGCTCGTGTTCAAACCACCAGTTTATACTTTTGTAGAAGATAATATATATTTATGTAGTAGAATCAAAACCACTGTTTTCTGCACAACAATTTTGTTTGATGTGATATGCTTGTTGTTCTGTGACTGTTAAACTGCATCAAACAAGAACAAAGCACAGAAAAGGATGTAATGATAAAGGTACATAGATTCATAGGTACTGGGACACTTCAGAAGTACAAGAACTTAACTATACCCAGAGACAGTTTTTGCAGTAAAAGTACATAAAAGCAACTGCCTCATTTTGAGTACATTGCCTGTTTCAAGGTATTCTAATATTTTTTTTTCTCATTTTATATTCTAAGCCTATCTTTTCCAGAAGTTGAACGGCTTGTTTTCCAGGGTCACAACCTTGAAACAGCACCGATTTCCCTTCCTGTAAATTAGAAAAGAAAGTGAAACTTGTTTTTGAATTAAGTCATATGAGAGGGAAAGTTATAAAAGTAAAAGGGATTTGCGGGTTCCTGAGGTAAAGCAGCCACTAACCACAGGTTGGTGATTATCAACTGCAGAGTTGTGTTGTGACATGGAACACTTGAACAGTTAAGTCAGCTAAAAGTTAAAGAAATAGCAAGGTGCATGAATGGTAAAATGATGGTTTTTCTTCCTGTCCTGGGCTGGATGAATAACATAGTGAGAATGGAGGGAAATGGAATAGGCTTTAGGAGACGTGAATCTGTATCCCAGATCCATTGGTGTGTGATCTTTACCTCTATCTATGTCATGCTTACCCGCCTGTAAAATGGAAATATTTTTTTCCTGCCCTCACAGGGCTACTGGAAAGGAAAAACTTGATCAGATTTAGCCAGGCACAGGCATGCTAAAAAAAACCCAAACAAAAAAAACCCAACCAAACAAAAAAAAACAACCAACCCTGTAAATACAGCATATAGATCCCCCTGTTGCTGCCTTGTTTGTTTTTCCTTCTGTGCGTGCTTCGAGTTCCTGGAACTGAGGCGAGTTCCAGAGCTAGCATGGGTCTGTGCTGCTGGCAAAACAAAGCAGGTGCAAATTACGGTGGAAATGAAATGGCTGGTGCTTTGAGGCGGTGGAGTGCCCAGTTCACCTCAGGGTATATGTCTGCGTTCACAAAACATGGCTATCATGCACACCCTTATTCATTAGATGTGTTATCCGGCAAACAAGAAGCCTAATCATATTTTAGCGGGAACATTCTTATGATAAACTCTGCTTTAGTGAAACTCTGCGTATAGTGCAATTTCTCCCGGCCGCGTATATTACATGGTGAAGAAAAGCTACCCCGCTGCGTATCAGAAGGCTGTAATTTCATTTAGGGGTTCTATTGACACCATAAACTGCAAGAGCAGAGCTCAAGTGGCTATTTAAGTCATAGGAACTTCAGACTGAAATTACTGCCTGGCAGTAACCGGCCCTCCCCCAACAGGCCCCCACATAAGTACTTCATGTTTTCATCCCTCTGCCTATAAATAATAAATCTCTTCAGTGACTTCGGAAAAGAGTGGGTCCAAAATACTGGTGTTATCCACCACCTTCACAATCAGTGGCACCTTCTCAACAGGCAGGGGAAGGAGCGGGAGCCCCACGCCAAGGTGGGACCATGCCCAGAGACAGCTGGTGCTCCGGGGGTGCCGCTCCCGGATCGGGAGGCATCGGCGAGCTGTGAGCAGCAGAAGGGGAAGGCACCCATGCTCACTCATGAGGCTAGTTGTTGCCATCCTAGCTGACATACCTGACCTTTCCAGCTCGTAAGCTGGCACACGTGAAGATAAACACTCTGTGCCACCCGTGATGCACGAGGCTGGAGCGCATCCCCCGTTCGTGCTGACATTGCTCCCTGCAGCCCCAGAACTGCTGGGAGAGGGGACAACGGGTGTGGGGAGAGGGGCTCAGCACTGCCCCAGCTCCGTACCTGCGAGAGCCAAACTGCCCCTCGGTGGGACCCTGACACACCTGAGCAAAAAAAAGAATTTCCCCTGTTTTTTATTTTAACATTTAAGTCATGCACGGAGCAGCAGTCGCACTGACAGAAGTTTGTGTATTTCATCCATATGGGCTTGTTGCAAGAAAAGAGTGAAGTCAGGGAGCATTTGATTTTTATCACGAAAATGAGGTTAACC
The DNA here is from genome assembly GCF_965140245.1 of Athene noctua. Classification (NCBI taxonomy): domain Eukaryota; kingdom Metazoa; phylum Chordata; class Aves; order Strigiformes; family Strigidae; genus Athene; species Athene noctua. The sequence continues at coordinate 137,248,025 of NC_134037.1, forward strand.
ATTCATTAGAGCTTGTCAAGAAACCTCAAATTTAAGCCAGGCACAGGAAGAGACTTTCAGTAGGACAGTGGACAAGAATCATTAGTTTTGTGTCCCATAGGTAGCCAGCGTAGGAATTTTAATTTCGCTGTGAAAACCAAATCATCTCAAGTTCATGTAAATGTTAATCTTTGTTTCCCTTATCCTCATTTTTTTCCAGATAGCGGGGGAAAAAAGTATTTTTTTGTACTCAATGTTTCCAAGACCTTGGGATGTGAGATAGGTGTTAAATTACCAGTGGGAACAGAAATAATATTTATTTATTTTCTCTGAACCAGTTTGTCCCTTCTTACATTTCATTTAACAGAACGATGGTTCACCATGCTGACTTATAAAAAGCACTCAGTTACATTATTAGTATTTCCATTCTTTATAAAGGAAACTTTATTTTGCTTTTGGACCTTTTTTTTTTTTTTTCCTGGAAAATCAATTAAATCGTTGTCTCTCCTTTTTAAATGCCACCATCCTGTGATTCCTGAGACTGTGATATGGCTTAAATGAAACAGCAACTTTGAAATTAAATAAACAAGGTTTATATCGTTATTAGACATGGCAGTCTGCAGTAGCAGGGCAGACTTTTCTGGTTGGAAGGTAAGTTGTTCATGCTTGCATTTCATCTGACTGAGCAATAAGCTACAGTTCTGAGTCTGGATAGGCAGTTATCGTAGAGAATATGCTTTCAGGATTCTCCATGAATCTGTGAGAGCAAGCAGCTTACACACACGCACGCAGCGTAAATGGGAGAAGGGAATTCTGAGCTCCCTGTTGCTGGTTGGGGGAGCTGGGGAGGCAGGTAGCAGCAGAAAAAGCTCTATATGCCAGGTCTTTTTGTGCCTTTCCTTACCCACCTCCCTCTGCTTTATGGACTTCTGAACCTTGTTATGACTGAAGTTACTATGCTGGCTGGGTGCATACTGCAAGTGAGAAAAAAAAAAAAATGGGAGTCCACAAACTGTGGATAACAGCAGATCCCACAATACAGTGAAATCAAAATAGGATGTTGTATGCCAAGACACAGAGTTCTCATGGTCCTTATCTCTGTATGGAATAACTGGAAGTGGTTACAGTTTCCTTCATTTAGTATAACTGAATGTATCGAGGGCTGATTATCTTCAGGAAGATAGTGACTGTATGATGGCATGCATCCTAATTTTGGGACGTGATGTCCTGGCATGAAGATAGGGTAGCCTTTTGTCCCACTGAGTCTTGAGCGCCTGAAATCTAAAGCTATGTTACTGTATTGGTGTCTGTCCAACAAAGATGTGTGTTCTACTTGTACCATGTGGAAAAATGAATAAAATATCTGAAGTTAAAAAACAATTCATAAACACCATATGCACATACATACTGCATGCACAACTTCTCTTTGAAAATATTACAATGGGACACCCTTCCAGATTCTGGTTGTAAAAGACTGTAACTTAATTTCTTCTACAGGTTTTTAGTCAAAAAATACTGCAACAGAGTCTGGTTGTTTTGTTGGGGTTTTTTTTCAAATCAGCAAAAGCATAGTGGAATAATGTTCTTTAAAATGAGATATCGATCTGTCTGTCTAACATACAGTGCTTCTAAAGCTACCAACCTCTTAACTTGTAGGTGCCAAAAACTAATTCACACTTGGGGATACTGAGGCAGAAATTCGTGAGGTGACTTAATCTCACACTATGCACTGCCTGACTCCAAGTCCCCTGCCATAGCTGCTTTGAGTTAACTTGCCAGAAGAGCTGGTGTAGCCTGGATGTGGATGTTGGATGGAGGGATCTGCAGGTCCCCGAGACATGTCATGGGTATGAAGCTTGATGCTTGGGAGCCAGAGCCTCTTGGAGCCATGATACCTGGCCCTAGGTGAGAAAAGGGGCTGTTCCCAGCTGCCAAGCACCAAACTTCTTGTGGCACATACCTTCTGGGGGAGGCATCGTTTCTACTGAATGCTTGGCTCACCAAAAATACACAAGGAGAGGCTTGAGTGCTCTTCTGGTCCCGTCTCCTGTTTGCTACAGCAGTACCATCGTTTGTTTTCCTGTCATAGCACTGCAGTGTCTTTGTAAAACTGGACAGAAGCTGTGGCACTGGGTTAGAAATGAGATGGATGACGTTGCTGCAGCAGGGAAAGAACAGAGAATATCTGATGTGCTCTTTTCTTCTCAACCCTGTGATCTGCATCTGGGTTTAATATTAGATAACATCACTGAGGATAATTGTGGTTGGCAGTTTTCACTTTTTAATGATTTTAAATGACCTGTGATGTATGAGGCTCAGCAGTGGCACTCCATAGCATGACTTCATTGTAAGACTTCCTGCCTCCCCTAAAATGAGGGGTGCCGTTGGTACCACTTCGTCCATATTGCTGCTTTCAGCATGTGGTACCCTGCCGAGCAGGGAATGCTACAGCTGTTTTTACTTTAGAAATATTAGTAGTCTGTCTGATATTATATCGATGGGACTTGCTGCTTCATAAAATTGACTGTTCTGTAGAGCAAAGACACAAATACAAGGGCAAGCTGAGTCATTGGCTGTGTTTGGATGTGTTTTTGCATACTTTTGTGGGGAAAAGATGTATACTTGACAGGAGGAAAGCTAATTCTTCTCTGTCAGTCAGTGGAAGGCAGAAGGTTTAGTGAGAAGAGATCAGATGGGCTTGAATGAATTTTGTAATTCTGAACGTATCTAGGAAATAGAGCTGAATGATGTATAGAGAACTCCTCTGTCAGTGTGGAAAATTAGAGATTTGAACAAGATGGGTTTAATACTGAAATGAAACGAGAAGAAGTTTATGATTAATAGGGTCTGGCGGAGACAGCGTACTTATATATAATTTTGGAGGCTTAGGAAATGATCCTTGGGTAGATATGGGTCTGAGGGCTTAAGGGGAGACGGGTGGCCCCACAGGGAACGCCAGTTGGCCTGTCTCTTTTCAGTGAAGGACCCAAAAGTTTTACACAGCAGCTGTAAAATGGAAGAGGTAAATCTTCAATTTCAGAAATGCAGAGAATCTTTTAAAATATTTTACAAGGTCAAAAAGATAAATTAGGAATAAAGTATTTGTTGAGCTGAAGCAGGCTTTTAGTTTATTTCATCTTTAGTCCTGCTTCTGAAGCAACTGCCACTAGTTCTTTCAGAGCAAGATGTTTTCCTTCTGGATACTGCCTCTGCGCAAATGAGCTGGACATGGAGGCCAGGTTTTTCTGACCCCTGCAATGATCAACCTGCATCCTGAAACATTAGTTTGTTACGTTAACTCATAAATGGCAAAATGTGAAGATAGAGGAAATCTGCCTCATCTTACATGGCTACAGATGCAGCTTATAATCATTAAAATTAGTCATTGGCCTGTGAGGAAAACATAAAGGAAATTATTTTGTAGAAACTAACAGAAAAGGGTAAGATTCACAGCTCACTTGTTATCTTTATTCTAAGCAAATAATTAGCTGGTTTATTACATTCTAAGGAACTTCAGAAGCTTGGGTTGCATTCTTCTCTCAGGGTGTGGTGAGGTTCTATATATTTTGCCTTGTGCACTCCTATTTTGAAATTTTCCTTCAGAATGAGAATTACTTCTCCTTTGAACACCTTCATATTTTTTCCCTGTGTAAGAGAAAAGCCATGTTCCCATCCCAATGTTTTCTGACCTAAAATTATCCATGTAAGGTCAGCAAACACAGAATAATTACTTCTGATGCAGAGATTTGCAGTAACTAGCTGTATTAGAAATTGGGAAAATGCAACTCTGGTCTTTGTCTGCCTCTCTTCAGAGTCCCATCCTAGTGCATTTTACTTTAGGTGGCACTCCCACATTAACTTGTGTACGACCCGAACAGCTGTTTGTGATCTGTCATCTGTGTCTTGAAATATCATAGAGAGACTTAGAAATTATATTAATTGTGGTGTCCATATCCTCTCTTCATTAAAAGTTGAAAATTGCTGTTCAAATATTTCATAATCAAAAATTAATCCCAGTCTACCTGTTCCAAATCATATATTACGCCCTCTGGGAATGAATCCCAAATCCCTGTTACAATTTGGATGCTCTCTCCTCTGGGTATTGATTACAAATTCTGGTTATTGTTCACATACTTTGTCATAGGGGGAATTAATCTCAAGTTCCTGTCTACTGTTCTGGGACTGAAAGCTATCTATAATTAAGATTTTTCTATTAAATGGATATTGACAAAGATCTTTTCCATCTGCATTTTTTGAGGTTATCTTCTGACAAGGAAACTCCATCTCAGCTCATGGAGAGATTCTTCATGCTGAGTATTCTGACCACCAATTTTGAGGCCATTGTGAGTGCAGGCATTTTGCAGGAGCCAGTGGCATAGCTGGGGTGTTCTCTAATGTTGATGCTAGGTAAGAAGACACGAGCATTTTCAGGACTCAGAAAAACGGAGCAAATAGGGCAGCTGAGTAAAACCAGAAGTACTGCATCAGAAATGTAGAGGAAGATACAAGTGTGCAGTTTAGCAATCATGAAGCGCCCTACAACTGCAAACCAGTTGCCACATGAAATCGTAACAATCTTAGTTATGGAGAAGGGAGGAATAATTTGTCATCCTTTTCAGCAGAGGATAGAATAAGAATGAAAATACTGTAGTTACAGGTGGCAGTATACAAACACCAGAGAGACCATGTAGTTTTGATAATGTGAATCTGTGTTCTGTCTGATTAGTTTCAGCAACTTTGACTACAAAACCAGCAGCTGTTATTTCCACATAGATATACTTATTTTCCATATAACGATGCAAAGCACAGAGAAGAGAAGTCTTCAGTTCCATAGCCGTGTCTATCCCTGTTTCTTCACGGGCAGAAAATCGGATCAGAATAGCCCTGAATATTGGAGAAGCTGGAATCCGGACCGAGGTTTTAGTGTTTCAGACCTGCCGCTGCTGCTAATAGACATGGTGTTTCCAGTGGCAACAGTTGGCTCACGCATTCTTTCACACTTCAGAAGAGATCCCCGTTTCCTTTTTTTTTTTTTTTCCCCTCTCCTTTAGCAGTGGGCAGCCCTGCAACCTTTTGATCATACCGACTTTGTACGTTACATGACTGAACTCAGCTATGCCAAACATCCTTTTAGAAAGTTTGACATTTGTGCCATTTGAAAAAAGAGAGGGAGAGAGAAGGAGAGAGGGAGAAGAATGAATCCTGGTGGCTTCCTCCTGCCCTTTTGATTAAGAGTGCAGTAAGTCAGCAAAAGAGGTGGGACTTTTAACAAGCAGGGGAGCATGCAAGCCGGTTGTGATCTGTGATGTATGCACACACATGCATGCGGAGGAGAGAAAAAGATAGAAAGTAGACAAAAGTAATCAGAAATGACTACGAGAAATTAATTAATTGATGGAATGTATATGGTGACAATCAAAGAGACTAGATGACACAAAGGATATCAAAGGCCTTTGATACTATCCTAAACCAGGTGAAGGACGTTGAACTCTGGAACTTCCCAGGTCCCTTTCAGACCTAACAATTTTAATTCTCTAACACATTTGTTTCTATTCATTCCCTTGCAATTGCTATCTTGTGTGTCCTATGCTATGCTATTCTATGATAAAATTTATGAAACCATTAATACCTCTGTTCTTCCAAATTTTTGCCCACCTCTGCTATCCCAGTCTTGGAGATGGTGCAGATTTTATGGAACTGAAATGGCTGTTATAACTTTGGCATGCAAAGAGAACATGGGCTCTAACTGTCTTCTAACTCAATCCCTTCATTTAGTTAAAATGCCAAAGGCTCATTGGAAAAAAAGTGTCTGAAGTGCTAAGGCTTGGACAACAGGCCCAAGCCAGAGTTGACCTATAGATGAATCCTGGATATTGTATAGCTGACAACCATTGTACTAGTAGGTATTGTACTAAATATGTTTATCCTATATATATATCTATATCTCTTCTTATTTTTTCTTACATATAGGCAAGATAACAGATCGAAGTGCTAGGGCTTGGACAATAGGCCCAAACCAGAGTCAATCTATAGATGAATCCTGTCTATTTTATAGCTGGCAACCATTGTATTAGTAGGTATTGTACTAAACATGTTTATGCTAAATATATACACATATATGTATCCTTATCTTTCCTTGTGTATAGGCAAGATACCAAGGTCACAGAGACAGCTGTCTGGCCCTGTGACCTGGCGTGTGACCTTGCTCATAAATCAATTAGATAAGCTGGGAAACTCCCTTAGTTTCTCCCTTAAGCCCTGGCCAGGCTCTGGGAGAATCTAACGTGAGAATGGAACCAGATATTTCCGCTTTAAACAAAGGTGCCAGCTATTCTGGCTAGCTAATTTTTAGGTATATAAGGCTGGACCCGCTCACAGCGACTTTGGAAGCCTCAGCTATGGGTGGAGGCACCACGTAGGATTTCCCGCTTGCAGGGAAAGGCTCTCCAAACCCTCGCTGTAACCGGGGCTGCCCAGCGACTGCGGGGCTGGGTGATGGTAAAGTATGTGAGTGAGGATGGATCTTTATTAATCACTGTTCTCTCTCTCTCAGGTAGTAACGATTTGATGCGTTACCCTGTATTTTCCTATTTAAGTGCACTGTTCTGTCTTTTCTTACTGTATGTTTTCTGTATTATTCTGTTACATTATTTAGTTCTTTAAAGTAAAATACGCCTGCTCTTTTCACTCTGGTATCTGAGTTTAAGTGGTATCCCTGATCAGCAAAACAGTGTCCTAGCCTTGCAGCGAGTTAGAAAATTGCCCAGCTTGCTCCCTTCACAACACAGCTGCTTAGAGTTTTGCTACATATTAGAAATTTCAGCTTCCTTTTTCCATTCCTCCAGAAAAAGGGATAAATCTCCCAAGAAAGTTTTGTTACTGGTTGCCATGTGAGGCGGTCTTGGAGGAGACTGTGTTTGCATTGCCCAGGGATACACACCAGCCCCTGGGGAGAGATGTGTCAGTCGTGCCCTGCGACGAGCCTGCCGTGCCCTGGCACGTACTCAGGACATGAAGTAGCCCAAAGGGGCATCATCATATCAGAATTGTAGAGAGTCCAGAAAATCTGCCCTTGTGAGGGGCAATTTTATAGCTCGGGCATGTGGGCTTCTCTGTGTGCTTCAGGGATCAACCCCCCTGCTGCTCTGCTTCAGCCTCTAGACTGATCTCTACTGAGGTGTAAGAGAAGGTTTTTGTAGAAGGGGAATACTGAGGTTTTTTACATCTTCTTTTAGTACAACCAGTGCTGGCCTTTGCTGGCCATGGACTGAAAGAATCACTGTTTTGTGATAGCTCCTCAATTACGATTTTGTTTTTTAAAAACAGAGATAGAAGAAAGGAGAAAGGAAAAGGGGCATGTGAGGAGAAGGAGCAGGCTAGAAGAGGCAGTAACATTAGACAGCCTCTTTAAAAGTCCTGAAGAAAAGGTACTGAGTGTTTTAAAGTAAGTTTGCAATGATGTGTAAAATAGTTCCCTGTGTGAAAATCTTTATTGATTTTTTTTCTTTGTTTGCATAGAGATTGTTCTCAGAATAGAAAGGCTTTGACATTTTGCCTTCTCATGTACTTAATCAGTCATTTGTGTCATCCCCTCTTACACGCACATGTGCTCTGTCTCCTCTCTGGTTGTTGGCAGAGGATGGCTACTTGTGACTTCATCCAGATCATTTGTAGAGCTACGGGTAACGGATAATAGTGTTTGGAGACCCTGCTGCCACTCTGGTGGTCATGGGATGTGTGGTGGTAGGGAAGACATGCTTTGGGTGGTGACAAGAGTGGATAACACAAATGGCTGACTGTCGTAATCCGTCATACAGTTGATTACCACATGTGCCAACCTACAGAAGTGTTTTGGGGTTTCAAAAGCCAAAGACTTCTATGTCATCAGGAGCTAGAGGTTATGGTCAGAGTCCTTGCACTTGTTTCCGCTTGGCTTCACAGTCAGAAAGGTAGCTTTGTCTTTTGAAAAAAAACCCACAACAAAACAGTTAAAGTGAGATTTTATAACTGCTGTGATCAGCAAAGCCTTATGTGGCCAGAGACAGAGAGAACTTAGGGAGACAGTTATAGTGAAAAATGTTGACTTTTCTGCAGTGAAAATAAAAGTGAAGAGCCACAGGGTCTCGCTGTGCCACTGACAGGGTCTTGCTGCTTGGCTTTTCATACAGCACTCCCTTGGCTTGTAAGGATGCTCTCAGCTTCTCTGGATTTTCCTGTGCCATGCTTGGTTGTCGTGGTGGTGGCAGCTTCCCTTTCTCTGTCAGTGTTGTCAAACAGCTGTGCTTTTTGGGGGGAGGGAGGCAGCCAGCCAGGAGCTGGGCGTGTTGGTGCTCACCCCACTCGGTGTCATTGCATTAAAGAGAAATCCTGCAGGACAACCTGGGGGCAGCGGGGGTAGTTGAGCCTTGCAGGAATCAGTGCCTGTGCCTGTGGCAACAAGGGAGCAAATGGCTCGTGGAGCCCTGTTTCCAAGTGTCTGTGTGCAGAGGGACTCACTGAAGCCTTATTTTTAACACAGTTGGGTATAAATGGCCCATTTTTACCTCTGCATACATCATCTACATCATCCCTTCACTTCCTTCCTCTTTAAGTGATGTCTTATGCATAGATTTGTCATTTACGCTCCAACTGCATTTTGCATTATTACATTTTAATGATATTTGAAGTTCTTTCATACATATTTGAGTCACTGATATAAATGAAAAAAGAGAAATAATCAGCATACTTGGTTTATCTGATGGCATAAAAATGTTATATCATAACTTTGGCCATTTCTTGGATAAGATCAAGCACAGCATCAAATACTGAGAGTCCAAGTACAGCTGTCTGTCTGAATGGCTCTAAAGCTGGGGTCGTTCAAAGTCAACAGCTGAACTTTGCAGTTTGGCCCCATTTGTACCTCAGATAAAACCCATTTAACTAGTTCTACCCCTTAAGCTTTGTAACTCGTGGGTTTGGTTAAAATGAAACTGAGATCAGAGTGGCCCTTGACCCTCTTTTTTTTTGTAAAAATGAACATCTTGCATACTGGCTTTGCTTGAGGATGCTCTGCATGATCTAGAGGGTCTAACCTCCTCCACCCCGTATCTCCTGCTGACTTATGATCTGTTGTAATCTATTAGGGAACTTGAGGCTTGAGGGCAGAATGTTGTGTAGGGATAAAAGATGCTTTCATGTTGGTGCTGTGGGATACTTTTTTTTTTTTTTTTAATTCTTCCTCTCATTCTCTGTTTCATGAAAATTCATTAATCTGTGACATTTAAAGACTCTGTCTGAGAGGTGTCTGGAGCAGCGGCCGGCTGCATACATCAATAGTTTCTCAGAGTCTGGCACTCTGTCAATATTTGGGGGCCTCAGTAACAGCACTTAAATGCACTGCCTGCCAGCCGTCACGCTCTTAGCATGTCTGTAAGAGTCTGAATGAGCGGATATTAGCACGTCAAGTCCTTTCACAACTGGCAACACTTTAGAGACAAACTGCTTGGTAGGTATCTCTCCTTTTCCCTCCCCTCCTGTATTCTGGCATGTCTTCTTTCTTTATCTGATGTGATTTATGTATGTACACACAAATATGCATCCAGCAAGGAGGCATCATAAATCCTGAGGCTAGAGATTGGTATTATGGCATAATCTATATAACAATGGAAACGGGCTGAAGCTGGATTTGGACCCAGAACCAGATTAAGCTTGGGTTGGCTCCTGGGCCAGTTAAGTCAGGAACAGAGTTTTGTTTTGATTTCATGGTGCCAAAATCTTTAGAGTTTAGTTCCAAATAATGAGAATCTTGGACAAAAATTTTACAGGAAGTGCTACTGTGGCAATATTTCAACCAGCTCCAAACCAGAAGTGGAAAACAAGCCATTTCAAGACTTGGGCTGTATTCAAATCAAAACTGTTAGAGCAAGTTCAGAATCCAGACCTTCTGTTCCTTTTTTAATCCTGTCCCACTGCATAAATTGGATTCACAGCTGAATATTGCTCTAGATTACCCATGAAACCTCCCTTTTCAGTGGAAAAAAATTCAGGGAAGCAAAATACAACTTTTTCTTTTCAGTGGTGGAATAGGAAGTACAGTAAAAGAAATTTGTAATCACAGATGTTTATTGCTGTCGTGTGTCCCTCCTTTTATTTGTTTGAAATGTTATGGCCAGAGAGTAATCTGTCTTTTATCATATAGTCATGTTTATTTTCTCTTTACCCATTGTGCTTCGCCTCTTACTTATTGTGTTGCTGGATCTATGGCTCTGAAACCAGGTCGTCTGGAGGAGTGAGTGGCCACAGTGTCTGGAAGTTTAGATTGGCTTTTTAGAGCTGAGCAGTAGGCAGAAAGCAGGCCATGAAATTCTGTCTGAATGTTTCCATTTCTAAATCTCCTTAGAATATTCTTTTTTTCATCCTATTTCATGCTATAGACACCAAAAGAAGATGAAGGGATGGGTGCAGAGAGACCCCTCCATTAGGAATATTTTCCTGACTGAATTTTGGGAACAGATTCTTAGAAGATTAAATCTGAACTCAGAAGCTCTTTGAAACCATTTTCTTATCATTCCTACTTCACAAGTCTATTAACACCAACCATTGCCCCTCAGCTGTGACCTCCACCACATCCCTCAGTGCTAGCTTGAGTCAGCAACTTCTTAATCCTTTTCCAGTAACATCCAGAAACTTTTTTTTTTCCAATAAACTTCCAACCTTCCCCTAGTAACACCTGCAAAAATTTGGCATGATAACAAAATAGACAAAATTATTCTGCTGGAGCTACCTTGCAAGAGTAAGGTAAAATAGTAAAATAGCCAACTACCCCTTCTCAAACATTTCTTTGCTCTTTTTAGCACTTTCTTATGCACTGCCTTTATCTTGACTTATCCCTTACTCCAACTACAGCTGCATCTGGTCTCCATTTTCCTGTTTGTGTCTCCAGAGCACCTGCAGTTATACAGTATTTTGTCACCTGTTGGAAAAAAAAGGAAAAGTTTACAAATGTCTCCGCAGAGTCAGTGAGTAACAATGGATGCATTTATCCCTGCTTCACACCAAGCAGCACAGGGAAAATAAACAGGCTAAAAGGTTTCTGTGAATATTGGAGATGCATCTGGCTAGATGGCAGCAATGGCCAATAAGTACAAGCAGTCGACGGGGATGAGGATTTTTTTTTAATTATTGCTTATTATTTTAATAATTGCTCCTTCGGCATGGCATGGGGGCACTTGTACGAGGAGGGGTATGGCCGACTGCAAATGCTGCCCTTGGGCAGAGCATGATGGCCTTGGCAGTGGCTGGTGTGGTCCATAGGCCTCTAGAAGTCCCCTCTCAGGAGGCTGGGGGTGAGGCGCAGCCACAGGGGCTGTGAAATGCCGGTGGTGCCTCCTACAGCTGAGCAGTGGCCCCAAGGATGGAGAAAAATAGCGTGGGGTTAAAGCTGAGGTGGGACTCCAGGTTACCTGGGGCACCCAGGATCAGGCCCGTACAGGAGGAACAATCACCCCGTATACTCTACAGTTGCTCTTTCTCAGTCTGTACTTTGCTGAGATCATAAAAGGCAGCACAAAGCAACACACGAACTTACCGTAACCCACGCACCTTTTGTACCCAGGGAGTACATCTCAAGACATAATGGGGCACATTTGCAACTCTGTCCCCAGTGTTTTAAAAACGTGACTGATTTTATTGTCAGTGACAGCCGTGTGTGCTCTGAGAAACTTCCCCACCCCCAGCCCCGAGTGCTGCGCGTCGAAGTTGAAGAGTTCGAAATGTTGCATTCACTTCTATTTCTGGGTTATTTATTTTCTAACGAGCTCTAAAGTTGTCTTTTGATTAACCAGGTTGGCCTTGCGTGATGCAAAGGGTCTTCAAAGCAGGGACAGGCAGACCTTCCCTTCAGCCTCACAGGCTGTTTCCACCTCTGTGCAGACATTAAACTTGCATTTCCCATTCATACCGGTGACAGTTGGGTGCCTAAAGCCCTGCTCAAAGAAGTTGGAGGTTGCCCAAGAGGCTTTCCACTAACTCTTTCAATCCAGCTGTCTTTCCTTCCCTGGAGGGACGAGAAGATTTGTCCCCAAATAATGGGGTTACAAAAGTGCTGAGGGGATCTTGGGTTTCAGACGTCATTCAGTACATGTCCCTGTTGGTTCCTGGTAGCTGTAAACGAGATGCTTTCTTTGAGCACTGAAAGTGATGAAGCAGGAAAAATCTACACTTGTCATCCATTCATATTTTACCTCTATTAATAAGTAATTAATTAAAAAAGAAGCTGATGATCCCATGATGGGCCACTAAATATATGCAAGAGAAATTATTGGCATTAAAAAGAGATTTGACTGCAGTTGAGCAGTTATTTATATTATAGTAAATCATATAGGCCCCAGTTGAGATGAGCAATCTATTGTGTTAGGCACTGTACAGACACGCTGTAGGAGGTGTATCTAACCCCAGTGAGCTCAGAGACGGCAGAGACAAAGTGTGGACAGAGAGACAACCATAAAGAAGTGAAATAATAACTCACCTTGGACACAAAGACAGGGGCTGAACCAAGAAGAGAATACACATCCCCAGCTTCCCTTTCATTAAGTCAAGAGCTGGTCGACTCACAGTTCAGCCCTTAGATTTAGATCTGGGTAAAGCTGTTGAGTTAAATATTTTATTTGCTGAAAACTGCTCGCCTCAGTTACGGATTAGCCAAAACTGTGGAAAAAAAAATAAACTGAGAAAATATTTAAAAGAAATGTTTTGGAAAGCCAAAAGGTTTTGTTTTGATATTTCTAAACAAGGTTTCTGGTTTTGTTTTGAAACAGAGTCAATTTTAATTGAAATATATCAAACACAAACAAAAAACTAGCCCATTTTTGTTAAACACCTAGATTATTTTTTTTCTTTTTTTTTTTTTTTTCTTCCTTTCTGTGTTCTCAGTTTGGTCAGCTACCCAAATAAATCAGTTATTTGCACAATTAATTAGAATGTTGAGCCCTGGGGACTTGGTCTATATATTTCAATACAGTACATATTTATAATACCAAGTACCCTGCCTGGTACTCTGTATATAATAATAGCAAGCAGCCCAGTGCACTGGGGAGATGAGGGCACTGGGGAAGACCCGGTGGCTTTTAGCTCTGAACATTTTTATTTTCAGTTGTAGTATTGTTTTGGAGGATATTGGTATTGCTTACAAGATAAAATTTGCATTTATTTGAGCAACCAACAAATGGGATTCACCGCAAAGCTATCATTAAAGGGAAATAAAGCAGAAGGAACAAAAGATACATTCTCAGCAAAGTCTGACATGCAGACACTTTCAGAGATCCTTGTCGCCATAGGAAAAATGTCGTCTTCTCATTCTACCACCACCCACCCAAAATCCTGAAAAACAAGCAGATAAGTACAGGGGCTGCTCGTGAAATGCTGCAACTCAACCACTGTTCAGCTGTATTGTCTCATTTCCAGTGTTTCTACCTTACGAACAATTTACTCATTTCTGTATGATCATTCTTATCTTGAAGCACTTTCTTCTTGTTCCAGTTCAAATGCACAATGTGCATTTTCTGTGAAAATCCCCCAAGGGGGGGTATCTGGCATTGGGTATTCCTGATGTGCTTCTTGCTCGTGTAGGTGTTGCTGCTCTTGGTAGGTACCTGGTAGGGACTGAAGGAGTCACTTTAAGTTTGTCTGCATGTTACTCTTCCTCTTCTTGTTTTACCTGCTATTGTTTAGTGTTTTCTCCATTTACATACGTCCGTGAGTGAACCCATGATGTTAATCAACCTTATAAACTTGTTAGAGAAGCACTTGTAGAACAGGGTGAGATGTTTTCTTCCCAGCACAGTCAATGTGGTATTCATTCTGCTCCTTCCTTGCAGAAGAGCCCCGTAGCACTCTGCCACTTGCTCTGCAGAGCCACAGTCTGCCATTTGGCAGTCATGGTGCTCCCTCCAGGTGAAGTTCTCTGCCAGTGAGCAGGACCAGTGCTGGTTTTGGCTCTGCCCCAGTCCCAGTTGAAAGGCTCGGGCGTACGTCCCATGTGATCTTTCTGTAATGAAATGGACTTTTTTCTATGAACCCAACTGGCTTGGTGAGATAGTGATGGAGAAAGATGCCTTATAGGATTGCTAGGCCTTGACTTTTGAGTCCTTGAAGATTAGGACCAGGCTTTCTAGCGGAGAACTCTTCAGCATTCACTTCCCTTGACTGAAGAATTGTAACTGTAGAATGCACTAATGCCAGTCTTGACCCGATAGTCTAGCTGCAGAATGACAACCGAACAGGGGGCCATGGCTAAAATGTAAGAAATGAGACTTGACCAAGCCCTCTCCGACTCCCAACAGGTACTCTGATGAGGTTAACTTTGTGCACATTTTTGGAAATTTCTTTTGACACCTGTGAAGGCCTCATATGACTTTGTTGTTACCTCCAGAAGTCTGGGGCATTGCTGGACAAAGCAAGGTTCTGTTCCAAGCTGTCAGACTTTCTCCCTTCCATAACCTCCCAGGTACCCCATTTAATACTACCTGATGCCACAGAATTCAAGATAAGTGGAAATGTGGTAGGATGAAAAGGTAGGTAAGATGGGTGGGACTGGAAGCTTGACTATGGGAGCTGAGAGTACGCTGTAGTATGATAGGCAGACATTTTTACTGAGTCCATATGCATGTAGGGAGTAGGGAACTGGCTTCATTAGTCTTCATTTGTTCAGGATTTCTGCTGTTCCATTTCGGCAGTCCTAGTACTCAGCCCTAATGCTCAGAATATTCCCATGAGATTACTTGGTGCCTGTGAGATTTGCAGCCCCAACAAGAGAGGTGCAGGAATGCAGGTCCTCCTGCTGTTGCTGCCAGTGCCCTGGTGTAGAAAATTGTGGAGAAGGGCAATTTTTACCTCTGGTGATTGCTATTTTCTTTGTGTGCTTACTGCTACTGTACCCAGCAAAGGTTTGTCTAGACCGGAGCTCAGGGTTACTTATTATCCTCATAATCCATTTCCTTTTGCCAACAGCAGTGGCTTATGTGGGTAAGTCAGAAGGGAATGCTCACATCACGGGTAGCCTCTTTTCTATGATCTTCATTAAGCTTTGGACCATTAGCTCAAGATGCGTGATTATTTTGTTTGTTCGAAAAGCAAGACAAGCAGAGTTTCATCTGAGTGTTTCTTTCAAGCAAACCAGCATGACTGAAAACTGGGAGCTTGCCAGAAAATGTTACGTGAAATAGTAGTGGCAGGTTCATCTTAGTGTGGGCGGAGAGAGAGCTGTACCCTCTCTTTTACTACTTCAAACATGCAGTGTCCATATGCCATAGTTGAGCTGGTTTATGGATGGAGTATGAAGGCTAGTACTTGATCTACTTCATGCAAACACTGTGCAAGTGCTGTAGATATATAGTCTTATGGCTAGGAGTATCAGCTGTTGTTGCAGTCCAAATACACAGCATCAATATTCAGTATGCTATAGACATCCCCATTTTTCTCCTTTATATTTAGTGTTAGTACACAGAGCCAAATGCTAAAAGGGGGTGGGGAGTGGGTCACATGATTAAATTAATACCATTAATTATTTAGAAACAATCAAAGGAAATACAAGACATCTGGCTTTAAGCCCAAACAACTCATGGCACTGCTGTTGCCTTGTAACCTCATCAGCTCTTAGTCCAGTCATCTCTCTTCTTTCATTACGAACACAGGAGATACCACCCCCCACCCCCCCCACCCCCCTGCTTCTTTCCTGTCTTATTTCTGGCAGCTTGGAACACAGATCACAAGACTGGACTAGAGTTGTCTGATTTTGTGTGTATAAACTCTGATTAGTTCTACGATGAAAAGACCTTCCCCCCCTCCACATCCCCATGGTATACAATAGTGTTTGATTAGCAGTGTGTTGCAGCCATAGGTTGCGTTTTTCTCTTCAGCTCGGTATTGGGAACTAGCTGCTGTAGGAGGGAAAAACACTGTTGTTACTGCAGTGCTGAAAGTCATTAAACACATGTGTTCCAGAGGCTGCATTCAACATGCACTGAGAGACAATTCCTGCCCTGAAGAGGGGATGGTCTCCATAGGCAGAAAGGCTGGAGGAGAAACAACATCACGGGAAAGGGAAGGGCCTTGCCTGTGCTTGTGCAAGAGGACTGTGGCAGAGCCAGTCCACTGACCTTGGCATTCACCTTCCCCTGGCTGAGGCCAGTGGTCCTATTCTTTGTAGCCATGGCCAGGCATTTTCCATTGGAATGTTTTTTCAGTGGAAACGCTTTTTCTTGACATGAAAATTTTCTTCAGGAATAACTGTTTGACTCAAGAAAAGTCAAAACAAGTATTTCCCAACTGCTCGTACTGGAAGGCTCTTTACTTCCCCCCCCCCCCCCCCTTTTTTCTAGCTAGTTGATGGAAATTTTCCATTTTGGTTATCCGAGAGGTGAATTTTTGTGGAAACATCTTCTCCTGGGGAAAAAAGACCCACTTGGCTGGTTTTTTTTTTATTCCAACATTTTGGGAGCCCTTTTCCCCCCAGATGATTATACCTTCCTGATAAGGCAGGTGCATTTTCTCTTCAGTTCAATCTTTATTAGTATAGATGATTTAATAGAATTTAATCATGCAGTTCTTGTCTTCTGCAGGTAAATTAGTACATACAACTCCCTGAAATGGTTTTATAGTTACTGGGGCAAAACTAAGTTTCTCACTAAGCATTAGGATTCCATTTTTCTAGGCACCGGTGAATGTGGACCCATTTTGATTCCTAGAAGATGTATTGAAGTCATTCTCATTACGTCTACGTCTGTGGAGAGGCACTGACTTTCATTTTCTTACTTTAATCCAAAAAGTGTAGTTTCACTGGTTGTTCTCTTAATGGTTGCTGAGAATTGCTTTGAAGAACTCTTATTTTATGAGAAGTCATTGAGACTTCTGTCACAGTAAGGATCTCTAGACAGGCTTTACCTACACTTGACTACTATTTTCAAGATGCACATTCCCAATTATGTGTGAAAAAAGTATCGAAATATGCTTCCATGGTTCTGAGAAACTTACTTTAGACTACTGTTCTATTATTTGTAGTATTCCATAGCCTGCACTTGTCCTCAGAGAACGATGGCATCAGTTGAACATATTGGGTGTGATTTTTCAAAGTATGCAGTTATCCATATTTGGTTCCCACTGCATTCAGTGTGTGTTAACACTACCTTCAACAAAGGCAGAGTTAGGGCCATGCAGAAAGCTTTAAAAACAAAAAACCACGAACCCCACCTCTTGTACCCTGGGCTATTTGCAGGCAAGAACATATGTTGTAAGTGCTTTGGGTGCTTTGCAGGGTGTTTGTTGAAGGGGCTTAGGCTGCTCTCTGAGTAATGGTGTAATTCATTTTGATGCTATGAGGGGGTTGTTTCTTTAATGTTGTCCCTTTAAGTTTATCGTATGTTTTCAAAGTATTGTATCTCTTGGAACTAAATTTAACCAAAAATCCTCTGTATCCAAAAAAACCTCTTAGATTAAGCTGTTCCAAGGTTTTGTTTATTTGTTTCTTTATACTAAAGCCAGTACTTTTTTATTTTGTTGTCCTCAGATGTAGTCATTATGTACGGTTTGTTGTTTATATAAAACTTATATTTTTCTTTTCCTTTTTCTTCTCTCCCCTTACTT
Organism: Athene noctua; assembly: GCF_965140245.1. NCBI lineage: Eukaryota > Metazoa > Chordata > Aves > Strigiformes > Strigidae > Athene > Athene noctua. Next base: position 137,265,620 of record NC_134037.1, read on the forward strand.
TGCCTTTTCCTAACATCTATGTTGCGTGTTGATGGCAAGAGCAGCAGTGGTTGGCAGTTTTCCTCAACTTTGCAAGAGAGAGAGAGATTTGGTTGGAATGAAACCTTGCTCTCCATACAGCCAGCTTGAGATGCAGCTTTGAAAGGTATCTTGTTTTCTGTCTTGAAACCAAAGATGAAAACCACAAACAGGTAGCAATCTCGGTGCCAAACCACCTGTTGATTCACAGCCGAAAAGCCCTTGGCAATACGTTTCTCACTGTATCCAGTTGGAATGGTTGCATGGCTCATACCCACAGTATTTGTCTGCACCTGCGAGTTTGGTAAAGAGGCTAATTTGTTTGAGAAGATTTGGATTGGGGCAAAGAGTTTTCTGATCTTAGTCTTGCTTTTTGCCTGGAGTAGCATACATCACTCATATAACTTGGTTCAGCGTTGAAAACAGCAATTCTGAAGTCACACGCTGTGCATTGTAGAGCTAAATGAGATTTGTTGAAACAGTTGTGTGTGGAATGTCCAGACCTGCAATAGCATAATATCCTGGAGGTCACAACTGAGGTGGCTGGATGAAACTGTGAAGACAAAAATTGTGAAATACCCTGCTAGTAGCATCAATAGTCATTCTTTTGAGAGTATTACAATTCAGGAAATCACTTGAAATTGAGTTAAAATGCTATCCTTGGACTGCCACACATATGTTCCCCGTGACATCTGCACTACAGAAACAGCCACTCTGTGCTAATATGGCATTAAAATTTTGGACTCCACCCACAAAAATTAATAACGTTCTTGAAATAAGAGTGATGTCGGATGCTGACACATTTAAGTCCATATGTTCTTGGACATGTGTCCTCCAGCGCATGAGAGAACTAGAAATCCCAGATACTCTTGTTTTTCTTATTTCCTGTAAAACCATGCTGGGAAAGTAGGAGAATGTAAGTGATGGCAGGCTGGCAGGCTTTGGCCTGTGGATAGCTGTACAATAGAGCCATATTTTATACTTCTGCAGGCTCTTATCTGTGCTGTTCTGTCAGTGGTACTAGTTGACTTCCGTGGATTTGCATAAGCATAATTTAGAACAGATTTGGGCCACGCTATTTATATTTGTGCAGATTGCTTCATGTTTGTGAAACAATTATTTCCTGTGGATCTGTAGCATTGTCCAGTGTTGTGCAGTGCTTTCATATGTATATACAACTGGTTAAAACACAAAATGTGATTTGAAACAACATGACAAGGAACAGTAAAAGCTGCACAGTAACTGAGCTATACTTGGCTGTTCATATAATGTCCAATTAATGTGGTTACTGCACTCTAAAGCCTTTCCACAGCTGAATAAGACATGCTGTGGCCTGGTAAAAGACACAGTTTTTTCCTGAATTTTCTAAAGATTTCCATTACAGATGCTACAATGACATGAGGACACTGTAATCTGTATCTTTAGTAGCAGTAACAATGAAGGGTGTGAAGTATATCCCCAAAATCTGAAGGTGTGAATTCTAACCCATCAGCGAGCTGTGTGTGAGAATTCTATACAGTAAAACCTAATTCTGTGCTGAAGAGGAACACTGTGAACTCCCAGCATAAAATAAAAGATGTTCTGTTCTCTACTGCACTATCTTGAGCCAAACTTGGGATCTAAAAGCCAAGCGAGGTTCTTTCATCACCAGTCATAAAGATGCTGTAAGTCAGATTGTCCCCTCAGGCTATATTTTGACAATGTAGTAAATTGAGCTTTGGGAACTTTCTACCAGATCGAGAACTCTGTCACCTCAAAACGCAAAGCACGGATCCATTATAAATTCATTCTTCTGATGCAGTTTTTAAAATATATTTTGATGTGTTGACTTTTACCAGCAAGCTTCATGCCTTCTCTGATATCTTTTGTTCCCCGCTGCTAACATTAACACATATAAGGGCTGGCAGAAATGTGAGCTCATGCCCTCACATGATCCAGATGAAATTTGTACTGTGGAGTTATTCATTAGTGCAGTCTGTTAATGTTGTTAATGATCAAGCGCCGTCAACTCAGTTACTCCCCAGCATTTTGTCGTTGTCCTGTTCTGCCCTTGTTACTCAAGTCTACACTGGAAGGTGGCACAGGTATCAGGAAGAGCAAAATTTGATCTGTGTTCCAAGTGGGATCCGAAAGTGTGTTGGATTTTGTGCATGTGTATCACCACTTCCAATTCAGTGAGCTATGTTGAGAAGAGTGAAAAAAGCTACATCTTTTTTCTTGCACAAAACGAAGCCAGAGTGGTACAGGAAAAGTACACAAGCAAATTCCTTTTTTGCCTAAACTCTGGAGAAGCTAATGAATGGGCAAAGCTTCATAGTTTTGATTTGAGGATGAGTTTGGCCAGTATTAAAATTTGTCAAAAATTCTTACTGTTTTCTTCTGCCCTCCTCCTTCCTCTTTGCTTTACAGTGTTGTGTGATGAATGTATCATGCCCAGATTTTGCAATTGTAGCTTTGTGCTTAAGAGCCACATAGACACAATGAATGTCTTTACTAAATTATGTTTCAGAATTCTTCCAGGGACTTTGTAGTTTGGAAGGACAGAGCTGCTTGCAAAATTTTCAATTTCAGAAATGTTGTGTACTTGAACCTATATGATTTCCTTGATCGTGCTGGGCCAAGATGATTCTCAATCTGACGATGATCTTGCTCACCTGGAAAGAAAAATAGAAGAGGAGGGGAGAACTTTACAGTGAGATTGTTGCTACTGCTGTGTTTAAAACTCCTTGCTGGAGTTTTGAGAAGTTTTCGATTTGTTTTCCTTCTCTCTCTGACCTAATTAATTTTATGGGAGATCCCCAAGGACGTAATTTATATGACAAATGAAGTACATTAAAAGTTGCTGTCATGGTATGAAACTCCTTATTTATGGTAAATTTAATATGTTTCTTTGTTCTTTCCCTCTATAAACAGTGATCTACCAGTGATAGTTTGTTTATTTTTTAGAAAATTTTGGGTGCATAGTGGCTTACTGTCAGTATTAAAAACACTAAAAAATATAAATTAAAAAGGAGAAAAATTCAACTGTGGTTAGCAAAACGCTTCTGAAGTGGCACTAGCTGAGAGGTAGGGCTCTTTCCTTTGACTTTTTCTTCTTTAAAAATAAATTTATGTATAAAGGAGTCAAATAATATCTAGTATGCAAGTCTACTCACCAGTACTTAGCTTACTGTAAAATAAAGACATCAACCCTTGAGAAAAGGAAAAGCTCATACTGGTTTCATTGCTGTGTTCAGGACTGTCCCGTCTGCAGTGTTTGTATTAGTGAAGCTGTTTAACCTTTTGAAGCCCACAGATCTTTATACTGTTTCTTCGTACAGCCTTTTTTTTTTTTTTTTTTTAATATCCACACAGCCTACTGACTTCAGTAAGATAATGCACACATTAAAACATTTATCTTGGGCTTCCAAGGCTACACATGCTTTTCTGAAGGACTGAAGAGACATGAGGGGTAATTGCTGCTACTGGTAAAAGCAGTAGGTATTTTACTAACAAGAGCAGGAGTTAGTTTTCTGTAATTTTGGTCCAAAATACAAGTTTGGAATTTATTTGGATTCAAAAATTTTCCAGTAGCATTGCAGCTAGGTAGTCCTGAGGTCGGATAGTGGCACTGAATTTCCTTTTCCACAGAGAATGAAATGCAGAAAATAGCTTACGTGGGGATAAAGCAAAGTATGGTGTATCTTTAAAGATTTTTGTTTTTATGAGATGGAATAATCCAAGGAAGGGAACTTCTTTTGTGCAAACCTACTAAATATAGCAAAACATCCCAGCCTTAGTTCAGCAGAATATCCAAGCCGGTGCTTAAAGTTAAGCCTGTGCTCGAGTGCTGCGCTGACGTGGAGCGCCTGTGCTCTGGCACAGGATTTTGACCCAACCGTGGCCAGGTCCCAGCGGCTCACCCACACCCTGAGCAGGATTTGGGTAGGATCTTTTGTTAACTCTGAGGGACTGCCGAGCTGGTAAATTTGCCTAAGGGGATGGTAGCAGGGAAAGGGTGTTGTGCAGGGAACTTATTTTGAAACACTGGATGCACTTTTTTTAGTTTTCTATTTCCATCCTGTGTTCCCGGCTTTTCTAAAGGAGTCCTAAGTAATTTCAAAATTAAATGACTCCACTAGCAGTTTTGTGGCCCTCATAAATATGATGAAGCCTGACTCTGTCTCACTTTTCCTTGAGGTGCTTAACAGTCTTATGGCATTTTAAAAATCTTCCTTCTGCGTCAAGACAGCATATTTCTTTAGTTAAAGATAAGGTTCAGAGACAAATATAAAATAGTTATTTATGTTAGGTCTGCACTAACTCTGACTTTTTTTTTTTTTTTTTTGAGATGATGTTATTTTGCTTTCTTTACATGGATTACAGAGAACACGGCACTGTCCCACAGTCCCCAGCTTCAATTTTAAAATGGATCAAGTTCAGGTTCTGACATACTTGGCAGAGTACCATCGTTTTTCTACCCCTCCCTCAATCTGGGCCATAATTGTGGATATCCTGTGGACTGCAGCCCAGAGACTGCCAGTACTGGGAGCATACGGAAGGGAAGAGATGATGGCAATAGCTTTGTAGGTTGACCTGACATTTGCATTGTTTCTCAGTCACTAAGTGCGATGAGGGGAGCAGAGGGTTTGGCATGAACTGTAAGAAGCTGGTCATGATTTGGAGGAGCCATCTCCTCTACCTGACTCAAATGTTATTACTAGGTGCTGTTTGCACTTGAAAAAATAACTATACAAATAAGGGGTGTTTTAAATAAAGAGAAAGAAAGCAAATAGATAAAGTCATACTCCAGGCAATTCCACTGCTTAGGATGATATTAACCCCATAAAATCCCTGGGTCACAGACAGCCTTATGACAGACCCTGATAGCTTTGTGGAGACAGATTATGTCAAGCCCTCAAATTTGGAAATGTAGCAATTCCTCTGTAGTAAGATTGCAAATGAACACCCATTCGGAGATTGCCAACATTATCACAGTTTGTCAGGGTGATCTCACAGCCCACAAAGCGCCGTAAGAGATTGCTTTACAAGTTCTGAAAGATTAGAGTGTTGAAATATGTGACACTGGAATGATGCTTTGATGCCTGGCTTTGTCAGTCAGCCAGACAAATAAATAATATCCAGTGTTTTTATTAGTGTAAAGCATAACAGGTAATGGAAACATATAGAGAAATGCTTTCTTGTTGCAGCTACATGGAGCACAGAAAGGTAGGCTAAAGAAAAATGGGATGTGTTAACACCAAATCCTTCCAACAGGCAGCTGTATACCTGTGTGGGTCAGTAACTGCAGTGCAGCATTTGTTGCTGTTTCAGCACATAGTAGTTTAAAGCATTAGCGTTATTGCATGACTAAATGAAACAAAAAATAATTTGGTGGTCTTGGGTTTTGGTTATCTAGTGAAGCATGAAAATGTATATTCTAGTAAATTAAGGATGGAGTTTTGGCTAGCAAGGAGCGAAGGGCCTGGACGGCAGAAATCATGGGATCTCTTGGCTTGGGAGAGACAGCGACGCAGGTGTGCAGTTAGGAAATGGCATGGAGGTAAACAGTGTAAGAGTGTAAAATCCAGCATTTCTTCCCTGGCAGGAATTGTGGAAAAGCTTTTGGGTAATACGACATGCTCAGAGTTTTGTGATGAGTTTCAGGTACTTACAACTTAAGAGATCAATGTGGGAATAATCTACAATCATGAAATTGGCATTTGGGACTTTCTGTAACAACTGAACTTTATAGGGCACCTTTTTTGTTTGACATTCAGCCCAGATTTCCACAAAGCATGCGTGGTCTGAAAACCATTTGTGGAGCATCAGATGAGAGCCATTCACACCTCTAAAGAGTTCCAAACAGGGCAAATTTTGTCAGTCTTTGTGCTTTGATACAAAATGTTGGTGTATTTTTGTATATATACTAGAGTTCCACCAAAGATTAGCCATGGATCTGATTGATGTAAGTTTTCAGCTTTTAAACTTTATGGAACAGAAGGTCTGAGATGCACATTTGTTGCACTCCTTCATCCCTACAGAGCCATTAAGTTGCCAAAATGTAGGATCAGCTACAAACTTCTACATCCCTGATCTGCCTGTAGTTAGAAAACCATCGTCTGCAGTTCTCTTCCACCTTGACACCAAATCATAATTTGCCCTTGACCTTGGAGAGCTTTTGCCCCTGTTTCTCTATCCTTATGAGCCGCAGAGTACTCATGGGTACCCAAATAGTAGCTAACGATTGCTTACGCAAATCTGGAGAAGCTTGGATGAAAGACCCTGTGTAAGGGCATAGAATTATTATGACTATTATTAACTGAATGCCTAAACCTAGACAATGTATTTGCACATGTAAGTAATTATGATGCACTTCAAGGCATTCTGTTTGTAATGCTTTGTAATGCTTTGCTCTCCATTTCCTACAAATCAAATTACTGAGGGATAGATTTGATTTCCACATCATTTTGAAAATATTTTCTTTTTCTTTTTTTAATTTCCTTTGTATTAATTTTTTTCAAAGTTCAAAACACAACCAACTGTGACTAAATGCATAAAACCAAACAAAAACCCCCTAAAGTATAACAAAATTAAAGACAGCCTAAGATGATATGCAGCAAACAATGTAAATCATACCTAAAAAACATGGTTGTAATAATATACCTTATCCATGTCTGATCCACTAATAACAAATACTTATTCAGAGAACAAATAACTCATTCTTCTTAGTGAGAGAGAGAGAGAGAGGCAAGCCCCAAATTCAAATTATATCTTACAGTCTAAACAAATATGAAAAACCTGCCAAATCTTCTTATAGAAATCCTAACAATCTTGTATTTTCTTTGTATCTTTTGGGAATAATGAGATTGGGAGGCGGGGGAAAAAAGCCAGTTTTTACTGGGAATGTGTGGCCTGATCCTGTAGCTTTTCCCTGAGATGTCCTTGCTGCCTTCTGTTGAAAGGTTTCTATTGCAGGTACTGAATTCAGACCAAAATCTAAAGGCAAAACTTGGGGCTGTTTTTAGTAATTAGGGATTTTTTTTTCCCTTCCTCTTGAGAAGTTTCTTCAGAAGTATAGGGTTGGCAAGCAGATTACAAGTCATCCCTCTGGTCAATTTATAAAGATTGCTACAAGAGTAAAGACTGTTACTAGAAATTAATGAATGCTTTCCTCTCTATGTCATGTCAAAATAGGTTTTTGCCATCTTCCTGTTTCATTTCTGGTTACAGAAATTATTATTGTTTGCTTAATGGAATAGCATCAGCCTCCCCATCCAACACTGCGGGTGTACCACCACCTTCCCCAGGCCCCTGCACCATTCCCTGAGATCAGCACATTTTGGTTTAGTTCTGGACCATCATCAGTATGGTAGTACTTGCCAAAGGGGAAAAAAAAGCAGATGTTCAGATGTATTGCAAGCCTTGGTACACCTTATGTGCCACACAGTGCTTGGTTGTTGTTCTTGACCAGGTCCTGATTCAGCTGGCTGTGGTGCCAGCTTTGCTGCTTGCCCCTGTTGAGCGTGAGAACAGTTCTGCCCTCATTTCTTGCTGGTGAGAACGTATGTCTAGTGATGTTTAAAGAAACTGTAAGAAACATTTGACCTCTCTCACGTTAGAGACTTTGGGGTAGAAAATATCTGTCTCGTATGTCTTCTGTTGCCCTTGTTGCACCTCCTGCTCACCGCTCCTCCCCTGCGGGCTGTGCTCGTTGGGGAAAGAAGGGTCTCAGTCCTCATGTGGCGCTGTACAGCTACTGCTGGTCATCGGCTTTGTGCCCCTTCCCCAGCCTTGTACACTGTCCATCACAGCAGTCTATTGTATAGATATCAGAGAGAACAGCAAGTAGCCCCCCAACAATCAATGCCAGAGTGACCCAAGTGGCTGATTTCTGTTAGAAACTTGAGGAGGTTTTCTCATATATTCTCAATATCTATATAAATACCTGAATCATTTTGGAATCTTCTATTCTCCTTGCCTAGTCTGGGAGGTTATGGTCATGAATTTTGCAATTTACAGATAATATTTCTTGTCACTATTATTACTTGAAGTTTAAAAAGCACCATTAGCCGAGTCTAGGCTGCCTCTTGCAAAGACCCCCAGTCTAGTACATACAGATAACATGTATACCTAACGATAACAAATGGGAAATGAGTAGGATCGCTAAAGTGACATAAGGTAAGCAATCATTTTTAGAGCTTCTCATATTGTATTTTGTATCATGAACTTTAGTCTAAAGCAATTCGCACTTAAAACCAAAGCCATAGAAATTTGTCATCGGTGTAGCTGAGAAACGTGCCTTAAAAATGTGCACCAAGCATGGCTGGTACAGTATCATGTCCCAGTGTGTAAGATACTGCCACTTAAATTGTTTTTTTTTTTAATTGAGGAATACCCGATTCCACCAACATGATTTCCAACAAAAATGGTTTCTTCCCAGGGTGAAAAATTAACCTCGTTAGCTGGAATGTAAAATGTAAGAGAGAAATTGGCTGTACTAGCTGCAGAAACAGAGATCCCAGCTTCAGATACAGACCAGTCTCCTAGCAGTGGGCAAACAGCCTTCACTCCCTTCTGAGCACCAGAGAGAAAATCTTAATGCACTTTGTGTGTATTCTCTTTGAGATTCTTATTAAATGTCAGATACCAGGCCTTTTTCCCTATGCATCTGTATAACATCCTGACAAGGGAAAGAAGGATCTGGGAAAAGCTAAGGATGTTTATAGCTCATGTTCTGAGGAGCTACGGAGTGCAAATTGACTTCTGTGGTAGATAGACTTAGGAAGGAAATGGGGTAACACAAGAAAAAAAAAAAAAAAAAAAGAAATTCATATATAGGCAGAACCTCACAGGTCAGAAACAGATTAGAATTTATCTTTATATATTCTTTCTTTTCATAGCAAAATTACCCGCTTTATGAAGCAATGTCCTAGGTATTTAACCTGCAGTGTTTTCATAAGAATGCATTTCCATTTCCAAAGAGTCGAAGTGCCCAGAATGCAGTTTAGGGAATTGAGAGAATATATATCAGTTACATCTGAGTTATATATTCTTTGTATTGAAATGAAAATTAAATTTATCATACTGGTGTCATTCCTTGATTAAGAGACCTGAAGCTATAGAATTAAGCTTATAGTGCCTGCCATTTAGCTGGGCTCTGCTTTAGTCAAGTTGGCCGAACCATCAGAGGAAAAAGAGGCTTCTGAATTTAACCTTTTAACCTGTTGTTTCTAGCATTGCAGCACATCACTGCACTGCCCTGTAGCATGAGAACTGAGTTCCGTGCTCAAAGTATGGTTCAGAACTTGAATTGGTGGTGTGCTGGCCCAGAGCTGCACTGTGACATCTTCAGTTAATCTTTCCAGATCAGGATAGTGATTTATGTGTGTCTGTTGGGATCTAGTGTCTTGTCTTGTGTTTGCTTATCTCTCACCTTGTCCATGGTTATAGTTGTTTAAATGGTCTTGGATTTTAACCTTGTTGGATCTTCCCTTTGTAAGTTCCATTCATTTAGTCAGGGTGGAGATGGTGTCTCTGCTAGAGCCCCACATGGTTTTCCATTTGTGTTTGCTTTTTGAATTCTCACAGGGAAGAGTTTGTATGCATGATTTGTTTAAGGAGGCTGGATTCATTTTCAGCAGGCATGTCTCCTGTTGTACTGCTATAATGTGGGCTGGTTGAGGTTGCATTTGTTCTGCAAAAGCTTAATTCTGTAGCTCCTACTGGCAGGACATCAGTTGTGTAGTCCATGTAAGTAGGAGGGATTTGCTTGTGTGTTGGAGGACTGAGAAGCGAGGCCTTAAGATACAAGACCTCCTCTACAGTACAGCCCAAATAGCGTATTGTCCCCAGAGGGTGGCAACAGCAGATGTTTGTGAATGGCAAGACCCAGTCTGCAGTATGATCAGGAAAATAATTCTCAGCAGAAATTTCACTTCATTATGCTGAAGGGAAGTGAAGCACCATTTATTGATATGACTGAAGAGTTTTACACTCTGTTGTGTTACGGATAGAAGAAGAATAGTAAAACAGCTTCTACGTAGCATGTTACCAGTGCATCCACCAGTTATAGGGAATTCACTCGTGCACAATGCCTTCACACCAGGGAAAGTAAACTTCTGCAATACCTAGCACAGTCATCAAACTCTCTGCATGCACATCTAATCTGTGCAACCATTTCCTGGGTTATGGTCTCCTATGAATGCAGGTATACATCACTGCTTCCCGTAGTCTTTCCAGTGGACAACAAGAATGGACATACAGGATCTTGGGAAATCATGAAAACAAGCATGCAGATGTTCTCCATCTCTCTCTGTGTGCTGCCACCATGTATCAAAAACCACAGATACGATGATATATCATACGTCAGGGGAAAAAAACCAGACTACACCCCATGCAGCCATCACACCTTGAAAACAGACATAAAATGGTAAGTCAATATGAATACACAGCTCCTAACAGCCTAATAGAATAGATCACACCACAGCCAGGTACATCTGTTCTCAGCACTAACCATTATCATTAGCTTAAAACACTTAAAATCTCTGAGCTTCCTCAGGTCTGGGGACAGATTATGCGAAGAGAATCTGCTAAATAGATTTAGCAATGTAGCAAGCAGGGACCTTGACTACATTAAAACAATACATTTTGCATCTCAAAGGCTGTAGGCTGTTTTCAGAGGAACAGTCTGAATGAAGAATGGCACTAACACTGGATAGCAATTTCTGTATCGCTGCTTAAATACGGAGCTTGAAACCCCTGGACGAACAGTTGTGCCAAGCTGGAAAACAATTTGTTTGTGAAAAACCAGGCTTGCCTGCTATGACAAGCCATCCACCATCCTTATAGCACGTGTTCTCGTCAGACTTACGCGTAGGATGCAAAGACCTGTGACTGGACTTAAGACTGTGTGGCTGACAAAAAGAATCACATCTCTCTTACATAGAAAAATAAACAGGGAAACCGAAGAAATAGAATATTTCTCCTTGTGACTCTATCTTCCCAGTCTGGTATGTTGACTGCTGTGAAATGTGAGATACGGGTTCTTGCAGAGACCTTCGAGTGAGCCAAGTCATGAAAGCTTCAGAGAAGGTTTCAGAAGCAAACAAACTAAAAATCAGTTTGATATACATGCAGCAGTGACTGCTACTTGTTTAAGACTTGCTCTGAAGGAGCTGATGAGGAAGGTTTATGACTGCTTCAGTGGGAATAGAACTGCCTGGCTCTTCAGAAGAAGTGGAGGTGGAGATAGGGCAAAATGACCATGATAGAAATAAATCTGTGAAATACTATTTTTGATGATGAAAAATGTCTGAAAGATGCAGAAAAAATGCATGTATGTATTGCATGTTAGTTAAGAACAGGTCCAAGGAAATAGGTAAAGGTTTAGCTCGTATTCTCATACTTTTTATGAGGATAATAAAGGACATTGAATGTTATGAATGACCATGAAGGACAAATACCTCTGGCAGAACTCTGGCAGTATGTTGTTCCATATATATTCACCCAGACTCTGAGTTCTTCAAGAACACTCCAGCTCTTGAGAGAAAAAGCAGTAGCAGGTACACATGGAAGGCCATCCTATTTTTTAATCAAGCTCACTCTTTTTTGTATCTTTAATAGAGAGCTGAGATCCCATGCTTCCACAGTGTCATCTTTTCCATATCTCCCCCGACCCTGTCTCATGCTTCAGATTTAAGAGGGGTTAAGGCTGACAGGAATTCGGTGTTTCCCCACAACTGAGCAGACTGCAGGCCTGGTGCCATCATGGGAACCTACTTCACCATTCTGATATGTTGAAGTGTCTTTGCTGTTCACCAGCTTGACCTGCAGTTTGGTAAGCTGCTTCTCCTGTGTCTGAAAGACCACACCATAGTGTGGTCCTGAGAATGATTCTTGGTGAGGGAGGTTCTGCAGTGGAGACTTTGAAGGATATTGTTTCAAGGAATCATCTTCTAACAGGAGGAGTTTGAAGAGTCTAGAATTTTCAAGGCAATGTGAGCACTTTTGTGGAAAGATCACTTATACAAATAAGCAAGATGTAACCGAACACCTGTCTGTTCCCAGCAAGTTCAGCTTTGTCCTTGTGCAGGACCTGCCTCTAATGCAGCAAAACAGAGCTTCTGTATTCCCAGTTTTACCTTCTGTCAGTTCTCTAAAATTTTTGAAGAGCGTTTCTTCCACCTACCCACAAATACTGGAGGTCCACAATGAAAATAAAAAGGAAAATTGTGTCAAAGGCACTTGATCTGTAGTTTAGACATCTTTATGGAGCAAAAGATAAGGTCTTACAAAGCCTCTTGGAATACTGTTTTCTAACCTCTCCTGTATTATCTATCTCATCCTAATGGACAGTGCTTTCATCTTTGAGGTTCATGCCTTTTCTGCTGGAGTACATTATAGTGTAGCTAGGCGTGAAAACTTCAGGGCTTAGAACTGACTCTGCCTAGCAGAGAACACTGGATTGTGCATACTTGGGAGCATGGATCACTGTAAAAATACCAAATGTCAGTGCCACTTTCCCATATATGTTAAATGAAATCCTTGCCTTTAGAGTACCCACATAAGCTGCCCACACAATGTACGGAGGTCCCCAGAAAACTGCTGCCAACAGCCATGCTTCTCTGGCACAGTCTCTCCGTGCTAAAGGATAATCTGTAAATTTCTCGGGAGGCAGTCTGAGCCCGTGCAGTTAATTCCCTCAGGAACTGGTAGTTAGCGTATACCTCACCACTCTCTGCTTCCCATGGGAAGTGTATTTCTTTCATCATGCCTTCTTAAATATAGATACAAGGCATCAAGCACATAAAAAAGTCCCAACCAAAACAGGAAACCATATTGCACTCGCTTCTATCTCTAGAGAAAGGAAGGAATAATTCATGGTAGGTATGTTGGAGGGCGTACTCAAAGCAATATCCGGATGATGCTCTGGTAACACAGCAGTGGACAGGGAATCAGAACCTGAATAGGATATGGGAATATCATAGACCCCGGCAGGAGGAAAGGGTAGCTTGTGGCAAGAAATAACCCATGGTATATGCCTGTTCATTCAGCCCCATGATGAGGATAGGTGGGATATAGTCTTTGTAAGAAAAAACAACTAATAAAGTTGCCAAGAACAGATATTTTATAATCTGTGCTAAATCTCTGCTGGAAAACATGAACAGCAATGAAACTGAGAAGACACTAAAAGAAATTCGGGGCAAAGTGCCAGACGCCCAGACGGAAGCAGAATGTGGACCAAAAAGCTTGCGACAATTGGGTAATTATGGTTTATGAATTTCAGCTTTAATCTGTAGTTCAGTGAGTCCTGATTAAATATCTGTTAAACACAATTAAAGTTTGTTTTTGTATTTCACCGTCTTGATCAGAATAATTAGAGACTGCGTGTTTCATGTCAAAAGTAGCAAGAGGAATTTTAGTGAATGAACATCGTTTTTAAAAGCCATTTGTAGCACCAGCTGTTGGCATTATTTTATATTTTAGTGTTATCAGCATAAAGACGGGTCCTCTCAATGCTGAATGCTTTCCAGCAAGGCTAAGATTCTGGGAAAGGCGTGATACAGTAGGAACCGTGCCTGGCCATGGGGCTACGCAGGGAGCTCGGGGTGAGACTCTCAAGCTCCAATGTTAGACTGTGCACTTAAGTGGTGGAGGGTGAGAAGTGCTGTGAACAGGTCACGTAGCGCCCAGCCTGTGCTTCTCTGCCAAAGATGTTTTAGATAGCGAGTGCGATGAGTGATAGGAAGGATCATTGGAAAGGGCACGTATCTGATGAGCTGCATTTGGATTCTCTCATCGCAGTGTCTTATCAGAAGCTCTGGGTGTCCCGAGGGTTAGGTGTTAGAGTGTTAGCCCAGAATGATAGTTGTGGTAGCATTACGAATGCTCTTGGGAAGGAACCCTTGAACCGTGCTGGCGGTGCCTTAGCGAAGGCAACAGGCTGTAGTGATGGCCCTGTGCAGAACCTGAAAAGGATGGGTATGCACATGCCAGTTGCTGCAAGGACTAAGTGTGTTCATCTCCACTAGTAGCAGTTCCATTTAGATGAGGAGAGGGGATAAGGTCTTCAAAGTTGTTCCTCTAAAGAGCAGGAAATAAACAGTGTCATGGGCAAAAAATCAAGATAGTTTTAGATATAGGAAAGGTCCACTGAGATATAGCTTCCATAGGTGGAGCTTTATTTTTTTCCAAGAACCTGAAATGTATCTGAATGTCACCTGAACGTAGTTAGGGTGTATAAATAAATCCTGTGGGGTGTGTGTGCGTGTAAATGGCTGACCTGGTTTTAGCCTTCATCTGTCTCTTTACACCAGTGAAGGTGAATCTTCAGTCACACTTAATGGTGCCTGAAGAGGGGGAATAATTCTCAAATATCATAAGCTAAAAATTGAAAATACCTACTAAAGAGACTTGAAAGACAGTGCTGGTTTCTCCTCTTGACAAGTGTTTCACTGCTTTATGTTTAGTCTGCTTCAAACAATATAGTTCCTTTGGCCTCTTTGCCGAGTGCCAAAAGAAGAGGGAATGCAAGTGTCATATGGGGGGGAGACTTAGACTTCAAGCATGGAACTGAGACCACAGTCCTACTGAGGAGTCATCCATTAGTTACAGCTCTCAGTCACCAGTGGCCTTGTCGAAGGTCTGTGTGGCTCATTATCATCCAGCAGAACCACTTCATTTGCTGGCAGCTTAATGGTTCAGGAAGAGAGTTGTGCAATAAGCACAACTCCAGAAAGGTATTAGCTTATCTGTAGTTCATATTGTTTTGCAAACACTGGTCATTTTTTTGTCCTGTTTCACCTACCTTTCCAGCTAAGAGGGGGAAAATAGTGCTAGAGAAAGCAGAATTTCTAAATGAGCCTTCCAATAAAACTATAGATCTATTAATTCCTAAGTGAAATCAAGGTTAATGGTGAAAGAGTTGAATAGAACTTAAAAATCAAAGATACTTTGGAAGGCAACATCAAAGGCGTATCAAAATATGGTGGTCTCTTTATAAGCTGCAAGCCCTGAAGAGATGGTGCCCCTAATAGAGCTGAGGGAGAAAGGATCAAAGCGATGATCACATGAGTCTTTAAAGTAGAAAGAATATCTGGAGCGAATCTATGAAGAGACAGGTTTTGGATGAAACTTTCATAGCACTGGGATCGTTTATCAAGTCTTGAAGCCCAGGTACAGTACAAATGATCAGATTTCACCAGGGAAGGAGGGAAAGGAGATTTGATTCAGAACAGGAGAACTAAGACCAAGTGTTGTCTATCTGTGGAATAACAATATCCATGTTTAAATGTGTGTATATTTACATATATGTATATCCGAACAACTACATTTTAAAAAAACGTGTATTTTATGAATTTTAGTCATACCCTCTTTCTTCAAGAGGAATATATTCTGGTGAAACAGAAGACATCAGTGGTATTTAGTTGAGTGTATGATTTTTAAATTTTTTGTTTCGTAAACATATGAGGAGAGAAAGAATGGAGTTAAGATTTTTCTGCTGTCTTCTTTTGTGTTTCTGAATTACTCGGATTTTCCTTTGGAACCAGCTGCTTAAGTATATCTCATCAAATGACTGAGCTTGTCCAAATCCACTGCCCTTATGTCTGAGATATAAAAAAATCAGGACAGGGTATAGGTTTCTTAATATGAGTTCCTTTATGTGGGGGTGGGGATGGAGATGGAAATACTGACTTATAATTCAGTGTGTGTAGGCCTTCCACAATGTGTGTACAAGCCCAGTTACAAAAAAGAGCTCTTTCTTCTTTTGGCAAAGGTGTACATAGTTCTACAGTTTTATAGTGTGCCTGAGGGTCATTTCTCTTTTAAAGAAGCACTGACAGCCATGATGAATGGCAATACCTGTGAAGAGGGAATACCTAGATGTTTAAACCGATCAAGTTTCTTCCTATAGAAGAGTAAACACTAGGTCACAAATCAGACTGTTCTAGTTTCATGGACAATCAGGATCAATTCTACGCTACTTAAATGTGAACCGAAAAGGCTTAAGTACAGCTGCATGCTGACATTAACAGAGGAGGGTAGTTTGTAACCTGTGTACATTGTCACAGCTATCCTTCTACATGAAGTCATGGATGAATGCCATGTGCCTATGTTGAGTTGCCTCCTTGTCAGCAGGCAAGATTGCCCGTCCATCACTATTACCTACAACGAGGCTCATTACCTGCCAGCCCGTAAACATCTCACTCTCACCATCTGCAGTGAATTACAAAGTGACTGGAAAAATCAGGATCAGTTTGCCTTGCAGAATGATTGTCAAGTTCATTTTCATCTCTGGAGGCCCTTTGGAAATGGAAAAGATATGGTGACTGGGATGGAAAAAAGGATGATGTCCATTGCCCTCAGGCATACAACCTGACTGACGCTATTCTTACATACCTTCCCTTTTACCAAGTGTAGGTGCCTTGAAATTTTCACAGCATGCAGGTGAAATAATTTCTTTTATTCTCGACTGGCTGTATCATTTGTGATATACAGTGGTGCCATTTTCACATGAGTGGACAATGTGTTGTGTCATTCATGAAAGATTTTTTTTGATAAAAACATTAACTGTACTCAGTACAAAAGCATCTCCAATTGACAAAGTTGATGTCCAGCCCATCAGTGATCCATTTAGAAAGGGTAGTGTATTATAGTAATTTTTGCTGTTAGCATTTTGCCAGTCAGTAGGGCTTTTTTAAAGCTACTTGACAGTGGTTGTAAACCTTGACGTCACCACATGGGCATACAGTGAATTCAGAGCATTTCCTTTAGGGAAGACAAAATCTATTTTGTATTTTAAGAGCAAACGTAAAATAAGAGGAGCAAATCAGGAAGGTGTCAGTACGTTCTTTGTAAGGTGTCTGTTGCTGATGTAGAGATAGGTTAGAGGTAGCACTGTTGGTAGGAGGAGGGCAGTCAGAGGAATGGGAGCATTAGCAAACAAAGGTCATGCTTACAGCTTTTCTTTTTGGACTCCAGGACACACCAGCATGTGCAGAACCTGGCCCTGGGCTTGAGTGTCTCTCCTTCCTCTTTAGCTTCTCTCCCAGCAAAATGCAGAGTTGTGGGGGTTTTTTAAATAAAATAAAAAATTGGAGTGATATGTGTTTGGTATGTCAGCCAATGGCCACATGTGCAGTGAGGAAATTTTCTCTGAGAGCTCCCAAAGCTCATAATCATTGTGCAAGACATAATTATACTCTAGAAATCCAGATCGGTCCACAGTAAGGGGAGGATGGGAGGGAATGTTACAGACGGATTTTAACAAGTGTATGTATCTCCTTTCTGCAACAATTTTGGTCTTAAGTGCACTTGGCTAAATTCTGATTCTCTCCCAGGAGGGTTACTGGAGGGATTTCCAGGCTTTTCTGTCTGCCCGCAGCAGGCTCATGGGGAGCGAACACACTGCTTACCATTCTTTGCACCTGCTTCAGAGAGGGGCAGCGTACACTCCCAGATGCTTGCCTCGGGGTGCCAGCAGGAACGGGGGAATAGGAGGAGACTGGCATTGCTCTTCAACAGACAGTTGTCTCCCTCAGGAGTCATGAAATGCCAGTGGGTACGCTGGAACCGGGACTTTTGAGCTGAGCAAGCGCTCGTGACAGTGTTTTACCTGATCCCGGCCAGATAAATAAAGAGGTTCAGAGGATAAAGCTCTCCTGAACCCTTACTTTGCTCTCATCATGCTTCAGGAATAGCTGGTGTTTATCTCCCTGTAAGAGAAGAGCTTTGTGCCGGTACTTTAGAGAGCAAAATCAAATTAAAGTGGAGAGCAAGCCTGATTTCTAACTGGGTTTAACCATTTGCTTGTCTGGCTTAATCATTGGTTTTAGACTTTGTCTTTTATTTTTGATTTGGAGAACTTATTTAGATCCTTTGAGTTATAAATATTATTTCCTAAAGAAAATTATTTTCTGAACAATGATTTTTTTTTTTTTCCTGTAAAACCGCTTTGAAATGTCCTGCCATTCCCGATTGTTGGTGATACCCAGACATCTGAGTGACTAGGCATGTTTCATAATCCTCAGATTTGCTGTATTTTGAAACTGGAACAAATGCTTTAATAAAGTAAATGAACAATACCCTCTGAACCCTTGAAGTGAATGCAAATTTTGCCTGGGGCATATAACATCTGAAGCTTCACAGACACCCTTGCTTCACCCAGAAACAGAGTAGATTGCAGTTGTTTCTGTAGCAGGCAGGGATGATCAGATACCTAGAACCAGATCAGTGGATCTCTGCATGGCGGACAGCATAGCATCTCTGGATCGTATTTTGGGTTGATGGTTGGACTGGATGATCTTGAAGGTCTTTTCCAACCTAGACGATTCTGTGAGTCTGTGGTTCTGTGCCTCAGTATTCAGGGTGAGAGGTGAACGTCAGGCTTACAGCAGTGTTTTATATGTTGTATTTGGCTACATGTGCATGCTGTTGTCACTTTTCCCATTTACAGAGGCTCTGCAGTGGAGGGCTCCAATTGTTGGATGCCAGGTTATCAAAAGTATTTACATCTTTAAAGATGTCACTGATTGCCTGAAGGTATTTTCAAGAGCATGTTAAGAGGTTAGAGTGGTTCCTTTGGCACTGGATGCCTTTTAAAATTCTGGTTGCTGCCTGCTGTTATGTTTGCTTATACCAATTTCTCTAAAGATCTTTGTTACCACCTCCCAGGCTTGCCAGCTTGCCCACCAGAGGACTTGCACGTACTCTCTAAGGCTTCTCCTGTATGCAGCGTGTGAGGGGGCGGTGGGTCCCACTCTGCTTCTTCCAAAGTCTTGAGAAGTACACAAGTATTGAAAAGAGAACATAATTAAGAGGGAACTAAAAAACCAGGAAATTTCAACTGACTTTGTAAAGGATAGAGAAAGCTTGTACAGCAAACATTGCACTGAAAGTCACACCGCCACAACGTTGTCATTGTGCTGTGTTTGCTGAGCAGGGATGGCAGGCTTGGTGGGCTTCATGCTCACGCTGAAATACTGAGCAGACAAATCAGCTGCAGTATGAACTTCAGCCATTCAACAGTAAGCATAGCTTGGCTTGATAAACACTCTCTCAGAAGAAGATACCTACGTCACCAGTCCAGGCGCAGAGAAAAGCTCTCCTTTATGTTATGTTTTGACTATTATGTGCTTCCAAATGGTACATTTAGTGACACTGATAGAGAAAAGATGGCTCTAAGTATCAAGCAAGAAGGAAATGATAAAACACCAAGCTGTTGAAATAGCATATCGACTAGCCAAAAGAATGTCTGGCCACATTTTTAGATGTTGTAAAATTGTTATGATTATTTAGATCTTAGATGAAACATGCTAAGTTATACTTGCAAACTATCAAGCCCTTTGTTTGCAATAATTCATTTAAGTAAGAGCTTTATCCCTGTGTGTGGTTAAGTATTTCTACAGAGCTGTTGATATTTTAAAATTTCAAACACAGATTTTTAAACCAAATTAAATGGAAATGTCACTCCTAGTTACAGGTCTCGTTCTTGGCAGTTTTTGAATTGTAAGACATCTGAAGAAAAAAACGAGACAAACCCAAATCTACAAGTTGCAAAGCCAGAGATACCCTTACTCTAGTGAATCAAGCAAGATTTTCTAGCAAAGCAGCTGTGACAAAGAGCAATAGAACGACTTGCAGTTACACAAGGAGGAATTCAACAGACTTGACATTTTGTAAGAATTTTGGATTTTTTTAGAACTTGGGAGGTGTTTTGGAATTACTTTAGGTAGCATGCTGTAAGAAATAGATAAAAATTGAAATAGGATATCATGACTTAATAAAAATATGTAATGTTAAAAAAATGTTATTTTCCAGAAGGACCACATAAAAACCCATTGGGGTTGATAGAGAAATTCCCACCAAGTTCAGTGTGCCTTGAGGCAGATTAGTGGCAATCCAGCACCCCTAAAAATAGCAATGAAAATATTTTGGGAACCTTTTAACTGAAAAAGTGTGATGACCACACAAACATTGAATTACATTTCTTCCTAGACTTTGTTTGACAGTTCATTAGTCCAGTCCTCTGGCAACTCCAGTAAAAGTTTTTCAGAGAGAGATGAAGGTGATATTCTATACAGTGTGTGGCAGAATGAATTATAAGAAGAGAAGCTTGTGGGATTTTAGCTAGTAAAACACCTGCAAAAGCCTGCTTAGATGTAGGATTTGAGGAGGACCTTGATTGAACTACAGCTTTATTGGTTTAATGTTTAAATAACTGTGGCACTGTTTGCAATTGCAACACTCGTTAAGGCGATTGTGGGTTATTTTGTTATTTGGTTTCTTTCCTTTTTTGCAATGTACTAAGTTCAGCAGAAACTGCATAAAAGAAATGATGGTCCAGCGTCTTTAATAGGATCTTTGTTGTTAAGATTGAGGTGATACAAGGACTCTGGTGATGGGAACTTCCCATCTTTTCCTCATTCAAATCTTCCCTTGACTTCACTACCTGGAAAGCATAAATACCAGCTGTGAAATGGAGGTCTGATTCCTTTTCACTACAGTTTCACAAGTGAAACAACTCGTTATAGTTTGTCACAATTGGGAATTTTGTTAGTTTATTTTGGTGGAGAAGTTTACAACATCCAGGCAGTTGAGGAATAAACAACATGCCTGTCAGTTGCCAAATCCTCCTCAAACGCTGCCTTAGGATGTGGAGAACGACATTTTAATTGAAGTATCACATTCCACAGCTGAACTAAAAAGGTCATGCTGAAGTATGGATGTGGCTGGATTTCAAGGCAGAATCAGTGGTCGTTTTGAAGCTTTTCTTGTAATTTTCGGTCTACATATCTTGAACCAAAGTGATGTGAGATTAGCTTTTCTCCCAAGATTACTGCACTATAATTTTCAAGAAGGATTGGTAGAGGAAAATTTTAGTGGTATCTAGGTGGCACAAGAGAACATGCACCTTCTGGTTATTTACAGTGGGAATTTGATTCCAATTTAAAATAGTTCTAGCCTTTTGTAAAGGTTTTTTGAGACTGAATTAGCGTACATATAAACAAGGACTTGTGACTGTCATAAGGTAGTGTTACTTGAAAGCAGTGCCTATCTGAGTCTGATGAGGATGTCTGGGCAGTCTTCGTTATCCAGAAGTTTTTTCTAAGCACCTTACAGCAAAAGTATACCCTTCAGAAACTGTGGGGTTTGTACCCAAGCCAAGTAATTATAACTTCCCTTCCCTTGTCTTTCTATTTGACATGTTATCAAATGTATCAAATTCTGTTGTCTGTACAGTTCTAAAGCACAAAAGATGTGATGTGTACAGAGAGATAATGATACTGCAGGTATGTGAATATATCCCAGGATGGCTGAGATAGGAGTTAGGTTATAGAGTTGCCTCACAAATAGTTGACACTGGAAAGCAGTATCTGTGTGTTTGAATGTGTAGGTTGGTACTGTTTGAGCATGGGAAGTCGGGTGAGAGAAAGAAAGTAGGGTCTTGTCAGTGTTTCAGCTGGAGATTACCAGTGCAGGGAACTGTAGTAATAATAATATGTGATCTCTGATGCATCATTATGGCTTGCAGGCTTTGGATACAACCACTGTTAATAAAGAAGGAGAGGTTTTCCTTTACTTCAAAATGTAGCTATCCTGCTTTTGAGTCCTGAGGTCCTTCACTGAACTGAGATGAATTCTTCAGAAGACAGGATAATCCTTCATTTGACATTTACTCACTCAATTACCTTCCTGCATTTTGTGCAGGCCACATCAGACTTTTCAAATTTTATTTGTTCTTGCCAGACCGCATTTATTCATTAGCTGTATTTATTGTAGTTATGGTTGAGACAGCACTTTTATTGCAAGCTCCCTATCTTTGGTGGTTTATAACTTTCTGAAACAATTACCTTTTTGGCTGAAATTTCTCAAGCTTGTTCTAAGCTCAGAGGTGAATAATGTTTCAGTAAGTTTGAAAAAAAATCCATTAAGCCATTTATGAGGACTAGACGTTCCAATAAACGTAGGCGCATTTATTTTTTGATGACCTACTTATTCCAATAAAGTACATTATTATTCTGTTTTCTCCTGTTTTAAATAATGTTGTCTTTTAAAAGAGAAAGGACATTTTATACTGGATTTTTAGATGGGCTTCAAGCAAGGTTTGTTCACATGCAATTTTGTGCAGGCAAAGCGCACTCGTTTGCTACACTGAGCTCACAAACAGGACTGTTTATGGGTGCAAAAGCTTTTGGGGTTCAGTACGTTGCTCTCTGCAGGAAAACAACAGCTCAATCCCTTGGGGTTGTGGTGGATAGTTGACAGAGTGCATATGTAAGTCTGACTACACAGTGCAAGGTTAGGGAGACAAAATGAGGCCATCTTTGGAATATAGGTCCTTAGTTGTGCACTGATGCTAACTCAGTGTGAAGATTCAGATATTACTTGTGCAACAGCACAGTTAATATACTTGTCCTGTCTTGCAGGCATGGGATACCATTTTTCATCATGCTGTCCTGGATAATGTGAAATAATTTGACAAACGATAAAGTCTCGTGCAATTGAAAAGGCAGTGCTTTTTTCTTCTTTTTCTTTTTTTTTTTTTTCCCAGCGTTGAACTTCTTCATAGACTACGTAATTAAATTCAACTATGCTTTGTCTCATGTCTACAATGTGTTTTTTAGTACACATGCAATGTTTTGTATTGTGTAGTTTGTGTATTGCATACGTTGTGAGGAAGTTCTAATGTTTATGCACATCAATGTGGCATGATGCTAAAATAATTCTACTTAATAAAATAAAGATGTTCTAAATTTATGCCAATGAAACTGAGAGTAGAGTTTGGCCCAGTATGATTAAATGGACTGATGAAGTTTGATACTATACTCTGTGACCTTCGCACAATTAAAATCTCAACTTTAACATTGCATTAGCCTAGCTTTTCATTTAATTATACATGTTTGGTTGAAAGCTCCAGAAATGTTAATATTTTAAGTCTCTTCTGCTGTTTGTAATTGAACTTTTTTGTGTGATTGTTTTCTGCAGTAATCAAGAGGACATTAGCATGGACAGGAAATGAATCTGGAACTCCAGAGATTAATATTAATCTGCTAATGTCCTGTCCTGATGTTCTCAGGAATCCTTTCTTCTCTAGCACATTATGGTACTTTAGTAATCAGCAATTAGGGTAAGGTTTTCTCATGCCTGAACTATGTCCTCGTATGTCTTTCATTTTCTGATTGCTATGGGAATGATGATTCTTCCCCCCATGGAGTCAGAGCAAAATGCAATGTTTCTTCTTCAAGAGCCACTCTGCTTAGACAAACGCAGGGCTGGAGGATTAGTATATTATCAGGAAGGAGATTTGAGGGTTAGTTAGGGGAGTTTTAACCTCAGGTTATATTTCCTGTATGGTATCTGCCATGCCTCCATGTTTTGCAATACTTACCTTGACCCTTGTGCTAACTCTGCATAAATAGGCCTGGGCTCCACAGTGGTGCTTTGTGAAACACAGGCCCATCAGACCCTGATCTGCAACAGCATTTAGGAGCCTGGGCCGTACTGAAATCAGTGTCAGGAGGGACATTATCATCCTTTGATTGTGTCGTCCAGGCAAGGCTTTTTTGCAGATTCAGTCTTGCAGCATCAGGCAAAAAGTCAGAGGGACTATGTAACCTCAGCCCATTTATTCCCTTCTGAAAGGGACCTTCTTGTCCCAGCCCACAGACGTTCTCATCTCACTGGAGAAGTTGTTGCAGCCCTAGGACTCCAGTAAACTCCACCAATACTGCTTAAGTCTGTATGTGTAGGATTTAGGCAGGAGATCCTCTATACACAGCTCGCTAAGCCATGCCTTTCTTCCCTGTTATCTCCTCTTCTTGCCACTCCCCAGCTGGTCCTGAAACATTGCATCTCGGTGGCATTTAGGAAGTGCAGACCTATCTCCATGTATACCACTCTCCTTTGCATAAAAAAGCTGAACTGATTTGTCTTTTTTTTTTTTTTTTTTTTTTAGGATGTGTGCAGAACTACATGTGAAAGGAGAGAATTAGTTTTCAGGTTTTCAGAGAGCTGTGGGTTGGTTGGGCAGGGGGGGATTGGGGTGTGTGGTTTTTTTCCTTTTCTGGCATAAGCACCTCTGGTTTTGCTCCAGAAAAATTAATTGATAGTCTGTTAAAACCTTACTACATTTGTTCTGACTTCTACTTTTATTTTTAATTTCTATTGTACAATTCCATCTGAATAAAAAACCCTCTAGAAGGTGCAACATTGAGATGCAATATTGACTTAATCGTAGCAGATCATTCAGTTTTTTTCCTAAACAAAATTTCATTGAAATTGTTGTATTTTCAGTGTTTCACTTTTGATAAATCGGCATCTTCCAATGGCCATATGTTCTATTGGAAAAATCTCAAGTCGTCCTAGTTGTAAGCACCCAGATGATACTCAGTTTCATGATATGTTCCATCGTATGGTATTTAGTACAAAAAGGATAAAACAAGAAAGTGATAGTGGAAATGACACTGAGGCCTGTGCTTGTGCTTCAGAATAACCAAATTTGAGTCCAAGCATCACTAAAAGCTTTTAAGTTCGGTGATTTTTACTTCGGTTTAGGATACAGAATAATTTCTGTTTATTTCAGATTGGATTGTGTCCTTTATAGCCTGTTTGTTCCAATGGAAAATGCCTATGTTATCTGAACCTTTGACTGGCCAAATACTTAGTAGTGTTTTTGCACGATATGCAGGTAACTGAGCTTCCACTGTTCTTAGCGGATATAAAGTTGGTTTGATTTACTAGGAAATGGGAATCAAAATACCATTTCAGACCTCAGCCTTAGTTTTTCTGTGCCACCCTTTCCCCCCTGTATCTTTCCATCTCTCTAATTTATAAAGGGTACTTTAAATATAGTTGTGGCAAAAATGGAAAAGTGCTTGGTGTGGACTGCAAGTACCTAAAAAGGTGAAGAGAATGAGCCCAGAATTGGGGAGAGGTGGAAGAGAAGCCCAGGTTCGTCTGGCTGTACAAATACCTGTTATGGCACTGGGGCTCAAAGGGGAGAGATTCACTTCAGGTTAGCAGAAAACCCCAAAATTTTGACTTATGAGTGCAGACATCTTGCACTGATGTGGGAAACAAAGTTCCCTGCCTAAGCTAATTGCTCTACCCCAACTCTGCAAACTTCAGAGCTTCTTCTGAAGCATCCCCTAAAACCATGGCAGTTTATTACCAATCATTTTCAAGAAAACCATCTATAAAACCATTTGTAGCCTCGGACTGTTAGCCATAGGCGTTTCAAAATCTGCTTCATGAGCATTTCAGGCAGAGTTGTAGCAGTGGTGGATAGAGAGCTGGGGTGACATCAGCATTTGACATCCCAGTGCCTAGGACTGATTCTAAGTCATACCAATTCTTTGTGCTCTAGCATTGAGGTCAGGTGCATCCTCCATCTGTGCTCCATCTGCTCAGCAGGAATGCTGATCTGGTGTGCTGTACTTAATGCAGTGTATCTACCTGGCTATTAGATTTAAAAAAGATAAAAAGCCTTGAGGAGATCCACAATGTGTAAGTATTTTGAAAGGCTTGGCTGGAAACATTTAAACTTCAATGGTCAACAGGGGAGTTGCAGCAAGCAAGATTTCTTTAAACTCCCTTCAGAGCCCTTCTTTTCTATATTGATCCAGTTTTGCTTTTCCAAAGGATTCCTGGTTCTCAGAAATATGAGCAGAAGTTGTAAGAAAGCTCACTGGAGGCACAGCCTTTATGCTAAGGCTCTCAGTATCTTGCTGAGATATTGACTGTCTTAGGGCTGATGGAATTTCAGTCTTCTCCCCCCTTTGAACTGGTTGTAGGTTTCCAGGGCTTTTTCTTGTGACAATGACATATTGTCATTTAAAAACAACAGGGGTTTTTTACAACTGAGTTTATTCCCTGGTGTCAAGGGGAAACTGAGGCAGAAATTACTAGATCATACAACAGAGTATCAAAGCAGAGAATGAAATCCCACATTTAATGCCAACTCCTTGAAATCAAAGGCGAAGCTGACTTTGATGGGCCCAGCTTTTCTGAAGATAGCTCCAGACTCTTCATCTATTTTCTGTCCATTTAACTTTTGTCTGAGTATTTATAACTAAAGGACTAGGGAGATTAGTTTAGCTAAGTATCCAGAGTGGTAGGAACTCATTTGAATGTTCATATTCTCAAAACTGGACTACAAGGTATTTAAGGACCGTGTTGAACAGAGTATTCTGTCACTGTCATAGGCCTAGCAAAATGCACTGTATGTCTAAACAAAGTTTTTTTCAAAAGATCCTTGTATGTATTTAGTAATAAAGAACTCAGTAGTTCCATCAGCATTTTTAAAGCTTGAAGAAGATTCAGGGCCCAACTATGCAACACTTCCCAGAACAAAGTGCTCGTTGCCTTTGTTTTTGTTCATTCCCAAACTGGCATGGTTAAAGGATTAGTTACTCAGCAGCGTTCTGGGTAAAAGATCAGACTGGTTTGCATTTTTTTGTAAGGCAGTTCACCCTTCCCTGTGGCAGAAAAGGACAGTTGTATTTATACTGACAAGAACTGTAAATCAGAATTGGAATAAATGTTGGCACAGGCTCTTAATTATTTCTGGGAGCTGGGATCAGGTACAGCTTACATTTATACCGCAGCTCTAAAAGGCCACAGAGTACTTTCCAAAAACTGAACAATGCATGTGTCCTTTTTCTGTGGGTTTCAGCTATAGTAAGCTGTAGCCCACTGCTCAAACATCTGTTAAAGGAATGGGCCCATTAAAAGAACACAGCATTGCTGTAGTGTGGTGATGCATTTTAATAGTCTCCTACTGTACTTTTTCATGCTTTTTTAGCCCTGTGGAAAACCAAGTTCTCCTCCAACTGGCTAGAAGTGTTCACACGCACTTACTTGCCCTGGGATTCACTGTAAGTCCCCATGAAAAAATGGGGATGCTGCCTAGGTGTTCTTGTTTCTTAGCAGTTTGTTCTAAACGAGCCCTGCAAAATTTCAGTTTTCTCTAGGGGTCGGGATGTGGGGAGTTCGGTGTTTGGTGGGTTGTTGATGGCTTAAAAGATCTTCACTCTCACCGCTGTCACTCATCACTGAACTACCAGGCCAGTGGTGCCAGATATCTGTAGGGCTGGGGGCATTTTGTGATAATTTTGCAAAGCCCCACTACCCCTAGACCATGCTTCCTTCTCTACTTCTGTTTAAAGAGGTGGTTGTAAGTAAAATGCTTGCGCGTTCTATTGCAAACCATCATGTTTTCAGAAGCATTTACAGATTTGAGTCACAGCTTTCCCATATCTGGCAGCAAATACTGATTTGAGAATGGAAGAGATATAACTCCCTTGATCAAATTACAATTTTTTCTTTGAACATTGCTCCAGCTGGAAATTACTCATCTTCCCAGCACAGCCCTGCTCTTCTACCCAGAAAGACAATTCCACACATACATAAAAGGTGAACTGAAGCTGGGGGAGTTGTACTTTTGGTTTATTATTATTATTATTTCATTTATTAAACAAAAGTGTTGATTTAATTTCATTTTCTACTGAAATTTAGAATCTAGAAGCTCAGAATGTGTGTGGCAAATGTGTGTTTATTTATGATAAGGTGCTGCACACCCACAACTTCCTTGGAAGCTGGTAGAAACCAAGAACTTTAGGACCTCCTAGGATCAGTCATCTAAGACCTTTCGAACCAAATTCTGGCTCTAGCTACACAACATAGAAGATTTTATTAAATTGGAAATGTAAATGAAGGTGTATTTCAGTCTCTTGACTTGCTGATATTCTTGCTGTATGGTATAGCTTAAATGTCCCAGTCCTCTTTTGGTATTGAACAAATTCCATGGGTGCTTGACCCGATGCCCAGTTCATAGGTTATGGATGAGTTGAGTGAATAATGACTTACCATAGCATGTGTTTCCTGCTGTGGGAAACAGAAGGGGTTGATGTAGTATGGGCATTTTGTTTCCTTGCTGATTTCCCTAGGAAATTCTCCATCTGTTTTAAAGATTCGGTCAGGATCAGTGGCCAGGCTCAGGCACAAGTCCTGTTTTTTTGTAGGCCTGGTACAACTCCTCCCTTTGGGGATGATGATGGTGTTTCACTTGGTAATTCCTAGATTAAAGCTGTGGGCACAAAGCGATACTGAAACTCAGATTTGGACCTTCCTCAGTCTGAGTTGATGGCCACTTACAGTTAGGGCCTTCCAACAAACTGTCGATCCAACCTTTGCTTTCAGGGAAATGAGGCTGAAAACACCGTGCCCTTTGCACACTCCTGGCGGCACAAGGCAGTGGTTCAATGCCCTTGGGAGAGACAGTTCCGTGGAACCCAGAGCTTCAGCTCCTCACGTGCAGGGACTTTAATCTAAACAAGGAGTCTAAAGAATAGTGCTGCGTGTGCCTGTAAAAACAGTCTGCAAATCCCATTGTAATGAGACATTCCTGAGGTGATTTCTGAACTCCCTCATCCCAAACAGGCAAATTCTCCCTAGGTTACACCCGTGCTGCTTCACGGGAGGCGGTGGGGTACAACATGGATCACTGACACTGTGTTTCTTAGGCCTCGTGGTGGCAGAAGTGTGAGTGGAAAAAACATCTGCAGATGTCTGGGTTGTACAGGAGTTAACAGAGGGAGTGATTTAGGCCACCAAACGTGAATAGTTTATTGTGGACCTGTTGTAACTTTTCTTATATCATGAGGGATTTTATGTCTTCTACTGACTGCGTAGTCCCGGGACCTGCCTTCTGGCTGTGATTTATTTTTCCTGTTAAGTCATTGTTCATCATTATGAACTGAGACTATTTTTCTGTGTAAATTTAACAGAGAAGCGTTCTTGAACTTGCACACATTTTTAATTTTAAAAAAGCAACAGAACCCTCTTTGCCCTCCTATAATTATGATACTAAGCAATTACAATTCTTTACCCTTTGGTCTTCACAGCATTCTTGTCAGATTAGTATAGGGAGAGGCTTAAATCAGGATGCTGCCGCTGATCCACCTCATCAGCTATGTGCTTCGAAGGACTGTTTAAACCTGGATCCAGGCACAATCTTGTCTGAACACCGGGAAGCGAACACTGAAACATGCCAGGGAAGCAAAGCCATGCAATCACCAGATGCAGAAGTAATTTTGTTGTTACTACTTAACACCGAAATCCTAAAGGAACAAAACTTCATTGGGGAACATGTTGAAAGGGAAAGAAAGAGACCTGCCAGTTGACCTTGGCAGATGACAGATGAAGAAATATGAGTGACTCTTAGGAAGACTTGGAAGATCACTTGGGCAATCCAAGAGAGAGTGAGCAGGCCTTCCTGGCCACCCAAAATTTGGCATGAAGAGAGGAGCAGGTGCACCTTGAGGAGGTTGGAGGGTGTTCCACTTGGCCTTCAGAGAATTTCAAAGGGACAGGTACAAGGCAGGTCACACATCCCGATTCTTCATGGAGGGAAGGTTATAGGAAGTCGTGAGGCTGCCACTGTGTGGGGTTGGAGTATCAGGATGCTTTTCAAGGGGAGAGAAGATACGTAGTGCTTGGAGAGGAGCAGGGAGACCTTGCCTGGACAGGCTGAGACGTCCAGTTTTGCCTTTTCATTTGTGACACAACTGGCTGAATAATCCATTCTCTTACAATTTATATTTTCTTTTAGTTGCTTAGAATGTAATGATCACCTCTTAGCTAAAGCAAAACCTAATATTTCTTAGGTGGAAAAGAACTATCCAAAAGCTGGATTAGAAGTATTTAATAGTCTTTCACAATTCTCTGTTCATGCTACTTAACGGCATTTTGCTCACTGCTCAATTTATCTCTTTGTCCTGGTTTACGGTGTATATTTTTCTGCCAACCCCAAAAGCTCCCTAACCTTTGTTTCTTCTTGTTTGAGAGCCTTTGTGGATATATTTGTATCTCCATTCTCACTCACCCACCTCCTTCCCTTTCCTTTCCCTTTATTAACTATATGTAAACTCATAATTTTTACTATGGGTGAGGAAGCCCAGTTGTATTTGTCTCAAATTTTGAGGTCTGCTGAAGGGGGCAGGGGGGGAAGCTAGATTGGAGTGAGTCATCTTTCTTGGCTCCTTGAAAGTTGGAACTAACTTCAAAGGGAGTTTCAACTTGGGGGCAGTTTCACAGATGAATCCCAAACCTTTGTACGTCCTTCCCTTTCCTCCTCTTCTCTCCTCATGTAGTCTGAACAGATTTGGCAATTTCAGTTAAGCACGTCTGTGCAGTTTTTTAAAATCCGTTACATAAGTTTGTTAGTTTAAGACTCTCTTTTTCAACATATGAGCCTAAAATGGCTTTGATTTAAAAATGGAACTTGGCAGGGAATTTGTTCATATGGTAAGATTATTTTTTTTTTAGTTTAGTTTCATTTATAATATGTTTTAATCATTTTTGGTGTTTTCAAAACAAATGGTGAAATATGGTTTTTTCCTTCTATTTTTGGCTACCCTTCTCTGAAAGGCCTTACTTCTCCCTTGTGTGTTTAATTTGGTGCTTTAAGAAGCCTTTTTAGATAGAGGGGCCTTATGCTGCAAAATTTAGACTTAAGCATCCCTGTGAAGAGAGAAAATTCAGACATCGATCCTGCTGGCCAGGACTTAGTATCTCAGGGCTCTTCTCTGTCAACAATCAGAAGGGTCACTAACTGGGGCTCAGAGTATGTTAAAATATAGAAAATAAATGGAATACAAGGAGGAGAACGGAGGGAAACAAGGAGAGGCAACATTTTTTCTATATTCATGATCAGTGCATCCCAATTATTTGAACAATTATTATTTTAAGGAAATTTTTTCACAGTCTGAGATGCAGCAAAGCAGATTGCTGCCAAGCAAAACTCTTTATTCTAGTCCCTAACCAGAGGGATTCTGCATTCCCTGATTGGCCCTAATTCCCCTGAATTTTCTTACAGATGTTTTCCTTCGTGATATCCTTAGTGCATAGAATAATTCATAGAAAAAAATGTTTGCCCTTTAGCAGGTGGTTCAGACCATGCATTTGGACAGTGGAACGGGGTTCTAATTTTTCAAGTGATCTTCTCTTCACATAGAAAGGTCCCAACTTCGTGGGGAGTGGGGAAGCAGGGTACGAGTTAAAACTTGAGGCTGTTGTGTTCGAGCTGGGACCTCAGAATAAATGCTTTTAAAATGCAAGGCTGATCACCTGGGCTGCCAGTTACATCCAGCTATGTAGGAGAGCCCAGCCTGTGTTTATACCCGGACTAGTTGAAACAAAATGCATGTTGCTTTTGCAAAGCATAACAGCAGAGAAGAGCATCATCAACCCAAAGAGCAGCCCCTTTTTTGAAAAGGGGCAGGCCCTGAAAAAAAAATAAAAATCTCTACTTCTCCTTTGTGGGAAACCCAGTTATCATGACTGACTTAATTCAGGATGAGAAGGTGGTAGACACTGCATGACTAAAACAAAGGAAGAGATGATCCACCATAGGAAACTCTGGTAGAGGGGGGAAAAAATGGAAATTGCACTTCATCGCAGTTAAGGCCAACATATGAGGTAGAGGGAAAAATGTTTTAGGCTTGGAGATGGTCTTTAGAAGACCAGCCACAAACAAACACACACAAAAATAAGAAAGCAGAAGGCGTGGGTGGTTATGGGGAATAGTACTGACATATGGAGCCTATCAGCTTGAAGTTACATGTTTATATCTGACCTAGATCACTCATGCCCCAAAGTCATTACTGTCGAACAGCTGTTGGGTGGCCTCTGTGAAATGACTTAGGGGTCTGAGCCCAGTTTCTAGTGGCAGGTGTCCACATTACAAAAAATCCATCTGTATTAATTAGCCCCCTATATCTGGCAATCTCAGCAGAAAGACCAAGTGCTAATGGTTCACCACAGAGATTGAGCTATCCTATTTTATCATGGGTGGCCCTTCAAGGAAGGGGCTGAAGAACTTTGGCACAAGTATCATAGGAGCAGACAGCACAGCCTTTGCTCTGCGGTTAAACTCAGCCCATTAGTTTTCAGATCCCTTGGACCAGCAGATTTCACTAATACTGCATTTACTCTTGAAGTCAGCAGAAAGAAAGTATTTCATAACTAACTGCTTGCACGATGTTGAATATACATCCATTTCGTTTCTACTTTCGGATCATAATAATATAAACAGGAAAACTACATTTTGAATTCATTAAGTTCTTCCTCCACTGTTTATAAAAGATAAAAACTTCGCTCTCCTTTTTTTTTACAAGGATTGATTGGTGTCATGTACATATTCGTTCGCTTCTGTTTATGCAAGATAATAAGAGTATTAACATGGAGGTGGAATAATGGTGTTTATAATTCCATCACCACTGTTTATATAAGATAAAAACAGGTTAAAAAAAAAAAAAACAGAAAAAAGAAAAATAGTGAGAGAACATTTGCTGTTACGTACATATATTATTTTTTTCCACTTCTGTTTGTAAAGAATGTGAAAGAAAAAAGTGTAGCAAGTTGAAGAGGAGCTGATTCTGTTTATAATATTTCTGTGCTGTTTATCTAAGATAAATTAATTTAGAGTTGATGTAATGAGTAGCTTGGGAGAAGAGAATTGGGGTGAAAGAGGGACTGTTGGGGTTGTGCCTGATGCTCTTAGTACGTTGTAATCCTTTCCTTTATTAAGAAACATGAAAGATGTGTACTGAATCTTTCTAGTGGGAATACAATACCACCGGTGAGACCGGGGACACATGATGCTGTCACACCAGCTAATACAGCGGCCACTACCAGAGGGGTCGGAGGCTTTCTCTGGGAAGAGAACTCTGAGAACAGAGAGGATACTACAATAGTCTGAAAAGATCTCATGAACGTTAAACCCCTTGGTATCATTGCCCGTGGACTTCGTCCAGTAATTGTGTGCCTCTATGACTCTGTTTTATTCTGCCGCTTTGAAGTCTAATCCTA
The DNA here is from genome assembly GCF_965140245.1 of Athene noctua. NCBI lineage: Eukaryota > Metazoa > Chordata > Aves > Strigiformes > Strigidae > Athene > Athene noctua. The sequence continues at coordinate 137,298,491 of NC_134037.1, forward strand.
ATTCCTTCAGGGAGAAAGGCTTGTGAAATATCTGTGTTTCAGAGAGGCAGAGGAACACTACCTTTGATGCAGAGCTCTGTTGTCAATTCTACACAGTCCTTCTGCTTCACCCCTGCTCCTATCCTGTGCACAGGCATATTGACAGATGAGGAAGGCTGGCAGATGCGAATATTTCCTTGGGTTGAGCACCAATGCAGTGTCTCTCAGTGTCAACCAGAAAGGCCATTTATACCTAATGAAAGAACAACTGTGTGGACGTTAACACACACACACCAAAAGTCCATGAATATTCGCTTATTTTTACAAATGAGTTTGCTCCGGCTGCAGTCACGCCCTTCGTGTGTTTGCTTTGGGCAAACATTCAAGCAGGCAGGCTTTACATGAGCAACTCACCCTCTACAACTACCTGAAAGGAAGCTGCAGAGAGCTGGGGATGAGCCTCTTTAACCTAGTAGTAAGCGACAGGACAAGAGGGAATGGCCTCAAGCTGCACCAGGACAGGGTCAGAGTGGCTCTTAGGAAGTATTTCTTTGCAGAAGGGGTTGTTGGGCGTTGGAATGGGCTGCCCAGGGCAGGGGGGAGTCCCCATCCCTGGAGGGGTTGAAGAGTCGGGTTGACTTAGCACTTAAGGACATGGTGTAGTTGGGAACTGTCAGTGCTAGGGTAACGGTTAGACTAGATGATCTTCAAGGTCCTTTCCAACCTAGATGATTCTGTTATTCTGTGAAAGCAAAGGGCCCACTTTAAAAATCACCTGCTCGTATGCTTTCAGGTAGTGAACTACCAGCTTACGTATGTATTTACCTTGTAAGTGCTTCAAGAGATGCAAATGTTTCTCACCTCCCTTGTGCAGTCGAAGGAATGGGCCCAGGAGTTGGTCTGACCTTCTGCAAATGGTGGTGGACGTAGACGTACGACTATCTTAAGTGAAAATGGTGAGAGAAAATCAAGCTGCATCCCTAGGAATCCCTACCCCTTCCCCCAGGAAGCTGTAGAATACCAGTAAATGTAGTATTACATCAAAAGTGCTTTTTGTCTTCCAACAGAAGTCACTGTCTTTTATAATTGCATAGTAACATTTCTTTCCCCTCTAATCCTGGATGAATCCAAATCCCAATGATGTCTTCATCTCTTCTTCCCAGTTCTTTCTTCAGCTTGATAAATTGTCTCTATGAAGCAAGCCATTTAAGCACATGCACAAGTCCATTTCTGTTAAATGGAACCTGAAGTAAAGGTTAAATTTTAATTACATGCTTGAGTCCCATTGCATTCACACGTTTGAAGTTAAGCACAAACTTGAGTACATGGTTTGAGGGCTCAAGGGTTTAACATTAATCCAGTCAGGAGGAAAAAAAAAAAAAAAAAAGCTGTATGTATGTTCTGTAATGTGAGCTTTTGCATTGCTTGATCCCACCTATGCACCCCTGTCTCAAATGTCAAGTACTTGAAGCAGACTGTATATGCTTAGTGAACAGCATTGCCCAAGGTAGGTGAAAAGAATAGACTGCATTGAAAAAAAAAAAAAAAAAAAAAGCAATCTGCTGGTGGACTTTCCAAAAGCAGACAAGGACATGAATTAGCCACGTAAATGATTCCTAAAAAATTTCTCTCTACTAATTGCCAGCCCCTAATTCCCTTAGTGCTGACATGGAAGTGGATGCAAAGAGCAGGGATAGATCTGTCAGCAAGCTGGGAAGGAGTTTAAAGGAGCTTCAATCAGAAACTTTTGTTTCTTAGATGAATATAAATTGTCATGGGTACAAAATGTCATTTCCTGAAGCGAAGGCCATTCTCATCCTTATCTCAGGCATTCCAACATACAATAATATGTGTCTTAATTATGGCGTTTGAGCACAAAAGGCACAGAAATTTCACTTTTCAGAGTTGTATAATCAAGTTGCTCCACCTTGCTATTAGGCATGAATGGCAGTCAGTGCTCCAGGGAAGCCTGGAATTGAAAGAGCAGCGGGTGGGGAGCAGTGGGTCAGGATGGGTATGCATTTAGGAGAGCTGTGTGGGGAGTCCAGGACTAGAATAGCGGGAAGTGCTGTAAATTGGATTGAACACGTTGCTAGTGGACAGGGTGAAAGATTATACAGCATTTGTCTGTGTGACCGTAATGAGCTTTTTTCCCATAAAAGATTTGGGGAGAAAGTACTGCGTATGAATAGGGTCCCTTTAAGAAGCACTTTTAAAAGAGCTCATTTTCGATTCCAATCATGTATATGCCTCAGCAAGACTGTAGCCAGATGCTTGTAGATCTGAAGAAAACAGCCCAACCCTTTTCTTATCATCTACCAGAGATGACAGACTTTAAAAACTCAATGGCACTTTCGATAACTTCTAACAAGAACTGGGACTTGCCTGGCTCCATTTGTCTGGTCAAGGCTGTATTTCTGCGATTTATCCCATGGAGATTTTCAGCAGAACCTTACATTTAGTGTCTAAATTAATGATATTCCTTCCTTTTTGCCATGACAAAAACCACTCTGTGCTATATACGTTATGCTAAAGTTTTTGTCATGGACATATTCTGTAAAAGCTTTTTCAGCTTCATCATCTTGACAAGCTGATTCCATTAAATCCTTCCTGGTGATCACTTTCGTATGGTGTGGATGGGGGAGGTTGTTTGCTTGCATGGGTTTCCCTTTGAAGCTAGAAAGCAGTGATCATCTGCCAGGTTACATGGTATTTCTTACCACTGACCGGTCCCTAGGAAAACATATTTTGAGGAAACGCATGCTTTTTCCATATAGCTCTCTTAGTAGACTCTGCTCATTAGTCTAGTCCATAAATTTTCTTCAAGAGTGTTTTAGGATGAACTTAGCTCTTAAAGCGTGTCAGTTGGTCTGTTAATACCCGTGTCCATTAAAAAGCTCTGGGTACAGAAGACTATTTCTCTCCTGAATATTTTTCACCTTTTTGCTGCACTGACATGGAAATTGTTGAGTGTTTTGGATAAGGAAACCCTCTAATTGTTCTCGGATACATTGGTTAACTCAAAATCCTGCAGTGAAGGTTCACCAGTATGATGATACCTTTGCCAGATACCTTGCGCTGTCAGAGGTACCAGAGGAGTCTGGGCGTTGTTGACTGATCCTGCCACACTGACAGGTGCTAGGTGCTGGTGATAAAAGCTAGAGCTGAGCAATTACGATGTTGATAATGGAAGAAAAGGATTCTTAATTTTAAAACACATCCCCTCACAACATACCTTCTGAGGAAGTTAGTTGTTTTAACCTCAGTTTTATGGCATGAGGAAACCAAGATTTTGTGACTAAAGCAGATAGGAGTCTAGGGAGGAACCAGATCCCACAAAACCCGCCTTTGTCTTCAAGGAATGCTTTTTATCTGCCATTGCTACAAATGAACATGGTGTAGAGCTACCTCTTTGCTTCATTCTTTTTGAAGCCAGTAGTAGTTCATGCCAACCTCAGTGATGGGCATGGCCACTGGTCTTTTGGGGATAACTGTCAGAACAGAATAGAATTGCATACAGCCTGCTTTTGAATAAAAAGAAAAAAAACCAAAATCTACCTCAATCGGCTACCAAGGGTATCGAAGCATCTCAGATTACATAATTTATTTATTTGTGCCACAAACCAAAAGCAAATTTAAAGCACCTTTTTTTTTTTTTTTTTTTTGCCACCTGCTAAAAACTTCATCATCCTTTCTTTTCCAGAGTGTTTCCACAGATACTGATATTTCTCAAGCTGACAGATTTCTGAACCCCAAGACTGAGGCTGGTTATCTCAGTCTCCCATCTTACATGGAGTTTACCTCCCTCATTTAAAATAGCAAAAGCACTGTCTGCAAGCACAGACCATTGTCCGGGTTGGGTTGTTAAAGTTACTGTAATGCTGACTTTATTTTCTGTAACAGTTCTGAACAAAATGTTTCCTTTGAAAGGTCTCAGACCTCTATCCTCCCAACTCCTAATCACAGTAATAACCAACCTTACGGAATCATTAGTGAAGACTCAAACAATATCCTGTAACAAGTCAGCTATGAAGAAATTGGCATAGTTTATCTCTTTGATTCATGTTCTTATGAAAATAATGGGTTGCAAAATAAAGCCAGCATTGCTCTCATGCTCTACAGTATCCCTTGGATCCGAGTCTTTCCTCCCCCACCCCCTTGTCTCCCAAACTAACATTGAATATAACTTTGCAATCACTTACGAGACAGGGTCTATCTATAGAAATGACATGTTCTTAGACCATAATGCCAGTTTATTGTGCTGCTTCTTGAACTAACTCACCTATAAACCTCTTTTGATCGCTGTAACTTGTTGCATTTTTAGATGAGTTGGGAGAATGGTGTAATGATTATATTCAAATCCAACCCATAAAAAAGGGTTTACTTTTCTGAAGGGAATGGATGCAGCGAACTCTGTAAACTGGGTTTGGATAAGTTCTTGGAATTGTTTGCTTTTGGTTTTGTCTTTGTGAAATGGACACTTAGGCTTTGCAGGAAAGCTGATAAATAGCATAAACTATGGCTCACCACTAAGAGACTTTGTAAAATCTCTGTGTGTGCTGTTTGGTTTGGCTTCAGCAATCAAAGGGATCAGCTTTTCTTCATTGAGAGGAGCATGCAGGTTTATTTTCAGGTTTCTTTAAGGGTTTTTCTTCTTATTTGATGTGGTTCAGGCTCTAAACTGGCCATCAAAAGATGCGAGTTCATTTCACAGTTCTGCTTTAGTATTGATCAGCTTCAAGATCAGTTTAGCGTTCTCTTCTTTGCTTTTTTCATTCCATAAAATAAGAATAAGGACAATTCTTCCTATAAAGCCAAAGGTAATGTTCAGCTCATCAGTGTTTTGTTTGGGGTTTTTTACAAATAAAACTCTTGAGACTTTATCTATTGAACTCCAAAGCTTCAAGGCATGTTAGTTTCTCTCTGGATGAGCTGCACTGATACTTTGGGGGAAAACTGGGAGGTTTGATATTATTTCTACTTGTTGACTGGTTCAGCAAATGAAATTGCCAGTCTGAGATAGCCAGAGATGGTTTAGTTGTTCAGGAGAGGAGGTTCAGGACTGGAACAGAGTGTCACTTCAGATGGTGAGTCCTATCAGAAAAGTTGCTAGGCACTTACAGTGTGGTTTCTTTTATTTTATGTGTGACCGGGGCATATGCCTTTTCAATTATATTTTGCAGTAATTTGATTCAATCAACTACTCTGTGTTGTCCTCTATATTATTCAGTGGATACTCCAGTTAAGATTGAAGAGTTGGTGAAAAACAGCCATCCAATTTAACCTGCTGTTGCACAACTTAAAATCCCTCCCTGCAGCATCACATTGGTGGTAAGAGTCATGGAGTGAGGCATGTTGAAGTTAAACTGATAAAACAAGGAATGAAGGGGGATAAGGTTTGGATATATTAGCAGTAAAGCTTAGAATTAGGGACAGGATCCTATAAAACAGCATGAGATTTGGTGATAAGAGGTATCAGGTTCAGTGATAAGAGGCTATGTTCTTGACTCTACAGCCACCCATCCCATTGCTAAAAGAGGAATGAAAAATTTAGTTGCTCTGAAACTCAGTTTTATGGGCATATGTCACAAAACTAACAGCATGCTATACAGTACACTGTTCTCATGCTGAATATAAAATGGAGAGTATTGTTCCCAGAAACCATTTTAGTGGATGTTTATAAGGTAGTTTTGATTTATTTTAAGCATAGAGTGAGGAGAAACAGGTGAAAAACAAATTCCAAAGTATGGCCTTTTAGGAAAAGAAAAAAAAAAAAGTTGGTTCTCCTTCTGGAAAACTCAGAGAAAGCACATATTTAACCTGTCTTTGTCGATGCTGAGGGCTTAACAATGCATACAGTGGTGCAGCTGCGTAACCCTGGTGACTTCAGTAGGTCTGCAGGGGTTTAAAGGCAAGTTAAATTCTTCTTGTAATGCTTTTAGTCTCGTTCCAAGTGTTGCATACTATCACAAGAACACAGTTCATATTTGAAGCAGTATGAATTTTAAAAAAATAGAGCACAAACCATATGGTACCTTACCTTTAAAAGATGTGCTACTCTTGTGTATGGTATCTGTCAGGTTAGCATTTTCCTATAGGTCTTCATATAGTCACATTGTGATTTCTTTACTGGATAAGCAGTTAGGAAAACAGTCTGACATTTTCTTTAAATGATTGTGACTATGAATTTGACATAGTTGCACTTTTCCCTAATGATCTTGCTGCCACTTAGCTCCTGATTTGACACCCTCCTCTTCAAGTCCTAAACCATGCAGCTCTTACCAAAGATAGCAAGATGGATTTTTAAAGTCCAATGTAACCCCAGCCTGGGGCTTGCCAGAGCTCTGCTCATACCCTTTGCCCCCAAGCACCCATGGATGGTGCAGATCCCCACATCTCTGCGCAGCCCTCCAGTTCCCTTGAAGCTCAGGCTTAGTCATGCCCCCATCTCCAGCCCACCGTGTTCTCTGGGCCTCATGATACTCACAAACTCAGTCAGTGCCCTTTAGTTCTGATCTGCAGTGCCTTCAGCAAAAAATGATATATCGGAGTACTTACGTCCCAAATTGAATGTTAGTCTGATGTTAAAATGAAAGAAATATTATGGAGAGTCAGCACATATCACTTTGAAAATAAATTGCATAAAGTACACTGGAGTGTCATGACTCTTGGGACCACATATGATCCAAAGATACCATTTAGAGCACTAGATTTATCAGATCATCCTGGAGGAACATGAATACCCAGAAAGGAAATAATAATTAGAAATAGAAAGCTCCCAACCAGTAACTTAAACTCATTTTCCAGGGTCACTTCCTCACATCAGTAACTTATTTGTATGTATCACTAGGTTTTATAGCAATTATCTCATTAATATTAGACAAACTTCACTAATTGCTATTATTAATACAGATGCTTTTAGTTTCTAGAAGTGTACTCCCTCAGCTTAACATTTTGTTTACTTTAAGATTGGCCTGCTTAAATAGTTCAGTATTTTTTAATTGTACTTTCTCGTGTTGTATAGTCCAGTTTTGGCACTGCTGAATTCAGGACAGGTACTTGAGAGGGTGCAGGGAACGTGGACCATGCACTGGAGCTGCAAACCTCCAAGCAGGGAAGAGGGAGATACGCTCCTCTGCTTATCCAGCTTGCGGTAAGGAGGACGTGAGTTGATGTTGCTATGATGTAAGGCAGCAGATCTAGCTTGTGAGCTGCCAGTTCAACCACGCTGCCTCAGAACAGAAAATTCACCTACAGGCATGCGCAGAGCCAAGACCGAATTTTTAGGGTATGATCCTGAAAGACAACCAGAACCTTTCGGTATATATCCTTGTATATTTAGGTAGATATGTTTTCTGTTTTCTTCTATTTAAGGTTTCAGAGCTGATTTCCAAGTGCCAAGAGTAGCCAACACAAAATCCTTTGTAAAATTGAAATGCCTGAACTGTTTATGGACCACAAAGACATCTGGTCAACAGTTGACTTCTTTCTTCCCCTCTTTCCCAAGAGTGAACAGGGAACAGGATGTAAGCTGGGCAGGAAGAACCCAGTCACATCACAATCACTATCTTTTCCAGGGCCAACTTTTCTCCTTTACTGTCTCTCGATGGGAGCACACAAGCCACGCAACAAGGGGAAGGAGCCAGGGACACTGGAAAGGCGACGGGCAGGAGCATCCAGCTGCTGCCACCAGAGCAGTGAGCCCGGCCTATAGCACAGCCCCTTTGGGTGGTCAGAAGTAGATGGTTAAGTTATCTTGGCAGTGGCCACCCCTTCCCAGGTATTCTGTTTCCCAGAATCAGTCCCCTAGCACCAGAGAAGCACTGGCCACCTTGTCCGTGCACCCCTCTGGGGCAGTGGTGGACAGAAGGGAAGGGACAATGAGGTGGCACTGAAAAGGTGGTGGTGGGCAGCTTCCTTCTGCCAGTAGGCTGAGCTGTGTGAGGCTGCAGTGGCCAATGAAATGTCCTGGTTTAACATAGTTTTACAAATTCCTCAAAGACATAGTGGTTAGAGTTACTGAGAGTTAAAAGTGGTACCATTTCAGGCCATCTTGAAGTCAAGATGCTTGCTCAAAGTGCTACATTGAGATTATAAGACAAGACTTTTATTTATTTTTTCAATTTTTGCTGCTTTTGCTCTTACCCTGAGCCCCACAAAGGAACTGCTGCTGAAACCATAATGTGCTGTTGATTCCAGAGAGCTCTCTTGCTCTTGTTGCAAAGATGTTTTTCTCACAGGTGCTTTGTATAGAGACTTTTCTTGACTGAAGTTCTTCTTGGGGAGCTGGAGACCTCCAATGGATGTTAATTAGAGTTCAGTTTGCAGTGTAAAAGATTTGTTTTCTTATTTTATCTATCTCATTGTTTTCACTGAGAACAGCTGGTAGGACTTATTTTGGGCTGAGTTACCTGTAGACTGAGTCAGCTCCTTGACTTGATGTCTTTTTGAATTAGCTTACATATACGTGAAAGTCCAAATTTTGATTGGATTAATTTATTTTGTCTTATCAAAACATAATATTATCCAGCCTTCCTGGCAAGCAGTGTGCTGAAAAATCTATTCCAGCAAGACTTCTCTTTTGTATTTTCAAGTTAAGGGTCTGTGAAGTTTCAGGTTTATAAAAGCATTTTAGTGTGTGTGCATGTGTGACACACATTTAAAGTTTCCCTTTCCCTGTACATATTTCTTACTTTGAAAAAGACAAGGCTAACATTTTAGCTATTCTTAATGGCAAAAAATAAAAAAAAGTCTCCTTTTACTACACCTTCTGGCCAAATTTAACACTGATACTAAATAGTTATATATTAATTAAAGACAATACAAGGTATAGCTATATCATAAATTATTTACAATATGTGGCAAAGTAATCTTAAAAACAGAGAAGGGTTTTCTGTCTTCAAGTCTGAGAGAAGAAAAAAGTCAGTTGCCTTTTCTGTTATATTCTGTGGACTGTAGCTTCTAAACAGACTCTGTCTTTGGAAAATGGGTGATGGAAGTATTATTGGTAAATTCTGATTCAGAATTGTTCTCCAGTCATCATTGCATTCACACAGTTTGGCTCTTTATTTAATTAAAAAGAGCATGTGCACCTGCTGTTAGAATTTTTAGTAGAAGTTCTTTATTGATACATAACGAAAATACATTTGTGTGTTCCAATACGTACAGATGTACCTTAATTCTAACGTACGTACAAAAACTCCTTGTCTTTTTTCAAAGATCATTTTATTTTGGTTCTTCGGTATCGTAGACTAAGAGTTGATAGATACATGGCCATATAACTACCCTCAAGCTGAATTTGCAGTATCCTCTCCCATTTGTGTTTTCTCCCTCACTGCAGTAAGCTGTCAGTTGTAAAACCATCTCCTCAGTTCATCACTTCCCCAGCACTAACTCAACCAAGTGATGTTCATTTCCTTTCTTATTAGATAAGAGCAGCCAGCCCTTGTCTTTGGTCTTGTAAGAATGAATGAATCCACGAGGACAAGGGCGGGCTGTGGAGCTGTTCCTCTTCTAGGCACACAGAGATAAAGGTGCAGAGGAAAAAGAGGAACCTGCCCTATTAACCCTTTGAGAAGACTTGGTTGTTTTCAAAGGGAGCCAGACTGTGCCTCCACAGAAGTCAGGATCTCCAGAAGTGCTGTTGTGTCATCAACCTTTTGGACCATTCCCATGCTGTGACACACTGAGTAGGTGTCATTATCAGTCCCCAAGTAGACACCATTGCACAATGAAGCCTGTTAATACAGGTGACAGTGAAATTCTAGAAATTTTAGCTGCTAAAGGAGGTCGTCACGTCAAGTAGCATGACCCCAGTAAAAAAAAAAAAAAAAAAAGGAAAATGAGAACTTGGAGGTCATTTTCCTCTCTCCGTTGCCATGTTGCTTTTCCTGATGTGGCTGCTTACTTTGCATGTGACATCTGTGGCTAAGGCGTTGTCATATTTCTGGTATGCTAACATAACATTTGACTGCCTTCCTCTGCATTCTTGTAATTAACTCCTAATATTAAAGCAGTTTCCATCTCTGGATCCCTCAGCAAACTGATTGAAAGGCAGTTTAATTGCAGAGCATCGACAAGAAGCATGTTAGGTGATTGCTGTAGTAAGAGTTAATGTGAAGGTAATAGGAAATATCACAGGGACTAAGATTTTGTTGGCCATTAGCAGAGGTGACTTCAAAAAGCAAATGATAATTAGCATAGGTTTCAGTGAACCAAGTTTCCAGCTGTTGCTAGTCACTGGATTTTGAGCTGCTCTCCTGTTAAAGATTTGCATGTATTTTCCTGGATTCTCAATGGAAAGGACACTTAAGGGAAAAGGGTATAAATCAACAAATAACAATGTAACCTGCAGAAATATAAATCTATGTAGATTAATCCGTGTTTCCTAAATTGCATACTAGATTGTAATTCAATCAAAGGGTAGGGGTCTTGTGACGTTTATGAACATTTATGGATAGTATGAGCGCTCAGATTAAATGTCAAACCTGGTATTCAGTTTAGAATCACGTATTATTGTTGTTCATTAATATATAAAACCAACAATTATATCCACTAAAATCCTCAATTTAATTTTACCGTAATCTGTCTCTGCTGTGTCAGAGATGCAGTGCAGGCTCTTTGCCCCCTCAGATCATTTATAGGGTTCTGCTGAATTTCAGCTGAGTCTCCTCTTCACTGTCTTCCCCTATATGGCACAGGCCCTGTTTGGCCCCCTCTGAGCTGAGGAATTCTCTAGTAAATTATTTTCTTTATCTTCTACTGGGATTAAATTCTAGTTTAGATACTGAGCAGGTGTAGTGCATCCAGGAGGAGAGGGGTGACAAGACTCAGCATCTCAGATCCAATTCACTGAGTAGATTACATATGATAAAGCTGTGCCCTTCCCTGTTTCCGTATCGGTAAAGGGTGAAAATCCTTTGAGGCTAGAGCAGTCACTTTAGGATTATCTGAATCCATTGCCAGTCCTCCCTGCTTAAAGCAGTTCAGAATTTGTCTGCTTCTTGCCAGCCTAGGGGCTGAAGGAATAACGTTTCTCACTTTGGTAGTGCATCACATCAGAGAGATCCTAAATCGCTTTGCAGAAGTGAAGCAGAATTGCTGTCCCAATTTACTTCTAAGAAAAAGACACTTCAAGCACGTTAACTCAAGCCATTTAGTGAAGAAATTGTAAGAAGCAGCTGACTGCCAATTGCAAAAAATTAGTTTGGCATTTAAGATGTTAATTTTGTTGAAAGTAAGAAGTGCTTAAGCTAACAGAGGTGAAATATTCTCAAATCCCCAGGTGGTTTACAGCCAAAATTTCACTGATTTCCAATGGACTTTGCCATAAATGCCTAAATCACTTCTGAAAATTGTAGTTAGCCTCATAAATCGATTACCTGCTTATATAATGTAACTCTCATGACTGCATTTCACCATCTTTAGCTCCCCATAAATAGAAATTCTTCAGTGTTTAGGAACCTTATTCTCACTGAACTCAAGGGGGAGGGGAGGGGGGGAACAGATTCCTAAATATCCTTAACATTTAGGCCTTGCTTTTCTCTTAGCCTTTGTGATTTAAATGGAATTTATTCACGTAGCAAATAAAGAGAAAGTAGGCAGAATCTGACTGCAGTGAAGCAAGGGTAGGTTTAAGATTAGCCCCTGGCTATTCTGTCCAATGGCCAAAACAGCTTCCAAGTAATAATGATTAATTAACACTAGGAATTCAATATGAAAAAAGATCAGTGGATTCCCTTTGTCCACCCCACCAAATAGAGTCATACTGGGTGACATAAATAGAGACTGGTAATTATTCTGCTTATAACATAGAGACATGGAGAAAAGAGTCAGCTTTCTTAGACTTCATTTTTTTATACTATTATATAATAGTGTATCTTGAAGAAATCTACTGTGTTAATCTAATGTAATTAGGTTAAATATGTCTCTAGTGACAAACAGTGCCATATGATGAAAAGTTTCACCCCAGCATTTTAATGGTTCAGGTTCTGCTCATGGTTTCAATTAAGTCAGCATGATTGTACAGGACATTGAGCACAGGATTTGGCCCACTTCTTTCCCACATACGTGTTCTGCAGTTATCTAACCTGGAATGAATCATAGTTTCCTCAGACACATCTTGTTTTTCCAATCCTTTACATGGAAAGGTTTGTTTCTGTTTATTTTCTTTTGAACAAAACTGGTAATCAAGTGTCCAGACCAGTTGTGATCATTTAAAAAATGATGGCGTTTCAGTTCTGGTGTTTTGCCAGATTCTAGTTTGCAGCTTCTAGTATATCGTGCCTGCCTAAAATTACCCTATGGTTCTAATTAGGTATGACAATCTTGTTCACTTCTTATAGCAAATTCCACGGTCATGTTGGTGTAAGTCATTACTCAGCACCTCCAGACTCTCAGGTCATAATTTGTAGAATTCTTTGGCATCCATGTCATCAAAGCTGCTTGACGCTTTCCCTTAAGAGAACTTGTTTTATGTTGCTTATGGAGCCAAACTCTAACCACTCGGCCTAAGATTTTCCATTCTGTGTTTTTTTCCCTTGCTGGATGCCTCCCACTTTCTTTTTTTTTTTTTAATGTTGTTTTGTTTTGTTTTTTTAACTCCTGGGCTCCGAGACATTCTTTGGCTCAGATCTCTTGGTCTCAGGTTCTTCCATGGTGTGCAGCTCACTATCCCATCTGCCCCAAACACTGAAAGAAATGCTTCCCAACTACCATCTGCTGAGAGTCTTATAGTCTATTGCAGATGTGTCTGTGGGCATCATGGTTAAATCTTCAGGAGCAATGTAAAAGGAAAATAAAGGATACATGCTTAGCAAAGGAGTTTTTCCCCACCAGAACTTCCCTGTTAAAGTTCATCAGAGGAATGGATTCTTGAAAGTAAGATAAATAGCGACCTGCTCTCCACTAGCCTTATCTTGCCCTTCCTTTCATCTTCTGGCACTTCAGCTTTTCAGTCTGGGCAGAATCCATCCTGTCTTCTATCTCATTCAAATTTTCCTTACATGTGGAAGCAGTCAGCTTCTTTAAAAAGAAATGTGATGTTAAACAGGGCCTCTCTGGGTGGCCTATCCAAAGGATGCTATAAGCATCTTATTTGCTGCCCTGCAGTTTTTATGATTCTCACTGCTCTTTGCTGAATTTCTTCCATCTCCCTTGCAGATGACCAACCACTAGATATGTTTTCTCTCATGCTTTTCTGTACCAGGCCCATAATTCCCACAAATAATAGCTACAAATCTGAACAGATTTTCTGCTGCCTTCCCTCTTTCTCTCCTGTGACAGCTCCTCGCTTTTCCTTCACTATCTCAACTGAGGTCTGTATTTCTCTGAATATTTTTAATTACTTTGAGGCATGACAGATCTAATTTGTCCCTGTAACTGGACAGGAAACAGTAGGTGAGGGCCATGTCTTGACTGAAGTACTGGAGTACACCACATGAATCCCATGGGCTTTGTCCGCTGAGCTCCTGGTAGCAAACTTCTGGAGAGCACTATCTGGTCTGACTACCTGAATTTCTTTCAGCTTGGTAAAGGGAAGGGGGGACAGGACTGATTTTTAGATTTGAACATTTGGGGGGCATCTCCCTTTGTTTTTTTTTATCCAACAGGGATGTATCTTGTTTGTTCAATTCAGAGCATCAGGCTTTGATTCATTTTCTCTATTACTTCATCCCAGGTTAATATGTTTTGGAAAACGTATTGTCAATAAAGCTGAGATACTCCATAGTAGATTTTGGAAACTAGAACTGCAGTCTACTGAAAGTTTGCAGTCCTTCAGCCATTCCAGTTTCGTGCAGCCATTTTTTTTCTTAGGGATCTCAGGGTGACAAATCTGTCAAGTCTTGAAAAACACTGTGTCGACAGAAGGAACTAAGACAACACAATTTTTCTGTGCAGCTATCAGCCATCATGTAAGCATCTTCAGCCCTAATAATTTGCCTAACCCCTCTTCTGTGAAGGTCAGGATCAAGAAGGTGAGTTCTGTTTCAGAGGCCTGTATCATCTGGCATGACTGTTAAGAAGGATGCCATTCAAATATGGCAGTGTTTTTGTGATAAGAGCATATGTCCATATGAGCCACAAACCTATTTCACGGGGACTGTTGAACAGCCATCGGAGGATATTTAGTCTCTGCTGGCTTGGAATTATCGCAGGACTGAAAGGCTGTGCAGCCATTACCGGTTTTCTTATCTACATAGTTTTGGGGTCAGGTAACTTCAAAACTTCCAAGACTTTTGCAGTTTGTGAATTTACATTTTTTGTTCTCTCCCCCCTGTGGGAACTGCAACCATCTGTGAGTCTCCTAGATACCTGGTGTATATTGGTGTTGTTTAGTGTGTTTATGGTCACTTAATTTCCTTTTTTCTTTCTTTCTTTTCTTCTCAGATCACTCACCATCAGTTTGTGGCCTTCCTCTGAAGGAACCTTTCCTGTCTCTTGTGTAAGTATTTATACCAAACATTTTATAATTTTCATTGATACGAGTTGTGCATTTTGTTCAAGTTCCATCCAATTCAGCCCAGAACCCTTGTGAACTTCTCTGTTGCTCCTCATGGCCACAGGTCTCAGCACGGAGTTTTTATACTGATGCATCAGTCCAGGATTTTAATGCAGTGTCAGCTGATGGGACTCGGGCTTAGTTCAGTGACGTTATGTGATTGATTGATTGATCTGGAATTTATATGTGCATTTCTAGGGGGCAATGTGGAGGATTGATGTTATATTTGAGGATATATGTGTTGTGATGGCATTATTCTATTATGCTGGGATTCAGAATAAAGCATATAATATTCTATGATATGCAAGCATAAAACAAGTATAAAAACCAGTCAACTAGTATTTCAGCCTGTCCTTGCTGAAATCTGACCTTGTAGCATGGGACCCTTTCTCAGTCCTGTGTCCTCTCCTGCCTAATACTGACCTGCTCTTCTTATCTGGGTAGACTAAATAAGCTGTATTCTCTTTGACATTTAACAGTATCGGGAATAGAAATCTGTTAGTGGTTTTGTTGGAAGATGTTATGTAGGATTCTCTTTTCACCTGGTCTCATCCACTTGAGTTTGGCTGCTGCTATGGAGTTCGTCAATTTGGTGACCATTTAATTGAAGTAAAAACTGTATTGTTCCAGATAATTGTGTTTATTAGACCTAGAACAGGAAGAACTAAAATTTTCATTGTTTTAAGTTTTGCTTTTTCCTTTTTTGGGGGGATAGGGGGTGGAACCTTTGGGAGAGTTTGTTATCATTTGGGTTTTAATTTTGCCAGGTTCTGACATGTGACGGTTTTGTGTATTTGGAACAAAAGGTTGTGTTTTGTTGGGATTCCTTCATACATATTGGCAGTGAAATGTAGTAGTTTTAAACCAATGATGCTTCTTGTTACGATATAAAGGGAAATGCTGCACTACTGCTTCATAATATTTACTATAGTTAAGACAGACCAAAGTTTTCCAAATGTCCGCCAGCATTTTAAGTCACTGTTTTGGGACGTCCAAGCTGGAGCTATTTAGTGAATGCCAAAAATAATGAGGGCTTTTAAGTTTCGGTTTAGAACTCCATGTCCAAATATGCCTAGACTTTGTGTTACTTTAGGTCTCCATTTTGCAATTTAAATTCATGTCTCTTACCCGTTCAGAGAGGAAAGTAGATGACTGTTAAAGTGCTGCCTGGAATTTTTTTTTTTTAAAAAAAGCATAGCACCGTAAGAAAAATAGCTCTTTCATATTTGGGAGAGGAATTAAACCTGCAAATTTATGTTCAAGTGGTATTTTGATTGTTGGAATTTCTTCAAAGGGATGCTAAAGTGCAAATGGACATTTGTAATTTTTTCAGTTGCATGCTGAAACAATCAAAGAGCTTTCTTTTCCTGATACTAAACCTAAAATATATGACTTGAACATCTAAAGTTGACTCACTACTTTAGCAGCACAGAAAGAAACAGCACACCTTCTTCTCCCCTGCCCTGTGGGCAGAAACATGAGATATGCTGCAGTGACTGCAAAAGGTGGTATGACAATGCCGGCTACCAAGGAGATGTATTTGAGCTGACCTATCATGCCTATGGTGTCCCCATATTTCTTTCCTTTCCCCTTTGCCTTTCATTATAAGGTGTCCCAAATCTGTAATTTACAACATGCTGTTACAGTTTTGCTCTGATATATTTGCTACAAATAAGTAGGAGTCTATGCGCGTGCATAGCTCCCCATGGCAGTGTCAGGCCCG
The DNA here is from genome assembly GCF_965140245.1 of Athene noctua. NCBI lineage: Eukaryota > Metazoa > Chordata > Aves > Strigiformes > Strigidae > Athene > Athene noctua. The sequence goes on from NC_134037.1 coordinate 137,314,693, forward strand.
TGAGACAAGGGGAGCAGAGGCCCCCACAGAATGCAACATGGCTTACGTCTAATGTGACATTTATTTGACTCAGAAAGGCAATTGATTAAAGTCTCATCAGACCTTTGCCATCATGTATTATGTATTTATCCAGCAGGGGCGGTTCATAACAGCCCCTGACAAATCCTATTATTTTTGTTGCAGAACTTCATAATATTGATAAAAAGTGTTAATGATACTCAGGGACATGAAGCGCACACTTCCTGCAGCAGTGGCAGAATCATTTATGTCTGTGGCAGGGACCATGCGCCTTCAACATTTGCACAAAGGCACCAGTTTATCATTGTTCTACCTCTGCAGCACGAGGCAGTTTAGTCGGAAGCAGCAAAGGTAGGTAGGTAGGTGTGTGGAAACCCAGAGCTGCAGTCCCTCTCCGACAGTGCTTTGCTGTGTGACCGTGCATAAGTTGTTTCCCATCTGTCTACCTTTGTTTCTTGACCTGTAATACTAAAGTCACACACTTTATTGCTTCTTTAAGTTAGGCTTATTCCACAGCCAACAGCTTCTTTGTGCTTCTCCGTTCACAATTTAGCAAATTCTGTAGGAGCCTCACTTTATTTTGGGCGTGTGCATAAAGTTTGTGTTGTTTGTACTGGTTCTCTTCTTTGTCTCTGGAAGATAGGTCCTTCAGGCCACTGATACTTTGAATTATTTTCTGTAACAGAAAAAGTAGAATTGGGACATCTTTACATTAAAAGCTGTAAATGGTACCTGTCAAGCATGTTTTTGATCTAGCGATAATAACTGACTTGTTCTGTCCCTCTGTTTCAGTACCCAGCACTGGGCTCTCTTCTCATACCCCTACCCACAACTTGCTGATGATTCAGTCTTCTTCCTCCTCTTCCCCAAGGTTGCACATGTGTCTGTCCGACTATGTGACAAGGTTTTGGAGGTAGAAGGATTTCTATTCCCCAGAATGATACTCCCACTTAAGAGAAATGCAATTAATCTCTGCTCCGCCTGAAAGTCCTCAGGATTTTGAGAGATGCAGGTGGATTCTGTGTCAAAAATCAACCTTTTCACGGAAGAAGAGTCTTCCAACTGGTCTTGAGCCTTTATATCATATTGTCAACAGCATGTAACAGTATCAGCAATACTAAGGTGCTTTACAAGTAAGATAGGTAGCTACAGTAGGGTAAATAGCTACAGTAGGACACTACTTCTACTTCCAGAGCACTACCCGTTCAGATGGAACCCATGCAATATTGAAGAGTTATCTGCTCTTAGCTTCAGTAAGTGCAAATCAAAAAATGCACAAAAGTGATCCAGATTCAAAGAAGTTGCAGGACATGTTAACCTAATTCCATGAACATCTGTCCATTTCCTTAGTTTCTGATGTAACCGGGTTGTATTGAACTCCAGCATCATTCCTATTAGATTCAGCACTGATTCTAATCCTTGTTAAAAAAAAAAAAAAAAAAAAAGTGCCATTTATTCCTCAGCTTCATGAAGACGTACTCAGTCAAGTAATGATGACCTAAGGGAAGCTGAGCAGCATCTTACTGATCTCATCATAGTTATGAGATCTATCCATCATACGGTCAGTGATTTGTATGTCAAAAGACATACAAGCAGTATTCCAGCCTGCCAGTTGCTGAGAATACGTATTCGCTTTATCAGTCATGATGATGCTCAAATCTTCTTTGCTCTCTATGTATGTGTCCCTGCTGTTGGTACTTGTTCACCACCAAACTGTCATCTGTTAGTACTCTGAACCATCATCATGAAATAGCAACTAATTAGCACTGTCTGAATTCCTTTATTTGGTTAGTCTGCTCAATATTGTTTTGCGGATGAGGAACAACAACCGTGATTGCTACATCAGGAACAGGGAGGAGGCATCTTTTCTCTTCTCAGGTTTCTTGAGAAGCTCTCCATTACTTCAGAGGAGGATAATAACATCCAGGTCAAACTTATTCATGAATCAAAAACGAACATTTGCAAAACACCAAAAAAGTCTAGATGTAATAAGCCTTATGTTTACAACACTTTCAAGCATTAGCATTTTTCAAGAATTATAATAATTAATATAATAAATAGATATGTAAATTATCCAGAAGTATCAGTTGAAAATAAGGAGTTGTTGGAAGGGAATGGTCACCTACACGGCAATCTGAGACAGGAAAGAGGTATTATTTCCCCAGCTTTTATATGTCTCCTGAAGGGAGGGAATGTTCCAAAAAAGAGAACAACATGGGCAGAGGCCCTTCATTTGGCATTTGGAAATGAGAAAAGTGGTGAAACAGGCTCAAAATAACAGTGAAGCAGAAATTCTGCTCTGACGTGTGTATAGAAATCAAACTGGGAATGCACCTCGGGATGAATGTTCTTGAACAAGTGCCACAACTTTAAGCTTTATTCTTTATCTGAAGACATAACCATCAAATGGACTTAAGCAGTAGATTTCCATTAAAAAAACCCAACCTTATTTTAAAAATATCTGACAAAGGGCATGGTTTTATTCTAAAACATCTCTAATAAAAATACACCCAATATCCAAAAAAACAGAGTAGTAGTCAAGTTTTAAAAAAAGGACAAAACTTGATACTAGTTTTTCATTCAAGCATTAGTTTAAGTGTTAACATTCAAATTATTTAACAAGCAGTAATGACTGTGTATAGCTATGAAGTTGATGTGTGGATTACAACAGAAGCATGCATGCAGCCTGCTTTCTAATTGTGATACCTACAAGATATCCACTGAAATTGGATGAGATTGGATTTAAGATTGGCCAGCATGACAGCTGAAAATGTCACACCTTTCTGCCATTTTGCTTACTAGAGATCTTTTTGTTCTGGGTTATTTTTCATCTAATTAGTATAATAAAATGTATTGAGTGTTAGCTTTTTTGAAATAGATTACAGCAGGGGAAAAAAAAAAAAAAAAGACGTTAGACAGTTCTAGGAGCATAATATTTTTGATTTAGCTAGAAAAAGAAAGAGACAGAAAGAAAATGCAGTTGTTCAGTGTGCCTTTACCCCACACTGGCATAATTTAATATATTCGGATGGAAAAGACCACCTTGCTGAATCAGTAGCAGCATTTCCTACAACTGTTTGAACACTAACCATCAAAATATTAAGACAGGCCAGTTTGTTAGGTCTGAAATCACTGTGCAAAATGGCACAACTACAGAGTGTAGCAGAGTTTTTCAGAATATTCACTTTGCGGTTATGGTGAATTATCTTCCAAGTGTGGCAAGGACGTTGCTATTCTAGTTACATCTCCAAACATCTGTCTTTTCTGAAATGTATTGTCAGTCCTTCTCCTTATGCAGAAATCTTCTTTGATGCACCCTGCTTTAACAGTAACCTGTCTCCATAAAATGTACACGCCAGACAGAAGGTAAAAATGGTACCAAGAGCAAGTAGCACTGGAGGAGTGGTTAGTATAAAACTGGATACCCAGAAATAAGTGGTTTCCCAAAAGTCACCTCTTGATCAAAACACAGATTCGACTATTGAAACTGGCGTCAAAATAGGAATACTCACAGAGGTCTAAATGCCAGACCACGTCTCCATATTAATGCTGGTTGTCCTAGGACACCATAATTGAAAATGAGCTTGTAAGCGCATCTCCTCCATCTCCTTCTTCTCTCTGCCTCTCCCACTTAAAAAAATTCGAAACCATCTGCCATGTAGTTCAGCTGTGTGCTGTTACACAGGTGTACATGTCAAAACATATGATTAGTCTTCAGGCCATGCTTCGTGAAGGCTGTTTTACCTCTTGGTAGGAATGGAAACTCTTAGACATAAAACATTCACAGTGTATTAAGAAATAATGTTTTCTTCCTCTGAAGTTCTTGTTCGCTGCTGCTTCCTTCCATCATTTGGGATAATATCATGCTGAATCAGGTTCACATATTCAGCCCCCCCGGTAATATTTTCATTTCATATGTTTGCATGCCTGAAATATTATATATTTGCACATCACCAAAAGCAAATGCTTTTGGGTTTGAATAGATCTCACTCTCTCCTATTCCATCATACTGAGTTTTAAGTTTAATAGAATAGCTGTATCACTTTTCTGAATGCTGTTTTGTAATGTTTTAGCTTCTTAAGCATATGCTAAACAGATTGATTTTTCAGAGACAAAATTGGAATCCCAACTTCAAATAGCATACAATTTAAAGGTATTCATGCTTCACCCAATCACCAAAGTAAGGATCAGCTGCAACATTTGGATCTGGATGTGTGTTTAAACTTCATCTGTGTTCACTTATCCTAGATGTCTGTAAAAGGGATTAATTGAATTTCAGTTTTTGCAGTAAATCCACTTTTACATAAAAGACAAAAATTAATGTGTTACATTCTGGATGCTCTGCAATACGCACTGAAGGTTGTGAAGGAAACCTCCTATGTGTGATCAGCTTATAACCAACTCCAAAGAATGATGCTTTTCAGAAACTGTTTTTCAGTCTTTGCACTTAACATATCCTTCAAGTTTTGGTCTTTAGTGTCAATTCCTTGCATGAATGTCCGTGCATGTTTAGTGTGGTCTAGTTATGACACTAATTAAATTCTGCTGCAGAAGACTAAACCAAAAAAGTACCTTTTCTTCCAGTGAACTTTCATGGAAAGCTAACAATTTTAGCCATTGAATTACCTGTAGAATGAGGCATGCCTCAGGGAAGACTCTCAAAAATCCTTTTTTTCTTTCTCAACTTGTTGAAAGTATGCTGGCAGATCATTTATTTTGGAGCTTGCAAATTAATCTCCAATTGATACCTTGTATTGTGACTTCTGTGGCACTGTCTTCACCTTCCATCCTGGCATGGCTCTGTTTTTATGGATGTCATCCTGGTACATACAGTGTGCCAGTGCGACATCATTGTCTTGCTAGTGGTCACAGAATCCCAGAATCATCTGGGTTGGAAAAGCCCTTGAAGCCTCTCCAGTCCAACCGTGAACCTCACCCTGACCGTTCCCAACTCCACCAGATCCCTCAGCGCTGGGTCAACCCAACTCTTCAACCCCTCCAGGGATGGGGACTCCCCCCCTGCCCTGGGCAGCCCATTCCAACGCCCAACAACCCCTTCTGCAAAGAAATACTTCCTAAGAGCCAGTCTGACCCTGCCCTGGCACAGTCTGAGGCCATTCCCTCTTGGCCTGGTGCTGGCTCCTTGGCTCAAGAGACTCATCCCCCCTCTCTGCACCCTCCTTTCAGGGAGCTGTAGAGGGCCAGGAGGTCTCCCCTCAGCCTCCTCTTCTCCAGACTAAACCCCCCCAGTTCCCTCAGCCGCTCCCCATCAGACCTGTGCTCCAGACCCTGCACCAGCTCCGTTGCCCTTCTCTGGACACGCTCTAGTCATTCAATGGCCTTGTTGGGGTGAGGGGCCCAAAACCGAACCCACTCGTCAAGGAGCGGCCTCACCAGTGCCGAGCACAGGGGTCAGATCCCTTCCCTGTCCCTGCTGCCCACACTGTTGCTGACACAAGCCAGGATGCCATTGGCCTTCTTGGCCCCCTGGGCACACTGCTGGCTCATTATCAAGCCCCCCCAGGTCCCTCTGTGACTGGCAGCTCTCCAGCCACTCCTCCCCAAGCCTGTAGCACTGCTGGGGGTTGTTGTGGCCCAAGGGCAGCCCCCGGCATTTGGCCTTATTGAAACTCCCCCAGTTGGGCTCAGCCCATTCCTCCAGCCTGCCCAGGTCTCTCTGCAGAGCCTCCCTACCCTCGAGCAGATCAACACTCCCACCCAGCTGGGTGTCATCTGCAAACTGACTGAGGGTGCACTCGATCCCCTCATCCAGGTCATCAATAAAGATGTTAAACAGGAGTGGCCCCAACACTGAGCCCTGGGGGACACCACTCGTGACCGGCCGCCAACTGGATTTAACTCCGTTCACCATAACTCTTTGGGCCCGGCCATCCAGACAGTTTTTTACCCAGCAAAGCATGTGCCCATCCAAGCCACGAGCAGTCAGTTTCACCAGGAGAATGCTGTGAGAAACGGTGTCAAAGGACTTACTGAAGTCGAGGTAAACAACATCCACAGCCTTTCCCTCATCCAATAAGCAGGTCACCCTGTCATAGAAGGAGATCAGGTTGGTCAGGCAGGACCTGCCTTTCATAAACCCATGCTGACTGGGCCTGAGCATCTGGTTGTCCTGCATCTGGTCAGCCCAGTTTGTCCTACTGAAAAATTCACAAAATGTCATAGCCTGAACAGATTAAGAAATGCATGTAACATGTTCAGGGAGAAGCAATGCTTTTGTAAGTCCCTCTGTTCACCAAGTTTTTCTCCTCCACATCTTATTCCAGCAGCATTTTGTTAGGAAGCAGGGTCCATCATTCAAACAAGATCTAAGGCATTCAGCAAGCGGGTTTGTAGATGAATGGGCATCCTGGTTTGGGAATACAGATATTTTAAAAGCACAAAAGTGAACTAGATATTTAATTCTACTGTACAAGTAAACTGCTGTTGTAGCATCTTTGAACTACTGAGTTGTAGCATCTTTGAACTTCCCAGAGGACAGAACCATGGAAATAGCATGCAAACATTGCAGGTGAATGAGGCCTAAATATTGTTAATGAGCAATTTATTGAAGTTGATTGATCCTTTTATGGCTGTTAAACATGCTCCCACTTTTTCCTACTTTATGCCACCTTCCATTGAGTGGAATGGAAGAAAGAAATAATGAAATAAAGAAATGTTATCCACCCCCCCAAATCTTAATAGTTAGAAAATGCTATTTTGTTTATCTTTAAAATTTTGGAAATTCAGCCTTCGCCTTGCCAATAATTCTTCTTTTCATCTCCCCTTCAGGTAAGCATTTGCTCACCTTACAGTCCTTTTGCAAATCTTCATTTTAACTCATAATTTCCCTTGTGATCCTGTATCAAATGCTGTACTGATAGATTAAATTTACTGCATTTCCTTTGTCTGGATAATCAGTTATTATATCAAAGAAAGTTATCAGGTTAGTCTACTACTATCTACCTTGGGCAAACTCATGTTGTGTTCTATCCCATTTTCCATTTACCTGTGTGCCTCATTATTTTTTCCTTCAACATTTACTGCACTCATGCTATTGAAGCTCCTGATGTTACATCAACATCAAACAGGTGTAAGTGAGATCAGAATCAGTTTCAATTCAGTGTAGCACTGCCTTGCAAAAAGCTATTCATTCTCACGCTTGGAAAGTGTTAAGTTCTCATCCAGCAGACAAATAAAATACTGGTTTTTATTTTTCATTGTCATAATAGCAAAGGGCAGGTGAGCTGATTTTGAGCCTTGGCTGGTGAATGTTCGCAGTGATTTGCAAAAGGGTTTCTAGAGATAGAATCAGAGACATCTACCTGCACATGAGAGTGCTTGGGCACTTGCATTAGCAAAACCTTAATGTATGTATCAGTAATGAAAATCTTAATTAAGAACGCTGCATCATTGTCCATGAACACTCTTTCTTTCTCTGTGTGTGAAGTCCTTTGTGTATTGCAGCATCCACCTGGTCCAGACAGACAGAGCCCTTGAAGAGTGTGTCTGGCAGATCTTCTCTTGATTATTAACGACTAGCAAATGACAAACTCTTACTCTTCTTTTGTCTCGACACTGATGCTCAGAATAGTAGAGCACACAGCATAACTTACAGGTTGTTTGGGTTTTTTTCTATTGCCTTTTCCACTTCGTTATTTTATTGGTGGGTTTCAAAAGCCAGTAGCATTGATTAGAACTGAATTACGTAGCTTAAGAGTTGCCAAAATGTGAACAGATACCTCTTTACCCAATGGTGTATCTTTTCCTTTAGAAACAATACGCTTGCCTAAGCCATGTTCTGTATGCACAAAAAGTATGCTAATGGGATGAGAAGACTGAGATTTTAATCTCCTTAAATTCAGGAAATTTAGAGTTAAGGTTCCCACAGCAACCTTACCTCTGCCCCTTGCTTTCAATAGGGTCTTTTACTGGATGATCCCTAGCTGTGGGCTTTCCAAGGCAGATAATACAGAGAGAAGACAGTGGGATGGGTAGGAACTGCTGAGTTTTTCCCCTGTAATTGTATTCCAGTGACATTTTGCTTGTCTGTATATTTTGATGTGGTTTAAAACATTCAGGAAACCTCTCAAAGTAAGGGACGTCCAATGGAGTTATACTGATAAAAGCACAGACAGTGTAAGGTAAGGGTGTATGCCTGCACACACACGTTTCTCTGTGTGAAAGCCCATCAGAGTTGGATCTTTTGCTTTCAGATGAGTCAGACTGTCTTCTCAGATTTATTGTCATGTCACTGACAGTGATAGTGTCTGTGGATGCACACCTGCACGGTAGGAGGATATATCCCAGGAAAGGCAAGAGCAGGAGGTGCTACTATTTACTTTGAGTGAGAAGCAGCTATGGGTGTCTCATCATGTCTGTACAAATCAGCACAGTTAAGCCTCATATATAAATCTAGACATGCAGCAACTTTCCTTTTGCAGAAATGTTGCATCTTTAGAAAGAGTTCCTCCAGCCTGACAAAAGAGTTCCTGCTGACCCCAGTAGCTCGTGCAAGGCATATAAGCTGTGTATGTCTTTACGTCATCATATAAAAAACTAGTTCTAACAGTGAAACCCATGTCATCCAATAATCAATCAGACTGCAGCTCCTGTTTCAGCCACTGTTACTATTCTCAAAACCAACACTTACTCCACTAAGACATCAAAACCTGAAATACTCCAGATTAAATGAAGTGTTTAAATTAGGCGAATGGCTGATTCTTATCTCCTTGATATCATATCAGTGCATTTCTATCTAGGCAGAATATAAGTGAGGAATCACCTCTCATCTGATCTGGTGCCATTCTATACCGAAATGCAAAGATGCAGTAATTAAAACTGTAGAAGTATGCAACGTCAAATTGAATTCGGAATCTTTATGGAAATTTACGGCCATCACGGTGGAGCACCACGTGTTGTGGGCAAGGGGGAACGATACAGTTGTCCTTGTCCCACCTTAAGTGCTACTTCCAAGGGTTTTTTTAAGAGTACATAAACCTAAGTCTGTACTAGTAGTGGAAGCATGATCCTGAAAGCAGACCATGCCAGCTACATATTTTCTGACCTTATTGGCAGCTATTGGCCCACCCAATAAAACTCGGTGTAACTAGCCTGGGCTTGGAGAGGCAGCCTTGAGCCACCCGCCAGCATCAGACAGGGCTGATGAGTGCACGGGTCTAGCCACTGCCAGTCTCTCCAGAGTGCATGAAGCAGAGCTGGGTCCTGTAAAAACACCAAGCTAGAGCTTTAGCCGTGCTCCTCAAGAGTGCATGTGCATATGCAGAGGGCACTGCAGGCAGGTCTGAGACTGACAGGTCTGAGTCTGTGCCCAGTGTAAACAGTATCCCCCAGTCCTCCCTGTTACAGCTCACATTGCAATAATAGTCTCTTTTTTTTCTGGTCATTTACACAATGAGTGTCTACAGATTGAAAACTGTAGCTCAGTGTCTGGGAGAATCTTTAAGAAAAGAAAAATATTTTAATATGGTAATAACCTTGTTTTTTCAAAACCAAATGGTTTTAAACATGGCAGTGCTGGTCCTTCTCTTTCAGGACTACGTATGTGTCAAGTTTGATGTTTTAAAACAAAGCTGTGTTATAATTATACAAGTGTGTTTAAAAAAAAAAAAAAAAAGCTTATGGAAAACTTAACAGCTGGAAACTGTTTTTTACATACTTGGATGACTCAAAAACAGCTGAATGGGTTGTTGCAAAGCTTTACCAAAAATGTCATTTCTGGATTGAGATGAGGCATGAGAAGTATCTGTTGAAAAGGTAACAGTTTCAGAAAGGTATAAGCAAATATAGACAGAGATTATTTAATTCATCAGCTTCCACTTACAGTTGTTATTGTAATGCTATAAAATAAAAGAATTCTTATTTATATAGTTTTTCAAAGATTTCAAAGATCTGTACTAGGCTTTAAGGAGCTAAGCTTTGTAGCTGTGAGGTAATCAAATCTTAGTATTTACGTTTCATTGGAATATCTCATATTCAAACAGAAAAACAAAGGCATGGAGAAAGGTACAGGGCTTGCCGGAGTTTACACAGAAAGAGGAGATGACCACGCTCAGCATCGGGGAGCACCCAGCTCATCTCTCCCTCCAACTCCCATTTCAGGCACAGCCAGGTCACAGGTGAAGAGCCTCACTCACACGCTGGGCTTGGGTACCCAGCTCCCTTCGTTCTGTCTCCCACTTCATTCCCAAAGGCAACTTCTGCCAGATTCTGCCCACAGCGCTCGTGAAGCTTTACTGTATTCAAGTATCGCCCCCAGCACACACTCCTCCTTCTCCCCCAGTGCTCCCAAGGGCTGTCAAGGTGAGAGAGATGGCACCAGAGACCTGTTCTGGGGTCTTATCCAGGGCACGGTCCAATCTATAACCCAATAACAATAATTTTACTGTTTGAAACCTCTGTCAGTGAATAAATACAATTTTACTGCTGCTTAGTTTGGATGTTGAGCTGTATTGGAGGAAACTGCTCTTCTTTCATACTGAATTTTGTTTCAGGGTGGTGTGTGTGAAAAATAACACAAATAAGAGTATTTTTGGATGATCATACTGAACAGTCAGCAAGAAGAAAAATACAGTATGGTGAAGGGAAATCTGTTTGTAGTAAAAGCAATATGAGCTTGTGGTTTGCTAACGAGACTGAGACATGAATTTTCACTTTAACCCTAGTGGTAAAACTCCCTCTGATGCTGAAGAAATCACTTGATCTCCTGTCATTGCACCTCAGTATTTTTCCTCTCTATATTAGTGGCAGTTGTGTCCCAGCTCACCAGAATACTGTTCCTCTTGAAGTTCAGTTATTATCAGAGGTTTTGTAGAGATGCTTTTCTAACCTAACAAGCCCACTCCTTGTCAACGTTCAGAGTGCCATTGTCTTACTTTTCCGATTAGACGGGTTTTTATGTCTTTCACTCTTTTTAGCTCAGCAGAACCACTGATTCTGGGAGGGAGAGCAAGACTCGGTGCTGCCTTGTGCATTATGCAGAAGATTTTTCAGTAGCAACACCAGGTTAAGAATTCAGTGCTGGCATTTCAGTGGGACATAAATATAATTTCATTTTCTAAGTGCAGCTGATCTGAGCTCCTTGGAAAAATGGGAATCATGAGACAGACTTAAGCTTGCTGGTTTTGCAGTAGCCCCAGATTTAGTTAGATTTAATCTGTGCACCTAAACTATGGATTCACATGAAGAAAAAACTGGAATTTAGCCATCTAGGAATGCCTAACTCCACCAATCCCCTCGGCACAGCAGGGTGCCATTGATCTGTTCTCCGTTTTTTGAAAGCTTTGGCTGTGTGCCCTACATATTGACCATTTTGCTCATGAAGGGCCTCAGTTTTGTTTTCCCTTTATGACTTGCCCTTTGAGGCACCTAGTATTGCTAGTGGTTCTCACAAGAAGTTGTCCTTGTACTCCTTCTGAAACCAGAATCACAGCCTAAACCAGCCTTTAACTGGTCATCAGGAAGAAACGATTCTCTTGTCATTTTTCTAGCAGCATCACTTCCACAGCTCCACGGATAACTTTCTGATCCAAAACTTCTCCACTACTGCATTTGTTTTGCGACTCTCATGCCTTAAACAATTCGAATGCTGAGCAGTGTTGCTATGCCTCTGTCTCCTTCTTGTATGTATATATCCTATGCATCAGGAAGTGGATCATTTTATCAGAGCTCACCAGATTTTGCTTTCTTGAGTCGTCTTTTAGATTGTACGATTTTTAAATATTAGTTGACTAGAGGATGGTATGTTGAGGTGACTGGATAGAAAAAAGAGAAGAATTAATAAAAGGCAGAAGTCAGTGAGTTAGGTAGGCTCTTGGAGATAAATCCTTCCCTGGTAAAAGAGTTACATCCTGTAAGGCCCAGGACAGTTCAAGTATAAGAGCTGCAAGCTGACACATTCTCTGCTTTCCAGCTGTTATGAACAGAACTTACAAAAAACCCACAACAAACCTTTAAATGCAATCACATTTCAGCTCTGATTTGAAGTAGGAGAAACAAACTAGAAACTAGTAAGCAGTCTTAGAAAGAAAGTATTTCCCATTATAGTCCATAAAAGAATTGGCATAATTTAAATAGCACAGGTACATATGGGAGGCATTTAGGAAGCAATAGACTCAGCAGGCTTTGTTCTTCAGCATAGCTGCCTTTGCAGGATTGCATCTTGAGTTGTCCCCATTTTTGACTAAAAGTTTTCAGGCTTTGTCAACTGAAAAAAAAGTATGGAGAGAAAACAGTGAAAATTTTTGTTATCTTGCCTAATTGAAACAGAAAAATTGGTCTGGCTGTTCTGGCATGAGAGGCAAGGCAGAAAGTACAGCCTCTCTATTTTAAACAATGTAAATTCTACAACCCAATTTGCACAAATGGAGCCGTGGAGGCAGGCAGGATGGGTTGTAAGAGAAACAGGCTGCAAGAAGCAGCAATGCCATCTCTTGCATGTCCCTAACAGTATGACCCTTTGATGCTCTATATGCACAAAGTTTTGCTGAGCTTGCATGGCAAGGTTGTGCTACGTGTGTATGTGGCCCACCTGCACATACATGTTATTTGTGAACCTTTCCCTCAGCCCATTTACAGTTTGCCCAGGGATTTGGCAGAGTTTTGCAGTATCAGAAAAGTCTGGCATGTCAGATGTAGTGATAAATGGAATTGGTTTGTATTGCAACAGGATTGATGGGAGGCTCAAAGTCCTGCTGTAAAATAAAAGGAGTTATTTGCCTTCTGTGTGCTGAAATATTTCTATTTCCCTCTGTTTTTTTCATTAGTGTATTAAGCTTTTGAGTTCTCCAGTAGTGAGCAAAATATTGTACCAAAATGATTATTAAAGAGAGGCTTGCCTCTTCGGTTACTGTGAGAAAGGGGTGCGTGTTACTTCTGTTGAAGGGTCTCAAGAAACTTTGGGTTTCTTAAGGTTGATCACCATTTCATTTTAAAATGGCAGAGGTGTGCACCCAGACAACACAGTCCATCTGATAATTCTGACTTAACCTGCAAAGCCTGAGGTCAGAAATTTGGTTAGATTGTCTGTGTCTCTCAGGTCAGGAAGTATTATAGTTCTGGTTTACAAATTTAAAAGGCAAAAATCTGTTTTAGTATTTCTTAAATGTCAAAACAACTCTCTGACCTCAAAAATTACTTTCTCTGTATACTTTTTGTGCTTTTAAGTAAAAAACGGGCCTTTTTCTTGGTGAAATATTGTAGCCTGTTAGTCATCAAATCTGAGGATTTAGGGAAGGAAAAGTGACATTAACTCATCTTTTCTTTCCCTTTGCCAGTGCAAGAATGGGTGTCATTCATATCAATGGCAGCTGGAGGGAAAAAGACTTGCTAACGTTTAACTATGCTTCCAGTTTATTTCCATAATGTACACTTTATCTTCTCCACTGCTCAATCCTCCTTCTGCAGCGTTTCAGACATCGTAATAATACCTGAGAGGGATGAGTTTCTCTGCTGTGTATCAGAAGTGACTTCCAGTGCCTCGATTTTGGTCTGTCCCCATCTAAGCACTGCAGGAAGGTAAAGGCCATATTTAGTGCAGCTGGCCAGTTTCATACTTCTGTAACTGATCATTCCTGACCCTTAATATGCTCGGTTGAACTTTGAGCAGCCCGTTTAGCTTACATATCTCCAGTATTCTCCTTTTATGTAAAATCATTTTGCCACGTCTTGTTCGGTGGTTTTCCCTTCTCTGAACCTCTGCCTTTCCTTCGTCCCTTCTCCATGCATCTCTTCTTCTCCCTCTTGCTTTTTCTTTTACAAAGCAGGCATCTGTTCCAAGCAGAGCAGAAGCAGCCTGTGGTTCTTGCTGTGAATGAGAAGTGGCATGGGAGGGAGCAGTTTGAAGCCCCTCTCTCCCCGCCCCCGGCCAGCTCCTCCCTCTTCCCAGGTGCTGCTGCTCTACACAACAGCAACTTCAGACCCTTTTGGGTCTGGTGTGATGAACCCCAAAATTTCTTACAGAGCTCTGGGCCTCTTCTGCCTCAGTTATCCACAGTATCTAATGTTAATCCATTCTGCAAGACTTTCTGCCCTAGGAGTTGCAATTACTGTGTAACTGCTGATGACTTAACTTTCCCTGGATTTCTGTGAAGTAGGGAGGTCATGGATCCCATAGGTCATGCAGAGGAAACTGAGGCACAGTATGAATCACTTCTTGATTTAACGGAACACCCAAGCACAAATTTCTTTTACTTTAAGGATTGTTCTAAGAGGTTTTTCTGATAAATCATTTGAAATGTCTGCCTGAAATAGCCTGCTGAAAAGCATTTTTAAAAGAACTGTGTGGTCTTTATAGCAACTGATTAATTAGGTTGATGACTTGATTAATACAGTTGTTATGTAGAGATGGAGAAACCGAGGCACAGCATGTGCTTAAGGTCATACAACCTGAGAGCTGATGGTCACGGAGTTAAGCAGCTTTCTTTTCATAGTATATTGAGGTTACATTCCTTCCTTTCTCCCCACAGTTGATCATTTAAAAGATTGAACAAGGCTCTTTGGAGAAGAGATTAAATTTGGAGGTGTTGGCTGAAGTGTTCCAAGGTGATGGTTATTCAGCCAGTTTACAATGTAGCATTATAAATTATTAAATATATTAAAATGTTAAAAAGTAATACCTGCTCAGTGATATGCCAACTTAATATAGAGCAAACACCTACTACTGATCTGTAGTTAAATTATTTAATCTAGAACTAATCTACCGTTCAAACCAGTTTTGAAAATGAAATAGTTCTATCGCTGAAAATAATTAATTGTTCAAACCCATAGGGCTAAATCCAGCAGTGACCTAAATGATAGGAGAGAATTACACGTCAGACACAAGCATGTGGGAAAATAAGTAACAAAATAATATATGTTGCCCTGGTTCTCTCTTATCCCAGCCATTATCATGCACTTTTGTTGGTAGGGCTTTTTTGCTGTGCTGGCTTTGCTCCTGGCTTCCTCCTTCCATCATTTGAGTTCCAGCACTTTTATGACCATCACACAGGGAAAGTTGGTAGAGGTTTACGTTGTCTTTGCCCTGCATCCATTTACACCCATTCTGTGACCCGGCACAGGGTTTGGGCCGTGGCTGGTCCTGCTGAAGAGCTTGGCTCAGTAGGGCTGACCCAGTGTCCGGGGAGGGGAGGTGCCTGCCAGAGCACTCCCAGCGACCTCAGTCCAATTGATACTGATTCACCCTGATGTTTTACAAGCAGATCTCAGGCCAGTAGACCTCGGTGATGAATTGTTTCCAACATCCCATTTCAGGGAAAAAAGCAAGCTCCTTTGAAGAAAAATAATAATTTTTTTTTTTTTTTCTCTCTCTCTCTCTCCAAATGCCTCCACAACATGGGGGAAAGGAGGAGAAGAGTAAATATTCAGCAGGAAATTGTTTTCCAACCTTCTTGGAGAAAAAAATTCTCCCCGTAAATCAAAACAAGATGGAGCCCTGGAGCCCCACCTGCTGACTTGTGGAAATCGAAAGAAGAAGGGGAAGATGCCTGGTCCTGTGCCAGGCATCAACTGCTGGGCTTGCAGAGCTGTGATGTTGCACTTAAAGCTCTAGGGGACCTGGAGCCAGCGCTACAAATGCAACAAAAACTCTTATGAGAAGGAGCCTCTTAACAGTGTTGAGCTGGTCTGTGATGGCCTCAGGAAATCCCCCTGGCTAGGCAGGGCCTTTTTATCCACTACATTGCTCTGACTCAAAGAGAAATCGCACGTAACCTCCTTGACCAGAAACTGAGCATGCACGTAGTCTGCAGCGTAGGGCTTTGCAATTTCCATATTTTCAGTTAATCATTTCCCACCTCCCACTCTGAAGAAGTCTGCCTTACCATTTTTTGCTGTCTCATTGCATGTAGGGCCCAATGCTGCAAGCACATGGCACGTCCTCAGTCATCAGGCTTTCCACCATCCTTCCTTTGTGGTCAGATCCTTAGCTGATGTAAACTGGCCTAGGGCCATTGATTTGAGTGGGGATTTTCACCGTTTGAGCACTCAGCCCTTTGATTCCCAGAGAACTACTCATTTTTAATAGCACCACAACTGACGCTTCTTGTTTTCAGGCTCAGGACCATCTACAAGCGAATGCTTGCGTATTAATTACAACAAAGAGCAAATCTACTTGACATTTGATTTTGTTTTTCTTGTTTCCTTGCAAGCTTGAAAATGAGCTGCTTTTGCCAAAAAAAAATCGAAATGCATTTCACACCTTTTTTTTTTAAACTTGAAATAGGCCCCTTGAAAAAACTGACATGTTAAACACCAGCAAGAAAATGATTATTTGGACATATGGCTCCTCTTCCTGAACTTTGCGGAGAGGTTAAATAACGCTCTTTCACATCTTAAAAGACTAGACTCCTGCTACATTACTAACATATTCTTATGTAATAACCCGGCACTGATGATACTTTATCCAGTCCCAGTAATGTAAGACTCATTTAGGGTTCGGTCAGTTATGAGGGATTTTTTTTTTTTTCACAGATTATCTTCTAATTTGTTCTTTTTCATTACTCTGTCCTGAAGTAGAATAGAGAATAGAGAAGATTCATACACAAAAATATCTTATGGCTCTGTCTTTCAGCAGAGTTTTGCACTGTAGAGATTGTTTCTATTAAACATTGCATGATTAATACAAAAGTAAAAACAAATTTTAAAACCCCACCCTTAAATGAAGACAAACTCATCCAAACCCATCCATTTACTTTTCAGGTAAGGCTGTTTCATAAAGCAAAAAAATTGTAAGAATTAAAATAAAAGTGTCAAACCACCTGAGATAATGAAATTTCACAGAAAGATTGTCATTACTTTTTGTCAAAACTGATGTTGGCAGTCATGTAAGGTCTGCAGGTACTTGCAGGATGCATAGTCATATAGGTGATCTGGACAGGAAACAGCAGCGCCCCATGGTGAAAGCATGTGAAATTTTTAAGATTGAGAATGAAACTTTTTGAAACTTTCTCATAAAGAACCAAGTTTTCAGAAGACCCACCTCAGTAGAGCTAATGGCTGAAGGGCCAGGACTCCTCCAGTCGGTGAGTGAGTGTGGGAGTCTTCCCTTCCATGTCTCCTTCATCACACCCTCAACCATCAGGTTCTAGAGTCAGCCTCTTTTCTCTGGCTTTGAACTAGAGTTTCTATCCTGGACCCAAGAAACTTCCCTAATAATATTTTCATGAAAAATTATGTCTACCACAAGTTGTTTCATGTTCAGTGACAGAGCTCTGCAGTGGAAAATTGTGGAATCATAGAATCTTGGAATAATAAAAATCAGAAAGGACCTCCTTAAGTCATCTGGGTTGAACCCTCACCCCTGCTCAAAGCAGAGCCAGCGAGGATCGTTTGCCTTCTTAATTGGCTTGTTTGTGTGTACAGCTATATCCTTCTATGTACCCATTTTATAAGTACTTATATCCTACTGTACATTTTTTCAATAACCGTGTTTCTGAAACTTGAGATTTTTAGAGTAATTTTAGGTTCTCTCATTGATAAGCAGAAACTCTTAATCAGAAGCTGCACAGGAATGAATGTGTAGCTATACAGTGACCCAATGTACCAGAGTCTTGCTGTGCCTGGTTCTTTAATTGCAAGACCACTTTGTTTAGTGACACTGGGTTGTAGGGCCTTAAATATGTCCCCCAAGTCATAAAATAATACAGTAACTGAGGACTGGCATTGACTATGCTTAGACTGAACCGTGTTCCTGGACAGAGGGGAGACCCCAGTTCTGCTCCCCTGCATTTATTGCTACTCTCTGTTGCACACAGGATGTTGAACTAGCTGGAGCAGTGGTCTAATCTGATATGGCAGCTCCTACATTTTTTTTTTTCTTTTAAGTGCTTTACTTACATGAATTAATTCTGAAAACACTCTTGTGACGTTAGTCATTGTTATGATTCCCATTTTAGAGACCCTGTGTCTAATTCTTAATTATACTAATTCTTCCTTATGCTGGTGAGGTTCCGGATCTGTGAAAGGGTCTCCCAAGTCAGGGAGATGGATTGCAGAAATGTCAATGGCAAAATGAGAGTTCATTGCCCTGTAGCAATTTTCTGTTTCTCTAAGGTTGGAGAGAAATATTGGAAGACAAGCATAAAAGAGGCTCTGTTGATTTGTACTAGGGGCTACGCAGAAGTTGCATAGCTCAAGCTTGTAAGAGGTGTTGTATTGGCCAAAATGAAATTATTGAGATTGTTGACACTTCTTTCAGTCTGGCCACAATCTCATCAAAAGAAAGTGAAAGCCACCTTTGCTGCCTCTTCTTTTCCTTTTATCAGAATGCATTGTCAGAGCATCAACACCCTACTCCCCCCAAAAAATACCCAACAAACCCAGAATGAGAGGCAGTGAACTTGAGGGAGGGAGGAAGAGACTGAGATTTGCCCAAGAATGAATAGCAAACCGTTTCAAAAATAGTCATGTGCTGAAACCAGAAAGATCTTCTATCTTTCTGTATGATAAAACAACCCATGAAATGTATTGCAAGATAATTAGGAGCAAACAGGCAGGAAAAATGAGTGATGTGCTCCTCTTCATGTCCTGAGCCGGTCTTGTTCCAGTCACCTTGCAAGATGCAGCTGTGTCTGTGGAAAGAGTAGAGGTGGTTATCAACCCTATCTGTCTCTTCTTTCCTCATGGCTTCACCCAGCCCAAGGACGTGATGGACAATCATATCTGCTGCAGAAAAGAGACAGAATTCTACACCCTCCTCTGGCTCTTTGGCTTCCCACTCTATTTATATCCAAGTCATAAAGAGAAGGTGGTGTGTGCAGAGTTGGAACCCTTGCAGCTGTCCCTGAGACAAAACTAATGGTTGGGTAGAGAAGCCAGAAGCCCTCAGCGGGGTGATTTTAGTGGGAATCTCACAGTTTGGCATACTGAGGCTGTGCAACTCCCCAGACTGCTGGCAATTCTGTTGTTTGTACAAAGGTTTTGTCTTGAATAAGGAATATGAAATAATTGCAATTTTTACTCAGCGCTGAGCCTATGGAAAAGCCTACAGAAACAAGACATCTTTAGATAAGACAGATTGGAGGCAGAGGCACAATACCTGTCACCTCCAAATGCAGGAAATAAGATTTGTGAATGTGTGACGGGTCCAAAGTTAGAAAGAGGGATATATAGCGTGTTTCACATCATCATTTAGAACAGAAGTGGGGCAGATGTCCGCTTTAAAGTTCTTCAAATCAAAATTATAATTGTCTTCCCATGAAAGTAGGAGAGAAAATTAAGCCTCCCGACACCCTGAGATACTTACGCCTCTTTCAAAAATCATCGAATAAAATACAACAGAACAGAGTAGAATAGGCTGAATATAACACATGATGCTGTTTAAGTAATTTTAATTTTGGAGCAGAGATGCAATCTGATAACAATATGGGTCATGATAGAGGGTAGAGAGCGAGGTAGAGAGCTAATGATTTCAGTGTTTAAAAGTCTTCTGAGGCCTTCACAATAAGCATCCATATAAACGCACAGAAAACATGTCACCTGCAAAAGTCACCCCCTCATGTATCTGCTTTTTAACCAGGGATCAGATTTCCTTAATTTGTTGTGAAAATTTGTTGTGAGAAATGACCCAGTGCAGCTGAAGAGGAAGCAAGACAGGAGTCTTGATCTTCTTGTGTCTTCTAAACCAGATGTTTTATAGAGTTCCCCTAGGTTGCACTGTTGCTTTTCCAGTGAAGGCAAGAGGATTGCACTGGTGCCGATGAGGGCACAGCTCACTTTTCAGCATCTTATTGCTGGGGGCAATTGCAAAAAAAAAAAAAAAAAAGGAAGAAAAAAAAAGAAGAAAAATGTCTCTTGTAGCCCAAATCACAATATTTCATTTTTTTAAAAAAACAGAAGCTCTTCCACAAAATAGGCCATTATATTTGGATTGTCTAAGAGAGACAAAATATGGACCTCCTCTGATGTTTCCATTTTCATTTCCTTATTATCAGCAAATGTCTGAAAGGGATTGTGTTGCACAGTGTCAGTAAAAGGTGCTTTAGGAACCAGTCTTGGACATTTGATGTAGTGTTACATGGGAGGGGCTAGTTCTGGTAATCAGTGCAATAGGAAATAATAGTTTGTTTGTTGTGCCCCAGAAAATCAAATTGTATATATGGCAGAAATGAAGTAGGTTAGATGCAAGGCACGGTACCTTTCTCACCTAACATATAAAGATGTCTACCAAGCATAGTGGTGGAAGTTAGGAATGCATACTCAAAAGATAAGCAAGGAGTAGATGTCTGTAATAGGTGGACTTTCCAGTCTTTTCCTCTGATTTCTTATGTACTGATTGACAACCGTATATTCACCCTCTCCAACATGCTGTGCTGGTTTACATCTCTGAACAAAAAGCACAGACTCACAGCTGTTTATGAAGACAAGCCAATAAATCTAGAGGAATATATTTATACAACTTACCCTGAGATTACACAGTTAAACACCATTTTTTCAGGTAGACAGAGCTCCTTCAGTGCAAAGGAACCAAATTCCTCTCCATGCCACCCAGATCTGCTGATTTTCCATTAACGTCAGCTCATGTCAGCCATACTGAGTGTTACAAGTACACATACAAGAATACTTGATGCACATTAAAGGAGGAAGTACTCTGCCATTCCCAGGTCCTTCCCAGTCTGCTGCTGTTTTGTGTCCTGCTGCTGGCTGGTGTAATGCATGTAGAAGTCACAAAGTGAGGTGGCTTTTCCTTTCATAAGTCCTGCCGTTTGTCAGTGACAGGACTCATAAAGTCAATTCTCATAAAGATCTGTTCCAATTCTGTAGCTGCGCTTCCTTCGTATGGAGCGGGTGTCATACACTTGAGCTTGAAAGCTTGCTGCAGCACTGATTGCCTTTTCCATTACAAACAGCAAACTTCATTCAACTGATCAGACCGAGCTTTCAGTTCTCACTTCTTTGGCTAAACCTCCCTGATAAAGAATGATTTATATGAAGGAAGAGCAAACAGGAGGATGCAATGCAAAGAGAGAGATCATCATCATTTGCCTAAATTAAAATCTGTGATAAAATGTCAGGAGGGGAAGATGATATAGATTTTTTTGGACCTGCTCTTGGCCTTTTGCATTTAGGCTTCAGGTCTGCTGCTGGTTGATATTCAGGTAGAAATCAGGAGGTCTTTGACTTGTGTAGCTTCTAGTAGAAGGCAACCTGCTGAGAGCAGGACGTAACAGTAGCACTTTTGATTTGGGGATCACCGTATCAGGAACACATGCTAATAAAATATGTGCCACATAGTAAAAACTCACCTGGGTGAAATGCTGCTCCTTCTGATATCAATGGAAATTTCCTTTTGACCAGGGGTTGCTATGGCAGCAAGCACTGGAAATGAGAACAAGGACATTTTGATATGTCTACACTGTGGATTGCAAATTATGATACCCGAGTTAGTTTTAAACAGTCTTGCAAGAAGTGGTCTAGTTAAGGCAGCCTGGAACGCCACGTGGCCTAATTTACCATGCCAAGCAGCTTGCTTTCCTCTGTGCTCAGGATCCGTCTGTGCCTGGGGCAGAGCAGAGGTGAAGAGGCGTTTGAGAGGATGCTCATTGTAGGGCAATGGGATGAGGAACAAGAGTAGTTCACATGGGATGTGACGAGGAGGAGTGTAGGGAGGGAGAAATAGCATGAGAGCTAGAAAACAGGAGGAACCACAGTCCATGGAGCCAACTGAGTAGAGGGGATGGAAGCAAAACCAGCAGCAACAGAAGAGATGCAGGTTTGGGGGTCCAGGGACCAAAGGGTCTCCTTCCCTGGCAGTGCACTTTGCTGTTCTCCTTGGAAGTCAGCCTGGGGGTCCTGACTCTCAGCATTTCTGTCATCAGGAAGACACCATCACACACACACCCCCCACACACACCCCCCGAAGGAAGTTTCCTTGCACTCTTCCAGTGGTTGATCACCTCACAAGCACTGTTCTACTCATGCTGCCAGCTGAAGTGGTGAAGTTCTGTATTACAGCTCCACAGGTGCTAACCTGCCTCAGCATCAGCAGCAACATGGAATGGCATTCGATTTTTAAGTTGGCTTTAAAAGAAAACCCTGAGAAATTATATTGAAAATGCATTGCTGTTAATGTTATTAAGTCAAGCACTTAAAAGTTAGGAAGTGCCACAGTTAACATTGTCTGTGCAACTTTACTGAGGACCCCTTGTACCCTTACCATAGCCTGTAATTACATGACTGCACACTCTTCCAGTGAATCCCTGCATCAAGTGGTCAGGTCCTCAGCATACTTCATTAGAAACGTACCCCAGAGTTGTTTTGCACCCTGCTGGATTATTAGTTTGGTACTGACCCAGGGAAAAGGAAACTACTTGTCTGTGTCACTGTGCTCTACAAAATCTCCTCATCTGGAAAGGAGTTGAGGCCTTTAATAGCACTGTATTTCTCTGAAATTTCTTTTTCTGCTCCTTGGTAGCATCTTACCTCACATAATCCCATAATATTTCAAATGGGAGCAATTCATATTTTGGGGAGGCTGGGGAGACGACTCATAAATAGCATTTAACAGACCTCATTAAGTCCAATGTCCCATTTGCTTCTGCAGTTCATCCCTCTCCTATTGACCCTGGTTAGTTTTTCTTGCAATCTGTGCTGAGTCAACGGGCCCCAACGGGCTGGTGGGCAGATGCGACGCAGCCACCCAGCACGTGGCGTTTTAAAAGGTGGAAAAGGGCAGGAACCCACCTTTTCCCACAGCAGAGGGTGATGGAAGTTCTGAACAGCGTTGGTACCTCCCATCACCTCTCCATTAATGGTGAAACATAAAATCTGGTGCTACCTTTGCCTGGAGACGTGTGCAGAAAAGATGATGAAATTAACATAGAGAAGTTGCTAGAGCTTCTATCTGTCTTTTGTTTCTTCTTTCTTTAAGCATCTGTACCCAAAATGCAAAGTGAGGGGGGAATCCCAGCGCTCCCTCTTGAAGGCCAGCACTCAGCCGTGTTGTGAATTCCTCCTCTACTTTCTTTTCGTGCTTTTGAGCAATGCTTGCAGGTTAGCTGTGCCCATTTAAAAGTTTATATACAACAGATGTTCACAGAGCTGATCAGGAATTACGGATTTACTGCTGTAGCTGCAGCCCTCTATGAAATAGAGTGTATTTAAAACACAGAGAATATACCTGCCTCACGGAATAAATTCACACACACTCCTCTTACTGCCATTAGCTTGGGAGGGGGCATCAGAGCCCTTATGCCCTGAAACCCAAAGCAGATCTGACAAGGGAAAGTTCTGGCAGAGCAGAGGGGGTGATGGCTGGGTGCTAAACATGCTGGCAGCTCCCTCTCACAGCAGCGTGTTACCTGCTGCCTTCCTTCGCAGGGGGAGAGTCCGCCTGCCCCCCCCACCTTTTTTCTAAGCAGACTTTGCTGAAGTATCATAAATCTCTGCCTTGCCCTCCACGCAGCACTGCTGCTGTGCTGGTTATCGGCAGGATTCATCCATTTGACCCGCACTCCGTTTGGCAGCCCAGGGTAGAAGGAGTAGATTGTTTTGCCACCTGTTTTGGGGTGTAACTTCTCCCCTTCCCCAAGGCCTGGGACTTGTCTAGTCCAATCCCCAGCATGCCTTTATGACAGCATCTCCATCTGTATCCAGCAGGTACTCAGTTTGTCTGTGTCTCTGCGGACGTGCGTGGCAAGCATGTGCTCTCGGAGCTCGTGGAGTTCCTGAATCGTAACATTCCATCTCCCTTCCCCACCCCACAGGACAGGTGGGCTTGGAAGGCTGCAGGAAGGCGGCAGGTGCTTATTTCAGCAAGAGCTGCGGTGGTGTGTAAAAAAGAGAGGGAAGGGATCTCGCAGCTTTTTGGAGAGGGCCTCTGTATAATGCCATTTGAATCAGTACTTTTTGTTTGGTGGTAAGTTTTAATAGTTATCCTTTGAGGATTTTCCCGGCGAGCTTATCTGAATACACCAACAGTCTTTTTTGTAATATTCGCATTTCCCCTTTGGTTCAGCCGAGCCCACTGACAGATCATTCAAATTCAATTGTTTTATGTCTAAGCCGAACAGCTAATTAAAGTAGGGATGATTAACCTGACTGGCAGTGTCGCTCTCTCTCCCTCGCTCTCTCGCTCCCTCCCTCCCTCCCTCCTGTTCCAATCAGTCTTTTTCTCACACTCTCCCTCTCTCTCTCTCTCTCTCTCTCTCTCTCTCTCTCTCTGTCTTTTGCTCTACTGTGTGTGTGTGTGTGTGTGTGTGGTTTTTTTTTTTCCTCTCTCCTAAACGTGGTCTGCTTGCTGATGGCAGAATGGCACTCGGAGATTTGTGCATTGTGTCTGGTTTCCTACGGGCAGGCTGACCCAGTGCCTCTAGGGACTTATCAATAGACCACTCAGAAGAGACAGAGACAGGAGAAAGGAGGAGGGGTGGGGGGGTGGGGGGGGAGAGAGAAAGAGAGAGGGAGAAAGAGAGAGAGAGAGAGAGAGAATCAATATCAAGAATAGAAGGAGCTCCGAAGCCATTTTTTTTTTTTTTTTTAAAGAAGTATCAGGACTTGGGAAGAGGGTGACAAAGAAGGTTTTTCAAAGAGGCAGTGGAGGAGGTTCTAATAAATTTGGAAGGAAACAGTTCCCTGTCTTGGGAAAAAAGGAGAACTCCTGGCTGATTAGCATTCACACCAGGTATGAGATGTTCCCTACCCCTTATCACTGTCGCAACCGAGATGGAAAAAAGCTTTTCTATTTTTTTTTTCCCCTTTTTTCTTTTTTTCTTTTTTTTTTTCCTTCCTCCCCCCCTCCCTCCCCTCTGCTCTTTAAGGAGACGGAGCGAGCGTTTATTTTGGTATGTTGGTTGGTGGTGGCAGGGGGAGCGTGAGCCGTGGGCATTTGTGTGCTGGGAGCAGGGAGAATGGAAGCAGGGCAGCGGGGAGGGGGCGGGTGGGAGAAGAGCCGGGAGTGTGTTACTGTGTCTCCTCTTTGTGCACCCCTTGGGGGGGTTACCCAAGTTCATTTCCAGCAGGTGGATTTAGACAGGGAGTTACTTAACGCTTGACCGCCAGTTTTGAAAAAAAGGAAAAAAAAAAAAAAGGGAAAAAAAAAAAGACCTGCTTCCTATGTCTATTAAAGGAAGCTCCAATTTTTTCCCTCTCTCTCCTCTCTCTTTCCTCTCTTCCTAACCAGACAGCGGGAGGGTTTCTGGCTCCTCGCCAGCCCAAAAGCCTCTAAGTGTTTTGCACTTGTTTCAGGGAGCCCGGGGATTTTTTTCAGCATTTTCACTAGAGAACAAAGAGTTCTTTACAAAGGAAGGGGGAGAGCGAGCTTAACGCCTGAGATATGTTTTTCTATTTTTATTAGGGTTCCCCCCCCCCTTCCTAAAAAGAAAGAGAGAGAAGCAAAGCACAGAATGTGTGGCAGCAACAAAATAGATTGAAAGGAAATGCAGTTCCCTTACCTCCAAATTATAATTTGGAATTAATAAGAACAGGAATGGAAGGGGGACGAGACCAAGTGAGTTTGATATGTTGTTCTTTTCTCCCTGTTTTTAAACTCTCTCTTTAAATCCAATTGCTGTTTTGCCAACTTACCTAGCTTTTTTTTTTTTTTTTTTTTTTTTTTTTTTGGCATGAAAGTTATACTGCAAACAGTTTCTGTTTACTTAAAAAATCAAACAACAAATTCTTACTGGGGGGGGGGAAAAAGAGGGAAATGGGGTGGTTTCGGTAGAAAAGAAATAAACGAGAAATCTTTCACTTTTTGTCACTTAGAAAAAAAGTTGGTAATGGCTTGTTGAAGCTAGGATCCTAAAATACAGATGGGGCACTAACGTCTGTGTCCACGGACCCAGCTTTTCCCTGACCATCTGTCTAAAAGTCACCTCTCATTGGCAGCTCAAATGATTAGTCGGAGCTCAGGGATTTTTTTGTTTGTTTGTTTGTTTGCTTGTTCCTCCTGTTCGGTGGGACCCTCTCTCAAATGGCTCCATTTCACCCTCTGAGTTTAGTTCTTTCATTGAGCCCCAAATTGAGGATTTCAGGATAGACCTCCTTGCACTGTAGATTTTTTGTTCTTCTGAATGTATTTCTTATAGATATACTCTTTGTCTATTTGTACGTGGAATAAGCAAACGTAACATAGAAGGGAATAATGCATCACATTTAAAAAGATGTTTAGATTGGAATTTTATTACATATAGTGTATAACATACAGGATATCTTCTCTACGGTGTCTCCTGTACAATAGTTAGGATGTTTGGGAATATATAATGTTGCAAATTCAGTAGCTTAAGGAAATGCTTTCTTAGCCAAATTTTGCCTTCCTTCCTTTATTGATTTGTATTTTCCTGGCTTTGACAAATTACCAGTCTAAAAACTGCATCACATAGAGCAGTGCTACAGAAGACAAGAGAGGAAGCTGTAGATTATATCCCCCCCCTAAAAATCAGAAGCGCACAATATACAGAACTAGATCAAATTATTACAGAGTTATAACGATTGTTTCTGGATGCAGGGCATTATTACTACAATACCTTGATTTTTATATTCATGCTGCAAGCTTCCCTCAGAAGAGGTCGTCTGTTCCAGCTACACAGGTATCACATACGTGTCTGTGGCACTGTTTTTAAGCAACATCTACGCATTGTGTAAGTGTACACAGAGAATTACTCCATTTACATCTCCTCATATGATGAACAGGGAAAAATCCATTCTTGGGCTTCTGCCCGCGCCACTTTAGGTACGCTACTACCCTACAGTGGCAGAAAAGTCCTGCAGGATACAGCCTGTCCCTTGCAAAAGTGAAGGAAAAACGTCCACGAGAAGTGAAACCAACAGTTAAAACATAGTTTTGTTTTCGTGCCAGTATCTAGTCTGGGAGCTTGCACCCTTCCAGCTCCATTAGCCAGGGCTCTTCCTTCCTCAAAGCTGTGGTGGGCACAGTTTCCCCAGCAGAAGCTGGGGGTGGGGAGGGTGGGGGGGTGTCATCGTGGCCTCAAGTCCCCTGCCCTGAGTCCAGGTATACCTTCGCTGCAGGTCACCCAGGTGCTCTTCCTTTTCCAGGGGGGACAGCAATCCTGGTGTTGAGTCGAAAGTACTTTGCGGGCTCCCCAGTTTAATGTGAAATGCTTGACGGAGAGGGATGGACCACCAAAAAGAGCTGGTCGTTCTGTTGGCAAACATAACAAATAGAGGAACTTTTGGCAAATTACAAATGCCTTCCTTTTATTTTAAATCCTCGCTTTCCTTATTCCTCCAGAGAGTTTTCCCAACTCCTGATGTTTTTCATGGTCTGTATGTTTTCTGTGACTTTTCTCTCTTGCTCTCTCACTCTCCAAAAAGGAAGAAAAAAAAAATAATCACAGGAAAAGTAAACAAAAGAGCACAGAAATGGGACTTGGCCTTTGAAGTTTTCCATAGGATAAGCAGTTTCATTTTATTTCTGCCTGAATCTTTTTTCTCTCCCCCCCCCCCCCCCTTTCTTCTTTTAAATCTAACATGTTTTCATGAGCATTTTTTATGTGCAACTGTGGAGATGGTGACAGAAGAGGGAGGGCATAACAGAGCTGAAACCTAGATTTAGCCCCCCTCAGTCTCAACTAGAAGGCATCTTCCAGGGGCTGTCACTGCTTCCAGAAGTAGGGAGAAAGACGATAGCTGTCTTTTGGGGACTCCGCAGACCTGACCTGAGAGTAGCACATTCACAGTACAGGAGAGAAGAGAGAAAGGGGAAAAAAAATAAAAAATAAAAAGAGGGGAAAGAAAAGCTCTTTGAGCAATAACACACTGGCTCTTTCTTCCTGCAGGCAATCCGCTCCAGCTCCTGGCGACGTGTCCTGCACTATCAGATATCATATGACTCTTTATTTGGACTCCCGTTAGCAGTATGGGCCTGTTAGGAGGCTGTTTGTTTTCTTTTCCTTTCATTTCCTTCTCCCCAGTTTCCCCCCTATTTTATGTGTGCCCGTGCAAGCGTATCCCTTTTATAATCTCTCTTTTTTGTGCTGAAGCTTTATAGACATTAAAAAAAAAACCAACAACAACAAAAAAAAAACACAAACAAAAAAAAACAAACCAAACAACACCTTAATCATTTCCCAGGGCTGGTTTTAATCCTCTGCCAAAATTGAAGTTCATTGTCGAGTTGTAAAAATAAATAACACCTTTCGGTTTTATTTGTCTCTTTTACCTCTTCCTTCACCCTTTCTGGCACTTGTCAGTGTGTCTGTACGCCCTCGTGTATGTCCCTCTGTCTCTCCTGCCTGAGTGGGTGAAGTTGGGATACACCTGTGTCAGCCTAAGGAGTAGCACAGAGCTGCCTGCTGCCCCTCCTGCCACTCCACGCTGTTCCTTTCACTTCCATAAACTTTCCTCTGTTTATTTATTTATTTCATTTTGGGCACCTTCTCCACTCCGAGTTTGAAAAGCCGTCAGGTATCGATCCCTGTGCTGGGTTATTCTGCATTTAGGTGAGCAAACAGGGCAAGTTAAGGCTGTAAGAAAATGCAGGGTTGTGCTGAAAGAATAGAGAGTGAAGCGCAAGGTAGAAATGAGATGTGCTTTGTGTATGCCACCCATAAAAGTTTCCTGTACCAGAACACTGGTGTCTAATAATAGGATGGAGGGAGCCAGGCAGCAGCTATCAGAGGTGTATAGCCGAGTAGCCTTATGACAGCACTATTTCTCCTACCGAGTCACATCTTTGTTAAGGGAGATGACTTTTTTTTACCTATTTGTGCCATCTCTAACAATACATTATTTAGATGAGCACCACTGCAAAACTTTTTGCCTGAAAATGCAAAGTCACGTCAGCAGAAGCAGTGAATTGCTATCAAATGTATTGAATCGTTGCAGGGAAAGGGCCTGTCTTTTCAAAAGAGAGGTAATGTTTTGTTTTGATACTTTCCTATGCATTGTTTTAATTTCTGGTTTTTGAACTAAGGATTTGTTTTGGCAATTGTTAAGAATTGATTTTTAGAGGAAAAGGGGGGAAAAATCCTTAAAAACATTCCAGAACGAGAGGGTTTGAAGGGGGGAGATTTAGGTTTTTTGGGAGGAATTTAAAGTGTTCGGGTTTTTGTTTGTTTGCTTCAGTTTTGTGCAACCTGAATTGTAATATACTTTGGCAAGCAAACCAGAAAATGAGCTTTTTACACAACTTTGCTCCCTCTGTAATTACTGCTGTATTCTTATGGAACTCGGTGGTTTTTTTTTTTTTAATATGAATTTGGTAAGATCATCAAAGCTGAAATCCTGTTTGCACTGTAGAACACAAAGGAGTTAGTGACACTTTCTGACAGAGGTAGATGCTTTGGCTGGCCAGTCCTTCCACCAACTTGCACTGTTCTGCAGCTGGCTGTGTGTGGGCCCATCGCCACGCTCCAGGGGAACGTACGGGCAGATTTAGTGTTACACGATTTATTATATTTTTTGTGCTGATATTCCTCCTAGCATAGCTGAAGATCTATAAGTTTTAGCATTTCATCTCGCGTGTATACTTAGGCCGGTGTACAAAAGCAGTCTTGTAAGTGAGGCAAATACAGACTAGAGGCTTTTTGTTACGAATCCAGAAACAACTGTATTTCAGTCGTACTGTAGGTGTGTTGAACCACATCGAGGGCTCTCTGCTAGGTGGTGGTGTTTCTTACATCTCTAACTGAGACACCTTCCTGCCGAAGTCAGTGCAGGTTTTCCTCAGGAAGGGTTAATGAAAAGCAGAGCTAGAACATCAGGATTTGGGGTGATCCCCTTAAGTCAGGGTTGGAAACCAGACACCCCAGAACGTGTCAGTTTAACGGTTGGACTGCATGGTCTTCAAGGTCCTTTCCAACCTAGTTGATTCTCTGATTCTGTGTCCTTGCACAGCCCAGAGTCCCTCTGGAGCACACAAGGCGCGCTCGCTGTAGTGGAGATGCTACAGCTGAGTTGACCCCTGCAGTCTGAAACTTTATTTGTATCTACCTCAAGTTCCTTTAGAAAATTTCCAATCTCTCTTCTTTGCTCTCAACAGCAGGCCGTTTATTTTCATTTAGTTTTTTGCCAGTTATCTCAATGAAGACTAAGAGACTCTTTGACCAGAACCAACATTTTGAGTCATCTTTCCTTTTCTCTCTTCCTCTAGCAACATGCAACCAGCTTTGCTTTAACGTTTTATGCTTAGGCACTCTCATGATCCTGAGGAAGGAATTACAGACTTTGCTGGAAGAAATTTGGTTTTGAAATAAGTGTTACGAATGTTTAAAAATTGCATGCTGTTCGTGCATGGTACGTGATATTCCCTGTTACTCTATACGTGCTCTGAGCAGTCCTAGCTGTGGGTATTTATTTGTCAGCTCATTCTGGTTGCCGCCCGTGAGTTTAGTTGACTTGACAGTCAGTAAACAGCTCAATGGTAAGGCTGAAGTTCGAGAGTTATGTAAGTGCGAGGCAGAAGGCTTCTTTCAAGTTTTTGGCCATTTCAGTGGATTGTTGCTCAGCATCTTTATTCAAAGTAAAAACCGTTCTCCTCAAACTTCTTTGACTTCATGTCTGCAGAGTAGATTATTCTATTTCAACGTTATTATAAGCTCAAATAATGATAAAATACATATTTAGCTACCTCATTAAATAAATATAGTGAAGAGCTGTGGGAAGCTGAAAGCCAAGTGCTGCAGCTAATGTCTGGGAGTGTGGCTCTGGGCTGGGCAGAGAAGGCCAGGCTTGTTGCTGCTGAAGTTTTGTTAGCATAACTTGGACTCGGTGGAATTGCACCAAAGTTGTGTTTTGACTTGGCTTAACTTCACTGCTTTCATCTGACTTTTTTTCCAAGCCAGCCCAATCCGGATCTTTTCAGCGCTCGGGAGGGTGATAGCCAAGGGACAAAACAGCTTGTCTAACACATGTCTCTTTAGTGCACCAGTGTGTGGCTTGTGAGGCCTCAGACTGGATCACCACTGTCAAGAGAAATGCATTTTCCTACAGCGTAATAACTTGTCCTGCTGCTTTCAGATGTCAGAGATCCCCAGTTCAGCACTTGGTGAAAAGGTCTGCTCTCAGAAGAGGTTTCCCTTCCATTTAACATTTCATTAGCGCATGCAACTCATGCATATGTGATGTGGACAGTAGGAGGAACAAATTCTGGTTTATTTTTGCCAGGATGCATGTATTTATTCTATGTCTGTACTGATGTTCTGGTGAGATGGTATTTCAACCTAAACACCGCTTTCAGTGGCTTACCGCTAAAAAATGAGCTGAGTTGAAATGTCAAATTGTTGTTCCAAGCTCAGAGGTGAAGCTTATATTATTTTGGAAAGTATGAGGAAAGTCATGGTTACTTTTTTTTCTTTTTTAATGTGCATTGGGCAGTCACACTAAGACAGGAGCATTTTCTGATTAACTAATTACTGAATCCCATTAATTTTTCCATTCTCATTCTATTTTTAATTTTTCATGTTTCTTCAATACAAAATGAAAATTATAAGGAGCTAATTTCCTTAAACTAATTAGACTTAGAGTTTTAATCTCACAAAACCCAGGAAATTCCAAACGATGTTTTTTTGTAACTCTGCCATGTTGCACATGCCTCTCTCCTCTTTGAAACCCTTGTATTGGCCTTCAAAAAATCCTGGGAAAACACTCAACACTTGCCTGAGCCAGCCTTGTCGGTCCAAACCCTCCTGAACTTCTGGCACTTTTAGGCATCCAGATCCAGATTTTGTGATTTGAGCTCATCACTTTTGAAAATAACAACATGGAATTTCCAGACATTTCTTTGTATGAACTTAAGATTTTTTTAAAAAATAATTAATAAATCAGAGTAACTCTGTTTCCACTGAAGCCAGCACAAGCAGAATCCACATCCTCTGGGTAAAATTTCTCATGGCACTTTCCAAAACTTGGTTTTTGCTCAGATGGCCTTTTCAGTTTTGACCATATGGAGAGCAGTTAAGTTAGTTACATAGTATATTCTTTAGGCAGTCCTCTGAATAGGACTCTGAAAACTCTTTGACCTGTTAATCTCAACTACATATCCCATAAAGCCTAAAGAGCTAGCGTGAGAAATAATTTTTGTTCCCTCCTCCCCGAAAAAAAGGGTTGTAATGATTTCTTTGGCTGGAGAATCAGGAAATACCAGCGAAAACTCTGTGTAGGAAGATGCCAGAGTCATCTTCAGTGAGAGATCAGCTGTTCTTTTTATATATATATATATATATATATATATATGTTTATTTTGTTTCCGACTTTTTTTTACTCGACTTCAAATATATCCTCACAATTTTCAGAAGCCACAGAAAATCATCAGTACAACAATAACCCTGTACAGCTGGAAAGAGCAGAACAGACCTGATCTGAGGCAGCCTTCCCCACTAATGAGACCAGCCAGCAAGTTGGTTTCAAGCTTTAGTTTGTGCCATTACCTGTGCACTGCTGAAGCACCAGGGTGTACCCTACAAGGAATCTTCCTCTCTATAACCGTTTTTCCCCTCCTGGTCCAATTCTCTATCTTCTATTTTCGTTAAGTTCTCAGCAGAGTCGGGGGAAAATCTCTGTCTGGCAAGCATGGAAAAATAGACTCTCTCTGAGTAGAGTCTCTACTACTCATATAGCTAAAAATTCAATCCATCACTCAATCAAAAAAAAAAAAAAAAAGATATATAGTGGAAAGCAAAGGGGAACATTTATTTGCAGCCTATTCATTTTATATTATGCTCATGTCAGAGAGCGTAAGACTGTTCTGGTGCTTGCTTTGGAGGACCTTTGTGAAACTCTGTAGAGCTGCACAAAGCAAAGTCAGCGAGTGAGAAGCAATCTTGTTCCTGATCAAAATGAAGTAATGTGCCAACTAATGATGACAGAAACCTGGAGAGCTATAGGTGCTCCCTTTTGTCTGAGATATAAAATAGAGATTCAGACCGCTGTTAAAGATTGCATAATGTCCTGGCTAAATTTCAATGAAGGTAATTGTGTTTGGCCTCCTTGAGTTCCCTCTGAAGTGTCAGTTGCACAGGGCAATATTTGCTTCCTGGCCTGAACCATACCGTAAGGGTATGGAGCATAGTTAAGCAGCTGCCACCTCTCACTCCAGGGATGGCTGTATTAGTTCAGCGTTGAGTGAAGTAACCCCTTTGCAATTTGATCAATGCCTGAATAATGGCACCAGCAAACACTGCTTTTCTATACCTTCATTTGTCTCAAAATGCTTATTATAGAAACTAATGGCTTGGGCCTCTTCCCCTCAGCGGTCTGGTGATATTTGTAAGAACTGTTTCCATTTTGCAGATGAGGAAACTGAGGCACAGAGATTCTTGAGTGACTTTTCTAAGTTCACACAGCGAGTCAGTGGCAGAGCCAGGAGGATAACCTGTGAATCCTGGATCCCAGTCCCATGCTCTAACCGCTAGGAAATGCTACCCCTCTGAATGTAAGTTATTGTCATTAAGATGTGGTTTATCTTTCATGTGAGTCGCCATCTGTTATATTGCCTACTTGCTATTAGTTACGAAAGCTATTCACATTTTAAACTGTTTTGCATTCTCACAGCTACTTAAGCCCACAGTAGACTTTTTGACAACAGTAACAGCACTTCTCATGTGAAAGAACTGGACAAATATTAACTCGTGTTTTTTCAGTAAATTTTTGCGATGCCATAAACCCACAGTTTAGACTGAATTTAAACAGACCTTGAAAAGTCCACGTATTTGATGCTGGTTGGTTCCATGTCTGTCAGTTGTACCATAGTTAAGACATGACTGTACATTCTCATAGATATGATTAAGAAGATAAATTTCTAAATGGTAATTTAATGTAAATTGAGTCATTGATAACTTCATGTGTCTTGGGCCTAACAGCTCCGTGGCTGCCTTTGAACATGTAGTAGAAAAAAATGTATTAATCTTGAGCTCTTAGTGATGCTTCTGGGGACCTCAGTGAGCCAAGGAGAACTAGGTCAGTTTTATTGGAGGCAGTCTGGAAAAGCCCTGAGCAGGAGCTGGGGCAGGAACTGGAGCTGTAAAATGAGAAAAGGCTCTTGAAAAGTGAAAGTTGCTCTGTTTTTCTGTCTGTGTACAGATGGGTGATAGGAGAATACATTAATTTAGATCCTCACAATCACCATTGTTAAGGCAGCCATGAAGCCCCAGCTTGGGGAAGGGTAACCACCACAAACAGGGAGAAATATCTTTGTAGCTGAAGACGGAAGGAGTTGTCCCAAACCATCCAACATCTATTAGCAGGTAGAACATCATGGGAGACTGCCAAGCAAAGTCAAGAGACAGATTGGACACTGGTGCCTTTTCATCTCTGAAGACGGTCAAGCAGCAAGGGCCGTTCTGATGGTTCTGTTTGTTTCTTTCACATGATAAAGCCTACTGAATTTCTTAAAGCTCTTCTTGTGAGCTAGAACGTACATTTCAGAAACAAAGGTAATAAAGTCTTTAAGTAAGGGGATGACCATGTATTTAAGACAATTATTTGGAAGGTTTTAAAGTCCATTTCACTTCTTCGGAATCCAAATTTGACTAATTTCAGCTGTGCCTGTGTCTGATGTATTAAGGAGCCCTCTACTGTCAGAAATCTTCTCCCCATGCTTGGTATTAATAAACTTTGCTAGTCTGGCTGATTGATGGTGAATTTTTGACACCCAGAGTACAGTTTGAAGGTATGGGCATGTGAATAGTGGAATTTGAAGTAAGATGTGAAGAATTATTGGTGGCAGAAGAAACTGGTGAATTGAGAAGAGAAGCAGTATGCAGAGACGGTGGGATTCTTTTCCTTTCCGAGTAGATGAGGCAGAAATGAAAGAAATACATGGGTAAAGGTGAAGATCCAGTTATAAAGAGGGAAGGAAATGGGAATATAAGAGAAAAGGTCTTGAGAATAGACACAGAAAGAGTGAAAAGAGGTTGTAAAGCTATTGAAGGACAGAAAAGAGAAACAAATGTAGTCTGCAGTCATCAATAAGGTCAGGACAAATGGGGAAAGAGCAGATTCTGTTAAGTATGTAACAAAAAGTAGCAGTAATTCACCTTGGGTACTGTGGTCTCTGTCTTCCCAAGCAGTGGGTAGTTTCCTATCTCAGAGGAGGCCAGCGGGCTTAGCTCATTATGGCTTTGAAAATGTTCTGCTTAATCTTAAGGTTAGAGAGCGGCTGGTACAGTTTTGAAAGGTCTGAACACATTCAGACTCTGTGAAAAAGACTGGCCAAATTTTCTGCCCAAGGCCCCTCTGTGCTCAGGATTAACACTCCAATGTTCAGGGCATAACAAAAGGGAGGCCTAATTAGGCAAGAGAAAGCTCTTCTGACACACACAGCTATTTTTTCTTTTCTACCAACAAAAGAACAAAAAAGAGGGTAAAACTTTCTTAGGGTAAGCGTACTGTTAGTTTTCTCCAGTTGTTTCTCTTCTAGCCCTCTCTGGAGCAGTACCTCTGTTTGCTCTAGTGGCTGGACATGGTGATTTGGACATGTCCCTCACCCGCTGCCCGCTCACAATGCAGCTTGGGACTGGTCACTTCACCTTCTGGCTTCAGATTCCTCCAAACATTCTTAAAACAGGCCAGTGGTTTCCTGTCTCAGAGGCAGCTGAGAAGTTGGGATCAACGTGGTCTGTAAAACACTACAAAATTATTCGTTGCAAGTGGCAAGGTTGCCTTTATCTTTGGGTTTCACACAATCCAGTATGAAGAATTCTTGCATCTTCACCTCAAATGTTGTGTCATTTCTCTCCTGTCTTCCTCTACCTGTGAAATAACTCTGATAATGCTTCTCACTGATGCTACAAGAGCACTGAGTGTGAGTGTAATGAGTTCTTTGCACTTTGAAGGTATTAGCGTTCTCCTCTTAAATCTTGATAAAATCCTTTGGCTGAGGTAAAATTCTGGTTGGTTTCTATTAAGAAAGAAAAAATATTTTTCTAAAGGACTTTGATTTTCTTTTCAAAACACATGCTTAGTCCTAACCGATCTGGGAAAATAGAATGAAATTGAAGAGAATTTCTAAGCTGCTATTGTAGGCCAAGCACTGAAATGGTGCCAGTCTGGACCAGTCAGACTAGCTTTTAAGATCTGTATGTTTAAGAAGTTAAAGAAAAAAAAAAAAAAAAAAAAAAAAAAAGCCAGCCCTTCAAACTGGCTTTGTATGGCTGACTTGTCTCTGATTTGACTGAAGTGCATGAAAGTAAGCTCCATGACACTCACTGCTGGAAGTAAACTCCATGGCACTACTGCTTACTAGAAACACATATCTGGGTATTCTTGTTGATTGATGGATCACCGAGTGTCGTATTCTGACATCTTTCAAACAAGGCTATCCCCTTGCATTTGTGCAAGCAAAGAAAAAAAAAAAATACTCAGAAGGAGAAAAAAACCAAAAACTGTTGGAAACATTAATTTCTAAAGCCATTTCTCCCTGTCTTTGGTATGAGAAGAATTTTCATTCTCTTTAAGGCTATTTAAAATATACTTTGGGGCTAAAATAACAGAGTAGACAATCCAGTCCATTCTCAGTCCTGAAACCACAATGGGTAACAGATCCTTGTTGCCACATCACATCCAATGAGATAGCTTACTGGAAGAATTGGTCAAAAAAACCTCATTACTGATTGAAAAAAAAAAAAAAGAAAAGTAAAAGAATTAGAATGTTCTCTTTCCCTTCCTCTCATTCTTTTTGCAAGGCAGAAAAAGAGCAAAACACTGTTTTTGTTGTTTAATTAAAAATAACTCCCTGTTTTTCAGTGACTTTAATTTCTGTGAATTTTAATTGTCCTTTATTACATGAGATGAAATATCAGAAAAACGCAAAAGCAGTTATATTTTTAAAAAAATTTTAATTCAGTATAAAAAATAATTCTCTCACTTTCTGCTGCCCTCCTGCCTCTCTTTTCCATATTCATGCAGACTCCTGGCTGACTCTGAATGGCACTTAACTGTTTCACTCATTAGAATGAGCAAGTGGCAGCTCCGTAACTTTGTTGATTTAAGGTGAGATCATGGTAGGGACCACTCTGGATTCTGGAAATGACACAGCTTCTTGAAGATATTTTTTGCAGAGCAAGTAAGGAATATGATAGCATCACTTCTAATCAGGGTGAATATCATTGCAGTCAGCAGTAGGTGTCACAAGCTATATGGGTACATCAGAGATCTGACATGAGAACACTTGTGTTCATAATGTTTCTGTCACTTATTCAGTGCACAATCTCCAACTTCTTTATTTTGGCTTGTTTTCCACATTAGGACAACTTGGTACAGGTAATAAACCTAAATTTCTTTTGTTTGTTTGAGAAATTACTTGAGGAGTTACTTATATGTACGGCACCAGTATTTGGAGTTGTTCCTTTTGAAAGGCCAATGCTGCTGGCTTGTTATGAGCTGACATTTATCTCCATGTTGAAGGCGTGCCTTTTTTTTTCAAAACGTGGAATAATGGTGAAATTAGGATGCCCTGTGATGATGAAATGAGCCCCCATCATTTTAGAACAGATGTTGACACTGTGTTGCTGCCCACCTGCAGCACCTTTCGTATTGAGCCGAATGAAATGGCAGTTAGTGTTAAGAAGGAAAGCTGAAATGGGCATTATTGACCAGATGGGTGCAGCTGGTCAATACGTTTCCACCATTTTGCATTTGAGCTCTTCATTTTCACTCTCTGGCTATCAGTCATCACATGAATTAGAATTGAAAGACTCTTCCCTTCCTATAGGATCTATAGTCACAGGTCACCTACTTTCTCTGAGTGGCTGTGCTGTTTAGTTGTGTCTTCTGTAGTTTCTGTCCTCTCCAGGTAGGGGTCTGCATCACAGTTTACTTCCAAGAAATGCTGGACAAAAGAGAGGCAGAAATTTGTCCCAGTAGGATTGGAGGAAACCTTGAGTGATTTGACCTGGTCAACAACTGTCAGGAAGCATTGCTGCTTGAGGAAAAGTAAATGCTTCGTTATTGCTGCTAGACAGGTGTACCTTCATAAAACACCTGGAAGTGGTCCACAAACCACAGACAGAACGTCACTGAGGCTGATTTTTTTTTTAAATGGGAAGAGATAGCAAACCTCATATTTTTAGGCATAAATTGATCATCAGCTAGGGTGAGGAAGTAATCTATTGCATCTGAGTCTGATGTAGAAACCAAGCATGTTATAAGGTGACGTCCCTTTCATCAGATGGTGACCACTGTAGGGGGAAGGACATCAGACTGCCTGAACCATCACTTTGAAGAGATGAGCTCACAGGAGAGATGTTACTTGTGGTCAGGCTGAAGGTGAATGAGGTAACCACAGAGTAAGCTCCTAAGGATGTGGATTGTGGGAAGCACTACTGATAGGAGGCAGACGGTCAGATTGATTAGGGCAGCACCAGGGACTAGTTGGTTTCTTTCACCATCCCAGGGTGAGGTTAAACCTGCTACTGGTAGTAATGAAGAATAGCTAATACAGATCAGACTCTGCCGAAGTGGCAGCATTGGCATTGGGAGCAGAAAGTTTTGCAGATTTCTCTGTGTGTGCACTTGCTACTGGTGTTCCTGGTGGGTGGCTGAATCATCCTGATGGCATTCAACAGGAACCAGCTGCTGAGAATATTAAAATGCAAGCATTTATTCCTCTAGAGAGACAGTAGCATCTGCAAAGTTTTCCTGTCTTGATAGTACAGATAATCCCAGGGAGTATTCTCTAGTAGTTTTTAACTCTCAATTCATTTATGCTTTTTTTTTTAAAGCTGTATGTGCTTTGTGTTTGCACAGGAAGGCGTGCCTGGTCTTAGATCTGAGGCCACAACTGTCCTAGGCAAGTAGTTTGCAAGGCCTCTGCTCAGGCTGAGGTACCTTCCGTGAGGAAAAGGCAGTTGGGCTTTGCCTCCTTCTCCCCCTACCATCATTTTTTTTTCACCCTTCTCTTCTCAGGAAGAACCCTCTTAGAGGCTGATGTGCCACAGAGCTGAAGTCCTCTGCCAAACCACAATTCTGTAACTTACATATCAGCGTGAGCTTTGTCTTAAAATTCATTGTGGCAGGAATTGTAAGAAATGGTGAAAATTGGAAGAAAGCCATTGAACGGTCTGATAGAATAGAATGTTGAACATACCCATTATTGTTCGTATTTGTTATTCCCAAAGAGTAACATGTCACATAAGCCCCTGAGCAACACTCCCCAGCCCTAAACTGT
The DNA here is from genome assembly GCF_965140245.1 of Athene noctua. Classification (NCBI taxonomy): domain Eukaryota; kingdom Metazoa; phylum Chordata; class Aves; order Strigiformes; family Strigidae; genus Athene; species Athene noctua. The sequence continues at coordinate 137,353,787 of NC_134037.1, forward strand.
TGATAGTCCAGGGGACAACCCCAGAAAGGAAACGAGTGCTGGCAGCTTTTATTAACCCCATCAGGAACAGGGAGCGGGCACCCACCAGAAGGTGGCTCTTAGTCCCACACGGCCATAACACCAAACATCATAACCAAGGCAGCTGAGGGAAGGAAAAAGCAGATAGTAGCAACAGTGGGGAGAAAAAGATGGCGATTTCTTCTTTTAAGTCTTTTGCTCAGCTCTGCAATCTCTTCTGCTTTCCTTCCAACGTCTTCTTGTGCTAATAGTGTGTGAATTCACATGCTAAAGGGTATTTACTTAAAGGGAAAGGTGGAGATTCTGCCCTTGACATACGATGTAAGAAAAGGTGCAGGATTGTTCTGAAGAGAAAGAGAAACAGAGTTCTTTTGCAGTGTGGCTGCAATGTTGGCACGGAGAGGAGGAACGAGCTGTAGGCAGCCAGAGCTGTGTGGCAAAAAAGAAAGGGTGAGGATTGTGATTTTGTTGGAAAAGGAATATAATTCAGTACACTCATCACAGTAGCATTTTGTTAAGATATTTTAGCCTTTATCTAAATAGCTTGTGTAAAATGCCTGCCTAATACCTGCAAGGCTGTGAATAGTTTGGCTCCATTTTTCGAAGCGGGAATATTAGCACGTGGCATTAAAAGAACAAACTCACCCAAGGCAGCCAACCTCCGTTCCTGCTTCCACCTTTTGTCATCTCCAGTCATCCTCAGAGCCTGGCGGGGTGTGTCAACAAGTCAAGGTTTTGACAGGATCTTACAGACTCGAGAGGGACCGCAAACACCACTCTACAAAGTTTATTGATAGCCTCTCTCATGATGTGACAGGCCAAGGAAAGCTGCTGCAGGAGAGGTGACAGCAACAGCAGCACTTTATAGCCCTTCCTGATTTCAGCTTCTCCTTGGAAAGAGCTGCTGAAACCTCTTAGCAGTGTTAAACATATAGTTTAATCTCAGTGAGGCATCACAGTGATGATGCATACATGAAGACTTCTGTTGTGCTTTCCCCCTTTTCTGTGAGTTATGTTTGCTCATTTGTTTAAAAAAATACCATAATGATTTCAATTTTAAGAGTCTTAAGCCCAAAGCTTTGGAAAGTCTTAACAAAGAATGATTTAATGAACTGGCTATTGTGTTTATTGTTGTGCTCAGCTACTTAAGTATGTCATAGGCTCTGCAATACAAACAATTAATGGTCAAGCTTCTGAGCTCAAGTGCTAAGGTCTTCTGCTTTCAGAAAAGAAGTAGCATTTGAGGTCTGTTCCCACTTAAGCAGTAGTGCAATAAAACTCCAGTGGCTTTAGACTAAATGCTTTGGGGTTGGATTTGTTGTTTGTTTGTTGGTACAACAAAATAAAGTAGAACTTAATCCTGAATAAGGGCAGCACTGGAAAATTTCAGGAAAATACTGAATAATGCTCAGACGTTTTCACCCCAGCACTTCCTCTAAGGACACATCTCTCTCTTAAAAGTCATAGGGAAGAAAAGATTTTTGAGCTTTGCCTCAGCAATGTTGAGGCTATGAGTGAGCTTTGCACTGTGAAGATTGTGCCCACCAAACTTAGGGATGGGTTGATCCACATTGCTCTCCCTGAGAAGTCATTCTGTTAGACCACAGGGCATCGGACATCTCTTAATGCAGCTCGGCTGATAGTATGAGGTTGGTGTCCATCTCAAAAGCCACACAGCATGTATCCCAACACCTCCTGGGGGCTTAGGTTCTCCAGTGCCCTGCAGGCTATCAATAATGCGAAAAAGGAAAAGGATCAAATCACTATTTTTTGGTGAAAATACTTGCACTTTTCAGTTTGATGAGTTTTAGCATGTCAGATGACCAGCTCCAAGAAGGCAGGAAGCGTCACTTTAATGCTTCTGTATTTTGTCATGAGTTCTTCATGTCTTCTGTTTTCAGTGCTTATCTGCACTTTGTATTTACCACTGCAAAATGATAATGAGGAGGTGGGGGTTAAAGAAAAATAATGAATTTTTAGAGCTGTTTATTGTCCTCAAACAGCATAATCCTCTAGGGAAATACCTCCCACCTAGTCTAAGCAGCCGGCGAAGGGACATTTGGACACAAATTCAGCCACTAAGAATGAAGTCAGAGCTCAGAGCTATGATAATAAATTCCATCCTGGGAAGAAAGGAAAGAATGAGGCTGCCAGTGGAGCAACTGAGTATCTGCGGTGCTGTGACTTAATTTTCCCTTTGCCATCCCATGGCTGAAATTAAATTATGTCTGTGAATTATCTACCTCTCTGGCCACAGGAAAATGGCAAGCCTGAAAATCCCATCAATGTTGTCCACGTAGCAAGAGCTGCCCCTTTTTCAACTCTAAATACTGTGTTACACCTCGGTAGTAAACTACACTAACTCTGTAATAAACACAATAATGACTGTTCCTGCTACATTATATTTTACTGGAAATGCTTTGTGCAACCATTTTGGTCAAGCCTCTCCACCTTTCTCTAGCCCAGCCCAGTCAATGGATGTTTCCTCTGACCGTTGCCTGTTCAGTCAGTCCTGTAGTGTGGTAAATAAATATGCCATCAACATAACGTGCGCTACCAACTTCCCTCTTCATCTCTAGTCTATTTATGTTCAGTGTAATTCTTTGACTCGCGCCAGCTCACTCGCAATACTCTGTCCTCAGCCTTTTGTTCTTCAGCTTTCACTCTGTGGGTGAAAGGAATAAACAGCAGCTGTTGGAAGCCAGTGGCCAAAATAGTCGAGAGTTCACAATTCTTTAAGAACAGAATCTGTGAGGATTTTTGCTCCGATCTTTTTTTTTTTTTTTTTTGTCTTGAAGATTTGGAAGGAATGCCATGCGTGTGTGCTCTGGCGTGACAACTCTTCTTCACCACCTGAAACAGTAGTTGTTCATCCTGCTGTTTCTAAGAGAAAACCTGAATTCAGCAAACGTACCAGGGCCACCGAAGAAGGGGTGCTGTAGCCCACAGACTTTCCTGCAGCTTGATGACTCACTTGGCATTATCAGGATTTTCTTCCTTTGTGCCATTACCTTTTCACAGGGAGATTTCCTTTTGTTCTGACACCTCAAAAGTTCCCCATTTCAGGTGATTATTGTACTCTCTAGCTGGGAAAAGGAAATGTAAACCCATGAGGAAACACTGTTGCGCGAAAGGGGAAGCAAAGGGAAGATGCATTCCCTGGGTGGGGATGCAGAAGTCCTTGGATCATGCAGAGAAGTGTGTTTGTTAGGACTTCATGTTCTCTTCCAGAAGGGAATGGCAGGGAGAGCTCTGGCACTTCCAGGCCACTCTGAACAAATGCATTAATGCAAAAGTGGTGAACTGTCAGTTCGGTGATTTGCACAGGAAGGGAGTGATAGATTAAGACCTGAGACACATACCCACATAGCACAGGCTTGATAGCTCCTTTTCAAATAACATTAATAAGGTATCCTATGCTTTCCTTGTATTTTGGGGGAGAAAAAGATAAAGATGTGGCTTGAAAAAGAATTTTGTTCTCTACTTTATGGAGAAACATTTGTCTTTATGCCTTAGTAAAACAGAATGTTTTCTTGCATTTTAAGAGGGGGGAAAAAGGTTGTGAAGATAAACATCTTATACCCTTAAATTCATATTTTCAAAGTGACTTCTAAAATTCTGGGTGGTATCTTTAGAAATGTGGGATTTTGGAGCAAGTGAAATTTTATTTTATTCTTTATCTGAAACCTGTTTCTGAGCAGGTATCTGAAATTTAGCGTTTCAGATTGAGACCCCTGTGAAAGTCTGTCAAGGCCCTACACAAGGCAAATGGGGGTGGATAACAGAGACCAGGACACAATATTGTGTTTGTCATTAAACATTTTGGGGAAATCTGAGTGATCCTTCACTGGGATTTAACAAAGGGCTAAAGGATCCAGGAGACATAGAACAGTTTTTGGCTTCTTGCAGTCTATGATGTCCAAGTACACAGAACACTGTAAAGAATAAAGAACAAGTCAAAAAGGACTTTTCTTCTCCTGCATTATCTCTGAAAATCTCAGTCACTTTTATAGGGAAACTTCTCCATTATTAGCTTGCAGTTCCAGCTACAAGCTACAGGGATAAACATTCATTCGAAGATGATGAAGCCTTCATTATTTTTAGAAAGTTCATCACAGCACATTTACTTGTACACTGTAAAGTATTTTCACAAATTAAACCTAAGCAGTTGTCAAAATAAATGAACAAAGTATGCTCTGTTATGCTTTATCCTTTATTTATTTATATTGGGTATTGTCTGTTCAAGTGTTTGTTAATTTGAAAAATTCAGTTATTTGTGATAGGTCAGCATCCTAGCTGTTAGCTTGAATTAGCAAGATCATATTATTTTTCTGACTAGATACGCTCCTAATAGCAAAAGTATTAGCTGAAACACAGTGATGTTGGGGCTGGAAGAACCATGGTCGCTACAGATAATCCAAAGGATTATTCCGTGATGGATTATCCTAAATGAAGGTCTTCCCAAACTGCCTGCTCTCTGAAAGGTCACATCCCTTCCATGCTAGACTCAGTGTCAAGCCACATTACGGTGTTTGCAGGAGGAGGGATTCCAAAAGGAAGGGATGGAGGTGGCAGAACTGGGTGCCATGTGGTAGGCATGTCAGTGAAGGGAATGGCATGCCACACACCTGCTTTGGGGCTCTGCCATGCCACAAGTTAACATTTTGATGAGCAATTTCCATTCTGTTGTTTTCTCTCAACACATGGGGTTCAAAAAACAGTTAAAAGAAAACTGTACCCATTTGCTCATCCCAGAAGCCTGTGATTTCAGGAGAGTCTGCCAGATTAATTTTCTGCATATACAGTATTTCAGATTTGAAACACGCAGAGGAATGTGGTTTATCTTTGAAATTGTGGTGTGGCGGCCAAAGAAAAATAGGTGTGCATTGCACTAACATCATGGAGTGTCACTAACTGATGGTTTATAATTGTTAAAAATAAAAAAAAAATCTTTTGCTGTAATCAAAACCTTCAGAGGTTTCTCAAGTCTATATAATAATCATGAATACTAACCTATACAGGAAGGGTTTTTTCAGTTACTATATCCAAAAAATTGCAAAAACGCAACAATCTTGTTGCTGGCCACACATCTGTAAAGAACCTGCTTTCTATAATCTCCGGACTTGAACTAGACTTACTTTAAACCTGCACTGGGATGATAGAATATAATCTAATGATCTGCTTTGTTAAAACATTTTATTTTTGTCCATACTAGCTCCATAACACACTTTTTGAGCAGCAGACAGGGGGAGGGAGGGAGGGAAAATGGCTGCAGAATTCCATTGGCATCACTGCAGGAGGGATGCGGGTCTCACAAAAACAGTAGCCCCAACGATATACTTTAATCAGAAATAGGCTAGTCCTTTGCTAATTTACCCCGAGAAGTAGCTGTCGTGCGGTTGAGTATAGAATTAAACTTGTATTTCCTGGTTAAACCTCTAATCTGATATTCATGTAGCCGTTTTGGTCGTAAATTTTGGCTACTGAAAATTTTCTGGCTTGCGGTGGGCCTGTATCTGTGTAATTGGAAAACAGAAGAGATTCTCTCACTTTAATCTGACGCTTATCTCCATCCTCCTTAAGGCAGGAGAAAAGCCAAGGGATTTAGCATCTTCCTTCTTTTCTTGCAACCTACTGAGTCTAACTATGGTTAGAAACTCTTCTTGATGCGTTTTATAGCAGGATGTCCATGCTGCTAGAAACCTTTTGTTGCTGAAGTCTGAAGCATTAAATCATTCAATAACCCCTTATTTTTGTCTTTCAGGAGAGCATCAGCTTGTAAAACGTGACATGATCAACACAAAAGTCAGCCTCTGACATGCCCTTGCACCCACAGATCATGCTCATGCACTCGCTAGTAGAGCAGTTTAAAGGTTTTCAGTAACCTTATAATAGAGGTAATTTCACTGGTCTCTTTCAAGGGGTCCACTTGATTATATACCACTAAAGAGAGATGGTATTTGAGAATGGTTCATACTCTCACAATTTTTGTAAGCAAAGACCTTGATGAGTTCATCCACAGTCAGTCTCCTTGGGCTAAAATTTCAACCTATTACATGGGGATTTAGCCACTCATTTCCCATAAACATCAATGGGAGTCATGTGGCTAAATCCCTGTGCAACACATTTAAAATGTATTCCCTTATGTTTAAACTCATTTTGATGCAGATGCTTTCTTCTGCAGGAAACAAGTGAAACGAAGCAGCCATTTATTTCTTTTATTTGTCTGCCCCAGATCACCAAACCCTCAAATTATCTTCTCTTCTGCCTGGGTACCAGAGTATCCCACAGGATTTGCTGAATCTGTGTGTGACACTAAAGTTAGAGGCCAAGCTTCAAGACATTAGGACAATGGATGCTAATTTGTATTTATTACCTACTCATGTGTGGAGAAGATTGGACAGATGACAGGCTGTCCCTTCACCCATGAGAACAAGATTTCTCATTTCTCTCAGTTCTCCGTCACCTGCTGTATTACATATTAAAGGAGGGACCACATGCAGTTTTTAGTGGATTTAACTAGTGATTTTTGGCTACAAGTTACTGTGTAGGATCATGGCTTGGCTCTCAGTTGATGTGTGCTTTGTGATGCTCTCCCACAAGGTTAATGGATCTGCTATGATCATGATATGGAGATTCTACTTTACTAACTTCCTTAGTCAGGAAGAGGGTCTTTTAGACTAATTATTGGAGGGAGGGGAAATGAAAGGCTATCAGGATGTAGGCACAAATGCAAATATACTATTTCAAAATCATCGGGCATGATTTTCAATAATGGCATATGTGTGTTAAGATGCAATTTTGTGCCTGGAAAGAATTGTGTTCATTATAAATGGCAGGTGCTTTTAAAGCGTTTAAATATTGCATTTTCGATTTCCACCTGCACACCAGGTAACTGGGTATTAATATGCTACTAGTTGAGCCCATGATTCATTGCAGGTGCAGTGCTTGGGAAATCAAGGATTGCATTGAGGTCCTGATGAAAATCATGCCCTCAGGCACATCTGAGCTCCATTTTGATCAACAAGCCAAAAATAAGACTTTTATTTCAATTACAGTTCGTCTGATTTTGAACTTAATGATGCAACTCGAAGTCTATTGGCTTAGCTCCTGAGACCCAGGAAGGAGGATGTCTGGGACCTTGTCTATTCAGTGGAATAGAAGTTCCCATTAAATTCACTCTGATCTCATTACATGTCTTTTATTTGGTCAGAAGCTCTATTTTTGCTCTTCCTGGCCTTATTGAATCTGTTGTTGATTCATTGTGCAGACTTGATATTAATGAAAAAGACTGCCTCACTCAGGTCTCTCCAGAGGGTGAGATTTTCCATAGCCCTGTGTCTGTACCATGCGTTGGAAGCACAGACTCCGATGGGTTGCCTTGTGAAACTAGATTCGAGCAGAGCTTTATTAATAGGCTGATGAGATGTATCAGCTTGGCGAGGCTGCCTGCCTCCATAATGAGCAAGGGCTGTATTTTACTTCCCTTAACGAACAGAAAAATCCTCAGCGATGCCTTTCCTGTCCCCCTGCTATCCCCGCTCCAAATTCCTCTTTCAAAGACTTCTTTAAAGGTCTCTATTATCCCAGCTGCCTTTAGGTGTCACTCGAAGCTTTGGGTTCCTCCTGTTCATCCAGCCCTTTCTGTGCTGAGCCCTGCCCTGCCATTCAGCTGCCCTAGCAGCTTGGGGACCCATTGGTCACCCCTCAGCTACTGCCTCCCTCACTTCTTGATTGTCCGCACGAGTTGCACGTCGTTACGGTTCGGTGTTTAAATAGCATTGAAGAAACGAAAGTAATTAATTTTGGTAGCTTTTCTCACTTTAAGCAAAGTTGGATGTCAAAGGCTGCACCTGCTTTACTGGGTTGGAAAATCTGCTGTGGCAGAGCAAAGCATGTCCTCAGGAGAGCATGTCCTGAAATACCTCGTGGGCAGAAGACCTGTATTTCTAACTCGCCTAAGAGTTGAAGGGCTGACTTCCATCCTGCTTCTGTCAGGCATTGTCAAGCTGTCCTAGCTCCTTTTGCTACTAGACTTCAGGAACTGTTAATCTGGTCTTTTCCGTTTCGAGACGGATCTGAACATTTTTGAGTGGGCCAAGTACTTTCTTGGCCTTCTGACTAAGCTTGGGTCGTTCATATGGTAAATCATTAATTTGGAGACTATATTCTGCCTTTGCTGGGAGTTAAGAGTGGTGTTCTAATAGCTTCCTTCCATCTGGAACAGTCATAAACCAGATGGATAAAGGATTGGCACCACTTATTTTGAGTCTTTACCCAATTCACCCTGTGTAAAGGGACCTAGCAATATTTCCCAGACAATTGTTGCATGTATCCAGAATCACAAGTGAAAAATATCAGGATCAGATGTGTGGGCTGCCACTTAGGGAGAGTTTTGGAGAGGTGAACAATAAAAATTATACCTTCCTTTAGCAATATTATATTGGAGTCCATGATCAGGAACCATATGTAAGATTGGTTTGTATGTAAGAATTACTTGAAAATTTAATCGTCTGGTTTGAATTCCAAAGTTTATAGCACCTTGGGTTAAACCAGTTCAATGCAGAATTTATTTCTTGAATAGAAAGGGAGGAGATAGGTTTTCAAGGATGTTGTGCATAAAGAACTTGGCATTTTGTCTGACTAGATCTATTGTCTTCCTCCCTGTTTTCACGAAAATAAATTCATCACACTGCATTTCAGTACATTCCTTTAATATGATTTAGTAGGAACAAGAATATTGCCAGAAACTAGAAGTTGCACCTATATTTATTTATTTTGTTACATTAGAAATATTAATATTTTCATTAGTGAATGGCTAGAAGGAAGAAGTCAAGCCATTCTGGTATGTTGCAAATAGCGTTTATTATAGAGAGCACTTTCATTTATAATATGTCTTTAAAGAACTGCTCTTTGGCCCAGGCCACACTCTAGTCTTTAGGAATTGCTTTGGAAACACTTCTGATGCTGCTGAATACCAGAACTGATACCCAGTGGTAGCCTATTTTATTTTGGCTTAAAGAAAAGAAAGAAAAAAAAGAAAAAAAAAAAAAGAAGGATCATTTAAGAAAGACTGTAAAATTCAGGTGAAAAAATTGAAAGGTTCATAAAGGCTTTTTAAGCATACCAGAGAAATCATGGACACATGGTATTACAAAGTACAAGGAGGGATGCAGGAAAGGTGAGTGTGCCTAAATGGGCAAAGGTGTAAAGAGGTTGTTCAAGCCAAGCAAATACTTTTCACCCAGCACAACTCTAGGCTAAGCAGAGCCATAAGAAAGGTTTATAAATCTCAGATAAAAGTTGCAGAAAAAAGGATGCAACAGTGGTTGGAAAAGCAAAGAGCAAACCCACAGAAGGACACAGCTTCTGTACTTGAGCTTGAGAGTCTCGGGGAGGGGCAGGGTGGAACGGATAGGGTCACTATGAAAGAAGAAAGGAAACATTTAAGGATAGTAATACTGAAATGGAAAGATTTTCTTTTTGTTAGTCATCGTATATATTGGAGGAGCCCTTTATGATTTTCAACTGAGTAAGATCCTCTTTAGACCACTTTCACAGAGGGTGTATGGAGAAAGAAAAGAACATGAGTAGTGATGTATCATCTAGGATCATGTTGCTTATGAATCCTAGAGCATTCAGGGAACTGAGAAGAAGGTGTTGGTGCTCCTAGCCAAAAAAAAAAAAAAAAAAAAAAAAAAGCAATCTGTCCTTAAAATTAACTGGATAACTGGAGAAACAAGGAGATAGAAAGGTTGCTCTATTACTTTGAAAGACCAAGCGGTCGTCTTGCGACTGTATTTAGCAAACCTTGCTTCAGTTTACCACTATAGTTAAAACCATGAACAATATTTTGTAGTCTTCACTGGCTCTTTCCACTTGCTTGGAAGAATCTGTCTGTGCCTGAGAGCTTCAGTGCCTATTGCCTCCTGTCCTGAACAGGCCATTCCTCTGGTCCCTAATGTCATCTCTGCAGAAGGGCACCTTTTGAAGCACCAAATGCCAGGGGTTCCACCGCTTCCCACTAGCAGCTAGGTGCTGCTCTGTCAAGCAGTAATTGGCATCTAGCATTGCATATTGCATCCAGGATCCATTTCCTAGGATATCCACGAGAATAGAAGAGATGGGGCAAATGTTATCACTACAGAAGTTAATAATTCAGTCCAGTCTGTCCTTGTGGTTTCACGATAAGGACTGAATGAGAAGAGCCAGTTCCTTTTAGCAGTTTCTCCCTGAAATGTGCTGGAATGTGAAGTGTTCGGATGAAATCCTTTGTGCTAGCACCTCTCTCTCTTCATCTTCTGCCATTCCCAAATTGCAGATTTGCCTCAAGAAAGATGCTAAATTGAGGTATTGGGTCAAGAAATATGTCCCTTAGAGTAACTCATTAAAAAACACTTAAAATACAGCTGTGCCTCTTGTTGTAAAATCAGATTAAACTGAACTATATAAAAAAAAAATTATAACAAAAGCACCAAAGTAATAAGCAGAAACATATTGGCATTCAGTGTTGGTTCACCTGACCCTCAATAATATGGAAATACACAATTTAATCAGTTATTTGCAAACTGCAGAAGAGAACACAGCCTGTTAACGACAGTAGTCCAGTTTCCCCATTGCCGTGTTTGTAGTACCAGTACCTAGTATTGCTACTAACCCCTTAAATTGGCGCTGGATGAACGCCAAAAACTCCGCTCAAACAAGGGACCAGCAGGAAATTAACAGCTTTTCTATCTTAAAATACCAGAGCTGTGGAAGCTGCATAACCAACACTGTGGTTCTCAGCTTTCTGAAAGCACATAGGCTGTTTTTCAGTCATTGTCCCAATCATTCACAGTATTATTAAAGTTACATTAGTCTGCTGACCGTCTTGCCTTTTGCCATTTTGGTTCAGTACATCTTCAGTCGTCTCCTGTGAACTAGAAAAATTGGAAACAAAAGGCCTGGTCCTACTCAGACGGCTGGTGTCACTGATGTCAGTGAGACGACCAAAATAAGAAAGCTCTGTGAGTATTAGGCTCTCCGTGTTCATACTGACTGAAAATAGGTTGGGATCGCGTTCAAACTGTCAGATGGTGGTGGCAGCTAGAGCTGCTTGATAGCAAAGCTTTCAAGGCCAGTATCTGGTTCCATCACCAGTCCCAGATTATGATTATTTTTTTAAAAAAAAGACAATGCACTCTGTCCTCAATGCAAAAAAACCCTCAGTACAGAAAGACAGTCTTGCAGAATGACATCTACCATTTGGAGAAACAAAAGGCTGAACTGAGAAGGTCATCATTTTGGCTTTTCTTCTTTATTTCAAACCTTAGCATTAATATAAAACATAGCTCTTTTGCTTATCTGTTTTCTGTGACTGTTGGTGTTATCTGTAAAGAATTGTTCGAGTGGTTTCATAGCTCACCATTACAATCAGTATGTTGGAAATAGGGATCTTAAAATATGGATTACTGATGTGATCATTTGCCCCAGTTGCAGCCTTTCTAGATAATCTCTAATGCAACAGGCATTAAAAAATACAGCATGTGATAACAGGAGCTGCTTAGTTACTCCCTAGCAGAGCTATGAAGAACTCTGTATTTTCACTTTGCAAACCTTGGCAAAGATAGAATGCTGTATATGCCAAATTTTCAAAAATGATGGAATTTTGCTTTCTTGCCCGGGAATAAAAAGCCTAAGGTACCAACCAATAGAAAATTTGATGGTGGTGAACTACCCCAAGAGCCTCAGATGCTATTTTTTGATGGACTTTAGACATTAGCAATAACTAATGACTACAGCAGGACAGAGAGTTCTCTGGACTTTTTGCTCTGAGAACTACAAAAATAAGCATCTGACATTAAATAGAGCAATAAAAATACCTTCTCAAACTGTATCCTGATTGGACAAATCTCAACTGAAAGTAAATGAAATGGCTGAAATGCCAACCCCTGACAAAAATGGAGGAGAGATATTAGACTGAAAACATGTATCATCTAGGTTAATAATTGCTCTCTCTGTTACTAAAATTGAAAAGAAAAGTTAGTTTTCCCCTGGATCATCCAGCTGCTGGCTTACTTAATAGACCAATGCAGAAGTTTTCAAAATTTCTCTCAATTTTACAAAACAATAGTTCATTGCTGCAACCTGGAGTGAAGCTGTTTACAGATCTGTGCTAAGTAGAAAGTTCAAATCAATTCTTGTCCATTAGAGTTAGGTATAACTGATGAAATATCCCCAGAGGAGTATTGTAAGTGTATCAAGATGTCCTCCCCCATTACAGAAATGGGGAGGCATGGTGAATTACTTACCTTCTCTCTTACACTTAATGTCTCTGAAATGCTGCCAGGCAGAAAAGGCTTATCTTGTCTCACTGGGTTTAAGAGAGGTCTATGCTGTAGTCTGGGATACAGGGGAGGAAAAAAAGGAAGTAGGACTGAGGGCAGACCCACATTAAGCTTTATTCCCAGAGAGGACCAAGAACAAAAAAAAATGGAGAAAAGCTGCTCAATAACTGACAGTGGATTCAAAATACAAGCAGGAAATATCTGATCCAAAAATCAGTACTAGGGAGTTTTTTATAATGTAACTGAAATTTTTGTGCAGTGAGCTATATAATAAATTCACTCATTAAAATGTACACTGAAATAGCATTGGGGCAGAACATACAAACAATAGAAACCAAGAAATCCATGCTTAAGAACGTCTCCAAATGCCAAAGCACTGTGAGCATGGTATTGCAAGTAGCTAGCATTCACTGTTTGTCTCCATCAGGAAAAGAGCCTTCAGCCTTCTTCTCACTTGCTATCAATATGGCTCTAGGACTGTACTTGAAGTTGTAAAGAAATATGGAAAGACAAGGTTCTTGCACCAAGAGAGCACCATTTTGAATAAGGCCTTTGCTAGGTCTGTAATGAAGTTTGTGGCTGCCAGATGCCCTTTACTTTTTATGACAACTGACTGAGTTTTTATCAGACTGCTGTTGCTGCTGGCATACAAGATCTCTCAGTTATGGGGTTTGAGTGATCTCAGCTGCATGTGGCAGTTTGTGCCACTGAGCACAAGGCAGTAGAGGGGGAAGCACACCATCTTGAGACCTCTTGAAGACTGAATGGAGCAGTTGAACATACTGGCAGAAAAGAGGAAAGGAGGTATGGGACTGGGGAACAGCCATGCTGCTTACTGGTCTGTGAAAGTGAACCTTGGTGTAGGCGAGGACTTCAGGTTTATGAAGGACTCCATCAATATCCAGTGCTCTCTGAGCATCTGAAATGAAAGTCAGAAATACACAATGCAATAAAAAGAAGCGTGCGTCTCTCCTTAACATCCCCAGAAAATGTTGCCATAACAAACTATAGCCTATGCTGCTCACAGAGATACTGGACTCAAGCTTTCCACGATGCATGGAATTTTAAACAATTCAATGAAGCAGAGGGAGACGATAAGGTCAAAAGTTGAAAGATACTGCATGGGGTTTCCTGGCTCTGGGGACTTCTAGCACAGCAGCCTCTGCTGATGTTAGTTGCAACAAGTGGACACAGAAGAAAAAGCAGTTTTGGGTAGCTGGGTTCTGAAGCCATATGCTGTGAATTGGGAATTTCACTCCCAAAATGTGCATGTATATTATAGGATACAAAAGGAAATTTACCTGAAACTTATAATGTCTTCACCCTCCTTTTGACTCCCAGAAGGTGAGAGGTTAGTATGCTTGTTTTTTTTCCTTTAGAAGAGCACCTGAGCATCAGAAATTACTTTTCTGAGCATTATCAATCCTTCTGAGAATTGAAGCAAGGATATGAGAGGATAACAAGGGGAAAATGAAAGCAAAGATTGAAATGGCCTAGAAGGTGGAATTTGAGAACCTGGTGGAAACTAAGAACTAGGAAAGAAAGGGAGGATGGTAAGAGAAATGGGAAAAGAAAGGGGTGGGCAGAATAGTGGAAGTGACTGCAAGGAAAAAAGTATTCAAAACAAAATATTTGGTGAGTGAAAGCACGGGACAAAACCTAATGAGAAATGACAAAGCTTCAAGATCCAATTCAATAATGTGGGAGGTAAAAAGGAGGAAAAAGGTCTTGAGGGTCTTTAATCCTGAAGTGGACAGCATGACTATTCCCATAGTTAAATCACTGACTTGTAATTCTGAAGTCTAATTTTCAGGTTTCTGCTTATTATTTTCTTCTGTGACCCTGACAAGTAACTTCACATCTCCAAGCCATAGTTTCCAGCCCTGTAGACAGGAATGCTAGCTCTCCAGTAATCTACAAGGATTTTATGAGACAAAATATTTTGAAGGTCTTGCAATGAGCTGATGCTACAGCTGTGATTTGCATAAGTATCTAGAAAAGAAAGAAATGTTGGGAATGCTGCTCTACAGAGTGAGACCTAATTTGAGTGCATCAGAGTGTAGATCTGGTTGTACAAAATGTTCTTCCTCATAAAAGGATGATGATAAGACCTACGGTGGGGTGCAGCTCTCGTCCAAATCTTAAGTACAATTTTCAGAAGATTGTGCAAAGGAGGTCAGTGTTGTGACTCATTTCAGAATGCATTAATCACACAACTGAGCGTTGGAATCTGATGGATATCGAGGTACACACAAACTTCTGCTGATGTCAGTGGTATATGATCTCAGCACCTCTCATTATCAGAAGAAATTATTGCTCACAGCTTGGAGTTAATCTTCTACATTTTTCTCCATTATTTTCCCTCCAAGCGACAATAGCTAAGGTAGCCACTGTCAAGAATGCCAATCAGCGTGTTAGTGAGTGCAAGAAATTAGCCTGATTGCTCTGGGTAACTAAGAAGAAACAAGTTTGAGTTCATGAGGAATGTGGTGGGGTTCCCCCAGGCAGAAGCCTCTTCCTGGCTGCTCCATCCCTGGTACTGGGAGCAGCCACCCCCTCCGTGCCCACTCCCTGCAGCCTGTTACCCTTCTGAGACACTCTTGCACGTCCTGCTATGGGCTTTGGGGGAAAGCAGCTGTTTGCCAGCTCTGTTCTTGAAATGCTGAGGGACTATATCATAGCTGAGCCCAAAGGCTTCTTCTTACAAGGCCGAGGAATAATTTAAACTCCCTGCACTCCAAGATGTACTTCCCTGATGCCACTACCATCTCATACTACTGTAGAAATCCTTTCTCTGGGAAAAGACAGCTGTATGTTCCTCTCAACCAATAGTCAGATTTGTTACCTCCACTTCTCTCCCACTCCTTCTGGATGGAGAAGGCTCAAGGACCTGAAGTGGGATTGCCAGGAAACAACAAAATGCAGCCACAGGCTAAACTGACTAATTAGTAGGAAGGCTTCTGGTCTCACTGCTGTGATGTGGCTACAGAATGTTTGACACCTAGTGTGATCTTTAAAGTTTGGGAGGATCACTTTTCTGGAAAGTAAAAAAGTCTATACATTAGTAACGTAAATCTTCCCATACGAATGTCATAAAGCCTTAATCCCACTCCATATCACTCTCTAATTCATGACATGCAATTCTTTGTAAAGTAAAACCATTTACAAAAATGTTAGAGTTCATTATTTCACCTATTTGTATTTCTGAGTCTTTAATCTTATGCCTGGCAAAATGGCGTCTGTGCATATTTGTCCAGACTCTGTTTTATTCTGCCATATTTATCTCCTAATGAACATTTCAGAAATGTTCAGGTGAAGACTTGTGTGGTTACGGGTACTTATGCATCATTTGGAATCTGTCCTTCCACTTGAAAAGTTTCTCATTCAGTTAAAATCAGGAAGATATGACTTAGATGACCAGACACATGGTATAAATAACAAATGGTAAAAAGAATGAATCCTTCATATAGTGCCAAAGGGATTTTTTTTTTTTTTTCCAGACTGTTCAGCTCATGCAACTGAATAACAACATCACCTGAAAAAATTATTAAGACTTGGGTACCAAAAATTAAAAGGGGGTAATTTTTTCCATTCTAAATCAGTTGTTCAGTCAACTCTACCAATCCTTCATGACCAACCTCAGTGATGGGGAATAGCTGTGAACATATTTTGGAATAATTTGAAAATTACATATATGGCTTTTCTGTAGATAGTGTCACTATAAATAGTATTGCTGGTCTCTCAGGACCTTACAAGGTGCCTCTAACCCTGTCCTGCATATCCTCTTTGAAAATGGAAGGATTTGTCTTGCTTAGATACAGAGTTTCTTGTAATCATGAATGGCAAAATTCACACCCTGTATTTGTCATTGCTCCAGGAATCAAAATTACCATTCAGGGACTTTGGATCACTTTAGTTTATGGTCAGATACTCCACATTTAAGGAAAGAAACAAATCCATGCTATTGTAAAGATCTAAAATGGGAACTAAAGAAGAAAAATTAATTAGGGAGAAGGGGAGGAAGTTGTTTTCTTTCTAAGTGTTAAGAAGCTTGAGATACTAGAAATTCCACTGTGGAGAAGCTTGTGAGCAAAGGCAGAAGAATCAGGGTTGCTGCAGCTCCTCTTACGGAGAGTACTGTGGCAGAAACAGCAAACGTGTATTCATGATACGATACAGATAGTTTTATTCACATGAGCTTGGAATATTCATAATCTCCATTTCCAAGTGGTGTGGTGCTGCTCAGCCTAAATAAAAGAGGATGCGGGAAGAAGCTTTTGTGTTCTTTGATTATGTATGTACTACAGAAAAATATTTAGGTAAGCTTTAGGTCTCTTTTCTGCAAGTACAGGGGTAATTCACCTCATCCCTTCATCTTCAGCCAAATACTTCAGACATCACAACAGAGACAGCAGAAAACTTACAATGTGTTTAATGATATAAAATGCTTGCATGTTACATGACTCTGTGTATAAGTATATATGCAAACATGCCTGTAAAAATAAAATATGTAAAAATAAAATTAAATAGTTGTTTACACATATGCATGCATGAATATATATAACTACTGGAGTTTGGTGTGAGTGTCTCTGTGCAGACATATATCTTTTTATTTGTATCCGAAATATGTGAAATGTATTCATATCACTAATTTCAGTCTATTGACAGGGTCAAAAATAAGCATGACATGCCTGATTAAGAAACCTGCTCTCTTTTTCCAGAGCAGTGATGTTGTCCATCTTTTAATGCAAAATAAAAATTGCACATGGATGTAAAGACAACCTTTTGTATAAAGACTGGACATTAGGATTCTGTGGTTCAAAGGAAGAATATTGTATTTGTAACAGAGAGGAAAACCTGTTTCCTTGTCTGGGAAGGAGCAGTTGTTTGAAGGTGCACGGGTTGGAGAATTGTTAATTTAATTCTTGGGGGGAAACATTAACCAGCATGAGATACTAATGTAGGACACTTAAATTTACTCCTGTGAAAAATTAACTTAGAATACACGTGTATGATTCATTACACACCTATCATTTCTACATACATGACATATGGTGCTTTCTGAAACAGGTATTATTGTCTGACTGAGAAAGTTTGTGGCTTTATAGATTTCATTCGAGCAGTTTTGAGCATTGAAAGCCATTAAAAATCTTCAGAGATGTAGATCACCTGTCTACATCCATCAGGACATTACCTTTTGCAAACAACTTATTTCTGGTGAAAATAGTAACAGTGGATACCATAATCCTTAAATATTCAAGGATGCTTGTCCTCCATCCTTTGGGCCTCGTGTCATCTTGGGGCAGGTGGATTCTTGCTGTGATCATGACACAACGTTCTTGCTTCTGTATTTCATCAAAGCCTGCTCTAACCCACTCTTCTCCCTGTTGCCCTTGGAGATCATCTTCAATGGAAGGAGGAGTTGAGGGAGCTATAGTATTCGTGGCTTTGTGATGAGTGTGAAAAGCCCCTTTCTGGGTGTTTGGAGGGGAGACTTGGTATCCTTGGGTCATCTCTGTACCGTTATAAATAGGCTGCTGTAAACAAGAGGACAAATTACTCTGACTTGTTCCAGACAGACATACAGTACGTGCAGCTTAGCAGGCAGCTTTCTGAGTCACTGTATGCAAAATAAGCTTCCCGTGAGACTTTGCGATAAAAAAGAAGAAAGCAACTTGTTATTTCAGTAATTGTGAGCCACTGAGCTAATAAGTAAACTAAGGCTGCCCGTAGACACCCATAACCTGGGAGAAGGACTGTCCATGGCTCCTGCTTTCTCCCAGATCATTTCAGGCACTGCGATTCCCAAGAGTCACTGGGCCATCTTGGTTTAGTCAGCTTTTGTGTTTGGTTTGACTCAAAAATGGCCTGTTAAAAGATGAGTCTATCCTGTGTGGTTAAAGGAAAACTTAACCACTTTTGAGTCGGATTCATGGTCCAGACCGGCTGCTGCTGCACGTTCTCTCTGGATTACTTAGCTGCCAAAGCCTACTTGAAGCTTAAATAGCCATTGAAAACAGTGTGTGATGGCTTGCCTCGGAGCAAGGAGCAATCAGAGGAGCCTGAACAGACTGATCAGCACCAACAAAGGGCTCCAATCTGATGGGTAGATAAAGGAACACACTTTTTCTATAAATTCAAGATAGATCCATCCAGGATCGATGCGCCCATGGAGGGGACTCAGTAAATGAAAATGCAGGAATCATTGAGAAAATGTTTGAGCAGATAAATGTAATGTATTTCCTTCTCTCTCCTTTCTCTTCATCATCTTCCCCATCCATACAAAGCCATGGTTTATCTTTTTGTCCTCAGGAACAAGGAAGCTGCCAGGCACAAATCGAAGAGCCCACACTAGCACACGATGGAGCAAAACATTGTCCATCATTCATACAGATCTGACCAGCCTGTATTTAAGTTTTCTCTCTGTGCAGGCACAAATGCAATTAGGAAACCTGTGATTTCTCCTGAGCTTTGCCAGTCTGACAGCTTGGGAGAAGGAAGTGAGGAGAATGCAGGGAGTCACTGGGCTAACAGTGATCGGCAGCCACACTCAAAATGTCTGTTCAATCAAGGAGGGCATAGCGGGCACCAAGGTCTCACTTCACTCTACAAACTGCAGCATCTCGGCACTTGCAGGCACCGTGCTTGTTGTCAATCAATCTGTGACAGCCAGCACTGCCTCCACAAGCATTTCATCCCCCCTCCTGCCTTTTCTGGAGTGGTAGGAACTGAAGAGAATAGGAAATGAGAGTTAGTGAAAGGTGAGGGTGTGAGACGGAAAGAGTTTATCATAATAAATGCAAGGTAAAGGTAAACACACAAATTACACCCCAGGTACTGTGGTGGTATGGGACACATTGATGGTGCCAGGAGTGATAAGTAGGAACAGCAGGAAAAAGATGTGTATTAGAGGGTATTACAAAGTGAAAAACAAGTGGCAGGCTAAGGGAATTACTGGAAATGAGTAAAGAAAGACCAAAAAAGGCAGATAAAGGGACAGGCAGAATGAAAAGGGTGGAAGAGGGACGAACACAATGGAACGGGTAGGTATAGTTTGCACTGCATCCTTTCATGAGACTTTCTACCCAAAAGAGGGGGATAGGATCTTTGAAACCTTCAAAAGAGATTAAACACACAATTTATACTGAAATAAAATGAGAGTTTTGTGTGTAACACACTGAGTTGATCTTAAACTTCTTTGTCTTCACAGCAACACACAGTAACATTAGCATGAACTGCATGACTTAAAGCCCTACAATTAGCACAGGCCCCAAACACTTCATTAAACACTAATGCAGATACTATGCAGCATCAGTGTGTACCAAGAAGTTGGGTATTTTTTTCTCAAAAAGACGTATGCAGGTCTGTATGTGTTCCCTACATGCTGTAGGTAACTTTACATAGATGAAGTTGCCTCAAATTGCCCATTCTAAGGTTTTGGATGGGTTGCTGATTACTTTGTAGTCTTCACGCTGCGGAAACTCTGTTCTGAACACATACATGCTGCATTCCTGTCTAGAATTTCACCACAGATTTGCTTTCAGAGTTGCATCTGTGCCATTCGTGGAGGCATAAAACAGAAGTACTAATGCATTCTCTGAAGAAATGGTGATAAAGTTTCTGTCTGGGGCAAATGAGGGGCTGGATGTGAGTTGAACAGGCCCATAACTTCCACAAGTTAAATTCTTACCAGTGGCAAACAGAGCCATCTCAGCTCTCATTTTGCAGAAAGGGTCATTAGAGCTGAAAAGTAGAGTCTGACCAGACGTTTCTCTAGAGACCCTTAACCTGTCAATAGGAACAGGAAAACCTTTAAAGTGACAGCAGAGTTTTGCTCGGTATATTGTACATAGCAAGTACCATTATCATGTAACAGTACTGAATTTCTACTGCTTTGCCTCGTGTGTATAAATCCCATTTGAGGGATCATTTGAGGCTTTAGGTAGTGAGATACTTCCCTTTCATTTTACACAGATTATCAATAATTGCATATGGTAGCAGTGAAGGATGTGGGGGTTTTGCTGCCCTAAAGACAGTAGTGGCCTCTCAGGCTGAAGCCTCTTGCTTCAAGTTTCAGAGGATAACAAAACGCAGTAACAGTTATGTTCCTCTGAAATAAAAGGTTTATTGTGTACAGCCAGGGTAGATGCTCACTTAGCTGTAACTGAGCTGCTAAAACAAAAGCTGTGTTTACCTGCTGCTGCCCAGCAGATTTGAAGTCTAACAGATCTCTTAGCTGCAATGCAAAAGGAGCCATGTGCGTGCTTTAGGTTTAATGGCACACCTCATGATGAGCCCTGAAATACTGCTCTGGGAGGTGAAGAGGAGGTGAAAATACACTCTGCTCAGTCAAAAAACATCTCTGGACTATCAAATACACTTTGGGTGGGAAAAGGTGCATCAGAAGAGTGTCAGAAGGAGAATTGCAACAAAGGTCAATAAAGAACCACAGACAAAATCTGCCAGATTTAACAGAACATTAATTCAACGTGCTAGGCTTTAAAACGAAGCTTTTCTTTAACTGATTTTGTGGGAATGTTAGTGAGGAATGTAAACCGGAGCCCAGCTGATGAGTCTGGGTGTCTGTGACGTGATCAATTTTTATAACTGCAGATAGTAAAAAGAACCGTTTGGTAAAAGCTAACCTGTTATATTCTGCTTTGAAACAGCCCTTTTTAGAACCACTTTCTTTTCTAATTATAGCACATGGGTTTCCGTTAGCATCATCAGGATGACTTCATGCATATCCAGGGGCAAGTTTTGGCCCCAGACATTTTATAATTAAGTTCTAGTGGGTCACACTGCAAGCTTGTGTTTT
Source organism: Athene noctua (assembly GCF_965140245.1). Lineage (NCBI taxonomy): Eukaryota > Metazoa > Chordata > Aves > Strigiformes > Strigidae > Athene > Athene noctua. The sequence goes on from NC_134037.1 coordinate 137,374,949, forward strand.
GGATAACTTACCTGAAGCTGTTAGCATTTAAATGGCCACAACTGGGGCCTTAATGTTAATGCCCCATTAATCCCTCTGCTCTGGGAGTCAGGTTTTCCTGCTTTAACATCTGTTGCACCAGCAGTAGGTGCACCTATGCTGACAGCATACACAAGGTCAGATACACAGTGGAGGGTGTGTGGATTTCTACTAAACGGACCGTTCTGGCAGGACCACAGTTTGCACTGGGGGGAGCCGTGCTCACTGCTTCTGCCTGAAAAAGCATCTTTATGTATCATAGCAAGCCAGGCCTGGTAATGGCTAAAGAGTCTTGAAATGTCCTAACCTCCCATTTGGATCCAACAGCATCTTACTTTAGCAGGAGCTGAATCAGACATAAATTAGAGATTAGGTATTCTAGTTTCCTGAGCCAGAAAAATCCTAATGCACCCTTTGGATGTTGAAACCTGTATTTGGAAATTAAGACCTGCTTGCATTTGACTGGCTTTTGTTGCTCTGGTCTCAGAAATCTTAGAAGACTTGTCAGAAATGTAGATGCTTTCTGAATATAGAAGCATGGTGTTGTTTACATTAGTATTTGGTGGGGAATTGTAACAAGATCTTTTTCATTGTGGATCCTACTATGATTATCTCTGTGGGGGACGGTTTAAAAACTTTCAGCTCGGATACAGAGCAAGTTCTTGCTTGCATAGTATTTTTTCTCCTGTGGCATTTAATATATTAGCACTCTCGGATGACAGTGACTTCCAGGTCATTCTCAGGCATAATCCAGGAGATGCTTTCTGACCTTTGAGGGGCTTTATGGGGTTTGGTCTCTTTCTTAACAGCTGAATTAGCCTCATCAGCTCAGCCATTGATTCTCTCTTGCATGCCTTGTCTCACTGGCTACCACACTGGCGAACCCTTCCTCGGAGGAAGTCAAAGATTGTTATACTGGGGAGGAGAGCCCTATTTATTTTCCCAGGCTTTGGGGAAAATGGACAGTGAGAGAGTGAGCTGAGCGGGAGGCTATGTAAACTGAGGAAAGGAGGGCCGATCTTGTTTCTGTGAGCTGAGAGACGTTTTTTAATGTTGGTATGAGGCAGAGTCAGGCCGTTCTTTGTATGTGATTTTAAACATCGATTCCATACACACATGAAACATTGTTTTATAAATCTCAGCAAAATTTTTAAATCCCTTTATGCTTAAAGAGAGTTGTCATAAGTATTGTCAAAGTGATAAAAATCGCACCGTTTTAGGCACTTTGAGCCGCTAGTGACTGCAATGCTGTGTTTGGTGTTTAGAAAAGCTATCAGCTGTCAGTCATATCAGTAGTACCCATAGGGCTAGAAGTGCTGGTTTGGACAGGCTGAAGGTAATTAAAACATCCTATCTATAAGGACTTACGGTATTAACTTTAAAATTAGCTTGCACTTGGGGGAGTGAGCAGCATTGTATTTCCTCTTCTTATTTAAGTGTTATATTAGCCAGAATGGCTGTCAGAAGGGTTTTGTCCATCAGCTGCTTGGAAGGTCCTCTGTGACGTACATGGGGTTTTAGGATACAGGGCCTTTTGAAACTGAGGTAAGCAATGAAATATTACACGGATCTTGTACATGTAGAGGTCAAGTTATCAGTGTGCATCAGCTGGACAATAAAGACACGGCCTCAAGCCACCTTTGTCACAGGACTCCACAGCATCAGGCAGACAGGCAGTGGGCTTGTCTTCTGTCAGGCTCAGCAGGGATTCCTTTCTGTTTTTTTAAAAGAAGATATATTTGGCTCTGCAGATGGACAGGTACATACCCCTACTTAGCAGGGAACTTCAGAAAGCTAATGATGTGCACAGGCTGTGGTTTGTCAATACATGGGCTACAGGGACCAAACTGGTTGAACAGATTTGGCTGCTCAGATTTGCCAACACATTGTACAACTCCCTCACTCATGCCAACACAGCTGTTTGTAGAGTTGGGCTATGAACAATCAACCTTTCTCTAAATCATGGATTTCTGCAGGGATGGGGGAACAATTTTTTGCAATGGCCTGGGGAGTAATGAGACTACCTTATCTGATATTGCTTCCGAAATCGCTGTTTCATGGGACCTTCAGCCTCAGGGCATGATTTGCAAAAGAATCTATACTGTCCTGATGTTTACCATTTTGTTCAGGAATCACCATTGCTGGTGCAAATAGCTTCTCTTCTCCAGAGATGTATTTTAAATCTGAATTTGAAGTCATGCTCCCAAAGGCAGAGCAAAGGGAAGGAGTCTTCAGGGTGTCATACTTGACCAATGAGGAAGGTTACCAGAAGACTAATTCAGAAGCAAAGTTGAACTTTGCATAATGTCACCTCAAACTTCCTGAGATGTTTTTCCTTCACGTCATGGAAGGATCCCAGAGTCAGCAAAGCTGTACTCTTAAGACCTCAGGCTGAGCTAGCAGTGTCAGGAAGGTGTTGGATTGCCACATGGCAGCACTAAATCTGAAGTAGCCCCTCCTATGCAAGGCCACTGGGGAGTTAAGTCAGTTAGTGTCTCTGGTCCAAAGAAGGTTGTCTTTTTTCCCCTTGGTTCCAAATAATATAAAAAGAGATACCACTGAAATGAATATACCACTAACCTAATTTTTCTCTTTGTTAACGCCACTGCTGTAAAGACAGAGTTTGTCCTTCTTGCTGAAAACTATCAGCAAAACCATGTTTACTCATCTGTCTCTTGCTTCTCACCCACAAACTCTTTACTTTCCAGTTCACAAAGCTAGGGACTATTTCCAGTGCAGGCTGAAATCAGTCAGGATCTGGTTTGCTTTAATAACTTTTATGTCTCAGGTTTAGCTGGTGGTTTTCCTGTCTGGAGTCCTTGCTTCTGGGGGGGTTATGAATGGAAAGTGACAGTAGTGTTTCATCTCATGTCCAGACACCTGCATTCCCTCCACTGCCACCCCCCTGCATGGCCCTGGGATACTTGTTAGTGTGTGCAGCTTTTTGCAGTGTTTTAATACTCAAGCAAGAGGAGTATTTTTTTTTATTTTATAGGCTTATATCCATGGTTCAATACTATGGAAAAGAGTGCAAGGCTCATTCTATCATTGACTTTCTTAGGATGCTTTATAGAGAGAGACTAGTTCCATTTTTGCACAGTCAGGTTTCCAGATTTGTGATGCAAGCATTTCAACTTCCCATAGACTAGCTGGCCAACTCATGGTTCAGGACATCACATAACCTTTAAAGTAATTTCCCCAACTCTATTGTCACATCTCATTGCCTGATCCATACATGCTGCTCTCTTTTTATGCGATGGATTATCCCCTCTGCTGTGTGGCTGTTCCTCATTGTATCATCTGATGCTAAAAGAGCCATTTCCTCAACCTGCTAGGTTTTGCTCCTTGCTGTTTTACTCCTTTCTTCATATACAACTCTAATTCATAGGATTATCCAATGAACACGAATTTAGTCTCCTTCTGGTTAATCATCATCTAAACTGCCAAAGTGTGTTTCATGGGTTTCCATATTTTTACGGATGGTTTTTAGGCCAGAAAAAACACAGTGTACCTTGGAGTCATCAAACTGGAAAAACAATCAAGATGTGCTCAGCCCATCTCCCCAGGGCCAATAGAGGATGGCATGTGCATCACATGTCTAGTGTTTTGTCTAGGGCAGTTTTAAATACACAGTCAACCTTCAGTTCCATCCCTGAGGAGTCTACTCTTCAGGCTCACACTATTTGCTCCCTGGATTTTCAACTTTATGTTAACAGTCTTGATTTCATCCATACACATTTTTATTATTGGCTATCCTCTCTTATTTCCCTTTCTTGGTTTTGGTTTTTTGGTGTTGTGGGGTTGTTTGGGTGGGGTTTTTTTTGGCATTTGCACCTTTCAATTATATGCAGCTTGTTTTTCATGCCTTTCCCTTCATCTGCTGGTCATTGGCGTGTAACCGGGCTATGCAGATGTAGCTCTTCATTTCTTTCCCTAATAGCTCAGCCTTTCCACCACCCTGGTTGTTTATGTGGCTATTCTCTGAACTCTCTCCAATCACACTGATGAGGAGGTGCCCAGAAACAAATGTCACATTCCAGGTGATTTCACCTCAGAGCAGTATTGCTGTATCTGTTATGTGATGTGATTACTTGGCTTTTAGTGGTGCTGATTTGTCTTGACTTTTCTCTGTGTGTGTTCGGTCTAGACTGTGGCCATCATCTGTGGCTCTTAAAAAAGCCTCTTTAGCAGACTCCAGGCCTGTTCCATTGATCAGAACTTATTTTTCTTTCAGGTTCCTTCAGTCCCTTTGCTCCCTCTTTTTCCTAAAATGTAGAACTCAGTGTAATCCTCTCACAGTACATGTGATTGATTGATACTGCAATTAACAGTTCAACATTTTGAGGCTACTTGCTCTAATCTGTAGCAGCAAGTACTGGCACTCACCTTTAGCTAGCTACACCCATCCAAGACTTCTTTTAAAATGTTCGGGTAAGTGAATTGTATGTCCTGTAGAGTCTTCATGAGACTAGATTAAGTAAAATGCACCTGCAACAAAATGCTCTATCTGGGCCCTTTTCCCCAGTCTTCAGGTGACTTGAACCAAGATGTTTCACCTTTTGATGTTTATCCATACAACTACATAAAAAGAACCAAAAAGAAACACCATGTTGATATACCTCAGAATTTTTGAAGGTGTTTGTATTCCAGTACAAATTTTGCTCTAGCACTTACTGTCAACAGAACTGACATCAGGTTAAAGTAAACAAATAATCTGAGCAGCTTCTTAAAATGCATGAAATGCAAAAGGCAAGACTTCATGTCTCTCCACAGTGCTCACCACCAGGTAAACCTATTTTGTCCATCTGGCAATTAGTTATTTTGATCACTGTTATGCTCACAATCATTGTTTTCTCATTCTCATGTTATCATGTTGTTGGTTCCTTAAATATTTACTCCTGGCATTCATATATGCAGACATAAAAAAAACTTATATATTTCGATATGCTTGGAGTGCTTTGGGTTTGTGCTTAGCTCTAATGTGGAAACCCTGGATAGATGTGTTACTGTGACCTTTGTGCTAACTGCAGTGTCATGACCTCTGTGCTAATTGCAGCTTGGTATTGAAAAGACAGAATTTATGTCCTTGTTAGTGAAGCCTGTTCAGGATAAGAAAGAGATGCATACCTTTCCGCTGTCTGTTAATTTTGATAGTGCGAAATAAGGAAAATATGCAGAATATAGTGAGAGACACTAAATGCCATAAACAAGCAGCTATAAATATATTTGTGGTGAAATTCATATTGAGTTATCTCTGTCCTATAGATGAACATGGTTGTGGTAGTCCTTTCAAATTGGTAACGTACCACTGCTTGGGTTTTTTGGTAGATTATATTCTTAATCAATAAACTAACCCACATTTGGGCAGTTCCATCTCTTGAGTTCTTTCTTTAGGATTAACTCTTACTAGAGACAGGGGTTGCGACAATGATGGATGCTACCAAAACAACATTGATGAGCAGATTGGCTTCTGCAGGTCTGACTCATGGCAGCTTGGTATCTTTTGTTTGCATATCACAGAATCACCAAGGTTGGAAAAGCCCTTGAAGCTCCTCCAGTCCAACCATTAACCTCACCCTGACCATTCCCAACTCCACCAGATCCCTCAGTGCTGGGTCAACCCAACTCTTCAACCCCTCCAGGGATGGGGACTCCCCCCCTGCCCTGGGCAGCCCATTCCAACGCCCAACAACCCCTTCTGCAAAGAAATACTTCCTAACAGCCAGTCTGACCCTGCCCCGGCACAGCTTGAGGCCATTCCCTCTTGGCCTGGTGCTGGTTCCTTGGCTCAAGAGACTCATCCCCCCTCTCTGCACCCTCCTCTCAGGGAGCTATAGAGAGCCAGGAGGTCTCCTCTCAGCCTCCTCTTCTCCAGACTAAACCCTCCCCAGTTCCCTCAGCCGCTCCCCATGAGACCTGTGCTCCAGACCCTGCACCAGCTCCGTTGCCCTTCTCTGGACACACTTGAGTCATTCAATGGCTTTTTTGGGGTGAGGGGCTGTTTCACCAGTTATTAGGCCTATCATAAAGGACACAGCCAGCATAAAGATGAAGCAATAACCAAATTGTATTTGATACAAAAGGGTCGGTACATGGGTGAGCGCTGGGGGTACAAACAAATCAATCAGATTATACATAATTGACATCAATCCCACTGACCCCAACAACAACACCACACAACCAACAATAGGTGGAATAAATGGTGAAATGCAGCCTCTCATATAAGGGACAGGAGACAACCGAGTCAACAAGCCAAACACATAAGACCAAGGAAGCCACATACCAAATCTCTACACAGCCCACACTCACAAAGCCAGACCTGACTGGAGCCCAGTTCCAGGGAGGCGGGAGGTCCTTCCCCAACAGGGAACTCTGCAAAGAGCATCCACCTCACAGACAGACACTGCCCCTTCCTGCAAGTGGTCCCAGCTTTTATCCCTAAGTGGGACACCTGACCTTGGGTTACTTAATGCGGGACACCTGGGGCTCATTTACCCAATGGCTCTCCCTGCCAGGCCGGCCGCACCCTGGAGGGAAGCCTAAAGGCAAACTCACCCCCCTTTGTGAAGGGCTGTGGGAATCACCCATATGTCAACCTTAATTTGGGGCTTGGGGCTGAAACCCCAGCATTTCAGGGGCCCAAACCTGGACCCACTCATCGAGGGGCAGCCTCACCAGTGCCCTTTACATCTAAGTAAAATGGTTTGGAAGTTATGTCAAATTGGAATAATTTTGGTTTTATAATTATCTTCATTTTAGTGTTCTTATTTTGAATCTTTTTTTCTTTCTTCCTAACCTAGTTTATGGATTTCTCTATCAAGGGATATTCCACCATATCTACTGTTACAGTACTGAATGGTTTTAGAAAGCCACATCCATTTTAAACACAAGCAAAGCAGGCTGATGCCTGGGGCTGTGGACTGGTGGAACAGAGACCAAATGGTTGGTCCACAAATTCTTATAGCAACAGCTAAGCCTCTACAAAGCAACAGCATCTTGCCTGATCTGCTGCTGGCAAGAGGCTGTGCAAGTAGCCAACCATCCAAGTGGTCATAACTTGTCTTCATCTCTCTTCCCACCAGCCCAGCAGCATGGTGTTATCTCACTGGGAATGGACACGTGATTACGGTGTTGCAACACTGCAGTCCAGCAGGGAGTGAGGCTGAGCAAGCACACAGCAAAGCCAGGGATCCCCTTACCACTTACTCACTGATTCTTCAACTATTTGTGCAGACAAGTTCTTTGCCCATTTGGCTGAGAAGCTTTAAGCTTCCTTTGGAAATAAAATCAAAAAAAAGGAAGTGATTTGTTCTTTTCCTATGATTTCCAAGAGACAGTCAAGTTGTGGAATCTCTTTATCAATTGTTTCCCAAATCTTCATAATTCTGGTTTGACTTTCCTTCTGTATAATAGTTTCTACATAAAAACCCCGAACACCCATGAATTTTCTCAACACTCATGAATTAAGCTTTTAAAATGCCTATGAAGTCACTGTGTTACGATCTCGATTGGCCTTACAGAGAAGCTGAAGCAAAGAGCACTGAAATATCTTTCTCAAGGCCAAGCATAGATTCCCCAGAAGAGCTGTAAGTAGGACCCAGATTTCCTGATTCCAAGGGCTGTTCTTTAAAATAAATCAAATTCCCTTTTGACTTCTGAAGATGCTCTTTGATGGTGGTGACAGCAATGTAGCAAGCCTTGTTTCATATTTGTAAAATTTTTCTTTTCCTTTTTGATCCCACATCCTTTAAACTTTATTATTATTATTTTTATTGATGCCAACTCTAATCTATTTCTGTTTTTATTTTGGCAGCCATGAGTTTTCCATCAAATTGGTGGAACTGTCTCTAACTAAAGTTCTTCATAGTATTAAAATTGATGAGATTGAGTTGAGGCTGCTTTTACTCTTTTTTTTTTTTTTTTAGGTTTTTTTTTCTCTCTTAATAAAGGCAAATAAAACTGAGATGTTCCACATTTACACCTGTACCTTCTTTCACTTGGTATATTCTGATTGATGGCTCTGTTTCTTACTACTCCTTTTCTATTATCAAGCATATCCATTCGTAGTAAAATACCCAGCTATCTTCACTGTTGTATTTTCATACTCCAGTCAAAAAGCTCATTGCCTCTCAGGCACCAATTGCAAACCCTTTTCTTTTCCATCTTTCCAGGAGATTTGTGTGGCTGCTCAGTCCTGCTGCAAGACTGAAACCTTTGCCTCTTTTTTCCTTACTCATGCCATGAAGTCATAGCTGTCTGTGATATCACAGTGGGCTGCTATGGGAAATCTGGCGATATCAGAAGGAGAGGATTATAACTAGGTTAACAAAGCTGTGGCAGGACTGGAATGATAAAGGTGTTTATTATACCATAAAGCATCTCAGTAATTAGAAATTTAAGCACAGACGTTTCCTGTTTTTTGAGGGAGAGCTGGAATTTTATCTGCTTTTTTCTCTTATGCTTCATCAAGGAAGTTCAAATTTATAAAGCAAGAAGAATTGAACCTGCACTTTGTTTTTCACACAGTAAGAGGGAAGGGAAAAATGTGCAGGCAGGCTAGGTCTATAACATTGATTTGTAGCCAACAAAGGAAATGTCTACTTATGAGACACAAATCAATGTAAGCAGACTGTGAAAGTGCAAACAGAGATGTGAGAAAATTATTTGATCGTTAGTCTTCCTTTGGAAAAGACAGAGGGCCAAATTCTGCTCTTGTTTACGAGGATGTAACTTCCACAAAAACCAGAGGAGACTTGCCAGTGTGATTATGAACAAAATTTCATACACTGTCCTGATAGCTGGAGGTGTAAGGCATTAGAGTCAGGACGGGGGCTAGACAGCAAAGGGAAGGATGCTGTAGCAAAGAAGCTATGAACCAGGTTTTGCTATTAATGAATTGTAGGTACAGAAAATGTATTGATGTTCCTTCTCGTGCAGAGGTGACCTGTGTGAACTGTGCACCTGCTTAATTCAACTGAAATCTTAAAACAGTTTTTATTAACCTGAGCCTTTGTTGCCACAGGCTGAGATATTTTCTTGGAGATGAACTGGTGTCCTGAGAATAATCTAGTCCTTCAGATTCTAGACTACAGGGTCCATCATCTAGGAAAACCCCATATTAATAACAAAGCCACCGTATTTTGATGGAAAATTTGGTGGTCTAATGCCTTTTGGCCTGTGGTAGTTGCTGATTTGGGAGTGAACCTCTTTGAACATGGCGAGTCTTTACAAGGTCAGGCTGCTTCTTGGGTGGGAGTTTGTCTCCCCTGGAGCTGTTTGCACCCCCAGATTTACCCAGTAGATTGATAGAATTGGTTGTTTCCACGCAAAACCCCAGGACAAATGTTTCTGAAGCTGTGGTTTGATGGCACAGTGGATCTGGGTCATAATACCCTATCAGAAACACTAGCCATAAAACGCAAAGTGTTGATCTAGGGTAAATTCACATACTGGTCTGAATGTTTTCAGAACAAATGGATTAACTTTATATGGCAGGCTTTATGCCAGATCAGATATCACCTGTCTGCGCCACTCTGACTTCAGGCTAGATTATCTATCGTCTGTTCTCTTGCAGCGACACAAACTCCTGCTAATTTGATAGTAATGTGATCATGTGCCCATGCCCAACCAGGTCAGATCTATACTGCTGAGTGATCCTGTGGTAATGGTTGTGGACTGATAACCCGAGTCTGTTCATTAGCGGGGAAACTCATCTCGACTTCAGCGTCAAAAATCCACCCAAGTAGAGGCAAACTACCTTCCTTTAGCTCCACACCCTGCTTCAGTCTAGGCTTCAGCAACACTTCACCTCCAGCAGTTCCCTGCATTTTCACAAGTACTGGGCTTTCCCCATGTGCCTCCATTTAATTCTGTTAGTGCAGTCACTGGAAGGAGAAAGAGGACAACACATACATACGCACATGATTTTAAAGGCTTGGGTCCCCTTTGGAGAGGTAGATATTTTTATTCTGGTTAAACTAGTCTAATTCCTGTGGATATTGTTTTATTTATGCCACAATATGAGATTAAATCAGGCCATGGCTTCCCAACAGGCAAACAAAGTGAGTCTAAACAAATGATATTTTTAAAAGCTTTTGGGATAAGAATAATTTTGAATCTAAAACATGTTAAAGTGACATTAAATAACAAAAAAAGCTTACATTCATGACAAGTTAACTCCCCTTTACAGAAGGAGATGCAACAACTTCTGTCATTTTACTGACAAACCAAAAAAAAATCCTCTTCTTTATTTTTCTGTCTTCTGAACTGCACTTGTCCTTTCGAGATGGAGGCAAAACTCTCCCTGGCACTTACCCCCAACTCTCACACGTAGTGAGTATTTCCCCTTGGGTGCTCTTTGTGTCGTGATATCTTAAAATAAATGTCTTTCTGTCAGGCATTGCTCTTATATAATACATGTTGTCATCTGGAGTCAGGCACAGTTGTGCATATTTAACCGGTTTGCTTTGTAATGCGTCATTACAAGTGACCGAAAACATGGTACAGGAAGTTGTTTGTGTGCTTTTTTTCATTGCTTATGCAACTCCCAAGCAGAAAATGTTCTTGAGAGCAGATGGTACAGAACAGTCAATTGCAAGCGCCATTTTCCAGATGCATAGATGTTTCATGTCTACTTGAAGCCAGTTCAGATGGCTTTGTAAACCTGAGTCCAACTTTTGTTTAACCCTTTACTGGGCCACCAGTGAACGTGTTTCCTGCAGGAGTTTCAGTCCCTAATAAAAATAACCTGTATGCACAAGATCTTTTATGTACTCAGATGCTTAGCTGGAATCTGGGACATGGTGTTATGTTCAGCAATTAAAATATTAATACTGTTTTTCTAGCAGGAATGTTGCACATTCAGCAACTGATGCATGATGTATGGTTTCCATGTGTTTCTCTCTGTCAACTTTCTAAATAGTATGTTGTAACACAGAGTGGCCAATATCTGAATTTCTTACAGCTTGACAAGGGGATTACTAGATAGTGAAGGCAAATTAATTTGCTTTCCTACAGAAAAGGTAAGAACTTCTTACCCTAGGGCAGTAACACAGTCAGCTCATGACTGCATGATACTGATAAACTACAGTTTACAACTCAGCAGGTTTCTTGTTTGATTTGGTTTTTTCACTTGCTTGGGTCTTTGGACTTTTTACAGTAGGCTTGTTGCTGCTGAACCATAGGCTTTTATTTGATATCAAATGAAAGTAGTGGTCCAATCTTTCACCCTGTTGCACCCACAGAAGTCTGTCTGAGACCATATGAGTATTATGAACTAACTTGGGGGCATCCATGAAAGCCTGCCTGCAATTGTTGGGCAGACCAGTCAGTTTGTGAAACACAATTTAAGTTTAGTTCAGTTCTGACTTTACTGTAAGGTGGTTTGTGGGTCCAGGGACTCGTTATAGTAAGTAAGACTCTTGTTTCCATAATAACAAAACCAAATTGTCAGCTATTGTCCATAGATGCTGCGAAACGGGCAAGTAATGATTCCTCCAAAGATACTGCCTGGTTATACGGTACACCTTGGTCAGAAGTAGGCAGAGAACCAGAGTCTGACACCTGATCCACTAAGCTTTGTTGTTTTCAAGTATTTCCAACAAACTTTCAAGAAAGATTATCTGAGCTGAGAAAGATTTAGAAATAAAAGCCGAAGAAGAACATTTTTTATTATGTCATCATTTAAGTTTTTAATTGTATATTACACTCCCACGATGTGAAGAAATGAACCTAAACTGAACTCTCAAAGCTGAACAAATCCAGAAGACAAACTGATTTTCCAAATCCCTGACTCCAATCCATCTCTTAAACTGACAGAATGTAGAAGTTTGGAATGGATGAAGTCTGGCTTTTATGTTGGTAATACCATGTAATCCAAGCTTAGATGCCCAGGTATGCTGACTGATGGTAAGAGGGGTCAAAAGGAAGTGGTTTCTTTGGAAAACTTTGTGAAACAGTCTAGAACCACTGTTTGTGAACAGGCTCTCCAGGGAAGTGGTCACAGCACCAAGCCTGTCAGAGTTCAAGGAGTGTCTGAATCATGCTCTTAGTCATATGATTTAGTTTTAGGTAGTCGTGCAAGGAGCGGGGAGTTGGACTCAATGATCCTTATGGATCCCTTGAAACTTGAGGTATTCTATGATTCTCTCCTTTTGAAGAGTCTTGTGTTTGTTATTAACCACAATCAGGATACTAAAGTTGATGGACCTGGTAGCACATGTCTCTGCAGCAAAATTTTGTCTCATTTGGCAAGAGGACAGGAAGTTCAATGTCTCACAGAACAGCAGTAACATTAGAATTTATTCCTTGACCTCCTACTAAATGAAAGTTCAGAATTTTTGGGACACCACAGTAATCTTCAGAAACTCCTTCTTTCTGTGGGCCACTCGGGTTACAATATGAATAATATTTTCAATTTATAAAGAAGTTTCATTTGAAGACCTCATTATTGATATGCAGCATTATTAGCTAATAATTAGCTAATTAGCATTTATTTAGCATTATTGATTATCTATTAGACTTACAGCAATGAGGGATCTGCATATTGTCCTTTACTTTTCCAAGGGGGAAACTGAGGGGTGGAAAAAATAAGGGTTTGTCAGAACTGTGAGAAGTACCAGCTTCATCAAAATGTGAGCCTTCTCTAAGAGATAGAACGAGAGTTCAGTCTAGAGTCAAGCTTTCAGGTCAGGATCCAACCACAGCCTTTGCCATTCATTGCTCTTTCAGAACCAAACAGTGCTGTCAGGTTTTCTTTTCACTCCCTCTTGCTGCTTGGCCTGTGAAGGAAATTGCATGTACTGGACTGGCTTCTAAGGCAATAAGTGAAAAATGGCATTTTAAAATAATATTTGCCAGGTCCTGCAGCTCAGAACTGTCATATTGCATGTTAAAAGCTCACTCCTTCCCAGAAGTGAGTTGTAAAAAGTAATATGAATATATATGTGTGTGTGTGTGTGCGTGTGTCTGGGTCTGGGACACAGACAGATTCCCTACCTGGAAATGGCTTGCTATTATTAGACATGCAGTTACCAGGGGTTATGTAAGACAATTGAAGCTCTGTTTTTTAACAGAGACATGATTCATGCTACTTGTAGTAACAGTAACCACCTCCAAACGAGACAGAAAGCAGACACAGACAAAAGGCTGAAGAAATCAATGCTGGCTGAACACAGCCATCCTCCTGATACCTTCTGCCTCTCAAACAGCCATCGGGTTATCAGCGGTGGAGGTTGATGCTAATTGTGAAGACTTGTGGAGTTACTGAGCACCTGTATCGACAGCGTTTGCAGGGACTGGCTGAGGCTGCAGGAGATGCGAGGGGTGCACAGCGCTGGGCACACTTTGCCGTGTTCCCAACAATGTCTCTGGTGTTTTGCAGGAGGCTGAGGGAGCTGTGAGCAGAACTAGCACTCCTACTCTATTTTCTCAGTTACTCCTGCTGGGAAAGGCTGGAACCAAAACAACTTTTGGCTCCTCTGCAGTTAACACTTCTACAGTCATTTTTATAGTAATGTGGAGGGAAAGTCGAGACCTGGAGTAGCTTTGAACTTCTGCCAGCACGCTTCATTAGAGCAAATTGTGAAATCTGGTTGAACTAGAATAGCTCTGAGCTCCCCTACAGCTAAAATTCCCGATCCATCACCTATGGTACTTCTTGGCGGTCATGGCAGAGATCAGAGTATTTGCAAGGGCCTTCATAATTTTGTTCGTCTGGGCCATTTTCTCAAACAATTTCTGTTGGGAGATACCAGGAGTAAGGTAGCTGCCAGATTGTCTACAAAGATCCAGTCTCTTCCTCACAGAATTTCTTTTATGATAGGAAAAAGATTTATGTTCAGAATACCAAAGTGAGCACCGGTGGGGTGCTTATTTACAGAGTATCACCTTCCAGAAATAAAAGATAGGAAAGTTGTTGTTGGGTCCCCTCAAGTTACTGCCATTCCCTAACATGTCTCCTCTTGGAAGACTGTGAATTTCCGGTAAAATTTCATTTCAGCATCATCTAAATTGTTCTACGTAGTAACTTCTGCTGTCAAGGAAGAGGATGCTGAAGATTTGGAAATGGTCTTTTTAGCACTCAGAAGACAGCCCTCCTACATTAGCAGAACTTATCCAACAACAGAGCCAACCGCCTTCAGTTTCATTCAAGAAAGTTTTGAAATGGCCAGAGAAATAGCCTCTAAGAGCCACAGAAGAGAGCTGAGTACTGAAGTCCTATAAATCTCAAGAGTTTATAATAATTTTCTAATACTGGAGTAAGAATAACAACAATTATTGCTATGTTATTTTCCTTAATACGTTAGGCTGTATATATGGTACAGAGTAGAAATCACTTCAGCTACTATTAATGTTAGTAATCATTCTCCATCAGCCACATTGCATACAGTTTATGAGAAAAGTGAAAAATAACTCAGAGTGCCTTAAAAATGGAATTGTAGTCATATCCTGACTCTGCTTTCCTGGCACGGGGTATTTAAAACCCAGATCTGAATAACGCAGCTGGCACTGACATCTCTACATTTCAGGCACAGTTAAGAAAAATCCTGGTTTGATGCAGATGATACATAACTTTAAAAAGCAAATAATTATCACAAATATACATCACACCTCAGGACACATTGCTGTCAGTGACTTGACATTTCAAATGATGAGTTTCACAAATATGCATAACCATCAAATTTGATTGAACAATGTTTTAGAATAATTCACATGCTCATCTAGAACTTTTTTCATTGTGTTTTGGCACTGAAGCATGAAACAGGAAATCTACAGTGGGTTTCTCTTTGCTTGTGAGGAAGCAAATGCTTTGATCAGTTCTATGTACTCCAAGGCAGTAGTCAGTTATTCCTCAATGGATAATGAAGCCAAAGCCCAGAGTGACTCTGTTTCTCTGTGGATCCTGTGTGATATTTTATATATAGTTTTTGACATAAATCAAACAAGCTTTCATTTGTACAGTTTGAGGCAGCAAGCACACGGGAAGAATCGTGTGGGAAAACATGCTTGTGGTCCTTTTTACCTAGTCTTTTCACTGCGTTGGTTACTGACTCTTTAATGATTGACTTGCAAGGGAAATCTTCAGAGACAGGAGACAGTCATCCAAAACAAAATAAAAAAAATATTCAAAATCATTTGAATGTTTTTCCTGACTGTCAGAAAGTAACATGATTGTTTAGCTCGGCATTTGGGCAGTGGTGTTACAAACCGTTAAAAGTTAAGGAAAAGATTCCTTGTCTCAGATCTTGTTCCTCAGAATGCATACAAACATAATTTTTAATAGAAATCTTCCTCTAGTAAAGTTAGGCAAAAATCCTACAAGTTTCTTCCTCTCCTTACAAGTCATGTAATAAAAGCTAGTGAGAGGGAGGAATTCCATCAAGATGGTGCTAAGTTTTTAAGGGGGGAGAGGAGGATGTTTGTTTTTCTTTTTATCTGTTTGATAACCTGGCTCTTGATGCTTGAGGAAAGTAGATGTATGAGTGAAAGTTTCATTTCTTAGTTTACCTTGAGGGGAGTGGTTCTGTGACAAATGGATCAAATCCTTTGAAATTTATAGCTGGTGGTATTCCATTGTCCTACATGGAATTGTACCTTAAATTAATGTAAAGTGTCTTATAGTTTCTGCGGGCCACAAGCCACAAAAAAACCCCAGGATTTCATTACTTTCATCCATTACCATTTTGTATCATCTTCCATACTCAGGACAATGTACTTCTGACTTGTGATTGAGATCATCTTTCAGCATAAGAATGACAAATTTGATGGCCAGACATTGATGCATGAAGTGCTGTACCATTGTGACCGAGAGGGGCATATTGCAGAACAGTGCCAACAACATATAACTGCATTAAATTGTGTTATGTGTTGCGATTACACAGTCCCTGCACCTAGGTGAAAATACGTTATCAGTTTACCAACCTGATTGCTGAAACATGGAGACTTCAAGGACATTCAGTACTTTCTTCAATTCACCAACATCTATGAGACTAAGAGTTTCAGGGTTTATGCCACAGTATTTGCAAGGACAGCATTCAATGAAACCAAAGCAATGTGTAGGGGAGGAGGGAAAAACTCAGCTCATTCTCTTCATCTGCTTTCATTGTTTTTGTTCTTCCTGAAAAATAATGTCCTTTCAGATTTCGTTTGACATCTCCATGATGTTGAACAGATTCGGAGAAATCACCAATATTTTGACAGGGTTCCTTGGCAATGAAATGTTCATGAAGCTCATCTGTCATGAGCTAATCTGGCTCATCTAGCCAAAGCAGTAGCTTAGGCGGATATATTACTGTAACAGTTTAATTTCTACACATTTTCTTCATCTCTGGTGATTGCAGTGATGGCAACTCATATTTCAGCTGCAGAAACATTGGTAGTAATTGCAGCACAACTATACCTTTGGTTTTGTGTAGAACCTTACTTAAGGTAGCAAGGCAGTGTCATGTTGTCCAAGTTCTGCCTTCTTGGTAACAAGGCAAAACTCTGCGCTGGCTGTCTTCAGTGTTCATGGCTTCAAAACCTTAACTCTTACCTTGATCCCCTCCCACGGACTTTTTGAGTTTTACACCATAATGCTGATGCCTCAGCGCATGAATGCCTGAGGCTGTTCATACTCTCAAATTGCCTCAATAAATACTAGGTATCTGTGGAAAACTAGCACTCCAGACTCAGCAGCACTAGCAGTATACATGTACTACCCACAAATCAGTCTGTTCCCTGAAAAGCTTATGTAGGTGCAGTTCCACTGAGCACAGATTTACTCCATATTTGACACCAGCATCAATAAAATCATTACTTTATCTATTTGCCTCAGCTGCACCCCACTTTAATGATTTGCTTTGAAAAGTATGTGGGTTCCTTCAACGTTCAGATAGGATTGTGAAGGTTTCTTTCATAGTAGCAATATAAAGAATTCTGCGTTGTTATACCCAGCAATATTTTGCCAGAATAAGAATTTTAAAATAATAATTGTATACATAACTATACAGACATACATATATATGTGGTTACCACATATGTGTATATGTGTCTATATGTACAATACTGTTTCTTCTCTTTACCATTTGTGAAAAGATAACTCATGGTCTGACAGTGACATAGTTCAGTCTGGCATTACAAATTTCTGTATTCATTTGAATGTTTAGCTGAATGTTACATCAGTGATTTGGGTGGTCTGCTTCCGCTGCAATTAAGTCTACCAACTACTAGTATTTAGTTGCTTCTTCCCAGGTTATCAGTGATCTTCACCATTTCAAATCAGGTGTGCAAAGTCCAAACAGATGTTTAACAGTGCTTTACCCTACTCTGTCCACGGCAACGTGCAGCCAAGAGAGCGACATACGCTCTGCTTGGGCACCGTCTAACCCCTTCTTCTGGTGTGGGGTTTATACACACAACACACTAAGTATAATGAGATCTTCATTAATGGAAAATAGACAGCACCCCAATTTATATCTTAAATGAGAGACAACTTTTCCAAAAGTTCAGAGTTGAGGCCTTGTACCACTGCCCAGGGTAAGAGGGGACATTCAGCATGGGGAGTAGAAAGAAAAGTCAGTAGGGGAAGAGTTATCCTTTTGGACCTTAGCTCTTAGGTATGGTTACACATTGCATTGAGAATACTGCTTGCAAATAGAAAGAAATATCATAAGAATCAACAGACAAAAGTGAGACCTGGAAAATGCCTATTCCAAGTGTCAAATTAAGAATTGTGGCTTAAGGGAAGTGAAATTCTATAGTATCAGATAAAAGGCAGCAAAAGAAGGGAAAAAGAAATGGATAGAGACAAGTAATATAGGGCTTGTGAGACAAAAGGTGGGAACATGATGTAGACTCTACTACAAACTACATTGCTATTCCAGATTTCAGTAAGTACCCCTGGCCCTTCAGGGAGAGAGGTTTTTTTTCTCTAGTACTTCTGCAAAGGTGTCCTTGTGGGAAATTGGCCTTTACCAGACTAAAGCAGTCCAGCCTCTTTAAACAATCTTTCTGCAAATTTCTAATCCATTAACAAATTAATTTCTGAATTTCAGGCCCAATTACTGATAGTGGACATACAGTGCTCCCAGTAGAATACAGAAACGAGCAGTTTTCTCTCATAAATGAAACCCTGACTTACAAAGAATTCATGCTATGGCCTTCTGATAGCATGTCCTGTGCTGCTAAATTTTTATGTTTTCTATGGCACAAGTTCTGGCCTCTGTTGGAAGGGTGGTTTTTATGTCACAGCCTGTCTTGATCTCTGTTTAAGACACTGTGGTTGGATATTTATCTATAGGTAGCCAACAGCCTAACCTTGTTCATGTAACATAAATACCACAATCTGCCCTAGTCAGAGGATGTACCTTCTTTTGATAAAGAAACAATAAAATACATCTGGAATAACGCACTTCATGCAGCAGATTGACTCTCGAATCACGTTTGTTGATGGCTAACACTGCTGTTCTTGTCTTCCCCTTCTCATTGCCGCTTTAAGAATTTCACCCAAAATGCTACTCCCAGAGAGAAAAAGTGACCAAAAAAGAATTGCATTTAGCCTAGACAGCTCGGTCTGAAAATATATCATGATTGTGAAAGCGTCAATTAAAAGTGACCCCACCTTACTCAAGAGACCTGTACAATATGTGGACTAAAATCAGATATGCTAACTTCTGTGGCACTAGCAAGTTCTTATTTTCCATTGCCTCATGATAGACAGCACTGTGCCAGCACAGCAAATAAGAATAATCAGAAAGAAGCTCACAAGAAGCTCATCTTTTAATTTTTTCATTACTAGGGATCACACAAAAGGCAGAAGGAAGTAGACATCTAAAGATATCAGGGAAAAGAGTATTGTGGGGATAAAATAAATAGCAATTGACTGAAAAATTGTGTCCGCTTGATCAGGACTCACTAAGAGAAAGTAACAGAAAACTGGGGTACCAAGTCTCAAGCAAAGAGAAAGAGCTATTCTGCTGGTTGTTTCTTGCAGGTCAGACATAGGAGCGCCCCCAACAAAGGGAATATTGAAGGTGTTTGATGGTGTCTCTGAGCAGGAAGAACTACAGCCAGGGGAAGAGGTAGAAACATTCTGTGGGGACCAACCGAGAAAAAGCAAACTTCAGGACCAAGCACCAGCAGGAAATTGGTGTTTATAATATTTAAGTCATCTGTAAGGGAAATATTGTGATGGTGTGTTGTATAAAGAGCAGAGTCAGGCCAATGTTTGCTTATGTGTGTTTTAAGTAATATGATATGACAGACCACATCAGATCAATGGCGCTGATTAATGAACAGCTCTGGAAAAGTAGCTAACAAGAGATGAAAGGGTCAAGACACAAATTTCAGGAGGGAGGAGAAAGAGGATCAGTGCCTCAGAATATGGAGTTATGGTCCAGGAGCCCATTAATCATCAGCATTATTATGTAAAGTACCACATTTTCTCCTGACTTTATGCCCACTGCAACTCCACCGAAGCCAGTATAGAATTGACCTGAAGTGTACATCTTAAATCACAATCTGTAATACATCACTGCTATCATAAAACGGACCTTCCTTAATAAAAACAGCAATACGATTAATGTTTCTTACACCCTCTAAATTACCAGATAAAGCTTGGGAAGAACAAGGTGGAATAAAAGCATATATAAAATGCCCAAATTACTATCATTAGTGGAAATATTTAAGTAATAAGAGTCTGCATTTCTGGAATGCATTCATGCAGAAAACGTATCTTCCAAAATCTTAATTAAGCACACAGTACCTCATGGAGCAGAAATGTAATGCTTTCCTTTTCGGGATGGAGGAGCCCAGGTAGAGAGGGGACAAGTTGCTTAACCCAGTGTCACACATCCCATTCCCCTGTTGTCCTGCTCGTCTCTCTTTTAGCCCAATCTTGTTATGGTCAAAAATCCTTTTCCTCTAATTTTCCCCAAGCTAGATTAAAACTTTTAGAAAAATTCAGGGTGTTTCCTTCTCTGATGCACTCCCCATGTCTTCTGAAGCACCATCAGCTTTGTTGATTTTATGTTCTTAAAATGCAGCTATCAACTGCTGATGATCTCAGTACTTTATGCTCATCACACTGGAGGAAAAGAGATGTATCTTCCCAGGCCATAGCAAAAATTACGGAGAAAAATTCAGATATTTTAAGTGTTGCCTTTCACAGAGATTTTAGTGCCCAGATTTTGTAGAAGACTTTGAACAGCCCATCTCTAACAACTTGTCTGCCTGACCCTTGATGCGGAGCCAGATTGAGTGCTAGGCAGTGCTACAAGAGAGAGCCACTTGGATTGGGATCCCAGAGATTGGAAGAGCAATAATGACACAAAAAGAGAGGTGACAAAATATGCAGGATTAGTACATGCAGTTCTTAGGCTTCTCTTGTGTGAAATTAGGAGTGAAGTGAGCAGGAGTTCTGTCGAAGTAAAGACTAAAGACCTGATCCTGTGATTTTTCTGCTTCTAGTACAAGTTAAAAATGCATGTTAACTGAAATACTGGGCAGTCTTTAAGGCACACGGGATTTATGCCTTAAAAAGGTGAGCAATAGCCAGATAAAAGACAGACTGATGTGTGCAAAGTGGATATAAGAAGTGAGGTCATCATTAACAGAACAGGTGGGGTGAATATGGAAGTGGGAAGGAGAGCTTGAAAGTAAGCCATGCTGAGTGTTAGCAAGGACTTAAATCTACAGAATCCTTGAGCGTTAGTGCAACTTTGAAATTCAGCCCTTGGTAGTGGTCAAAGGTGTCACTGTTTTATGTAATTCTTTTGAGCTAACCTGATGCTGGCGTATGGTTCCTCTCCAAAACCCTGGTGAAACTCAGAGGTTCAGGCTAAGTTGAGGATTTTTGTGTGCGTGTTTAAATTTACTCAATTTGCAATTCAAAGCAGATGCCAAGAGGGAAGAACCTACAAAAACTGGAATCAAAGAAAATGTTTGCTTGAGCCCCTGTGAAGTGTAGCTGCCAGGTTTCATGTAGCCTCTTGAAATCAGGATGTAGCATATATCCCAGTCACCAATAAACGTCATCATTACAAAATGCATAAATTGAAGATAAAACCGAATGTATATTTTGTGAAGTACATTATTACAGTGTCATCTAAAATCCTTCATTGTGTCTGCTGGCACTCATTCCGGTGTTCCTGCTGCACGAACAGTGGGGTTTTTTTTATTGTGTTGCATTTACAGACATAAATTCCAACTTGCACAGTGACATTAACTACCTGTGAAATAACAATTACATCTCTTACGATTTTTTGTTCACCTTCTTGATTTCTCTGATAAAGCAAATATTTGCTTTTCTTGTCTAATCAGAGTAGGCAAAATCATTTATTCATGGAAATAGCACCATTGGCTTCACTGTGGGTAGGACTGAATATGCCGATGTCCCAGGAGTTCTTTGCATAAGTGAAGTGAGCAGGATTTAATTCTGCCCCTGGACATGCTTCCAACATCCACAATGAGCCACCCAAAGATCATAAGAAGCTAGCAAAGGAGGAGTTCTGTTAGTCTAAAGAGGGATTCAAGTCCCCTAAAAATGTAAATACTCCCAAAAGCTTAGGTCTGGGTAGTGAAATCACCCTCCAATAAATACTGGAGCTGAGGTGTTTCTTTGGATCCCTTTCTGTATTAGTCCATTTAGTCCAGCTCCCTCTTTAGCTCGGGAGATTTCAGACATAAAACTACCACCGAGCTGAATCTTTCCTGAAGGGCTAGCAATAAGTTACTTCACTGGACTCACCTCAGTAGACCTGGTGGCTGATAGGAGATAAGTGGGGTGTCTGCTTTAATGGGAGCCATCATTTTTGTGATGTAAAGACAGCAGAAGAAGCAAAGGAGGATTTTTCCTTCCTTTTCCATCCTTTCAGTGCTGAGGAAATGTTTGTTGCTGCTCTGAACAGGACTAGCCTTGTTGTTGGTTGTTCTGATGAGATGCACTTGAGTGCCAAGTTTGTGCTAGCTCTCCATCACTGCTCCGTGCTCATGCTATTAGAGTGAGCAACTTCTCAGAATGAATCCTACTGATAGCACTTTGCTGGCTGATCCTCCCTCTCCTCCTCACTTCACCAGAATACCTTGCATGGGCAGACTGGGGTAACCAGGAACCAACTCTGTTGTTGTTTGCAGCTAGGGCTGGAGGGATTGAAGGGGGAAAGAATTCGGCCCTACCAGGCTGCAGCCAGCTGTACTGACAGCGGAGAATGCCAGTTAACGTTGCAGCAAGTTTTCTTGCTCTCAGTAAATAATTATTATTTCCCCCTGACCTTTCCTTTTGGTTCTTTCTGGTACAGACACAGCCTCTCTCTGTTCCCTGCCCCAATGAACGTCTGCACTAGGTCCAAGGCTTGGAGTAATTTACCTGAAGAGTGATACCATTTGGAAACCACTGTAAGTATATTTTATCTCTTATAAAAGACTTCTTGTTTCAGGAAAAAAAAAAAAAAAAGACATTTTAAAAAACAAAAACAAACTGCAGCACCTGTGAGCATTACTGATGAGGGTAAGCTGAGTTTTGCTTTTGAAATTTGCAAGGAAATATGTGGGCAAAAAAATATGTCAATAAAAAAACTGTTAAATATTTAAGTCATAGCCTCACAGCATAGTTCAGCAATGGCTGGTTTGATGTGCTTGTATCTTTTAGTTTGGCAGGTTCTCCCTGCTTACTGCTCTAGTTCGTGCTGTTCTAGTTGGTTCATCCATGTTTGTCTTCAGAGTGTTTATCTTGTTTTTTATTCTTATTACTTTTTAATGAGACGATTTTCCTCTTGTTGGTGTTTCATGCAATACAGATTGAATTTACTGCAACTCCTTTAAAGGTTTACACTGTTCTGGGCCTTGAGTCATTTATGATTTAAGGCCATCACAACTTGGTAGATTTGGCTGGATTACGTAGTCGCCTGAGAGAATTTTGACTTTGCATTGTGGTTTTATTGTGCTCTGAAATTATCAATTGCCTGTTATTTGCACCTTTTTTCCCTGTAGACCTCATATTTTTGATTTCTTATCATCGATTCTCAGTGCTTGCTATTGTTGTTGCAGCGTTGCGAGAGCCAAGATGCTCTGTGGTTGTAAGTCAGGACTAACTTTCATGAGACTTGTGGTTTAGATGGAAAAAATGGACAAATTTGGGGGGGCATATAAATCCCACTTCAGGCCTCAAACAGACCCTACGAATTTCAATCTTAGTTTAACTTATTCTCCAAGTTTAATTTAATTATGTTAATCAGTCTCCTGTAAGGGATTTTGGAGTTTATTTTACTTTTCTGTGTTGATTAAATTTTCCAGGCTTTTATTGCACTAGAACATTGGGCCTCTCTTGCCAGTTCTCCGTGCTTCCCATTCTTGCTCTACAGTGTTCTGCTGGGATTTCTCTTTCATATTACATTTTATGGCGATGTTTTCAGGAGTTTGTGTTTTCCATTGTATGACACAAACTTGCAATCAGAGATTTTAAACAAACTGCCAGTCATGTAGCTGTAACAGCATGAAGATCAATGTGGCTGCAAATCATCAGAGAAGCTGTGTGAATATTCAGGCAGTCAGCCTGTGCAGGACTTTTTAACTACTGAAGCAACACTTCTGGCAGGAAAGCTGGGATGGCTCAGGTGGTTTAAAGCGAGCTTGTCTCGGGAAGCTTCACCCTCAGCTCTGGCATTCGGTGTGCCTGAGGTCGCTGGGCACATTTCAGTGCTTTTTACTGGTTTGGGGGCTTTTTTTTAATATATATATATATATATATATATATATATATATATATTCAGTGATTGTACTCATCTCTCTTTCACTTTGTCACTTTCTAAATATGTATTGTCGATGTCATGTCTGGAAGAGACACAACAGTGGCAGTGATAAGCACTGATACCAGGAGCTGTGTTAGTCGCACACAGGCAGAGGAAAAATGTGCGGCAGAACACTCGGGAAAAATATCGCTTGAAATCAAACGTGAACTATTTTCACACCCTTGTATTTTTAGGATCTGAAAAGCCAGGGGGGGGGTTGTAATTATATACAGTCTCTGTGAATTACTAAGGTGAACTGTACACCAGTGAGTTAAGCGCAGTGCTTGGGCACTACAGGCATCTCTGACCTGACAGCACTTAATAGAAGGTGATGCCATATCTGTGAGGAGGAGAAATAATCCCTGGAACATGGGTGGGCAGACTCAGCCAGCAGCAGCACTTGTAACAACATCAGCAACCCTGTGGTGTATTCCCTCTGTGCTGTTTAGTATGCAATGAACAAAGGTCTGGTTGGTGACCCAGCCCTCCCTGTATTCAGAGACTGAAAACTGCCTCATTATTGTTCATTATGTAGTATTATTCTCATACAGTCACATTATCATAGTTTCCCCTGAGAGCCAGGATGCTACTGTGGGTTCTGCGCAGCTACACTGGTTCCTATACCTGAGCTAATTTGTTTATTGCTAACCTGGTGTCTGCAGGACAGAGAGCTGTTCCTTGTGTAAGGGGAGGTTCAAGCGTTAGTTATAGCTGCTGTCTAAGAAGTACAACAAGCGTACATTGCCTTGTTTTGACAGAGACCTGGTTTGATGGCCCCGCTGCGAGAACGTGGTAACTCATTGAGGAGAAATTCATTTCAAACTCAAATAATGGTTGCAAGGGAGATACATGCAAAGAAATCATGCGTAGAGAGCAAGTGGAGGGTTGGGGGAGAGAAGGCTGTATGCAAGAGTGGCAGCAAGAAGGGTGAAGCATAGCAGTGGTTTTAAAGGCATTCCAACGCTCAGAGGTAGCAATTAGTTTATCAACAGCTTTGAGGTTAGGACATCCAAAATATTACCCGTTCTCCATTCAAATTAAACAGAAAGAAGCCAATTCTGTTTTGCAGCCAGTGTCCAGATCATTGCAGTCACTGCAGCACTGGGAGTTGTCCACCACTTTGTATGATAATGTAAAGGTAGATGGAAAGGAGGGAGTGCCCCACTGCAATGAAGATACTGACAGAAAACAAATAAAAAGGTGGCAGCGATTTGACATCTTGCTTTACACTGGGAAGTGCTGATACACACAGTTCAGTTCAGGGATGACAGTGGATGCAGTTAGCCTGATACTAAGTACTGGAGAGCACACAATCATGAAAGAAGAGAATGTATTTTAAGTAGGGTAAATTAATATAATGAAAAAATAACACAATAAATATAAGTGAACACTGAAAGTGAATACCAACTAAATTCAAAAGCAAAGTACCGGGACATAGGGTAGAAAATTTACAGAGATGGAGTAGGTAGGATGCCTAGAAATGGACTGGATAAATCCCTTATCAGTAACAAATCAGTAGCAAATATGAACTCTGCAGTGACCCTCAGTACTCAGGTTAGCTTAGAAAGGTCAACATCTTTTCTGTCCCCAACTTCTGGGAGTCTGTGCATCAGGTCCATATGCTCAAGTGCCACGTCTTTGCTATATCAGCCTTCTGCCGTCCTTCACAAGAAGCAAAGATGATGATGACCCTCTGATAATTTGTAGAATGAGTGCAGTATTTGGAAGCACTTGTGATGCACCACAGGTGTGTGTATATAGAAGGAGCTCAGAGATAACTGGAGATCAGAATGGAGCCCCTGGCTCCAAGGGCATGTTCCCAAGTCTTTTGCAAGTAAGTTGTGACTTTTATTGCTCATACTAACAAGTATATAACAAACTTCTTGTTTCCAGGATTAGTCTGTAGAGAAGAACATAATCACATGAACTAAAGTAGCAAAGTACACTGACCCTTACTACTGAAATAACCCCACAGGACTGCCAATCAATGAAGTCCAGGGATGGTACATAAATAGGTATAATTTGGGAAGGTTCCACAAACAATATTTATTGTTTTCTTTTCATTCCTACCCCTGTGCTTTCAGGGGTTTTGATGTAGCTATGACAAGTCATACTCTTTCACAGTTAGTGTGCCATTTTACCTTCTGGAACATGGAGATATATTAGAGAGCTTGCTGATGGAAGTGTTCGTAGAAGAAGTGTGCAATCAAAAAAAAAAAATGAGGTTGGAAGGGTCCTCTGGAGGTCTCCAGTCCAATTCCCTGCTCAGAGCAGGGCTGACTTCCAAGTTGGATTAGGTTACTCAGGGCCTTGTTCAATTAAGTTTTGAAAATCTCCAAGGATGGAGATGCCACAACCTGATCCAGTGCTTAGCAACTCTCCCTGTGAAGACTACAGCAATAAGATAGCAATAGAAGTAGACTATGCAAGTGAATGTAAGAATATTTAATTAGAATATATAGGTGAAGATCATAGCAATAGGAGCTTTCTATGTGGGTGATAAGGTAGAACAAAAGGATAGCAATTTACTTAGAGCAATAGCAGGATTTTTCTGGCTTTGCCCATTGTCCTTTTCTGGCAACAGCAGTCGAACATTGCAGGTTGAAGAATCTAGTTTGGGTTTCCTCATAGGTAGTTTTGATCACAGTGTCCACAGAAATTTATTTTTTTAATGAAAGTTTTCTTTAGATCCTTAGCTGACTTGGCTGTTTCTCTTACTCAGCCTTCCTCACGTGGAAGCCTGCATTCCTTTCAGGTGGTACTGAGACAGAAGAGAAGACTCCAGGAACACCTTATGGCAGCCTTTCAGTACCTAAAGAGGGCCTACAGGAAAGCTGGAGAGGGACTTTTTACAAGAGCATGTAGTGATAAAACAAGGGGTAATGTCTTCAAACTGAAAGAGAGTAGCTTAGATGTGAGGAAGAAATTCTTCCTTGTGAGGGTGGTGAGGCACTGGAACAGGTTGCCCAGAGAGGCTGTGGCTGTCCCCTCCTTGGCAGTGTTCAAGGCCAGGTTGGACGGGGCTTTGGGCAACCTGGGCTAGTGGAAGGTGTCCCTGCTCATGGCAGGGAGGTTGGAACTAGATGGTCTTTAAGGTCCCTTCCAACCCAAACCATTCTATGATAATTCTGTGAGATGCAGGGCATGTCTGAACAGTGCAAGAGAAACAAACTGTTGTGAAGAGGTATCACCTCTAGTACCAGTCAGCATCATTGCCTCTCTTCCTATCCTAGTGAGCACAAGTCACCAAGCTGCAGGACTCTTGTTGTGGAAGAGTGATGATACCAGAGCATCTTGATAACATAGGCTCAGCCTTAAGAGCAAAGTAGAAAACAGTTTTAGAAAGGAGGAAGCAGAGGCTGCTGTGCACAGCCTTGCTAGTATCACCGCCTGTTGCTAAAGTACTTTTTAACCTGTCCCCCTAATGAGTTTTGAAGGCCTGAGAGGCACACGTGGGATCAGACACACAATGAAGCATCAGTCAGTGCTTGGTCTAACAGCCCAACTGTCGTGCTTACTCAGGCCCTGCAAATAACAGCAGTGTCCTGCCCAGGGGAGGCAGCTTTGTCTGTGGATAGAGCTGGAGTCAGAGGCTGCATTCTGAGCATGTAACTTGGGTTAACTCTGAGCTGAATACGGACCTTAAATATGATGGTTCAGCTTCCAAGTGCAAGGGACTTATGTGCATCCAGAGCCTAACCCTACATACATCCTTTCCTGCCTGAACAAAAAGCTGTGCTATCTGAATGCTTCTTGGGTAGCAGCACTGTAAAAAACCACTGCTTTATGCATGGATTCCCTGCAGCCCCCGGTGTGTGCTGCCTGCACGTGGGAAAGTCATGGGATCTGGAAACGAGGCCTGTGAAGGTGTGCCAGAGTTTGTACGCCAAGGATCAACACAGACTGTTAGGAACAAAACACATGCAGTCCATACACTTCAAAGTACATGGGCCCATATACAATCTCTGTGTCTTATGCATCCTCATCTGCATAGCAGGAGATGGATCTCAGTGACAGAAAGGAGACCAGACGGAAGGATGCCCGAGCTTGGAGTGATGAGATGCTCTGTTTAGTCCTCAGGAAAAAACAAACAAACAAACAAAAAAAACCCCAAAACGCTTTTAAATTATTTTATTTTCCTTCAATTTAAAATGGAATAAATCAGTTCAGCCCCTTGCAGGGCTAAAGTTGCACAACTTTAAGGAAGGTTCATTTAGTCCTCTATTGATTTAGATTAGACTTCAGCCCGGTATATTTTGAGAGTATTGATTATATAGGTGGAAGATACAGCAGCAGTACCATCTGCCCATCCCATTGCGTAGGGATTTTTAACCCCAGTAATCCAAAACTCACCAGAGCTTCCATCACCTGCGGAGTTACCAGCGTGACCTTCCATTGGCAGTGGCTCACCTGCAGGGCTCAGCCCCCCTGCAGCACCCCAAAACCTCATCCATCTGGGACCGAGAGCCTTTTTCCTATGTTTTGGCAGTTTGGGGCCATCCCCTCAGCACTGGGCAGCCCAAGGAAGGTGCCAGTGGCCGACCAGGCCCAGCACCTCCTTTGCGGGGAGGGGAGGGGGGAGGATTTGTTTTATGTCTTTTTTGGCCAGTTAAACTTTTTTTTTTTTTTTAAACTATTATTATTACAGTTTTTCATCCCTCCTCACCCTGAGCTTTCACGTCCCGGCCGAGGAGGCACCTCGCGAGCAGGGCCGCTGCCCGGGGTGAGCGGCCGGGCCCGGCCGGCCCCAGGCGGCTGCTGCCCCCCGACGGCGGCCAGCGGGAAATGGCGGCCGGTGCCGGCCCTGCCCCCGGCCGGGCGTGCCGCCCTTACATAATGCTTTTATGTAACCGGCCGGGGCCAGGAGCTCTGCTCTCTCCTGCCTGGTGGCGGGACCCCTCACGCCATCTTGTCCCCCCACGGCCCCGCTGGAATGGGGCTTTTCTTGCTGTAAGATCCGAGTTGCTTAAACACTGAGAGGCCAACCCAGTCCTCAAAAATCACGTTGTGGCGCGTCAGCCGCACACTGCCCTAGTGGGGTGCGTGTGGGGAGAAGGGGCTCCCGTCTTGCCCCTTCAGGAGGAAGGATCCATCCCTGTCGAAAGGGGCTTTGCCAGCAGACGGGGAGCCAGGACCACGCACATGGGGCTTGGAGGGCCAGAGGGCAGGGCGGCCTTAGCTCCCAAGGCACCTCCATGCTCTGGGATGACCCTTGCTTAAGCCAGATACTGCCCCAAAACCATGGTCACGCAGTGGCACAAGGTGTGAGGGCTCAGTCCTGAGGTGACAGAGCACTGCTCGCACCTCGGGTGCCAGCGGGAGATAACAGCGTTTTATTTGGACGGCTTCGGCCTCCCCGGCTCCTGCTGCTCTCTCACAAGTGTGGCCATGCCCCCCCCCCGGCGCACAGCGGGAGCTGCTGGAGGTTTACCCAGGCACCACCATGGCCACGGGCTGGGTCAGGGTGCAGTGTCCCCGGCTGGAGGCTGTGACCTGAGCAGACTGAGCAGTTGCCTGCCTCGGGAAGCAGAGGAGGGAGTGTCTTAATTTGTAAAACCGAGGGGAATCAGTGAGATGTGGGTGCTTGTCTCCCCGTGCCGAGTGCTCGCTGTGTCATTCGAAGCCCACTACTTCTCTCTGTGCCTCAGTTTCTCTGTCTGTGGATTCACCACCTGCTTAATGTGAGGCTTAATTCCTTGTGTTCACAAAATGCTCAGAGGTCCTGGATGGAGGGAGGTGTTGAGAGCTCGCATGCACTGTGCTCGTTGCCTGTTCTTCCAGGCTCCAAATCTTCATGCTTTACTTAGATGACCTCTGCGTCTCAAAAACACTTCAGTGCTTTTCCCTACAAAACAAGTCTCTGCGCTGATTCATTCTGAACTTGCATATTTGTTTGCTTTTCAGACAATTCTATTACATTTCTGTATAACTCTCTCTATTCAGAATGCTACAGCCTTGGTTAATATTTGTCAAATGGAGTTCCGACTGTCTAAACCACTGGGACGAGTTTCATTTTATATGTCATCAGTAGGGGCAGAATAAGGAGCTTCATGCTTGGCCTATTTGCTGTAACACAGTCTCTGGGCCATTGCATCAGAGTCAAAACAAGGAGCAGCTTGTTTCCAAACAAGAAGCATGGAGGAGAGTCTTCTCTGCCTCCTTCCCTGTAAGGGAAAAGAGATGAGAGAGGGGGGTGGTAAGGGGGAAGAAAGTTATCTTTAACAGATTCTAAAAATGCCTTTTCCCAAATATGCAGTCAGTCCCTTCAAAGGTCTCTTTGTTTATTTTCAGGAAGAAACCCAAGACAGCTGAAAACCAGAAGGCGTCTGAGGAGAATGAGATTACTCAGACGGGTGCATGCAGCGCCAAGCCGGGCCTTCCCTGCCTGAACCTTGAAGCTGTTCTGTCTCTGAGCCCGGCCCTCATCCACTCACCACATTCACCAACAAACCTGCACGCACACACAGGGTCATCTGATTGTGAGTACACCAACACACTGCTGGGTTGCACCGGGGTTCTTGAAAACACACTCCTTACTGCAGACCAGGTTTTCCAGTTGGATGCTCTGAGCACAACTTCCTCAGGGCTTACCTTTTCCCATCTTTGGGAGTTACCACTGAAACAGAGCATTTTATGTTAAGGTCATGATAATGCAGTCAGCCAGAGGAAGCTGAGAGCATGTTGTTGGGTCAGGTTGCTGCTTCTTACAAATTAAAAAGGGAAGACCCCTCAAGCGTGTCTCTTTCCAACTAGAGCTGTAGGAATTCCTCTCCAGGTAGTCACATGCTTCTCGTTACCCAAGCATATCTACTGACTGGGAATTTTTAGCTTGTGCTGTATTGCAGTGGGAGAAAACAAGTGTCTTGCTCCAACAACCAGGATTGTAAAGGATTTCCACAAAGAAAAGGGGGGAGTGTTTTGTGGAGAGGATCAGTCTGTGAGTCTGGAAAATCTTCTAGACCTGCGTGGTTGTACCAGTTTAAGGCCCTTGTTTTGAGTGCATTCACTTTCAGATTACTCAGCATGGGTTAATTGGCCTGTTAAAAACGTTCTTTTCAATTTTGCCAAAAAATACAAAAATAAGGGAGGGAATCTAACACAATGATTAAAACTGGATTTTGGAAAGTCAGAACTTACCCTGTCAGCTCTTCAAAACATTGTCATTTCACAGTGGTCCCTCCCTAACAGTCTCTTGGGCAAGAATCTGCAGGGTGATGTGAACCTCATCATTCACTAGTTTTAGAATATGTAGTTTACCTCTTCTGTGGTGGTTTTAGGATGTTGTAAAATTTACAAGGGGCAAAAAAAGGAGAAAGAAAGATGATGACACCATGTTTCAAGAGCTCAGAAGCCAACCACACTGTGCAAAGGCCTATAAAAAAAAATCAGGGCATGACAATAAAAAATCAGATTAAAAAGTATGTCTATCCTTTTCTTTTTTTAATTTAAAAATCCAGCCTCAGGGCCACGCTTGGAAGCAGCCGGGTTATAAGGATCATCACTATCAAAATCACTTTAGCTGCAATTCATTCCTGTTGGCTTCTGACTTTATTCATTATGAGCTTCTTCTAGAGATCTTGATTTTAATAGAGCTGGTAAACATTGGGGAGACTTTCTTAAATCTCACCTGGTGATTTGGGGAGAAGAAAGAGATGTGAAACAATTGAGCAGCAGGCAGCATGCAATTTAGTATGTACAAGAATTCTCTTCAAATTGGAGATGTCAGGCTCTTTGTTAAAACTGGGGTACAGTTTTGTCTTGTAATGTTTTCTGAAAACAAAAAGCTTGTGAAGAGATGCAAAAAATGAGCAGAACAACAAGAAAAAATAATCCCTGTTTTCAAACAAAGAATCTCTTTATCCCATTCACAAAGATGAAAGAGTTCATCAGTAAATGGGATTTGAAACCTCACACTGATGTTTTCTGACAGTACAAATGGAAACCCATGAAAGCAACCTTAGGACAGAGGCCAGCAGGGGTTGTGTGGAACTTGGGAGAATGAACTCCTGCTTTTGCTTTCTGGGGTGGCCAAGTTCAGGGGTGAGGAATATTGGCACAGGGCAGTAGGAGGAGGTGGAGCCTGCAGCTCTTCATGCTCTACCTGTTCTGTAGACAAACAGAGACTTTTAGACCCCAAAGTTTTTAATGTCTCCAAATCACCTTCCATTCCTACTAAATTCACAATACCGGTATGAATAAACTGCAATCCCAGGTTAGCTGCTCCTTTCACTCAAGCTGGGTTTTCTGGATAAGAAGTTTAATACTAATTTCAGCATTAATATTGTCCTAGCTCAGGAATTGTTGAAATTTAGTTCCCAAAATACAGCTAGAGTCCTGCAAAAAATCAAGAAATGGTAAGAGACGTCTTGTGGCGTTGACCTCTGTTAGTTGATTCCACATGCTTTGGAACCAGTGGAAAAAACTCCCATTATTTATGATGGGTTCTAGCCTTTATCAGTCTGTATTTGTTTGGGGTGGTATGCATATCATTAGCGTTTGGCGTGCGCATGCAGAATAGCTATGCCAATTTCTCACATGAACTAAAAATGAGGCATGATGAATATTTACTGCATATTTACTACAGCTATATCCCGTGTTATGTGGTATTTTTTTAAAATTGCCTCAGTCTTTATTATTATTAACCAAGAGGTTAGTATTTGTGGGTCTCAACATTTAAAACTAGGCTTCCCTGTCATTACAAACTCCTCCTCACCTCTTGCCTTCCCTGAGTTTTGGACTGATTCTTTCACCCCACCTTAGAAACCCTCCCTTTGTTCTTCGGAGCTACATTACCAAATTTTTTTTCCTCTCAACTTTTGGACCTGTGGTGGTGCTTTACTTCTTAGGGCCGGCGGCATTTCCTGTCCTTCTCTCTGCCTTCTAGACACTACAGCATTGCTTTTCCTCCCTTGCCCAGACCACAGCTGGGCACATTAGATTTCATTTTCAAAGGGCATTCTTCGTTCTGGTGGGGAGTTTTCTAGTGGATTGTAAGTAAATCAAAAATACTTAAAAACTAGGATTAGACAGGAAGTTTGAGAGGAATTTTCCTTTAAAATACCAGAAAAACCCAGAAAAAGTCAGCACGGTAGGGTTTATCAATTCTTGGAAAAATGCACCGATGTACACAGATGGTTCCATGAACCCTCATTCATGTATCTGGAAAAAAGACTTCGATATTATGGGCCACCTATTCAAATCAGTTTGAAATTTTCACTGACCATTTTGCATGCACAGTCACTAGTCCTTGGCAGAAAACAGCACCACATATTTATTATGAGAAATATTCAGAAACCAATCTACTTTAAAGAATCAAGGTGCTTTTGGAATGATTCAGATCAAAATCCTTTTTCCAAGCGTAGGAAATAAAAGCTCTGTGATAGCCATCTGCTCCTCAGCTGTAAAAGGCAGAGGTGAAGAAAGCCTAAGCAATAGTCTGAATGCCAGTCTTCCTGAAATGAGCACTTAGCAAAAAAACCTGGGTAAATTCATATGTGATGCATAACTTAATTTAGGGCTTAATTCCATAGTGCAGTACATTCTACATGCTGTTTCTGGTGCCACTTATTCCCAAGGAAATTGCATTACTTCTGGCCTTTGTAGGACTGGGTCCTAGATTTCTGGATTTGAACGTTATGATATATTTCCAGCACAGATGAATCCTTGAAGCAAAAGCCAGAACCTGGGATGCATTGTGTCCAGCTCCCATCTCTTTTGGTCTTGGGAAATGCTAGCTCACGCAATACAACTGGAGAAACAAGTTAGAGGAAGAGGTGCTTCTTGAGGTAACTGTTTTCATGTAGGACTTGGCAGAAAAAAAGCACCACTTTGAACTAATTTGGAATTAAGTCATAGTGTGAGCTGATAGAGCTCCAAATGAGTTATACCTCTAGCTACTCAGCTGTCACAAACAGATGTAGCTGCTTACCCAGAAGAAAGGTGTTTGTGCAAAAAGCTACAAGGACAAGCATGGAGACACAGGTTCTGGAAAGGTTACAAAGAAGGAAAGCGTACAAGATTGGTGCTATTTAGAGTTTTCCACATACTTTCTTGCTTATGCATAGAGAATGCATGAAGTTGGTAGGGTGCTAGTTCCAAGGCTGAACTGCCTTAGGTAAAGCTTCTAAAGATTTTGTTGAGAGGGAAGGAAGTCATCAGGACTTGGCTGTATTTAAACTGATTTGGTCTGGATAGGCCGCTTACTTCAGGAGCCCTTCAGAAAGCATCTATAACTATATATGTTTTGCAAGTGCCAAGAGATAAGATCATTTTGGCAGAAACTTCCACGAGTTCTCAGAGATACAATCAGACAAAAACTTCATTCAAGCTCTGATGTATGCATCTTAACAGATGTGTCCAAACTCAAAGGAATCCCACGGGAATAGTGCAACTGAATCTCTTTGTCTCTATTGATAGTTAAAAGAGTTATTCTTAGACACTGGATGGTCCATCTGTGATGGAATTTGTTCCAGACAAGGGAAAAGCAACATCTTTGCAAAGAGATTCCATGGGACTGAGAGGCAGGTTGTACAATCATTGGAAAAACCACTGAAGCAATTTTTATCATTTTAGAGAACACAGAATTCTTGCAGAGACCCGAGGTTCTGGTAAGGAATGAAAGTTGAGAAGGAAAGTGAGGCATGGCTGATTTTTGAAAAACCCATGAAACAATCCTTGGCAAGACATTGAGATGGGGGAGGACTTTCTAAAGCTATGTTTTAGCAAGGGACCGGGGGGGGGGTGGGGGGTGGGGGGGTGGGATGTATGCATTAAATAGAATGCACTTTATAAACACTGTCAGTGATGGACCACATCTGAACCTTTTGTCCGTACATGCTCAAGTGATGTGGCTGTCTTGGCCCAATTCCAGCATTTTTTAGCTTTCACAGGATGGGAACTTTGAGGTGGTCTGTTTTCTTTTTCTCCTTCTAAGTTCTGATTTTTGTAGCTTGATGGCCTTCCAGCACAATGGGGAAAGGCAGAGAGGGAACCTCACAAGCTTCCTGAACTCCACAGAGCATTGAGAGTGGATGTGGAAACTCTGGGTTTTCATTTTCCTGAGCAGCTAGAGAAAACCACCATTCCCTTCCTACGAATCAACAAGTTTGATTTGCCTGGGGCAAATGTAGAGGCTAGATGCATCTGAAGGTTGTTTGGCCTCATCTTTAAGTTTTAGGTTTCCTGTGTTTCTCTTCGAGGTTCTGTGGCATGAAGAGGATGGTTGCGTGCCCTTATGGTCTTCCCTTTGCCTCTGGAAATCTGTGGCTGTGATTCCCTAGGAGCTGCTCTGGAGCTTTCAAATGATCTCCACTATAGAGGGGAGGAGGGAGACTCCAATTCTACCAGCTTCCTTGTTTTCAGGGTCAGGCAGTATGTCAATAGTCAATTCATCTGTATTTTTGCTAGTCTACGTATGGTATGTGTTAGCTAATGCTGAATAATTTTAGGTTGTTTTTTGTGACCTAAGAAATTCTGTATGTTTACATATCTATTTTAGATGATATAATAATGATACAGGCCTTTTCTGTAGCAAACTAAACTGGAAGCAGAGACACTGATAGTTCTCAAATTCTGATGTCATGACGCTTACTTATACTTCTGTCTTGCAGAACATTGGAAATTTTGTTTCGCAAATGCTTCTCTTTTTAACAGTCATAAGTGGTTTCTAAGTCCTGTAGGTTTATATTTCTCTTTGTAAGATTATAAAAGAAATATCAGCCAGGAATGACTTGTGTTTTTATAGAAGCAGATATATGTTACTAGAATTGTGTAGAGACAGAACTAAGTACAAGTACAGTTGTAAACTATAGAGCTCTGTTGAAAAAGCCATCGCAATACACTGAAAAATTGGTGGTGTAAAATGTTGGACTACTGATAGGAACTGGTCTCTATATTCCTAATCAGTACCCTAAGTGAGTTTTGTCAGGTTAGTCTCTCGGGCTTTTCTTCTCGTGAGAAATGACTAATAGCATATGGTACTTTAGTTAGGAAGTCACTGAGTATGTTTTCAGAACCAACTGTGGAGCCTAAGTTTCACTGATGCATAAATCACATTTATAACACATAGGATGCTTTTGAAAATTTGTCTAATTATCCTAAATGTTGATTCTCTTATTTGATGACCTTGTAATAGTGGCTTGATGTTGTCAATTCTCATGGTATTCGGTGCTTTTCTTACCGCTCTCCATTTAGAGAACTCCTAGTGCTAACATGCATCATTTCAGCTTTGGTTTACAATAGCCGTGCAAGTTTCTAGCTTTCATGATTTCAGGGGAAAACTTGAAGATATATCCTCAGTGTATCTATTATTTCTAAGTACCATGGAAATGGATAAAAAGTCTTATTGCTCTTTACAATTCTGTAGCTTCCATTCTTAAAATATTGAGGTGACTGAGTTGATAATACTGTGATATTTCTGTTTGTAAGTCATGCTGCAGCCACTGAGACATATTGTAACTGTCCAGTAAGATATCTGCAGCCTGAATTTACCTGTTACTGTCTTCAGAGTCTGCCCCCCATAGATTTTTATTACCATTCTTTAAGTTGTGAGTTATCTAGTAAATGTTTCCCTTGTATATTGGATGAGCATTTCAACTGCTTCTCTCTTGAAGTGAGTGACTGATAAATACTATACAACTATCTATCACTGTTCAATGTATTAAGATGTTCTAGTATTTTTTTGTTGTTTGGGATTTGGGGGGTTTTTTTTGGTTTTGTATGTGGTTTGGGGTTTTTTTTTTTAGTAACAATCCCCAGAGCAGTGCTTTCCTCTTCTCCCCCTTGAGCTAGCTTAGCTTCTTCCATCATCCTCCATTTTGAAAATTAAAGCAATAATATCAATTCCACTGCAGAATTTCTGTAACCTCTTTGATTACCTTTACTGCTTTCATAGATCAGTAGTCTAGCTAACCCACTGAGTCTGCTACTTGCCTACTTAATCTATCAATCCACATAATCTACAGCACTTCTTAGGTACCAGTCATTGCCTTGTAAGCTTTGTCTGTCTGATGTGTTTAAATAATGTTTTATTACAGTATTTGTCTTTATGCCTTTAGTGTTTTTTTCTTTAAATTTCCTCTTCACCCTACCTAATCTTTGTTTTACATCTAGCCTGCTACAGTTTATGCTCAGTTCTATTAGTGTCACTTGGGCATGATTTCCATGTTTGGAAGGATACATTTTCAGCTTTAATGAACTCTTATACCTTGTTATTTAACCATTGAAGCATTTTCTACTTCCTTATTTTTTTTATTGTTGTCCTTGGATATGCATATAGACTCTAATAAAGTATTATTACAGCCACATCCCTGCTGATCTTATGGATTTTAATTCCTTATCTTTCAGACTCTTTCTGACTTAACTTCCTCTTCTTTTATTCTTTTTAATAGTTGTTCCTCCTGAAGGTGCCCATATCGAAACTGCCACTTTATATGATCTGCTTGAAGGATGTCAAACATAGTCATGCCATTTATTGTTATTTCATGCCTTAACCACGCATGCTACTGCTGTCATCTCCTCTGTCCTAACCGGCTGAGAAGACTATACCAAATCTACCATTTCCCTAATATGGTCTGCAGAGAGACACTTCGTGTAGCAGAGTCAAACACAGAAGATTTTCCATTGTTTGACAGGTGACTCTTACTTGAAAGAAACTAAAGCAGATACATCTAACTCTCCTTCTGTCCTGCTGTGTGTTGTTCTAACCCTGCATAACTCAGTGCTTACCTCTCTCTTGGTTAGTCCTTTGAGTGCTACAGGGGGACACCTGCCGTGCTTTGAGAAATATTGACTGGTGCATTAGTTGCCTGCTTTGTGACAACTACACAACTCCAAAGTTACAGGTGTGAAAACAGATTTGGTCACCTTCTGTTCGTTTTCACCACTGCGCGCTGTGTAGCATCGGAGCTTTTTGCTCTCTTCATTAAAGCTTCCATGGCTGCTTTCTTCTCTTTTCTCTTGTTTACCTGTGGTAGAGTAGCCATGCAATCTTTGTGCTGTGATCCCACTCAATAACTTTAGAACAAGGTTGGGCAAGAACGGTATTCAAATGAGAAAAAAAAACAAAACAGTTTTGAAGTGAAGCTTTAACGTGGTAGTGGGAGAGAACCTGAAACATAAAACCAAGGAACCTGAAACATAAAACCAAGCTACTATTTAATAGTGCCTACTGATGTTTATAAAGTGTGCTAGGGGATGTTGTGGAGAAAAACCACTGTATTTCCACCAGAAATGGGGTTGTTTCATCTACTCTATAGGTGAAAGTCAGTTGTAAGTCATCAGAGTGCCACTGAACTCCTTCATTTGCATCAGGGTATTTGCCTTGCAGCCAGGTGCCCAGTGGACCATGGGAACATGTTCTGGCTAGCACTGTGCTTTTGGGTTCCTGAGGACACCAATTATTATTGTTTCTAGAGGGAATGCCGTTGCACCATCTTTTCATTTATGTTTCCTGTGACTGTTTTCATTGTCCGTGGAGTCATTTACAAGACTAAAATAACACGAGATCTAGTCTTACGTATCTACCACTCAGGAACTGAAATACAAAGAGAATTCAAGATCTCTAGTTAATCTGTCAACACAAATAGCTCCTTGAGGAATTAACTGTGCCTATGAAAGAAGGATAAACAAATCCTAGAACCCCTACTCATCCCAGCTTTGTTGTGTTAAACACTGAAAGGATCTCTCCCCGGCTGGGATGCGCAATATATACTCTGTATCAATCTGTGACATGTGGTGAAATGCTTCTTCTTGAAAGCCCACAAGAGAGAAGTAGTATAAATTAAGAGTAATCTCACAACAGCTATTTTTGAGTTCTTAACCAGTGAAAATGTAAGTGTAGCAATATTGTGCATCTATTAAAAATCTTGAAAGGCTCTTTATAACTAGGTGATAGGAGTGATAACGTGTAATTTATTGATGTTAGATAGGGAAAAAACCACAAAGTAGCAATTTTTGTGTGAAAAGGGGGATGATAGAGGAAATAAAAACAGAGCAAGGGACTTCTCCCCACAGCTTCATGCCTGTGTGTGCAGCCATGTCAACTTTAACAAAAATACCTTGTGCTTTGATCCTGTGCAGCATTTCAAAACAGGGCATATTCTCTGTACTCAAAAATAAAACTCCCAGATGCTATCTCTAATGTTTTTGGCTGAGGGTAGAATGCGCCTGAAGGCAGACCTGAGAAATAACTCTCATGCACTGTATTAGTATCACCTGTTGGTGTCTGTGTGCTTGTGTATACATGTAATTCCAGGGCCTTTTCCCTTGGGGGAGGGAAAAAAAAAAGCACTGGAACTGACAATGTACATTTAATGCTACAGATCCATCTGATGATATCAAGCCACCCATGAATGCTGTGTTCTTGTTTATTGCCTTCATTTATTAAAGTGTTCTGCTGTACATTTATCTTCCTATCAAAACTAAGTAGGTGATTTTGGAAATAAGTCTGCTCCCAGGGATTACAGAGGTCTCACTGAGAACAGAAATTTTCCCTGTGGCCTTCAGCGTTGTTGACATGAGCATGTGCTGTTTCACACTGATATTTAAATCTGAATTGTAAGCAGGCCTGAACATTCATCCCATAAACTCAAAATAAAGAAGCCACAGTCCAAACCAGTATGAATATCTGTCTCACAATATTTCTAAGTTGAAATATTCACCAAAGCACCCAGTTATACTAGTTAACAATTACCCTTTCACTAGTAGATAAAAAAGATAAATGGAAAAAATAACCAAATAAAATCTAGCATTTTGATGTGATGGCTTTCCTCTTCTCAGAGGTGAGATACAGCCGCTGGAAGAGAGAAAATAATCCTTTTCCCAGCCCTGAGGATTGGCAGTTCCAATTTTTTGTCTGTTCCTTGTTTCTCCGATCCAGCAGTAGTTCTGTGACCAGAACAAAATCTCCTAGATTGAAAGGCCTTTCTCTCGAAATGTGGAGGGTATAAGCAGTGCTCTTCCCCAGGCAACAGCTCTCCCACAAAAGTCAACCATTTCTGACTGCACCCTTTTCCTAACAGACTGCTACAAACACTCCCTGTAGAGGATTCTAGCTTGAATAGAAACCTTCTAAACAGGTAATTATCTTAAGAGGTTTTAATCTATATTTTCCTTTTAACCAAAACCCACAGGCTTTCAGGCTTACTGTATTTAACCACACTCAAACTGATAAGCTTTTCCTCCTTGTCTTTCTGCCTGGGGGAAAAAACCTAACAATACAGGGCAAACGTGAAAGAGTTCATGGAATAGCAGTTGTCTCTTTTGGAGACATGTTTTAATATATTTGCACCTATTATCCTTCTAATTCAGTTCTCCTTCAGACTCAGCTCCCACCTCCAACCCCAGACCCTTCTCCCTAAACAGTGCTTTTGAGAGAGGATATAAGTTTATATAGTCCACCACAGCAAGATAATCAAAATAATTTCCTGTTCAAATTTCCTTACCAGTATTCAGTCTGAAATACACTGTTAGGATTTAAGCAAAAGCCCTTAAAAGCAGGTGAAGGTATTCTTAATGACCAGTAAATTTTTAATCAGGACAATAGAAGAGCAAAACACATCACTTTGCCTACATTTTCAAAAGAGTTGGTTTGGTTTGGTTTTTTTTTTTTTTTCAGGAAGCTTCCCCCTATTCTTTGGTTGAGTGGAGAGTGTTCACACCGTAACTTCACCCATGTTGCTGGCTCATCTCTTCCCTGTTGGGTGGCTGTCCTGCTGCAGGTGTGCTAGTGCAGTGTCCCCCCTGAGTAACAGCACCTGGCACTGTGAAGGAAAACCAGCCATAGATGCCCCTAGATTTTGAAAGAACCAAACTTATAGCCAGTTAAAACAGTTGGGCCGGGCTGGGGCTTGGCAGGGTCGTGCATGAGCTCTCTGGGAATAAGAGAACGCGGTTGAAACAAGTCTTCATGTAGAACATGAAAATGTTCCCCACTGAAAAAGGGATGAGCAGAGTTTCGTCTCTCTTCCTAGGAAATGGTGCCATCATGTGGCCACGTTGTTTTCTCTGCTTCCAATTACAAGAGAGCGGTTGTACGAACAGTTTTCTCCTTTCACGTTTTAAAAAAGAACATTAAAATGCTATTTGGTGATCCTATCTTTTGGTAATGTAAATAGGCTACAGCTGTCTGGGGTACAGGAATTAACACCCTTGTAAAGATATGGCCCCGCCTGTTGAAATCGCCATTAATGCAGCTGTGAAACAGCTTCTGTGGTTCTGTTAATGTAGTATATGTTGCTTGGAGGTGTTATAGATACCTACAGAAGAAGCATCCCCCATCTGTAGTCCGTGTCTATGCTAGGGGGATGTGATGGCATGGCTGTAGCACAGAGGGTCTGCAGACAAGGGCTGAGCAAGGAACTGAAAGAAGCAGAGTGTGTGTATTTATGGAGGTGTTTACAGTGGAGATATATTGGACTGGACCCCAAATACGTGCCTGAGAATAAAAATGGCTTTTGAGGATACCTTCTTCACTCTAAAGTATCTTTGGAGTTCCTAAAATAGCAAGAATGCAAACTGGAGTGAAAGTGGGAAAAGTAAATACCCTAGCTAAAAATGGAGTATTTCTTTAACTTAAAAATAGCTGCATGTGCTGTAATGGTTTGAAGCCCTTGATCACGAGACTGCTGTGAATCGAAGCTAGTTTTTACCTGGTGTTACGCAGCTGTAAGTAGGATGCTCACCATAAAGAGGTATGAAGGAATCAAGACACTAGAGTAGTAGTATGAGAGGAAAGCTTCATTTTTGTTAGCCTGGTGGAACAAAATTTGAAGAGACCTATGGAATTAATTCTTGGTCTCTCTGTAGTGTCCTTCACCCGAGGAATGCAAAACAATTTATTAAGATTACTTAAGGCAGGCAGTCCTTCTGCAGAATTGGATGTGTGATTCTGTCCTTGT
The DNA here is from genome assembly GCF_965140245.1 of Athene noctua. Classification (NCBI taxonomy): domain Eukaryota; kingdom Metazoa; phylum Chordata; class Aves; order Strigiformes; family Strigidae; genus Athene; species Athene noctua. Next base: position 137,416,629 of record NC_134037.1, read on the forward strand.
TCTACGTGTTAAGCAAACTGAGGCACAGGCATTGCCACCTGCGGATTGTGGAGCAAACTGGGTTAGTGCTGGTGGATTCCTCCCGCAGTCTTTCAGGCAAAGCATGGGAAGGTGATTCACTGCCTCCTGCCCAAGTGCGTATGCTGAAATAGAGGCTTTTATGCTTGACATTGGTGATTTACGCCCACTGGATATAGAAGCGATCTTATGTACAGAACACCTATGGTTTAGTCTTCAGTTTGATGTAAAAAAGGTTATCTCATCATTAGGTAAATGCTAAAAGGGACAGGGCAATTAACTGAATAGATCATCCATAGGAAATTTGCTGAACATTCTCTAGGCTGCAGAAAAAGCCTGCCTCCTGAACAAATTTTAAGCACTCTTTCTTATTAGCCATCTAATGGATGTGTTTGCTTCTTGGAGAATAAGGTTGTGTTTGTGTGTGCGTGCATTTCTGTCTTTCAAATAAATGTAGTTATTAGACTATGAAATTTAGATAAGTTTGACAGCTTTCAGAACGCAGTGATTCTTTCTTCCATAGAGTATATTACTGACACGTTAATAGATGTTGTGCTGGTAAAAATACAGAACTTCCTGTTAAATGTAGACTGCTACATATTTTGATTCTAACAACAATCTGGTAGGGTTAGGGCAATTCGTGTAGTGTCATCTGGTGTTTGTTTTGGATAGATATTATAGAAGGAGATACTGATTTTCAAGATGTTCAAGCAGATGATTGGGTGAAAACTCCAGCAAACCTTTAAAGCAACAGAAAGCAAGGGCTGCTCCTGGTCAGATCTCCTGCTGAGGATACAAATGTTCTTCTGTGTTCCTGAAACTCCGTACAAGCTTTTCCTCTTGCAGGCCCCTGCTCAGAATGAGACCAAATATTTGGGAGAATCAGTCTGAGCAGGACTGGCTAAATTAGCCTCTTTAGCATCACTGAGATATACTGAGCAGTCAGCCACTACCAGGTTTTCAGGATTTGAATTCAAGTCACTTGCTTGAGTGGAAAAAATGTTGCTCTACTAAATTTGGTCCCAGAGAGTTGGAACCTGATGCAGGACTAATTTTGTGTATGGAAACACTGGATATGAATTTTTGCTCTGTTAATCCAGTTTTATTTAGAGTAACTAACTTGAGAACAACAGAAAATAAAACTTGATCACTGGGGATAAATCAGGTCATTGGAGCTGAAGAAAGCGCCCATGGTTATGGTGCTAAGTTTGGAACAGGAGACACTAATGTATGGAAATGAGAAAACTTCCTGTGGAAATTGTGTGGCTATAGTAGCTTTCATATGTTGTGATAGAAATGTTGTGTTTCCACTGAACTGTCATGTTTATGCAAGACTTGAGATTTTCATTCCAAATTAAGGTTTCTTTACTGAGACAGGCCTTTCTTAAGGAAAATCTGTAGAGTTTTGTTTTGATAACAGGCCTCGCTTTGCTTGGTTTTATTTATTCTGTAAGATGTTTAAAGAGTATCATATATGAAGTGTCTCAGACAACTGTTTCATTCACCTCACTCAGCTAGAGTACTTTATCCACTTTAGGAAGCTGCATTTTAAGTGAAAGAAGAACAAACTAGTTAGAAGACAGAAGGTGAGAATGAGGAGAGTACATAACCAGTGAGGGTGATGGGAGACCTGAGTTTGTATTTTTTACAAAAGATAGGTCTAAAGAAGAAAAATGAGGCACTTTCCAATATATGAGAGTGCTATAAAGAGGAAAGTGGTCAATAGTTCTCTGTGTCTGCAGGAGGAAAGGAAGAGTAATTGGTTTCAATGTTGAATACTAGGAAAACTTTCTTGCTGTATAGTATACAGTCTGTCTGGGGAGGAAGGGGAAATCCCCCACGTTGTTTTTTGCAAACATGTTAGACAAATTTCTAAAGAGATAATGTAGGTAAATTGTTCCCACCACAAGGAAAAGGAGTAGACTAGATGCCTGAAGAACCTATTGCATCCCTTTGATACAGCCAGGAGGCAGGCTGTGGCTGTTCAGTGCTTGGTATGGAGACCAGGGATTAGAGAGTTCCCAAACTACACCTGGTAGAAGAAGAGAGTAAGGAGGAGATGATAATGCTTGTCTCCAGCAGCAGCAGGTTGCTTAGGTTTGTGGTGCTCCCAGGAACTAGTGGCTGGAATAGAGATGCACAGAGAAACAGCTCCAGAAGCAGGAAGAAAGCCTACCGATCCTAACTTCCACGTCTTTGTCTTAGCCCGGGGTGTTCTCCAACCAAGGGAGGCACTTGTCATTTTGATGATAAGAATATAATGAAAACACATTCTATATGAGATATAATGCCTCCCACTTTTTCTACTGTCTCTCAAAGTGTGTATTCTTCTCAATGCAAGGCCTAAGAAGCTTGTCAGGAAGACAAACTAGGCAACAATATCAAGCTAGTTCTAGTTAATCCTGTCTCAGTATCAGTGGGGTGGGCTGCCAGACAATTTTCTAAATGCTACTGCAGGAAATAGAGGCAAAAACTCAATCTATATCTGTCTCATCAAGCCTACCAATTCTAAAGGATTTAAGACAATTATTGTCTTTACCCCATAAGTATGAAAGCAAGACAGAGCCTTTGGCGTTCACTCCCATGAAAGCCCACACAGTAAGTTTCCAAAAAGAGCTTGGATTCCAGCATCCGAGGCAGTTTTGCTTCAGGTGAAGGCTATGCACTGAGCTACTGCTAAGTTATAGTAGCTGTGGTGGTTTCATCATCGCTGTGTTTCTAGAAATGGTAAGTCATTACTGTGCAGTGACCTTCGAGATACTGTGATTTTAAAGGACACTAGAGAAAATCAAATTCTGCGATATCTTTCAGTTATGAGCATTAGAGCTGTAAGCATTGGCTTTGCAGAAAGGGACATCTAGTGGCTAAACAAAAAAACCCCTTACTAAATACATTTGTAAATTTACAACGTAGCCATTTGCATGTGGCCTGCAACCTTTGGTAATCCATCACCTTTGTAGCTCTACTACATCATGTGTGTGCTTGGATCATTTTTTTTTATGTTTTTGGCAAACAAAAAAATCACCTTTACAAGCCATACCTTTCTAGCTTTATGTAGATGTAAGTATGGTAGCTTTGGGAAATAGAAAACTGTCTTCAAGCCATGCTTGATGTACCTCACTGCTGTACTTCCACATTTTCTATAGCATCTTCCAGGAGTCCACTGCCTGCTGTTTCCTTCTGCCATTGCTTTCCCCTTTGGTACTGTACTTGGAGAGGTTGTCATTGTTATTGTCATGATAAAATCTACTTTCTTTTGAATGCCCATAGCATGAAAGTCAGCGGGAGGGGTGGATGAGATTCAGGGAAACACTGATCTAAGCACTCAGTCATGTAGTACACAACAAAAGTTTTTTCCTTTCCCATCCACGTTGTGCTCCTTCTTACTAGTTGAGGATGAATTCCATGCATGTTTCTGTGAATAGCCTGACAGTTTAATCGGTACATTTGCATATGGGCAATCGGAGCTTTTTTCAAAGTTGCACAGTAATATATTTCACCTTTATGCCATGCCAGCTTCAAATTGCATCCCAGGAGGATTGCAAATGTGCATAATCTGTGCAGTTGTCTGGGATTTTTTTATTTTCTTTTTTTTTTCTGCTTTTTTCTTATTTTTTTTCTTTTTCTCTCTCTTTTTTTTTTTTTTTTTTTAACTGGCAAATGCCTATTCATTGCCCATCTGGGTAAGAATGGCCTTTGCATTTTCACACCCATTCTTTCCTATATGGTTTCTGAATACCCCTCCAATCAGAACTTGCTTCACAGAAAGGCGACAAAACCATTTTACAGGAGTTTCTTAGAATAAGTCCATTGGGATCTCTACATCATGTTTACCGGACAAAAAAGGGAGGGGGGGGCACTTAACAAAGACCGCTTGAATTTCACAGAAAGGTTCCCACTGTCTCGGGTTTAAAAAAGTGGCAGGCCTGAGAAGAGCCTGAGACAGAAGTCTTTTTCCCGAGCCAGGCATTCTGTGCAGTGACGCGTAGGTGAGTGTGCATATGTGTAGCTGGGTCTCGTGAAGAGCTGACACACTTTCTGGCTTGTCCAAGGCTCCTCTAGTAGCCTTTGTCAGAATATGGCATTTACTTCAGAATCAAACCTGCTTTGGCAAGTCCACCTTTTACCAGGAGCATCGCCTTTGGACTTTCAGCTTAGAACAGTATACTGTAGGGGACAACCATAAAACTTGGATCTGGATACAGTTTCCTGCAGGGAGGGGGAAGAGCTGCGTGGGACAGAGGGTTTTGCTACAAACCAATCTCTGGAACTTGTTAAAGCTGCTCTTTTATACTGCTGTGGTTTATGCAGTAGCATCTCTGACACTACTGCCAAGTATTTGGTTGCATTTACTTCGGATAGGTATGGGTTTTGGTGTTGAATGTCAAGGAAGGTGGCCTCAAAGAAAGATCCTCAAAATCTGTATTAACTTTTTTTATCATTTGTTATGTGTTTCTTCTACCCACCCCTATTGTTTTATCCTTAAGAAGTGAATTTCAGTTGTTTCTCAGTTGAAAAAGTGATAGATGTTCCAATTTCATTTGAAGAAGTAAAGAAATGAGGAGAGGATTTTTTTTAAGGGAAAACTCTGTTATACCGATAGTAGTAGTCCATGCCTTTTATGAAGTGACTCAATTGACTTTCAGACCAGTTCCTACACCTCAAGGTGCATCCTGGATCAGTTCCTATAGGAGAGCTATTCACATCACTCTCATAAATGCATACAAACCTCTTTTCTTTAGCTTTGATTAACCCCAGCTGGCTGTTTTCATCAAGTTAGCTAATGACCAAATAACATTGTCGCTACTCAACCCTTTCTTCCCATAGCCAGGACCTGAGAAAGGTTGCCGAAACTTACAGGTGAACTTTGCCCTTCCTCCTTTCTGTACATGATTTATGGATAAGTGGCCAAATTCACTTTCCCAAGAAGTCATCCAGTCTCAGCTTTCTGAAAGGAGTTGTCCTGAGGATGTATTTTTCAGAGTTCCACTCACAAAATTCATTTTATATGCCAAGGTGCATAGGAACAAAGTAGATTTCTATGCACCTGCTCAAGTCAAGACACCTGTCCATAGCATCTCTGGTACATGTGGAATATTCCACCTTGTGCATGTGCAAGCCAGGATTTTTGGTTTATTGTGTAAAGATTGCTGCATATTTCTTATTATTATCAAATACTACATTTGACAAAGCAGAACATAAACTAGAGGTCATTCCCTTTTCCAGAAGCACATCTTAGAGACATGTTTGCATAAAGAGGGAGCCCTAGGGTCAAACCAAGTGATGAATGATACTTATTGATGGAAAGATTTCTAGCATACTGATAGGCAACCACTCAGAGGGAGATGCGGATAAATATGCAACCACTTGCCATGGCCTACAGCAGTCTTGAAAAGAGGTGTCATCTATTTATCATTAATTTTCCACCCTTCTATCTCCCCACAAATACAAAGCTTTTACCAAGCTGTCTTCCTTTCAGATCAAGGATTCTGTCTTTATGTAAATACATTTTGAATCATCATGTGATCTGACATGTTGGGAGGGGAAGTGGAACTGCCCTGGAGGCCTCTGGAGAACTCTATCTGGAAGGAGGGAATACATCTCCTCTGTACATTATTTTGCGTAATAATAGTTGCAGTGCCCTTGAAGGAAAGTCTCCCAGTCTCTGAGATGTTTTTCCAGTCCTATGATCAGTCTCATCAGAGGAGGAAACTCAGGTTTCCCAGCAGAGCCTATGAACAAGACAGATCACAACCTCCGTGATACTGTTAGTGGTTTCCTCCTTGTTTCTGCTATGTGAGCATCCCAGTCTCACGTGGAAATTCTTACCCTTCTGATACTGGCTGGTTTACATCTGTTAACATCAGACTTCTTGGCTAGACAGCTTGGCCCCATCAGGATTTCCAGTTCCCGAAGTTTGTGCTTCCCTTTTATCATTCGGCTACTTCAGAGAATTAAAATAACCACCTGTGTCCAACAGTAGTTTCTCTTTGAACTGCCAGGAGTGGATAAATGTGAAGGAGAAGGCAGAGCAGGGAGGACGACACATTTTTCTGCAAATTGCAGTGAGTAGTATTCTACTGCCTGTGTCTGAGATGTAAAGCACCACTTAGGCTGGAGCAGAGGGACATTGTTGGGCTAAAAGGCATGTGTATTTATCTGCTTCCAGTGCCATTTATTTGCTCTGTATATTTCTTTAAAACAGACAGTGACAAAAAGCTAGTTTAATTTTCTCACACTTCTCTACCAAATTTCATTTTTGGATTCTCGCACATCAACAAGTAATTGTGGCAAGAGGTGTTGTAGCTTTTGGTAGGAATATTCAAGACAAAATGCCTGTAATACTAGTGGTGATTTTGCATTACTTTGTGTACTTTTCTGGGAACCAAGGTGATGCACATGCTACAAATGCTAAGAGAAAGAAATAATAATGTTTTATTTGTTTACCACTCAAAGGGCAGTTGGTTCTTCATAGTTAAAAGGTGAAACCATAGTTTCTACCCATCAAAATCTAAATAGACAAAAAATGATAAAAAACAAAAAAGTGAAAAAGCATTAAAACAGAAGCAAGCAAGATGGAGATAGGGAAAAGTGGATTGAGAGGTTAAGAAGTTACTTTTTGGTCACTTGTAAAAGTTAATTTTGAAAGATATGTTGGGTCTGTATCCAAATTGGTTAACCAGGTGCTTTTCTAAACTGTTTTCTATTTAGATTATTCAGCCAAACTCAGACAAAGTCTTCCTTAGAGTAAAGTCTGTAATTTTCCAGTTTCTGTCAAGTAAATAACAGCAGGAGAACATTTGTTTTTATATGATGGCATTCTGGTGCCAGTCAGAACTTGGGATATGCTAAAAATGAAGGGGACAGCTCATGTTAACTTTGTGCTTTGGATTCTTACAGAGGACTGTTTGTCACTATTGCGTAGCAAATGTTCTAAACCACAACCCCAGACAAAACTGTGCGTGGGATTTCAGAACATTTACAGCCTAAATCTTGAACCAGATTTCGATTTTACAAAGTGACTGCCAGTTTTTTTGATACAAGTAACTGCACTGTAAAACACAGGATCCAAAATCCTTAAAATACCAATCTAGATAGAAATCACATTTTCATATGGACTCTTTACGTTAACAACTTGGTGTAAGGGGTCATTAAAGTAAGAATCTGATCTTTTCTGGCATGGCTCCACATCTGAACAGCCCAAAAATCCATGTGCTCAGTGTTTACAGTTGACTGGCTCTAGGCTTTTTAAAGCCAGATAAACTGATAGGAAGTCCAGGGCCCAGGAATGTGGTTGGAATTTAGGCACAGCTACACCTGGTTTTGTCTGCTTTTGCCCCAAAATTCAGGAGTTGAGCTTCTGCAAATGAGTAGCCAAGTTTACTTCTAGCCTCAAAGAGATTATGTCTTCTTTTTGGTGACTTTGTAAGTGATTTTTACAGTATAATCTATTTTGTTGACCAGTCACCTTGACCAGTGCCCTGACTCCGGCTCTGCAGAAGAGAAGACTCAATCTGTTCTCTTTTTTTTTTTTTTTTGTCACCTGCTTTGCTACAGGTAACATCAGTTGCAAGGGGATGACAGAGCGCATTCATAGCATCAACCTTCACAACTTCAGCAATTCTGTGCTCGAGACCCTCAACGAGCAGCGCAACCGTGGCCACTTCTGTGACGTGACGGTCCGCATCCACGGGAGCATGCTACGCGCCCACCGCTGTGTGCTGGCGGCTGGCAGCCCCTTCTTCCAGGACAAACTGCTGCTGGGCTACAGCGACATCGAGATCCCCTCGGTGGTGTCAGTCCAGTCTGTGCAAAAGCTCATTGACTTCATGTACAGCGGGGTGCTGCGGGTCTCACAGTCAGAGGCCCTCCAGATCCTCACAGCTGCCAGCATCCTGCAGATCAAGACTGTGATTGATGAGTGCACAAGGATTGTCTCACAAAATGTGGGAGAGGTCTACCCAGTGATTCAGGATTCTGGCCAGGAGACACCCAGGGGAACACCCGAATCAGGCACCTCGGGGCAGAGCACCGACACAGAGTCTGGCTACCTGCAGAGCCATTCACAGCACAGTGTGGACAGAATCTATTCGGCCCTCTATGCCTGTTCCATGCAAAATGGCAGTGGGGAGCGCTCCTTTTACAGCGGAGCTGTGGTCAGCCACCATGAAACAGCCCTGGGGCTCCCCAGGGACCATCACATGGAAGACCCCAGCTGGATTACCCGGATCCACGAACGGTCGCAGCAGATGGAGCGGTACCTCTCCACCACTCCAGAGACCACACACTGCCGCAAGCAACCACGTCCTGTCCGAATTCAAACCCTGATGGGCAATATCCATATTAAGCAGGAGATGGAGGATGATTATGACTACTATGGCCAACAGAGAGTGCAGATCCTTGAGCGCAATGAGTCTGAGGAATGCACTGAGGACACTGACCAAGCAGAAGGCACTGAGAGTGAGCCCAAAGGGGAGAGTTTTGACTCTGGAGTCAGTTCCTCCATTGGCACTGAGCCCGATTCCATGGAGCAGCAGTTTATGGCTGGGCTGGGCCGGGATGGGCAGCAAGAACCTTCTCAAGCAGATCAAAATGACGTCCCTGCTGATGGCACTCAACCGCAGCAGCAGCAGCAGCAGCAGCAGCAGCATGTAGATGCCAACTCTTCCTCGCCAGAGAGAAGCAATGATGTTGAAATGGACAGCAAAGTGCTCACAGTCAATAACAGCACCGAAAAGGGGGCTTTGCAGCCTTCTGTCAACACAACTGTTGCCCAGCCATTGCCAACCACACAGATCTACTTACGCCAGACAGAAACCCTCACCAGCAACTTGAGGATGCCACTGACTCTGACCAGCAACACTCAGGTCATTGGCACAGCTGGCAACACCTACCTGCCTGCCCTTTTCACCACACAGTCTGCTGGCAGTGGTCCTAAGCCTTTTCTCTTCAGCCTGCCCCAGCCTTTAGCTGGCCAACAGACACAGTTTGTGACAGTGTCCCAGCCTGGCCTGTCAACCTTTACTGCCCAGCTGCCAGCCCCACAGCCCTTGGCCCCATCTGCGGGCCACAGCACAGCAGGTGGGCAAGGCGAAAAAAAGCCTTATGAGTGCACTCTCTGTAACAAGACTTTCACCGCCAAACAGAACTACGTCAAGCACATGTTTGTACACACAGGTAAGTCTACGTCCCTTTGGCTTATGCATGAAGCCAGAAAAAGTCCTTGACAAACATGGACTTAGATTCAGTTTCCCAACCTGCCAGGCCCCAGAACAAAACAGGAGGGAGAGGTCATCCAGGGAGCTGCTATGAGTGAACACTTTCCGAGCTTACTGCATTGAAGTTGGGCCCTTGCAGAAATGTATAGGTCCCTTACAGGGGCCTAACTGTGCATGGTGCAGAAACAAGCCTATTTTATTTGGAGTAAAATGTATCCTGTACCCATCCAAGGAAATGGTAACCAATTTATTCTCCCCTGCAAGCTGACCAGGCAACATTAAGTAGAAATGGCATAAGGAAACTGTAGTAAGTGATTCAAGAAAGACTCTATCTACTAAGAAAGGGCATCCCCCTGTAAGTTTTACAGCTACAGGGGTTTAAACTCAAGCGATGATGTTTGGCATGAGCTTAGGACAAGTTCATTCCTGGTAGAGTTGCAGAAGTAGATCCAGGCCTGGGTGTTGCACACACCACCACATATTTTCTAAATCTGACATATTGCTATAAGAAAGTAAATTTGGAGGTTTTTTCAGAAAGTTTTTCTCCACTGAAGCTATTTGCTGTAACCCCCTGTCTCTTGGTAAGTCAGATGTTTCACTAGCTGTGAGTACAGAAACATAGGACTCAATGAGAAAAATTTAAAATATCATAGAATCATAGCATGGTTTGGGTTGGAAGGGACCTTAAAGACCATCTAGTCCCAACCCCCCTGCCCCAGGCAGGGACACCTTCCACTAGCCCATGTTGCCCAAAGCCCCGTCCAGCCTGGCCTTGAACCCTGCCAGGGAGGGGGCAGCCACAGCCTCTCTGGGCAACCTGTGCCAGGGCCTCATCACCCTCACAGGGAAGAAATTTCTTCCCCATATCTGATCTAAATCAACCCTCTTTCATTTTAAAAGTTACCCCTTGTCCTATCCCTACACCCCCTGATCAGGAGTCTCTCCCCACCTTTCCTGTAGCTCCTTTAAGTACTGGAAGCTGCTATGTCTCCCTGGAGTTTTCTCTTCTCCAGGCTGAACAACCCTAGCTCTCTCAGCCTGTCCTCATCAGAAAGGTGCTCCAGCCCCCTCATCATCTTCGTGGCCCTCCTCTGGACCTGCTTGAACAGGTCCATGGCTTTCTTACACTGGGGGCCCCAGAGCTGGACACAGTACTCCATGTGGGATCTCATGAGAGGGGAATAGAGAGGGAAAAAAAACCCCTTGCCCTGCTGCCCACACTGCTCTGGGTGCAGCCAAGCACACACTTGGCTTTCTGGGCGGTGAGCACACATTGCTGGCTCATGGTCAGTTTTCCATCCACTGATACCCCCGAGTCCTTCTCAGGGCTGCTCTCAATCCACTCCTCACCCAGCCTGTGTTTGTGCTTAGGATTGCCCTGACCCATGGGCAGGACCTTGCCCTTGGCCTTGTTGAACTCTATGAGGTTCACAGTCCCCCCTCTCCAGCCTGTCCAGGTCCCTCTGGATGGCACATCCCTTCCCTCCAGAGTGTCCCTGCACCACACAGCTCAGTGTCGTCGGCAAACTGCTGAGGGTGCCTCGATCCCACGGTCCATGTCGCCAACAGAGATGTTAAACAGCGCCGGTCCCAACACCCACCCCTGAGGAACAGCACTCCTCACTGCTCAACACTGGGACACTGAGCTGTTGACTGCAACTCCCTGAGTGTGACCATCCAGCCAATTCTTTCTCCAGCGAGTGATCCATCCATCAAATCCGTGTCTCTCCAATTTAGAGACAAGGATCTCATGCAGGACAGTGTCAAAATACATAGAACACAACGTTAGCACCCTTTTTGTTTACAACTGCAACTGCTTTAGTATACGGTCTCTTGAGACAGCATAGGTAATCGTAATTACTATGGAGCCAAAACGCCTTTCCTAGCTTTGTCAAGTTATGATACTTCAGAGCAAGGAGATGCATGTACCTCACATGGAGAAGAAGCTATCCTGGGTTCAGGACTATATTTCGCTTGCTTTAGCCCTTGGGTTATTCTGATGTTGGAGAGAAATTCTGGTTTAGAGAAAGAGTAAATATTTCTCTCACCAGGCAGTGGTTTTGTTAACGTCAGATCTTAAAATAAATGCTCTGTTTGTCATACATGGAGTAGAACCTGAAGAAATTGCCCAAGGTATGGAAGGAATGTAAGTCATGCCTCCCTGTTGTATCCAATAGATTTCACTTCCATGTGTGCATGTACACTTTTAACTTCTATTTACCTATAATTATCACTTAAATGAAAAATTCCTCTAGATATCTAAGGCAGACATGTACATGTACATATACAAAAAGGTTGACTTCTCGTGACTGGTACAAAATGTATGATTGCAAGCAGCAAGAACCCTGAATCCCAAGATTACCCTTTGTGTCTGTTTATGTTCTCCATCTTTCTGTTGTGGATGAGTAGCTAAAATACTATGTAGATAGTATTGTGTTATTCAGAAAAGCATCCCCTTCAGAACACAAATATATCTACCAGCATTCTTGTTCTAAAAGCTAGAAAGGCTTTTTCACAAAAAACTTCACTGAGATTAGGTGCTTTATTTCCCCTACCCCAAGCTGTGCACTGCATTGGGTATTTGGAGTCAGGTAAAGAATAATATTGGAAGACCTGACCTGCTACACATAAAGTTAACCAAGGAAATTGATAGGCACCTCCAATCATTAATTAAGATTGACTCTTCAGGATTTAAAACAGTGCCAGACAGACTGTAAAAGGAGGAAGCAGGGTGTCTGTGAAAAAAATATAAGAATATTTGCTAGAGGGGAAATTGCAGAATGACCAAAGGAAAATAACTTTTTGGTCAGTGAAACAGAGGATCATTTTGATTGTTACAGAGCTGTGGTATCATCTCTCTCCCTGACAGCTTTGGGGATGATGAATTACCACACCTGGAATATACCAGAAGTGAATCAGAAAACAAATTAAAAAGCAGCTTTTGGTGGGGCATTCAGGGTGTTGGGTATTGTCTACATTATCAGTACAGCAGCATATCATGAAAATGTTGCCTGATACCATGAAACATGAGGCTGTGGCATTGTCTCCCAGAAGAACTCTGAGCATGAGGAGTAATTAAGAGTAGTCTGGACAAACTAATCATATATGCTTAGCTAAATATTTTTTTCTGTTCATCCTTGTAATCACTGGTTTGTCTGGATATGATCAGAGTTCGCTTATACGAGTTGCCAGAATCAGTTTTACAACAACCCTGGGAGCACAAGGCAATGTGGTAGATAACAATAAATATTTTATATCTCTGGTTTACCTGATAAGGTGTTTTATTTAATTGGCAGTCAAATAATTAAAAGTTCATGTCTGTTGCACTGGAAGCTTATCACAGAATCACAGAATCATCTCCGTTGGAAAAGACTTTGGAGATCCTCGTAGTCCAACCATGAACCTCACCCTGATTGTTCCCAACTCCACCAGATCCCTCAGCGCTGGGTCAACCCGACTTTTCAACACCTCCAGGGATGGGGACTCCCCTCTGCCCTGGGCAGCCCATTCCAACGCCCAACAACCCCTTCTGAAAAGAAATCCTTCTTCAGAGCCAGTCTGACCCTGCCCTGGGCAGCTTGAGGCCATTCCCTCTTGGCCTGGCACTGGTTCCTTGGCTCAAGAGACTCATCCCCCCTCTCTGCACCCTCCTTCCAGGGAGCTGTAAGAGGGCCAGGAGGTCTCCCCTCAGCCTCCTCTTCTCCAGACTAAACCCCCCCCAGTTCCCTCAGCCGCTCCCCATCAGACCTGTGCTCCAGACCCTGCACCAGCTCCGTTGCCCTTCTCTGGACACGCTCGAGTCATTCAATGGCCTTTTTGGGGTGAGGGGCCCAAAACTGAACCCAGGAATCGAGGTGCAGCCTCACCAGTGCCGAGCACAGGGGTCAGATCCCTTCCCTGTCCCTGCTGGCCACTCTATTGCTGATACAAGCCAGGATGCTATTGGCCTTCTTGGCCACCTGGGTTATCTGTTAGGTTGCCCTTTGCATGATACTGGCTGGCCTAAGCAATTCTATGTACTGAGGTTCCCTTTTCAGTACTCTTACAGCTTCAGCTGTGAAATTTGACCAGAAAAAGGGCAACAAATGTAAACCTCTTATAGTGTTGGATTCCTTTGGCAATCGCTAGCATTTCTGTTCTGAGAAATTTAAAGCAATTTGACAAAGATGAGTGTGTTACAGGTCAGCTATCTAGTAATCACTAGCTTTGTCCATACTTCTACTGCATACAGACAGGGAGATGGGGGCACTGAAGGGTAAAGTAACTTGACTAAGACCAGTCTAGAAATGAGGGCAAGGAGCAAGGCAGGAGCACAGGCAGGAGAATCTGTGCCATTGAAGCTTTTAATTCTAGTCCTGTCTTTGTCAGTGCCTGCAATGTGAACTTGAAGAAATCACCAGAGCTCACACTTTCACTCTATGTGGATTGAGAATACTTAGCAGTCCCCTCCATAAGGTGTTTTGAAACCTCTGGTTGCAAAAAATGTTGGGTATCAAAACACACTTACTAACAGAATTACTCTTTCCTAGTCAGAGCACCTCTCCAAAGACCCCCCTTGAGACTTACCGCTAGTTTGTTGCAAAGAAATGTACTGAGCTGGTTTAATTTTTTTTGTCTGTTTTTTCTTTCTTTTCTCTCTCTGTTGGTAACGGACAGGTGAGAAACCCCACCAATGCAGCATCTGTTGGCGCTCCTTCTCTTTAAAGGATTACCTAATAAAACACATGGTGACGCACACTGGCGTGAGGGCGTACCAGTGCAGTATCTGCAACAAGCGCTTCACCCAGAAGAGCTCCCTTAATGTGCACATGCGCCTCCACCGTGGGGAGAAGTCCTATGAGTGCTACATCTGCAAGAAGAAGTTCTCCCACAAGACCCTGCTGGAGAGGCATGTGGCTCTGCACAGTGCAACCAACGGCACGCCTGGAGCCACCGGCGCCGGCGCGAGGGCTGTCCCTGCCGGGGTGGTGGCCTGCACGGAGGGGACCACGTATGTCTGCTCTGTCTGTCCAGCTAAGTTTGACCAAATCGAGCATTTCAACGACCACATGAGGATGCATGTGTCAGATGGATAAGTAGAATCTCTCTCTCTCTCTTTGTTATGAACAAAAAAAATAGAAACAACAAAAAAAGCTATGGCACTAGAATTTAAGAAATGATTTTTGTTTCATTTTTACCTTTGTTTTCCTCCTTTTTTTTGGGTTCGTTTCGTTTTGTTGTTTTTGTACTACATGAAGAACTGTTTTTTGCCTGCTGGTACATTACATTTCCGGAGGCTGGGTGAATAATAATTTTCCCAGCCTCCCTCGGATGGTGGCCTTAAGGCCAGGTAGTGCTTCATGAGCTCCACTGGTTGGATCTCTAGCTACTGGCCTCTAAATACAACCCTTCTTTACTACAAAAAAAGAAACAAAAAAACCCACAAAAAAAAAAAAAAAAGACAGAAAAAAAAACCAACAACAAACAAAAAACCAATTTTTTTTTCTCACTTGTGAAGAGCACTACAAAAAAAAAAAAGAAACAAAACAAAATATATTACAAATCTACAAGGCCTACTGTCGTTATAAGTACACCGCTCGCAGTGTTTCAATGGACATACTTCACAATGCTGACCGCTTTTGGACTTCACAGTATCCAGTTAGAACTGTGGAATATTTTGCTTCTGGTTGAGCAGCAACCAGAGGAAACAAGGCCCTGCTGGTTTCCACCACGTGTCTGCTTTCTCACACACACACGCATCCACAAACACACGAAAGGGCTGAGGGGAGTGCAAGGCAGTGTGGCTTGGATAGTGTGGAGTCCCTGCAGGGTGAGGAAAAAGTATCAGAGGTTCCTCACCTGGATTCTGCTCCATTCCATGCTCTCTGGCGCACCCTCCCCGCTGCTTTTCCCATACCACCTTACAGCAGAAACCAAGAAGATTCAGACAACGAGCAACGGTGGCTTTTTTGTAATTTATTCAGTGTCTTCGCTGAGCCCAGGGCCTCAGCACAATCAAGAGGGACTTTCACAGAAGGCAAAGAGAAACACAGAGGAAAATCAAAGATATCAAGAGGTTGCAACCTATGGATCTAGGTACAAGAAAAGGGTTAGTTCCCACAATCTTTGCAAAAAAAAAAAAGTTGCATCAGGATTTATTCTTGTGGAAGAAAGAGGAATAGAGGGTGGGTGGGGAGGGGAATAATAATTAAAAAAAAAGAGTTCTTGGGACTTTTTTAATTCAAAATTTTATAGAGGGGCAAAAGTGACGTTTACCAGATAGAATGCTGATTTTTTTAATATATTTACAACAGTATTTGTGTAAAAAAACGAAAAAAGTGAGATTGTTAAAAGTAAATTTTCTTTGTTTTCTTTTTTGTTTTGCGTACACTGCCACTAATATCTTCTCTTTTATTATATATATGAATATATATAAAAATATATATTTTATTTTAAATTGAGACTGTTAAGGTTAGCTAACCTGCTTCCAGATAGAGGGGGGGAGGGGAGATGATCTTGATTTTTATTTTAAAAAAGAGGAAGGATGTTTCTTAATTTTCTTTTCTAGTATTATTCTCTCTCTCTCTCTCTCTTTCTCTCTTTTCTAATGGAATCAAGAATTACCTGGGTCGATGAGGGGCTCTGTGAAGTCATCTGTGAGATTATCTACTAGAGTTTGTGCATCCTGCAGTATCATTGAACTGCTACTTTGTTTTTGAATTACGTGGTTCTCTTTTTGGCTCTTACCAAGGTTCTGTTGTTTCTTTTTTTTGGTTCCATCTCAGAATTTATTTCTGCTGAAGGGCAGTTCCTTTTGAGAAAGAGATTTATCTAGCAATGTCCCCTTGTTTTGGGGAATGATAGAATCTGTAGTCTTTCTTCTTATTTGAAAAAGTAATGAAAGTTTTGGAAGTGTGTAATAACTAGGATTTCCCTTCTTTTTGGTCACTGGACAAGAATTAATCTGCTGTATTGTTCTCTCATCCCTGCCTTGCTCGCTAGAGAGCTTCCATATTTGTGTGGGAATCTGATCCTGCCCCTGGTAATTTGTGCTGATGCCAAAATAACTTAAAATGTTACCATTGCAAATAATCTTCCCTTCTTCAGTTGCATAAAACATATAACGGAAGGGCCACATCCCGCATTCTCTGCATATGCAAAGCTATGCAAGGAATGTAGGATCAGTGTGAAAGATTGATTCCTGATCTGCATATATATGTTGGTGTTTTGTATTTTCTTTTATTATGTTTGAGCTGGTGTTCTCCCTAGTCTTCTGTGCATCTGTGTGAGAATTTTTCCCCCAAAGCCAACTCCCAAAGTACATGGGCCCTTAGTTCAGTTGGATCAGTGTCTGACACTATCTTTGTCTTGCTTGAAATCCATAACTAGGATTTGCACCAGCTGCACTCTGGACTTTATATTTTAGGCAGAGAAGAAGCACCTAACAAAAATATGCAAAAAGAAAAGAAAAAAAAATAGAAAAATTGCTAGTTTAGCTTCTACTTGTGTCTATGTTTAAATTAAGCTTTCTCAAGTTTACAAAACTTTGCTTGTGAACACTGAGCATTTCACATGAGACATTCTTTTATGCTGGACAACTTTCTAACTATTGACTTGATAGATCTCCATGTACCATTTTGCGTGTTCTTTACACCTGCAGCTTCTGTATGAGATGTCTGTGATTCAGCACAGGTAACCTCATTGCTGTTCTATGCCTGTTCCATTACTGATTTATTTTGGGGAAAAAAAACTGACAGGTGATTCAGTCTCAGAATCTTTCTGTACCCTGCAAGGTATTGTTCAGCAGATCCTAAACAGTGAAGCCCTGATTCTCAGCTGCAGTAGGCAGCACAAAGAGACTTTGAGGCAAATGCTAATGAGCCTCTTATATGGTAATATCTTTTTTGTTACCAGTTTGTTTGGGTAGTTCAAGGGAGCTGAAGAAGGAGCACAAGTTAGTTAACAAATTTTGTTCTCAAAACCACACTGGTAAAAGCAATGCTGGCATGTAAACCGAGAGGTGAAAAGACAAAGCCTAAGGTGCAGAGAGAGAGAGCTAATATCTGCCATGTAAAGACACACTAAATCCATACAGAAAATAAAGGTTCTAGAGACGAGGGTGTGGAAGAAAATGAGGAAGGTGAACCTATACAAAAGGACTGAAGATCTTTCTCTGAGGAAAGGATTTCTTTCTGAGATCTTTAGTATTGAAAAGTTCTGTGTTCTCCCATGTGAGGAATTAATGAAGAATTTTACCCAGATTAAAAATCTGTAGCTGCTCATTTGTCATCTGAGGTCTGGGGAAAAGCTGTTTAATTTGCCATTGTTAAATCTGATCAAGGTGTAGCGTATTCTGGAATATGGTTCTCATACCAGGAGAGATACGCCAGTACCCAGGAAATAAGAATCAGGGTTTACATCCACCAAAATCCAAATACTACAGTGTTTAGAGAGAAAAATCCCATCTAAATTTTAATTCTTTGGTTTTCAACCTTCCCTAAATCAAAAAGGCATTATCTTTGAAATGCAAATTTATTATGTGGCCTAATAAATTTGAAGTGAATTAAAGATCAGTTGTGAATGAATTAAAGGTGCCAATTAAAAAAATAAACTTCTTAAAGTAAAGCTAAGGCATACTAGATTGAATTCTAAATCCCTTGTCAAAGAGTTTAGGCCAAGGTCTTCACAAATGGCTGCCTGAAGTATAAACTGATTTTGTTGAGCTTCCAGGCCCAAAAATTAGTGACTTGATTTTGTAAAACATGGAGCAACTTGCAGTATGACTGTAAATGTAGCTGAAAGTGCTCATCAGGTCACATAAGTGTCCTTCTGTGAACTTGGGACCTCAAACATAGACCCCTTTATCTTTTAAAATGTTAAATTCTTTTTAATAATGCTTCCTCCCATCTGTTGAAATATTTATTTACTACTTGGAAACAGCTATAATATCTGAATCTTACCAGTATCTTTAAGCTTCATGTATTGCTACAATATTCCTTAGCAGAAAGAATACCTGTGGTACACTAACAGTCGCAATGGTCCACAAACTGCTATTGACAGTTTTTGAGTGCATCCATGCATCCATCTCAGTATGCTTGAAAGGCTCCCTTCAAAACACCTGATAAAATGATATAGATGAGCAAGAGCAGACTGAAGCACACATCCCTCTGATGGAGCATGCAATATCCTGCATTCCTTGAGCCTGATTCTCACTTTCCCTAAAGCTCTCTTTATATTGCTTTGGCAATGGAAAAGGGCATTAAATAGGACATAAATTAAAGCACACAAATCAAGGCCTCTCTGCAAGGCAGAAGTGCAATAAAGGAAGCCTTAGAGTAAGTGAGAGGTAAGTGCCTTCTCTTACTGCTGCTGAGGCTGATGAAGTCAATTGAAAATGTAGGATTGGCCAGAGCGGATCTGCTCTGTGGCCCACCTCACCCAGTATTCTGTCTCTGACACGTGGCCAGTTACAGAGGATTTGGATGGAGATGAAAGACACATGTTGGATAATTACAAAGTAATAAGCTTAAGAGAAGATTTTTTTATAATCCTCATTAGCTATGTATCTGCTTATAACCTAGATATAATAATTTATGGCCTTAACTTTTTATCCTGTGTAAAAATGGTATATTGTGGCAGATAATTATCATTATCCTTTAAAGATCTAGCTTATTAATTGCTAGGTGGCCCCAGTGTTATCCTGTGGAAGTGAGTTCCTCAGGTTAATTACCACCATGTCAAAATGATTCCTTTTCAGGTTAATTTTGTTGCTGTTCATTGAAACACGCTTGCTCTTGTATTGTGTCAAATCATAAATCAGAGAACCAAAATTTAACTTCTCTTGCCCATTCCCCTGAAGTCTGCCTCTCTCTGGGAAATCTGAATCCACAAGGAATGCAGGACTACAATGTCAGTGTGTGCTGGTCATCAAGGAGAGAACAGCTACTGAGTGTGTGCGTGCGTGTGTCTGGGGTGTGTGCATTAGTGAGGTTCTCCTACAGTGATCTCCTCCAGATGACTAGCAAGTACAACTTGTAAATAATGGGAACATACCAGTAGAGTACGCCAGTCTAGAAACTGTAATATGCTATTTCAGTCTGGTCTTTCCTCTTACAAAAGCTGTATTAATAGTCTTTCAGAAGGGATAAAGGTATAGATATTTTGCAGGAGCTGCTCTGGGGACACTTTCTCAGCAACTGTCATGCTTCCACTAGGACCACTTCTGGCCCATGCTGTTAGTTACTTTCAAAACCAGCTCAAATTCACAGCAACAAGGAAGAGTGGCATTTAACTGACTTTCTAAGAGAACAAGATTTTCCTTTGCACTCAGATCAAAGAGGCCAAGTGTCACCAATTTTTCTTCTTTCAATTTCTTTCTCATCCAAAGGACAGTTGAGTAATAACCCACATACCACCAGCCCCCTCACTTTTTACCAATCTCAAACTGATTGATTTCGGTCAACCTTGAGCTACTTGATGAATGCTGTCTCATTCACATGGTGGAAGAACAAACCTCTTGCCTTTAGCGAGTATGATGCTAGTATGTCCTGCCTCTCTTAGTAATGAAAACAAATACCATACAGAGAAGGTACGAAACACTATTTGCAGAAGTTTTCAGTCCAGTCCAAAATCAAAAGCACCCAAACAATTTCAAACATAACCAGACCTTCAGCATGCCTAGGACTGTAGATCTGAGACCCTTTTGAGAGTCTCATGCTGAGGAAATCCTTCAACTCTCACTGCTGAAGATGACTTGCCACTCAAAAAGAAATATAATATCAAATTAACACCTGGTGGCTCTTCTGTCAAGGAAAACGAGACCTTGGTAATCCAACCCTTTCAATTCAGCATCCAGCTCCTTTGAGCTATTGAAATAAACCTGATAGAAATGAATCAGCAGGTAGCCTAACTGAAGCAGCATCTGATCAGCCTAAAGCAAAATAGCTGCTTTTCACATTCCCTGATTTGTTTTTATGCTGGCTGTGAAAATTCATGAAGGAGGTGTAATGTCATAAGAACTTGGCCCTGAGAGGTTCTGAGGCTGCTCTGCTCCCAGGAGGCTTGTCATTCAGTCATATCTAGCCCCTAAGTGATCACAGCTCTGCTGAAGAAAGGCTTATGAGAGAAACTACAGATAATACGTTAAATCTGGAGTCTTGAGTTTGTAAATGCAATGAAAATCTTTCCCAGTGCTGACAGAAACCAAAATCAGGTAGGAAGGCCTTGCAGAGACGCAGGTACTGGAAGTACTAAGCTTCTGCAGCATGTCCAGTAAGACAGACAAGTGTATGAATGTGGCCTAATGCTAGATTCATGTCCATCAAGGGCTTGTTCTGGCAATGCCAAGTCAGTGTTCTTGCTGCTGTTACCCTTCTTATTTGTCCTTCTAAAAATAATAAGATCTCAGCTAACTTCCTTTAAAGCTACTCAGTGATCCAGTTCCTTCCAGCAGGAGCAAAGGAGGAGTCTCCAGATTTTGACACATGACTGAGCTGGGAAATTTGGAGAGAATTTTAGGTATGTGCATATTCTTCAAACTAACTCAGACAAAACAAAAAGGCAGGTTATATTTTCTTGAGTGTAGAACAGAGAGATTTGGTCCACAAGGGAGACACTGACAGAGAGACAACCTGCCTGAAAAATAATGCTTTACTCTCTTAGACTTATTGTTGTGAAGCACAAGAGGGAATCTTTGTTTCCTTTTCTAAGAAAATATGTAAATGAGAAACAAGATGTGTTAGGTAATAGTGTATATCCATCTAATTATTCCCAGTGCTGATAACTAATCAGCTAGATTAGTGCCTCTAGGAACAGAGAAAATGTTAAGCCTTCAATGTTTCTATTTCTGATCCCCCTTCGCTATGGATCAGGTGTAACTAAGATGAAAACAGTAGAATTATACAAATGCAAAATTTTGGAGAAGGAAAGAATAGTTTCCTTGTGTATCTCTGCCTGTATCTGGACAAATATCCACTCTGAAGTAATGTTTATAATTACTAGGATAGTGTTAGATAGTTTGGGATTAAAATTTATGTTTTTAGTGAAAAAAAAACCAAAGTTAAATTTAATAGATTTTTAAAAATTATATATTTAGCACTGGTGCTGGCTTCTTTTTGCATTTTAGCCTCTGCAGTAGTGCTTGATCCCCAGGCATTACGAGAGTTCAAGTGTAGGAGAAACAGAGTTGACTGATCTACTGTGAATAAGGTAAAAAAGTAAATTGGACCCATAATATGCTTTAAATCACTATTCATGTTGCCATTGGTAACTCAACTAAAGAGTTTATGGGTTTATTTTGAAATTCAAGGAGTCGGATATATTCTAAACATAATTCTAGCAAAGTCACATCAGGAGAAGAATTAGTCATGTTTCTTTAAATGCCAGTTTCCCCAAGAATTGTTCATTAAAAGCTTTTAAAATAATAAGACGCCAACTTAAGACATACAGATCTCTGCTACTATAACATGATTCTTCACGTTATACATGATCACAGTTTCCACCACCAGAACTAAGCCTACTTCACTCACTGACTTCCTTTCCCCACAATCAGTGAAATAAGAGTTTTGTGCACAACCACGTATGCCCAAGCAAAACTCTTAATGTTTCCCCTAGGAAAAGGAGTGTAACATTGAATTAAGCAGACCAGGAAGGTCCTTCAGACACTGTTAACTGTATTTTAACCCTCCAATTTACACATGTCCTCAACTATTTTTCAAAAAGCAAAGAGTAGTAGATACTTCTTTGGGAAGCAAATAACGCTGCAGCCTTGAATACGCTACAGCCTCATACACAATTGCTGCCTTAAAACAGAAATGTGTCTGAGCAGTATGGGTTGTAATTATGTTTTGTATCTGTAGCAAAGTTTAGAATCCTAGAATCGTAGAATTCTCTAGCTTGGAAAAGACCTTGAAGATCATCCAGTCCAACCAGCAACCCAACATTAACAGTTCCCAACTCCACCAGATCCCTCAGCGCTAAGTCAGTCCTACTCTTAAACCCTTCCAGGGATGTGGACTCCAACACCTCCCTGGGCAGCCCATTCCAACACCAAACAACCGCTTCTGGAAAGAAATGCTTCCTAATATCTAGTCTAAACCTTCCCTGGCGTAACTTGAGGCCATTGCCTCTTGTTCTATTGCTTACTACTTGGTCAAAGAGACTCATCCCCAGCTCTCTGCAACCTCCTTTCAGGTATATTTCAAGTTTCATATAAAACATTTGCTTCATACAAAATGTGTTATATTTAATGTTATTAATGTTTTCCCATTTGAGAGGGTAGGGAAGAGGTAAAGTATTAGTGAGGCATAGTGGTCTTTTCATATTGGAGGTGCTTCTCAGCTGTATCTTACCTTCGGTTACAACTCCAGGCTTGGTCCTCTTCCAAAGTGATCTCCTCCTTTTGGTTGGGTTGGTCAGCATCAGCTCCCTATAAAACAATGGAGGGCAAATCCTCTTTCTAAACCAAATTAATACTATGGGGTTAAGGCTGTGTGATTTGACTACTGACTCCAGCCTTGCCGATGACAGTGGAATTCGCAAGAGAGAAATCTAGTGAAAAGCTACTTCCCAGTAACAAATTCCATTCTTAATTTCTATCAGTGCAACCGGTATTGGCATTTCTGGGATTGCATGCCTATCACTGGAGTTAAATGTAGGCCCTTTGATTGGTTTAGATGTGACTTTTTTTAAGAAAAACATTCTAACAATATCCTTTCACTGCAACAATATCATTATACAAACAAAAGAACTGCCAATATCCCATCATGTGTGAGAACTTCTGTCCAGTTCAATCCATAGGGACATTTTTTTTCCACTCGTTATACAAACTTTGTTAGCACTTCAGTCGTCTGTGCTGTGAAATTCCATGCACAGTTACGCAGCCCCAGCCCAAGCATCCCTCTTAAATCTATGTCAGGTTGGACTTAGGTATTACATTAGTCCATATGCTTTCATAAGGCCCCCACTGAGACTTATCCTGCTGGAAAATCTGGTACCAGTGTAGGAAAGCATTTCTTGCTTTAGGTATTTTCCAGGCAAAACTGCAGACTTCTGCAGTGTGCACACTTCATACAGTTGACTTGTTGGTGATTTTTTTGCCAAGTTCACAGTCCTGTGACACTTGAGGAAAGTGCAGAGCTTTGTTAGATATTGTTGTGCTCAACTGATTCTGCAGTGTCCTGTTCCTACAAAACAGACCGGTATCTCTCTGAGATCTATATAATTAATCAGACACCTTTTCTATTTCACTTTGCTTCTTTTTTTTTTACCACCTGGATATTGCCATGTTCTTTGCTGAACCTTATAAAGTCCCCTAAAAGTTCAAACCCCATAATGAATATATGCTGTTTGACTAAATAGGACTGTCACATTCAGGAAGCAGGATTATGTTCATGCAACTGTCCTGAAATACACAGAATCACAGAATCAACTAGGTTGGAAAGGACCTTGAAGATCATCTAGTCCAACCGTTCACCTAGCACTGACAGTTCCCAACTCCACCAGATCCCTCAGCGCTACGTCGACTCTACTCTTAAACCCCTCCAGGGATGGGAACTCCACCACCTCCCTGGGCAACGCATTCCAACACCCAACAACCCCTTCTGAAAAGAAATACTTCCGAAGAGCCAGTCTGACCCTGCCCTGGTGCAGCTTGAGGCCATTCCCTCTTGGCCTGGCACTGGTTCCTTGGTTCAAGAGACTCATCCCCCCTCTCTGCACCCTCCTTCCAGGGAGCTGTAGAGGGCCAGGAGGTCTCCCCTCAGCCTCCTCTTCTCCAGACTAAACCCCCCCAGTTCCCTCAGCCGCTCCCCATCAGACCTGTGCTCCAGACCCTGCACCAGCTCCGTTGCCCTTCTCTGG
The DNA here is from genome assembly GCF_965140245.1 of Athene noctua. Taxonomy (NCBI): domain Eukaryota; kingdom Metazoa; phylum Chordata; class Aves; order Strigiformes; family Strigidae; genus Athene; species Athene noctua. Next base: position 137,440,703 of record NC_134037.1, read on the forward strand.
ACACGCTCGAGTCATTTAATGGCCTTTTTGGGGTGAGGGGCCCAAAACTGAACCCAGGAATCAAGGTGCAGCCTCACCAGTGCCGAGTACAGGGGTCAGATCCCTTCCCTGTCCCTGCTGGCCACGCTATTGCTGACACAAGCCAGGATGCCATTGGCCTTCTTGGCCACCTGGGCACACTGGTGGCTCCTGTTCAGCCGGCTGGCAATCAACACCCCTAGGTCCCTCTCTGACTGGCATCATGACTTTCTTCCTCTCACACTTCCTATGAAGTCCTTTACTTTCATTTACTTTCATTTTCACACAGTCCATTGGTACCTATGGGATCTTGAATAAAACCAAATTATATGGCCTCTCTGTGTGTGTGCATGCAAATGTATGTGTGAGTATGCATGTGTACGTGTGTATGCATAGGTAGATAGGTAGCTATCTCTTTCTGGCTTTACAGACAGGTTGCTAATTGAGTGTGTGGACATACACGGTTCAGGAAAGCGTTTAGATGAAACAACGGTTACAACATTAGCAGTGGAGCATTGGCATGAATCTATATTATTGAAAAATAAGTACGCTACTTACACAGTGTATAGGCACACATATATTCATAAAACACATTCTGTTGGCCAGATGCTCTTAACTGGATGTTTGCCCAAATAAGATGTTTGCCCTCATTCAAAACATGACACCCAGATTTGGTCCAGTGTATTTTTGTGAGTACCATTCTGAAGGGAAGGCTGAAGTCTGCCTCTCAGAGCCTTGTGTGAGCTTTCAGCCACAAAATAAATAAAACAGTCCAGCTCAGCAGGCTTCACTAGGAGAGATGGGCAGCCATGGGGGGTGACAGCTCTGGAACGATACTGTTGAGTTCAGTCACTCATTTCCATTGAATTTCAACATATTCATCTGACAAAGAAATAAAATCCAAGCAAAATAATCCAACTTGCCTATGTGCCTCCCTTAAAAAGAACACTGAAAAAATATCAAGTCTTTAAACAGTCAGCAAAGCAGTGTATTGATAGCCTCTAAAATACTCCAGGTCTGGACTCTCCCATATCCAAAGTGCCATATCAAACAGCTCTTTCCCCACCTCACATACTCGGAAACATGTTGACTATGAATATTTTTTACAAGTAATCTGAGTAATCCATTCCAAATGTGCAGTCGCAACAATTATCAGTTAACTTTCTCTCCCTTGGTCTTTGCCAGAATATTTTCAGGAACATGGTTAGTGTGTCTAGAAGACCAACAGATTGTCAGGAGGTGAAGAAATTGTTCAGTGAGAGTGTTCAGTATGTAATCCATGAGGACTGCAGGATTTCTAGAACTCATTCTGTGGCCATTTAGTTGGTGAGATGAATAAATACGTTTAGCACAGCTGCCTATTTTGGTATGATCCTAAACGTAGTGTCGTATTTTAACTCTCTTGCCCGATTAGGGGATTCTCCTTGTCCCAGAAAGGGTAATTGGAGATTCTGGGGGGACTTCTTTCTTTTATTTTCACTCATACAGAGTTGAGTAAATGTTATTCCTCTTCTTAGATTGGTGGCATTTCCCTTCCCCTTTTGAATAAAATGATAAATGCAGCAATTTTGGCTGGTTGATTTTGGGGTGAGGTTTTTATTTTGGTTTGGGGTTTTTCTTTGGTTAAATGTACATTGTCTCTCTATAGTCAAAATGTCTGTGACTGTAACAGTATGTATTTCTTTTACTGGAGAAAATAGACTTTTTGGGTTTTGTTAACAGTACTAGTGACTTTGTGGAAAATGACAAGTTGCTATTTAGATCTGCTTAGTTAAGTACACTACAATACAGTATTTCTGAAAGCTAGAACATACAGTACACAATATATATAGCAATTCTATATCAATATATATACATAGTATAATCATTTAACTTTTGCATCTGCCTATGATCATAGAAAAATAATTTTTCATGTATCATTCACAACCCAATCAACTGCTGCAGCTATTTGAAGCATTTAACAATCATTATTACAGCTCTAGTGTGCTTTTTCATATTATTGGCTTCTTTATTGTCTTTACAAGTTGGTTTTTTTCAGGCTTTTTAAAATCTCTATGTAGCAAGAGGTAGGAAAGTAATTTTTTTTAAGAAAAGGTAAAACAGTATTAGGCTCTACAAAAAGTTAGAGATTGTTCCCTTCTACCCTTTCATATCAGAAGAACAATTAATCAAAAAAAATAAAGGTTTTCTATTAGGTCTCTTCTAAGATGCCCTGTTATTTCATTTGTAAAACTGTCTGTCAGACTTTCCTCTTCCATCCCTAGCCTTGGAGAAAGATGCCACAAGTGGTCTTTCACTCTTTCCAAGTTCTGTTTCTTTAAAGTTTTAAGATTTCCTAAAATTACCCTCCGCACTAACGTGGGGTAGAAGAAGTATTATTCTCTGTACAGTTATGTTAAATGTGGCCAGTGGATTTTGCCAGGAATTGCCTAAAAAATACCTACATCCACCACTATTAATATATTCCAATTTCATCTTTGCTTACCCACTTGGTCCCCGCCTTTTCAAATGAAAACAACTCTGTGCGCGTTTGAGTTTCAGTTTAGAAGTTTTCCAAGGTGAGTGTTGCCTTCATCATCTTCACACCACATTGCTGTTGGTTCTGAATTTTGGGTCTTTCCCACTAGATTTAAATTGTCACAGCAGAGCTGCTGAAAATAATGTCACTAGGGATGTGTCAACAGCTAGATCCAGATAGCCCAGGGGAAGCCCTTATGTCTTGGGGTGTCCTCTCTGTATTCTCATCTTGCCACAGATGGCCCAGGCAGCAAGTCTAGACCCAAACTTTGTAAGAGTGTAAACTTAGGACAGCATGGGAATTTATCTTTGCTTTTCTAATTCAGGTACAGCTCAGCTGACCTTCATTCCTTTGATCGATAACATATCAATCTTACATGAAAATGTGCAAAATCAAGTGGATGAGGGTTGTGGAGGAGGTATTCGTTTTCTTCTCATTTCTCCCAACTGTGAAGACTGGAAGAAATGAGAGATGGTCACATCAATTACAAACTGTGCTTTCACCGAGAATGAGGAAATCTGTGTCACTGCAAATCAATAAATTTAAGAGTTATTTTGGAGTGGGAAGAGAGGAAGAGTTGCTTGTGCCACATCTTGGGATAATAAAATGGGAACTTCAAGTGTGGGAATCATCAAGTGCTGGCGTTCCTTGCAGACTCCTGTCATCTGCCATTTGCACTTACATGGAGGCCACTACCACATCCTGTTTCTTTCTACTTGCAGTTTAAAAGTTATGGTCTTCCAGCAGTGATTTCTAAGTCTGGCTTTTCTTTATTCTGTGTATACCCATTTTTAAGGGAAGGAACAGACTATCCTCTCAATTACGCAGGTAACCAAACTAGATTACCCTATTGCATAAAGGATGGACTTGGTCCCATTAAGCCAAACAGGTGCCATTTCCCAAATTAATTCCAGTTAGCTGCTGCAACAGAGTGCTGATTCAGTGGTCCACATTTTCTGACCATGGTCTTTGCCTTTTCCTTTGACTGAATGCTGAATCATACATATTTTCATAGAGAGTATTCTCACTTCACTGAGAATGCCTGATCATTTAGATGGCTGTGTACCCATTCCACGCTTCCCCTGCTAATCCTTTGTAAGGTTCAGTAATTAATTTAGGATAATTACTAGTTTAATGTGTTTCTTGATTTAACTTCTTCGTTGCCTTTTATTTTTCCTAATGCTTTTTTAAACACCTCAGTTCATTTTGCATCTTATACAGTTTACAGTTTATATTTTTAGGCTAAGAAGTGGTTTTACAAACAGGATGGTACCAAACAGGTAGATTATCCACACTAGAGATTGTACTTGTAGAACGCAGTGTGTACAGATACAATTGCCTAAGGGAAAGTGAAACTAACAAAATAATCAGCTGGTGAACACTATTTTAACATATCTTTTACATAAAAGACAGTCAGTCATTTGTGAATCCAGAAATCTTGCTTTTTTTGAACATGTATCCTTTCTTTTTCATTCTCTGAAGAAATATTGGGAATTGTGATGTTCTAAGAAAGTTTCATATGTGCATATTTTCTGCTTTTCTAAGGAGGGAGAAAACAGAAGGTGATACTGGCTTTACGGTTTTATAGATTCTTGCTTTGGAGACTTTCCTTGAATGATATAAACATCAAGGGAAGACTCTGTCCAAATATCAGCTTTATTCTAGTATATGGTTTTCATTATTACTTTTGTTTTCCGTCTCCTTGTTGACCAAGTAGACCTCCAGGGCATGCAAGCCACGGTCTCACGTTTCTGTGGTCAACAGCATTTATATTCAGCTCCTTTTTGCACTTCTTCTCTGTGTTATACAGCTTTTGAGGAACACAACAGTCGAAGTAGGTAACACTGTCACCACGAGAGGGAGAACCTTGTACTAAGAGAACGTTGCTCTATGCTACTGTGCAGGGACAGAAAGGGATTTTAAAGCTCTTCGCTGCAAGGCTGAATAAGAGGAAAGTCCCCTGCCTTGGGGGTGCTTGCACCAAAGGCTGAGGGGCCTCCCGAGAGAGAGGAATGCTTGAACTCCATACAAGGGACTTGCTCTTCACCCATGCCACTTAGAGGAACAGACTAAATCTCCAGTATCTGCTGCTGCTCTTTTTTTATTAATATCTTTTTAAAAATTTATAGTTCCTATTTATTGGTGGAAGAGGTATCACTTTTTCATTTTTTTGGAGTCAGAACTACTTGTTCACAAGCATCTCAGCAAGTTTCATTGTCTTTTGGGGTGACTTGTTTCCTCTGTCCTAATGCCAGGATGTAGCTTGGGCTGCTGTGAAACTCACAGGGATCCTTTAAATCTGGAATTTATTCCCAGTTTCATATGTGCTGAGCATTCAGTCCCCTAGATCCTTGCTCCAAAGTTCAGATTCAAATGAATTCTTACAATGAAATGAAGCAGAAAATTGGTGGTTTCCCATAAACTCCACCCATAATGAGCTTTTGTTGTCAAATATAGGATAAATAGGCTGATCAGTTCAGGCAGGATGTACTGCGTGACCTTTCTTGTCAGCATCAGTGAGGTCTATACTTTATCCTGAAAATTGACTGGACCAATATTCTGTGGGCCAAATTCTGCAGGTGGGACCCACATGCTCTTCAGTGCATTTTCTCTGACAGGGAAAGCATATCTAGTCCTACAGAAAGTTATAGTCCTAAAAACTAGTTTCATATACACCCTTTAATATGTTACAGGACTGTTCCCTATAATTTAGGATGTCTCTGCTCAAAGTTTCTGTTCTTCATAAAACTGACTCAAGATTTGATTTCACTCTACCAGGCAGATTTTGCCTGTGTTAAGGGCTCTGTGATTAAATAGTCTCTCCTTCTTGCTGGGAGGCTCAATTCAAAAGAATTATACAGGGCAGGACAGCTGCTTCCCTTTGAACAAGGCATGGGACTTGTTTTGTCCAGAGGGTCATAAATGGCCTTGAGTCTTTCATTCCACAAGTGTGTAGCCTCTTTGGGTTTGATTGGTGATGGCGTGTTGATCTTAATTAGATAGTGATCCACAACAGCTAGTGTAGATACATGATACACAGCAATTGCTTTTCCCTAATTTACACCCTTGCTGTGTCACTTTTCTGTTGCCTGAACCGTGTAAAAGCATTTGTGTATTTGGATATTTGGATATTTGGAATTACTTTATTTTAGGTTTCTGACTGCTTTACCCAGAAGCACTCTGGCCATACATTTTCTGTAATGGTGGTCACACATTCGTGTGAATGAAATAAAGTTGTTTCTTTGTAATATCTGATCTTATAACCCCAAATTCAGACTATACATGAAGCTTTTCTGCGGACTTTTTTTTAAAAAAAGTGCTACTGCATTGGGTATGCAGGAGAACGGATGGGAACCCACATAGTGTGAACTTAGAATTTCAGCACATAGATAGGGCACCCTCAAAGTACACACAGCTGAACAGCAAGAAATTTCATTGCTGCTGATTATACTGCCTAAATGGATGTTTATAGACTTTACAGAAGAGCTAGCACTCATTATCCGTTTTGTGTCTTGTGTATGCTCTGGCATGGGACACACTGCTGTAGCTCTGTGACCCAGAGAGACTGGGGTTAGGTGCTGGAGGCTAGTGTCCCTGGTTGTCATGGCGAGTGATTCCGTTGTTTATTTTTCAATAAATGAATGATATCAAACAATGATAGGTTCATTGGTAAACGGCAAAAGTCCTTATGGCCTGGCACTTTCCTGTTTTGGAGGTAGATATTCAGGATCCCTGCACCCTTATTTAGATTCATTCTCTTAGTTTCTTTCCTGATTTCTGTGTGTGTGAAAGGCTGTTAATTTTTTTCTGCACTAGAATGAAACAGAATGTATCCGTTTGCCTGGGAGGTGAGGGCACAGTTCTTATGTCTTTACAAGAGAAAGAAAAAGGAAGAACCTGCTTCTTGGTTATGCTTTGGTTTATTTGTTGGTATTTGCTTTTGTTTACATTCTGGGGTAGGCTGCCATCTTCAGCAAGGGACTGGGAGTGAAAGAAGAACCAGAAGGCATGAGGAAACATGTGCCTGAGCCTAAATTAAGCAGCATGCAGTATTCCTCTGTATACTGAGCAATTATGGTGAGATCAGTATAACAGCAGCAGTATTGCCCTAATGTGTTCCTTTATCCATACATTTCCCTTTCCTCCTCCTCCTTCTCTGTTGTGGCCTCTTACACAGTTTTAGTGGTTCCCCACACTCCTTTCTAGTAGTTATGACGGTTAGATGGAGGCTCTTGTGGCTGTCCAAATTGAAGTCGATTTCCAAACCAGTGAGTACCCCAAAGTCTTTGTTGCATTTTCCCAACCGGTATCTTAACGAGTGGCAAGCCCTGAGAGATAGTTTATTTTGTTAAAAGAGATAGATAGGTTAGGGGAGTTAGGAACCTGATTGGGATTCAGTAACCTGCTTGCCTTTGTTATCAGTGAGCTTTATTTTGGTTTTCATCTGTGTTTTCATTTTAGGTAGTTAAGAGCTTATATGCCTGTCATTAAAATTCCTGCTTTTCCCACCCTCGCCCTAGAAGGGCCAGGAAAAAAATCCTTTATATGTATACTCGTGTATTTGCAGGATGGGGGAGGGAGTTGTCCATGCACGTGTGTGTCTGTGTGAGAGGGAGAAAACAAGTTAGTGTTGATCTGTCCGTTTGTTCTAGGGTGGCCACAGAGAGCTGCCACTTTGAAGAGTTGATTGCACTACAGAACCTTAGCTTGGGCACTGTTAAAATAAGGACTGTATATTGGGAACAGGGAAGCTTTTTAGGTTTTGTATCCACACTTACACATGCCCTTTGCAAGGTGTGCCCTTGCAAAGTTTGCATCTGACAACTTAATGTAAAACCACTACTGACCTTTTTGCTGTATCCATTTAGTTCTCTCTGCTTTCTGCAGCCCCCAAATGATGGGTTGTCTCCTTTCCAATTTTTGTCATTCGACTTACTGTGTTTTCAATAAATGTCCTATATGCTAATGAGACCTCTGTGTTGAGTGGGAGGAGAGAAAATGAGGCATGTGAAAGTGGCTGGGAGACTGCAAATCCCCCCGTTTTGGGGCATTGGTATACTTTTACTGAGAGCTGATTTCTTGGGGGCTGGGGGGGGGTGGGGAGGGAGTTTGTGCTTCTTTGGTCTGGATAAGGCTTTTTATTTTTGCACTAAGTATGACTGCACTGCACTGCATTGCACTACTGAAATGTATTTACATGTGGTGGGATTCGAAGGGGCCAATTAAGCAGGAAGGGAGAAAAGAAAGGGATAGGCACAGAAAACAGGATGTACGATAAACCTGACCAGGTTGAAAGAGAACTGGGGTTTCCTTTACTTTAAGCAACTAGTCAGACACTGAGATAGCTGTATTGGATAGCTTCTGTAAAAAAAAAAAAAAAAAAAAAAAAAAAAAAAAAATTAAAAGCACTATAATAGAAACTGAAGAGGCATCACAAGATCACAAGATTCAGGGTGCTACAGATCTCCTTCCCCCTTTTCCTGAGAGTGTTCTTTGGGGCTGTGAGAGAGTTAAGAGCATAAAAATCAATGTAAGATACCAATTGCTAGTTCAGATGTCAAAACGTGCATTGGCAGATAGGATCTCTTCAGAGAAGTTCGACTGTGATTAGCATCCCTTCACTATAAGCGTGATCTCTCAGCTCAAGAAGTGAAGCCACAAAGCAGGCTTACCAAAGGGGAAGGTTACTGAAAAAAAGCACTTCTTTCCGAGGCTGTTATGGGAACAGTGCAATAAACAGTCACCCTGAACACTCTCAAGCCTTTGGGTCAGAGGGAGCATTTGGACAAGAAAGGGTGACCTGGAATTCAGTACAGTAAGTAATATTCCTGCTTAGGCAAAGATGCTGTCTAGCATTTTAAGATCTTCAGTCTAATTTCTCTCCTCAAACAGACAGTTGAACATTAGGAAGGCTTTTTGCTGGAACCAAATGGAATCCTAAGTTGTATTTTTACAGTCAAGATGCATGTTGGCCTATGCCCTGGTCATTAACTTTGTATCAAGTTTAACATGAGACAAAAGAAAAGAGCAGTAAACGTGCAGCATGATCCATCTCTGCTGTAGTTCTTTGTGGTCTATAAACTCTCAAAAGTTTGTGTTGAATCTCTTCAGTAAGACTATAGTTACAACTTCAGCCAGAAGGTAAAACAGGATCTTGAAAAATACTCTGTATAGCAGCTGGGAGAAGAACGTAAATCATGAGTGCATCTGCTTTGGTCCTGTTGTGGAGGAACCACCTAACATACACAGAGGTTTCATAGACGAAAAAGGGGAGGTAATCATCTAATTGTAAAGGAAAGCCTAGAGTAATAAGGTGATCAGAAATCTATTCATGCCCCAAATTTCTCCTTAGACTTGAAGCTAAGACATTTTAGCTTCACTGGTACCAAGGAATGGGTAGTTACAGGCCTTACACAGAGCTGCACGATGCAGAGCAGATTGCTGCTGGTCAGTCTGTCGGGCTGCCTCGTTTGAGACAAGTATCAAGAACTAGAAGAGGAATAATATACAAGAGGCAGGTCCTGGGTGGAAAGGAGCAAGTCTGTATGGAACCAGGAGAGACTTTGGAGTTAAGGATGTGTTCTTCTGGCAGGGTCTGAGATTTCCACTCTTAGATTTCATCCATCCTGGCTTGAAAGGACTGGCAGAGAACTGGAGATATCCCCTGATGTGGTGTTAGATGAACTACTGAATGACTCTTCCCTTGAAAGTAGGTGGGACAGTGGAACATGCAGTCTCTTTCTGAGACATCTGAAGGAATCCTGTAAGATTAAAACCCCTGGAAGGTCATCTTCCAGTAATGAAGCAGTGGATGCCTGACAAAAGCACAGTTCATTTGAGAGCCAGCGTAACACGGTGGCAGGAGAGCACCTTTAATTTGTAGTGGCATTTCCTTCTGTAAGAGTAGTGACAGCTACAGAGTCATGATGTGGGAGGAAATGAAGTCTGTCTGCTGAAGTTAATTCAGATTATGAGCCAATACTCCCCTTTGTTTAGGTGAGTTTTTGTTGTTTTCTTGTTTAAGGCAGCTGCATATATTGCTACTGTCAGAGTGGACTTTCATTGTCAAAGAGGAGTAGTGGACTGCTCCAGAAAAAAGTGAAGCTGAGGGTTTACTGAGCCTGCTGTGTCCAGAGTGCCTTTCCTGCTGTGGTAAAATAAAGAACTTCTGTAGTTTGAGCTGTTCTGGCTGACTGATTGCTGCATATTCCTCTCCTGTGGTCTGACCTGATGGCAACCATATTTGGACAAGGAGAGGAAAACTGCATGCTTGCAATGCTGTGATAAGATGCCATTTGCACTAGTTTTTAAAAAAGTACTGCAACCTGAAGAAGTGGGCTTTGAGCCGTGCTCCAGACCTGGGTTTGAATTCAGCCTGTTTAAACCTGCTTCCAGCTGACTCAGTTTCAACAAAGCCAGTCTAGTCCATGTAAACAGGAACCAAACCATTTTTTAAAAGCCACATTCCAGCCTATGTTCCCACTCAGTTACAGTGCTTGACCAGATCAGTTCCTGGGCATGTGTGATTGTATAGTTTTAATGGTTTTTAAATAAGTTGTTCCTTTTTACATGGTCAGTTTGAAACTAGTTTAACTGGAGCTGCATTTAAATATAGCACAAGCTCATCTTTTTTTTCAGCATGGTACTAAAACCCCATGTAGACAGTGCTTGACTGAGAAACCAAGGATAACTTGAGGTTTATTTTAAGAAGCCAAAACATATGTTGCTGACTAGAGATGCCGCATAACTTTTTTTCTCCAGATGGAGAAACACTAACTTCCATAGTTCTCCTCCATTTGTCATCCTGCTTCATTGTTGCACCTTTTCTCTTGAATGAAAATCACTTTGGCCAGTGGGCTAGATCCAAAACAGAACTTCCCTGTACTGTTTCCGTCTTGTTGTTTCTGTACGTTCCTTTCCTCAATGTTGACAAGCACTACTGAGGATCAGCTTGAGGATTTTTTTGCTGGGACTATGTGGCGTAGTTATGGTTCACTAAGATGCTAGTGATATTTTCAACATTATGGTAATTTTAGAGCTTACCCTTGAGGAAAATGTTAGGTTTTAGAAGTTCCACAGAAAAAAAGAAAATGCCAGGAATCACGATGGAGCTTCAGTCACAGTGCTATAGCCAAGTTTGTAGGGAACGCATTTCTGGTGGCTGGTGATGCTGACATTTACAAAGGCAATTTGAAAGCAACAGAGAGCTTATGCTTTCTCATCCCTGCTGAGCTAAGAGAATTTATGCTAACAAAATGATCCCAGAGTAACCTGTCAGTGTTCATCACTTATTCCCTAACAGAGGAGGCTAAACAATCTGTCACATCACCTTAGTCTGAATTTGCTTCAAGACTGCTCCCAAACAGCCTGCCAGCCAGGTGGCCTCCCTCATTGATCCTAGTTTCACACTGGCTGGTGATTTGTCATTTCAGCCAAGGTGACCAAGAGATGGCCTTGGCCCCAGCTCGGAGCCTTTTACCTTTCCTTTTCCTTTTGGTTTTCCGTCGAACCAGGAGTGCAATTAGTGGTGAGTAGATGGCAGGGCAGCTTGTTGCTCCAGATGACAAGAATGGCAAAGCCACATGGCAACTGAGCTTTGTTGTCCTCAAGGACACCGGTAAAGGCAAAAGACCAGGCTCTGGTTGCTGGTGTAGTTGTAAACCTACAGCTTCTGCTGCTTGCCCCTCCCAACTTGTTTTGGTCAACTAGGCTGTTGCCCTCGAATATTCTTTCTGTGTGAAAACTGAATGCAGTTGTTCTGTTGTCTGTCTTCTTTCTTCTGTATCACGGATGTGGCACCAATTTACTCTCACAACAAGCTTGAGTTTTGTTTTGCTGTTGTTATTAACATGTAATTCTACTGTAGACCAAAAAATATGAAAAGGAAAAAAAAAACAGTTTCAAGACATTGAAGACCAGTGAGTGAAAGGTGGAAAATTTAGGAAGCGAAGGTGTGAGAGAAGCAGTGGTTAACTGTGTTAAGTTAGAAATCTCAGAATAGCCTTACCTATTTCTTAACCAATGCTTACCAATCATCCAGTAGTGGGGTTAGATAGCTTTCCTGGCTCATTCGTACTTGTATCCTAATATATATATATATATATAAATATATATATATATATATAATTTTTATTTCTTTGGTATTACTGTTGCACATCATGTTGTCTTTTATAATGCCTGATTTTTATTGTATTGTACTTTATCAGTCTGTTTTGGTTTTGTTCTCCTTTTGAAGGATGGGAAAAGTAATGTTTCCTTTTTGTTTTGAATTTTTGAGAAAAAAAAATGCACTGGAAGTAAACACAAACACATTTTTGCCATTTGAGAAAAAGGAAAACACACAGCCACGCAGTGGAAAAGGCTAAGGAAAAGCTCCCCTCTTCTTCCTTATAATGGAAGCATCCTCTAAAAGATATGCTAGAAAGAAAACAAACAAACAATCTCAAACAAAAGAAGAGAGAAGCCTCTTTGATCCTGGCTCTGCAATCTGGAATATTTTAGCACAGTGTTTTGCAGAGCCGGGCTCCTAAACGGCCAACAGTCGTAAAATCCAGACCCACATGGGGCAAATTCATCCCTGGTGCAAGCAGATGTAATTGCAGTGAAGTCAAAGGAAGTTACATAAAGGATGGATTTAGCCACATGTGTGCAAGATACAACTGCCTTCCCCGTAGTACCTAAGTCCCCACTGCTAGATTTTATCGGTGTCGAAATGGTTGGTCTTCTGGCTGTGTTAATTGCATAATACCCCTTGAACGTTGTTCAAGGTAGGCAAAACACTTTCCCGCTGAATAAATCAGTTCTGGATGCACCTTGGTGTGACGCTTTTTGCCTACCAGCTCTCAGCTGTGACCCACTCCCAGCCGTGAACTGGTAATGATCCGACTCTGGTTGAAGAGCCTGCCTTTGCCAGAAAAATGGACTTGACTATTAAGCAGAGTAAAACTTTTGCATATTTAACTACTATGATCCAGAAATGGCCCTTGCACTTTTCAGGCAAATGGAAACATCCTCTCTGTCTTTCAAAATGGCAACAGTTCTTTTGCGTATAAAACACCACGTGCGTTCCCTGGGCTCATCGCCCCAAATTCTTCCCGGCTCTTTCAGTGCCCAGAAGTGTCCTGTCTCCATAGTGCCTGGTCAGTTGAGTACAGCGGGGCAGAGACTTGTGTTGAGAGAAATGCAAAGAGCATACATTTTAAAAGGCAGATGATTTTCCTGTTATGCCAGCATCTTTGAATCCCCCTATCAGCTGATGGTTTTTCCTAGCCTGACGGCTTTCAATCAGTTGTTGAAACATTGGCTTTCTCTGTTTTGTTTTCTAAGGAGGGAATGTGGGGTGGGAAGAATAATGAGGTGTTGTTTGTAACTTCACAGTCCTGATAGTTGTTTTTTATCTTCCATATTTTATGCAAAAACAGACATTATAAGTCAATAAATAATTGTGCCCTAGGTTGAAAGTTAAGTGTTCAGGAAAGGAAAAAAATGGTTGGCATTTTTCTACATTTTTGTGAAGACTCTTTTGGAAAGGAAGGGTACATATTTTTGTTGTGTAGTATTTTCTATTTTTGAATGCATTTTCTTGGTACAAGACTGTTTTGTGGAATTTTTTTTCTTTTTGGTGAACACATTATTTAAAAAAAAAAAAAAAAAAAAGAAAAGAAAGAAAAAACTAATTGAAAAGTTTGCCCTTAAGGATATGCTGCAGTTTTGAGGTTTAAAATAAAAAAAAAAACATTCAAGGCGCGTGTTAAAAGTTGGGGGATTGTATTGTTGGGAGTTTTTTTGTAATTGTTACAAGAAGAAGTTTGTAGCCACTGCTGTTTATTTTGTTTCGGATGAGTAAGTAAAGGGATTGTTCTTGTGTTATTCTTTTTTTAAAAAAAAAAAAAAAGTTATTTATGAAATGTCACAAACACTGGACTGTGAGTTTGTGTGGAAGCATTTTACCACCCTGTGTCTTCATAGAGCTGTTGGTGATCCTACTTCTCATTACTCTGCCTTATGATTTCCTGAGCAAATTGGGGGCGGGGATGGTGGGAGGGGGAGAGAGAAATTAAATGCATTTTTGAGGCAGAGACTCGGGGGAAAATGCAAACCAGTATTTTGGAATCCCAAAGCCAGGCCATCAGCTCTACTTCTTCTCCCATCTACCAGAGGAATGAGAAAGGCTTACAGTCACTGGTGGAGAAGGAAAACCCGTGGTACCTAGACATGGCGATGCACAAGGGGTTAAGTGACTGAGAGCTGCGATGGTCATAATGACCTCTGTAAATGACATCCCAGTCTCTCAGTCAGCAGCTCCCTTTGTTTCCCGTCATGCGGCCAGTAGCTTTGCCACTTTTGTGACCAACTCACCAACCCAACTGAAACCATGAGGATGGTTTGTGTTTTCAGTCATTAATCAAGCCTTTTTGGCACCCCAACAGTGGGAGTGACCAGCGGGGAGCATGACTCAGTTTGATCACTGGTTCTGCATTTGAGGAGAAGTAGAGGCTGAGGGTGACCAAAGAGGTGTGCCATGTTCTCGATTTTTGAAGAACGGGCTTAAAAACACTAAAGCAGTGCTCCAGGCACTCATGGGACCAGAGGAAAGGGAAGGAGGAAGCCACCAACAGCCATAACAAAAACTGGAGATATATAACTGGGCTACATTCAAGACCAACCAGACTCTTTTCCTTCCTGGACAATAATGCAGCCAAATCTTGAGACTGTCAAGCAGACAGAAAGCTGAATGTGGCCTTCATTTCTCCTGCCTTTCCTTTTTATTCTTCCTCTTCCTTTGCCCTGAGATTTCTTCTCAGTGAGCACCCGCTCCACTGAGCACTTTTTTGCCCTCCACCTAAACTGCCCTTGCTTTCAAAATGTGGGTTCAGTCAGGACTGAGTAAAATCATGTGCCTTCTTTTTCCCCTTTTGTAATTATACCAACCCTCCCCTTCCCCAACTTACACATGTGAGAGGCGCAGGAGGAGGCTCTTTAGAAGTGCTACTTGTCTATAGGTGTCCAGCAAACCAGTAAGGTGGTGGTGAGGGGAAGGGGAGCGGAGAAATGCTATTAGCTCCTTCCCTTTTCCACACGTAGCAGGTCTTCCCAAGGAGACACCCTCCACCGCCACCACCACCACCACCTCCTCAGATGCTCCCCTCTCCTACAGAGCGATCATAGTGGGCATGGGGTGGCTCCTCTCTCCCATTCCTGTCCTAATTGAGTGAAGCACTCACTCGATTTCGATTCATGCTGTTTGCAGGCAGTTACATTGACAGACAAATGCAGTTTGTGGCCTTATCAAGATGACTTTTAAACCACTAAAAAAAAAAAAAAAAAAAGGCAAGTCATTTCCCACCCAAGGTTTGTGTCACTTCTAAAAACCCAGTCCATAGCAGTTTAGACTCCTTTAATCTCAGTCCATTTTAACGATGGTGGCTAAACTGACCAGCCTACAGCTTAAATGCTAGACTGTCTGGTCTCATGCTTTCTTTGCTATAACCCTTACTGTCTGCTTGCTTTTCTTATTTTCTACTGTATTCTCTGCTTTATGAGGCAGCCCTAGACTTTGGTGAAGGGTGAGAGGAGCCAGTGGGATCCTGGCTCAGGGAAGGTAGTTGATGGATCATTTTCAGCATTCTAACAGGAGAAGGATATACCAGCTGCCACAGCAAATGCATGTTATGATGGGCTGACTGCAGTATTTTTAGGGCCAATAAACCCCACCCAGTTACTGGAACATGGCTTGTTCCCAGGTCAAAACCATGGGGGAAAAAAGAGCGCGTTGGCGTAACAGAAGAGTGCTCGCAATCCGCAGCTGCTCATGGGCAGACAGGGACCCAACTGCCACCCGGCTTCTTTGCAGACTTGCCCACCACACAGTCGGTGCCTCTGACTCCATGGAGCAGCCAGCTGCGCTTGTAGAGGCTTTTCTGATTTTAAGAATCAGCACAAAGCAGCCCCTGAGTAGTGTCCATTTGGCAGGCAAGCGCGAGGGTGGGCTCCCACCCGCCCCATTCCTCTGCGCAGGCTTTCCGGGAGCTTAACCCTTTCAGAAATCCACCCGTAAAACCTGTAGCACCTGAGTGGTGAAATGAAGCATCCCTTGATCACTTCCATAAATGACCCAATAAATGAAAATGTTGTGGACAGGGGACTGGAAATGTATTCTTTAGGCTGGGCTCTAGAGCCAGGGAGGAGCAGCAGGGGAACAGTGTAGTTATTCCCCCCTCCCAGTTAGCAGTCTGCATGTGTGCATATATATACAAGAGAAAGGGTGTATTCCCACCCATCTTTGGTGCTGGTGGACTTAAGACATTTGTCCAAGGCCTACTTTTGACACACTTAGAGAACATAAGAATAAACTCTATCACATGCAATATTAAAAAAAAAACAAAACAGGGGGAGGGGGAGGAGAGCAGTGCAGGCAGTCGGGATTGTTAAGGTTGGATTATTTTGCATCTTTTGTAAAACTGTAATTTCAACAGTGCCTTATTCCTAATAGATGCTGGCACTTGGGACACACACACGATGAGAGACAGAACTAGGGAGAGTCAGACGTGTACATCCATAAGACAGGTCATTAATCATCATAAAGGAATGACACAGCTATGTCGGAATTGAAAACAGTTCGAATATTCAACCTCTAAAGCAATTTCCCTTCCACCACCTCCTGCCTTCCCTCCTTGCCAATGGTGCTGCCCAAGAATAGCTGCCTACACTGAGGCCTGTCACTGCCCCTTTGCTTTTGGCATTGTCAAGTCTGAGGAGTTCAGCATAGTCAAGCTTTCCACTGCTGTCGTGTTTTCCATGGGGTATGTGAATGCCAGTTATTTTGCTTTAAATGCACTTTAAAAAAAAAAAAAAAATCAAATCAAAGCTCCAGACTGTTTCAAATACATAGGGGAAGATAGTGCATATGTGTTTGAACCCAGTTCACTTTATCTCCAGTTAAAAATGTACTCCATGCAGTGTGTATGTATAGAACAATGTGTACACATACAAACACACACGTCAACCTTAAATATCAGCAGACTAACCTTTCTTCTTAAGCTCATGAAACCAGATGCTACACAAACACAGCAGCAGCAGAGGAATTACGGTTGGGCTCTTGAAACAGATCACAAAAAATAAAAACAACTACTTGGTCCTTTCTGTACATTCAATAATTACAGAAGGAATTGGGTTGTAACCAGAATAAAAAGGAACGGTGCTAACTGAATGAATGGGCAAAAAAAAAAAAAAAAAAAAAAGACAAAAACAAAAACTCAGCCCAATAACGCAGTTTGACTTTAACATTACTTCTCACATTGGGTTGGTTTGTTACTTTTTTTTTGTTTTATATGAAAAAAATTTGCATCTAAACTGATCCACCACAACAACAACAACAAAAAAGCAAACAAACAAAAATGCATCCTGCCCTGAGGAAGCTCTTGTTTATGGAGGATGTCAGAAGTCTCAAAACTCTCGGCCTTGCTCTCACGTACCACATGCTCAATCAGTCCTTTTTTTAAAATGTCTGAAACTGAAAAAAAAAAAGAAAAAAAAGAAAAAAAAAAAAAAGAAAAAAAAAACTTTTTGAAGCACCTTAACGTGGCTTCCCATTCCAGGAGTGGGAGCTGCCTTTTTTTCTTTGAGCACCTTACTGATGTGTTAATGCTATCTGCTGTCTTTTTGTTACCCGTGGGCCGAGTGGCTGGCTGTTGGCACGTACAGGCAAGCGCGCGGGGGGCGAGGGCCTGTGCCAGCCTCTCTGCAAAACGCTACACACGCACACCTGAGTGCGGCCCCGCGGCGGAGGGGGCATCCACCCACCTTCCCATTCCTCCTTGCACTGTCTTGAACCCAGGTGGAAATTTCAGGATGAGTCTTTATTGGATGGAGGGGAGAGGAGGGGGAGCGAAATGGTGGGAGGGGTGAGCACGCACTTGTGCGTGCAGATGTTAAAAAAAAATTTAAAATAGACAAATTTCTTGGGGACAAAGAAATTCCTAACAGTCAATTCAATGCTGAGTGAATGGGAAAATGCATCCAGGCCTAAATCTTGGGGTCTTTATGCAGGCAAGACCTCGGGGGGAGGTCGTCTTGCCAGCATAGAGACTTCAAGATTGAGCCCCAGAGTGGTGGAGATCCTCTGCAGGAGACGGGTCTCTGATGGTACCTGATGGGTGTTGCCGTGGTCGTGTGTGTCATTCCGTGCCCACCCATCCCACACAGCCACGCACGCACGCTGCCACCTGCACACCACACACACCCCACCGCTGTACAGGCATCTCTCGAGAAACATGGTTTGTGACAATGTGAAGAGCAGGTCAAAAGTTTTGAGGGGTTAAGTTCCTTTTTTTTCTCTCATTATACTCTGTAAATGGTATGTCAGTTATCAAAAACAAGCAAATAGAAAATTGTTAAAAAAAAAAAACCTTGCATACGCCTTTTCTATCAAGTGCTTTAAAATATAGAATAAATACACACATCCTGCCAGTTTTTTCTTACAGTGAGAGTATCCTTACCTGCCATTTAATATTAGCCTCGTATTTTTCTCACGTATATTTACCTGTGACTTGTATTTGTTATTTAAAACAGGAAAAAAAAATAAAAAAAGAAAATTAACTGTAGCGCTTCATTATACTATATTATTATTATTATTATTATTGTGACATTTTGGAATACTGTGAAGTTTTATCTCTTGCATATACTTTATACGGAAGTATTACGCCTTAAAAAAATACGGAAATAAATTTTACAAGGTTTCTGTTTTGTGTGGAAGAGTAATTGATGTTGCTAAGAATGATGTTTGTTTTTTGTTTTTTTTTTTAATGTTACCAGCACTTTTTTTGTAAGTTTCACTTTCTGAGGTATTGTACAAGTTCACACTGTTTGTGAAGTTTGAATATGAAGGAATAATTAAAAAAAAAAAAAAAAAAGACAAAAGAACGTGGCAGGTGTCTTTGTGCGTTTCTTTTTCTCTGGAGGACACGGAAGGTGGATGGCGAGTGTCCTGCAGATCCCTCTTAGCAGCGTGGCCTGAATCCCTCCAAGGTCAGCCAAAACCTTTATCGTGTTGTGTTTTGCTGACACCAATTAAACTCAGACACCAGAGTGAAAAGAGCAGGTGTATTTTACTTAAAAGAACTAAATAATGTAACAGAATAATACAGAAAACATACAGTAAGAAAAGACAGAACAGTGCACTTAAATAGGAAAATACAGGGTAACGCATCAAATCGTTACTACCTGAGAGAGAGAGAACAGTGATTAATAAAGATCCATCCTCACTCACATACTTTACCATCACCCAGCCCCGCAGTCGCTGGGCAGCCCCGGTTACAGCGAGGGTTTGGAGAGCCTTTCCCTGCAAGCGGGAAATCCTACGTGGTGCCTCCACCCATAGCTGAGGCTTCCAAAGTCGCTGTGAGCGGGTCCAGCCTTATATACCTAAAAATTAGCTAGCCAGAATAGCTGGCACCTTTGTTTAAAGCGGAAATATCTGGTTCCATTCTCACGTTAGATTCTCCCAGAGCCTGGCCAGGGCTTAAGGGAGAAACTAAGGGAGTTTCCCAGCTTATCTAATTGATTTATGAGCAAGGTCACACGCCAGGTCACAGGGCCAGACAGCTGTCTCTGTGACCTTGGTATCTTGCCTATACACAAGGAAAGATAAGGATACATATATGTGTATATATTTAGCATAAACATGTTTAGTACAATACCTACTAATACAATGGTTGCCAGCTATAAAATAGACAGGATTCATCTATAGATTGACTCTGGTTTGGGCCTATTGTCCAAGCCTTAGCACTTCGATCTGTTATCTTGCCTATATGTAAGAAAAAATAAGAAGAGATAGAGATATGATAAACATATTTAGTACAATACCTACTAGTACAATGGTTGCCAGCTATAAAATATCCAGGATTCATCTATAGGTCAACTCTGGCTTGGGCCTGTTGTCCAAGCCTTAGCACTTCATGTTGGGATCATTCTCAAGTGTGAACATCAACAATATTTGATGTTGGGGCCAGATGCCTGGAAGTCTGGGGTACTGACGTCTGAGATACCACTCAGAGATGCAATGAGTGACTTCCCATTCTTCCAGTTTTAAGCAGCTCTGCACTGAGTCTATGAAAGCAAGACATTTCACTTGCTCAGCCCTTGTCAGCCCCCTCCAAATATAAGAAACATATCCTGTGCTCTGAAGGTCTTGTTTTCCCTGGGTTTCCCCTTCTTGGCCATGACTATTCCTCAGTCCTCTAGTTTGAGTAACAAATTTTTCCTCATTCCTCATTACAAGCACTTTAAACAGACAGCCCTACAAGCTACTAATTACTGTGTTGAACGGTAGCAAAGAACACCAGCTGATGGTTCATATGGGTTCATGCTGTTCACTAATGATTTTTCCTGCAGATCCGAAGTTGAAATGGTCAAAGTGCCCCAGGCACTGCGTGCAACACAGACATTGCCAAATGAAGCAGGTACGGTGCTACACTTAAGCAACTTTTTTAATCAAACTTTTAAAATCGAGCAAGTTTTGTTAATGACAATATTTTAAAAGCTAATGAAGATGTAAGCAGTTCTACCCTTCAGCTTTGTCCTTTCAGCCCTGTTATTTTCATCGTGAATGTCATTTTTTTCACACCTTCACTATGTTTTTCCTTCCAATACCAATTGACCACTGAGTTGTAATATCCTAAGTCTGATGACTTTCCTTAAAACCACTGAGTAGTCAAGCCCCACCAAGCTCACTTTGAGATCACGCTTGAGCCGATGTCATAAAACTACAGAAAAGGTTACAGCAGAAGTGACAGAAAAAACAGGGCACAGACATTACCAAGCTCAGGCTACTAGGCTGAGAATTAGAATTATTGTACAAACCAAAATCGGAAATGCAGACCTAAACTGAGCTCATGCTCCCTGTCCAGACACTGCTCCCACATAACCAAAACCATATCGGATCTAGCAAAGCCCCTATATTTTTTTTTTTTTCCTGGTCATGTATTACAAAATCTAGGTTTACTTCAGGATAATCAGCTTTCTGATGGAGCAGACCAAGAGCCCCCAAGGTGAGACCAAGGTACCCTACCTTAACTTTCTCCTTGTGAAAATTAGGACTATTTTGTCCTTTTGTTTCCTGCTGCATGCACTGCACACAAAACAACTATCTTCTTCATCTTCCATAATGAGATGAAGGACAACTGTCCCGCAGTACTCTGACCCATGAGTGGTAGCAAGGAAGGGATCTTCCCACCTGGGAGAAACCATGTTGGAAGAGCTGCTCCATGAACAGCTCCAAGGGGCATTTTAGCATGGAACTAAAATCTTGTTTCTCAGCCACCATCAGCAAAAAAAGCCAAGCTATCTCACACCTAACACCTCACACCTCTCTCTGAGTCTGGGGGACAAATGAGTAGAGATCAGCTGTGGACATGGAGGTTTGCTGGGCCAAGGGTGGCCCAAGCCACAGTCAGTGGCCACCCTGAGGTAGGCTGAGACCCCAAGAACCCAGGCTCGGTCCTAGCTGACCTCTTAGCTGAGAGGCCTTGCTGCCACTGTCATTCGTGATGCGTGGTGGTTGCTTGCCTTCTCGCCCTCCCTGCAAGGAGGAGCTTGCCCTTCAGTGAGGGCGTCTGCCAGTTTACCTCTCAGCCAGTCCCACAATAGTTTCACTGGTTTCCACCAAACAGCTCCTTTTCTTGCACCTACCACAACCCTCTCCCAACTTCTGGAACTGCTTTTACAGACCTGGGAGGGGCCAGGAAGCCCTAGATTCAACTGATGCCAGGAACAACAGGGTTGATTTCACAGCCACATGCCCTCTCAGCCTCACTCTCCTCCCTCTTCATCAAACCAGCCCATTTTTATTGTAATGGCGCTGACGTGGCTTTTGTAGTTCAAGATGTTAAATCCTCAGTTTCATTATCAGCCCCCTTCTTCGCGCTGGTACTCCAGGCTGGCACTGCCCCTTCCTCTGCTGGGGTGCCTGGTCCCCCGGTATCCCTCAAAATCACCCTTCATGTGGCAGCAAATGGTTCCTGGCTATTTTTTTCTGCAAGGCAAATTAAGCTGAATTCCTTCTCAAGCCAAACTGTTCCACACAGGGAAGACACACACCCACCCAGGACCACGGAAAACAGGTTTCTGCAGCCTGCTGGCAGAACTGGTACCAGGGTTTCAGTGAGTTTGGACAATGTGTTGGTATGACCCAACCAAGGGTCACACTGTCTCATCAGGAGATTTTGGGTGGCAGCTCAGCAGAGGAGTATAGAGGAGACAGGGAATTGAGGTGATTCAGGATGTGTCCCTACACCAACCCCACAGGCTGGAGCGCTTCTTGGAGGTATCACGCAGTTGATGAGAGAGAAGCTCCTAAAGAAAACCTGTCCTCAGCCAAGGAAGAAATAAAACCTCCCAGGCTGTGCCCTTGCCTTTGGTCCGTGAGGGAGAGGAGGGTCCCCTGTGACTTCTCTGGGCAGGCGTGCAGCTGTAAGATACGTTGGCACACTTAGACACACAAGCCTAAAATCAGGATCCTGACATGAGCCTCTCCTCAGAATTGCACCTGTAGTGGCTAGGAGTGGGAAAACTAGGAAATTGCCTAGAAATAGGCTTCTGAGAAGCCACTGCATGTCCTCAGTAAGCACCTAGAAGGACATGGGGCCACCTCACGTGTACACACAAGGGCACGCACATGCAGACATTGATTCTTACCCTCACACAGCTCAAAGAGGTTTCCTCACCCTGAGGCCAGGGACCCTGAGTCACAGCCCCAGCTCAGCCCTCTTGGGACTTGGACCTCAGGCCCCAAAGAGGAGCAGAAGATGCAGCTGAACACAAAAGCACAGCATTAGAGTGGGTTCAATACCCTCCAGATTTGTTAAAGTCAGAAAATTTTGGCCAGGAAACTTTGTTTTGGTTTAAAACACTCAACCAAAACTCTTGCTGGCTGGGGAGATCCTCCAGCAGCCTGCCAAGGGCTGGGCTGGTGAGGTGCCAACCCAAGGAGAGCAGTCAGGACTTGGGTGTGTTCAACCAGGGTCTGGGCTGGGTCCTTGGCCCGACATTGGGCACTGGAAGCACACCAGTGGACCCCCAGTACAGTAAGAGCCATGTGGCTGCATGATCCCTTCACCTCCCCCATTCATGGGCACAACCCTAGTCAGAGACAGGTGGCAAATATTAGTGAGCCTTGCCTTGCTGAGTTGCTTCGTGCTTATAATAATCACAGATGGGCTAGGCCATCGCCAGGGCTCTCCCTTAGCTGCTGGGATAAAGTAGAAGCCTAAATCTACCAGTGGTGCGTGTACCCCCTCTCCAGACTGCAAGACTGGCAAAGGCAGTGCAGTGTTGGGTTCCTGAGCTGAATGTGGTCCAAGAGTGCTCCTTGCAGGACTTCCCCCAGCCCTCAGGCCCCTTACAGCCATGAAACTGCAGCCCATCACCATCTCAGCACCCTGAACACCCCTATCTCCTCCTCTGCCTGGGAGCAGACATTGCTTGACCACACAAGCCAATTGCAGGCATCCCCATCCAGGACTGTATGGCCAGACACACAACAAAACAGATATATGGCTGAGCATATTGATCGTGCAAGGGATGTAAAGCAAACCATGTGATAAGGCAGGGGCCACAACAGCAAGCAACCCCCTCCAGAGTCTCCATAAAACAGCCAACAGCCTTTCCTGGCCCCCAGCAGGGAGGTGAAGCTTTGTTGCCAGCTGGCAGACATGGCTGCAGCTCTGGCAAGGTCAGCCTTAAGTTGTTTGTTTTTTCTCCTAAAGACCCTTCACTGCAAGGGTCAATGGCTAACGTGTCCCCACAGGAAAAAAAAATATAATCCTATTAATGCACAGTTGTTTACAACATTAACAAAGAAATACAAGATCTGTATCTGGAAATTTGTAGCCCCAATACTCAGGTTACAGCACAACTCCCAAATCAGAATTTTTCAGAAATCCAAATTTAAAGCTTCACATTTGCATATTTTAGAGTATGGAAGATGAAGCATATTTTTTAAAAAAAACAAACAAACCAGGAACCTCAAAGTTTTTTCAGGCCACTTTCTCATAGGATTAGAAATGCCTCCTTCTGCCAAAACTAAGATGCATTATCCCCATTTCCAGTGAAAATGGCAAAGTTCAAATAATTTTTACCAACACTCTGACTTTTGGTAAGTGCTGATAAAAAATTAAATTAGAGTCAAATTTCATTAAAAATAACTTGGGTTTTTTTCAGAAGGGCTGCATTTCTAATGTTCCCAATGGATGCCCATGGGATGCAGAACGGTTGTGAACAGTAGCTCTGTGATTTCAGAGGCCCAGACAAATATATGAAGTGCTTTAAGACCAGATCCATGGGAGCAATTCTGTGCCTCTAACACGACTCTGTTTCAAAGGGGGTAAAGCATCTACACAGCTCCTCAGAGCTGAGCCCCAGTCCCTTTTGAAAGCAGAATGTAGCTGCTTTTGGAATGTTGCTTTGCTTTTCAAGAGCCTGCTTTCCTGCAATTTTCCTTGTCTGACTCATTCACTGGTTTGTCTGTGCACTGAAACCCAAGTCTGAAGCCCAATAGGAGATTGAAATATCACCTAAGGAACAAAAAATGTGATTTCCTTCAGGAGACACAGGAGGATGCCCTTGCGCAACTGTACGGAGACAGACCAGATGAATACTGCCATTGTTGGCCCCATTGCACATTTTTGGGGGTATCAGAGATACTCCCTGTGGCCCTGGTGTAATGAGGCTGACTGTGCTTTGAGGCCTTGGTGTAGGTGCTTCCTTTAGTAATCGTCATCATCATCATCATAGATGACACCTCTGTGACACTTGTATAGATGCTGTGCAATACATCTTGCAGACCAAGTCATTATATTAGGAGGGAGGGAAAGAATAAATATAACTAGTCCAAGGAATTAAGTGTTTGTGGACACTCAGCTCTCTGTGCCTACAAACCATCAGACAGTGGTCTTCTTGCCCACGTTAGTCCTACTGATGGGCTTCAAACTCAAACGTGGGTGGAGAAAAGCACTCAGCTCACTTGTCCACTCAATAGTAGCCCTTGTGCCATCAGTAAATTATAAATAATGATTAGCATTTCTTTCACCCAGCGACTGTCATCGTAGCATAGCAATGATGATCACACCAATACCATGGCCGAGCCTTTACCCAGTTTTAAATTTGCAAGCTGTGTGCCATGGAAATTTCATGCCAGGCTTTTCTGCCCAAGCCAGAAGAAGTGCATGATAAAAGCACTGGCAGTATTACTAACCACAATCACATCTATCTCCTCTCATCTCATTAAAGTAAGCAAGCGCAGAAGAATCCAGCTATTCAGACAAGTTCTATTTTCCATATAGCCACATGGCCCATCATCAATTAGCCTGATGAATGAGGCAGAGCCAGCTGTCTGTAAGAGACTAAAAACAAAGCAATCAAAGGAAAGAAAGAAAATAAACAAGCAAACAAGAGGAGCCCAACTTCCTCAGACATAATATAACCCTCCTTTATTTTTCTTGCGTGATTTTGGAGGCCTGCAGCATGGAGGTAAGCACTGAGGGATAAAAGCGACTCGCCCCCACTGCAGATTGCCAGCATTTCAGACAAACCCCAAGATTTCTCATTCCCTGCCTGAACCCAGGACAGCCATCATAACCCAGCATCCTTCTAAGACCATACCTGGACCAGAGAGCATGAGGATGCTGATCACACACCAGTGCAGGCCCCTTGGCAGGAGCAGACGACCCATGCTGCCACCAAGCCACGGAAGCTAAGAAGCAATCGCTCTCTCAATTCCCGCTCCAGCAGGCATTGCTATTAAGGACTGAATTGAAGACATTATTCTAGAAGCTAATGGGAACAAGCAGACATCTCACCTATCCCCTGAAAGAAGCATAAATGCTGCTGACCTGCAGCCAGCTGCGTGTCTGCAAATGTATTTCTAGTTCCCAGCATAGCAGCTGCAGTGTGGGAGACAACTCCTCTTGCACCCCCCGAGGTGGAAATAGAATCATAGAATCATTCAGGTTGGAAAAGCCCCTTAGGATCATCGAGTCCAACCCTTAGCCCGACTCTACAAAGTTCTCCCCTACCCCACATCCCCCCACAACTCATCCAAACAACCCTTAAACACACCCAGGGATGGGGACTCCACCCCCTCCCTGGGCAGCCTGTTCCACTCTCTGACCACTCTTTCTGGGAAACATTTTCTCCTCATGTCCAGTCTGACCCTCCCCTGTTGCAGTTTAAAGCCGTTCCCCCTTGTTCTGTCACTAATCCCCTGTGAGAAGAGACCAGCACCAGCCTCTCTACAATGTCCTTTCAGGGAGCTGTAGAGAGTGATGAGGTCTCCCCTCAGCCTCCTCCTCCTCACACTGAACAGCCCCAGCTCCTTCAATGGCTCCTCACAGGATTTATTCTCCGGGCCCTTCCCCAGCCTCGTTGCCCTCCTCTGCCCTCGCTCCAGCCCCTCGAGATCTCTCGTATTGAGGTGCCCAAAACTGGACACAACACTCCAGGTGTGGCCTCACCAGTGCAGAGCACAGGGGGACTGTCACCTCCCTACTTCTGCTGGTCACACTATTGCTGACACAAGCCAGGATACCGTTGGCTTTCTTGGCCACCCGGGCACACTGCTGGCTCATGTTCAGCTGCTTGTCAATGAGAACCCCAGATCCTTCTCTCCCAGACAGCTCTCCAGTCTAGGTCATAAGGAGACTGTTGTGCTCTTTCAAATGGAGGAAAGAGGGGAGGAGCATCTGCAAGTTCATGTCTCTAGTGATGGAAGGAGAAGGGAAGTTTCTCAGCCCAATACAGCCTCATCCTCTGATATTTAAGACCTACATACCCCATGCAACGGAGTGCTGTGCTTTGCAGTGTCTCTTCTCCGCACCCATCCTGGCCCCAGCTGCCTCCACCAGCTCACCTATGCCTGAGGGCTCCCGGGGGTTCGGGCAGTGGTTGCTTTGGCTTTGCCTCAGTCCCGGCCTTAAGATACAGATCAAGCTGGCAAGAGGCCTCCAGAGTTTGCAGCCACAACTTGTGCTTTCTTGGATCTTACAACTCCCTCGAAGCCTCCCAGAAGAAAAGCTGTTACCACATCTCTGCTAATTCCATTGTATAGCTGAAACCTGAAAACTTTTTAGCTCATGCCCAAGATGTCTCTTTTGAGTCCTGCCTGGAGAGGTTTGCTAAGCTGCACCTGCTGCTGCTCAAAAGGCAGCTTTGCCCAAACTTTCAGAAAGCAACCGCTGCCTTGGAGGAAGGGTTTACCAGCCGTCAGCTCTCCAACATTGCTCAAATGATATTTCTTCCTCGCTCCACCTCTCAACCTACGACTCCTCTCATTCATTCACACATGCACACCCCCATGCTGCCCCACATGCTGCAGGGCAGGGAAAAGCGTGGTGCTTTGTGGTTTGGGGTGCCCAGGCACAGCCGTGATGGTTCTGCTGTCCTTTGGTCCTGCCAGCACACACAGCCTGTGGTGCTCACACCGCTCACCGCCTCCTTTCCCCCCAGCTTAACAGCACACCAAAACTTCACCTGCTCTTAATTTTTTTCCTCTTCTCTGCCCAAATGCCTTTAAAAGCCAAGCAGACTGCCTCCAAGGGGATTTACTGTCCAGCACAATGAGGTCAACAGCTTGACTTCGCAGCTGCTCCTGGCTTTCAGGATACTTTGTGGCCTGTGTAAGCACAGCGTTTTGAGGGCTCGGGGCTGTGGGTCTCCTAATTGCCCCTTGGCTCAGAATTGCATTAGTGACCTGAGCTGATAATAAATACAACCTGCTGAGTTTAAAATGTGATGCACAAAAGAAACTTCAAGGTATTTTATTCCTGTTTCCTTCCCCCTCTTCCCCTAGGTTTTCGACTGCCCCTACCTGGATCTATATATCTTATCACCCACCTCTTTTCATCAGACCCTTCTTTAGTCCATTTACAATCTGCTTAAATGTCTTTTGGGAAGATATTTTAGTGACTGTGTTTCATTGCAGTGCCCAGGCTTATTTGGGTTTATGTCATTGGATAGCCTCCAAAGGACTTTATCCAAGGGACTTAATTAGTCACCATTAATAAAGTGTATAAACAGCTGCTTAGGAGAAAAACAGATCATAAACCCAACAAGGCCACTAGACTGCAATTATATGTGAGCCAGAAAAATGTTACCAGACTATTCTGAACCAGTCTCGGGTGACATTTGAAAAAAATGCCAAAGAAATTTAGGTGCTGGCATCCTTCTAAGTTCCCAGCAGTGATGCTGGCACTGCAGAGCGGCGCCCTCCTTGGTGCCCTCCTCACCTTCTCTCTCTTGAGTGTCTAGGAGTGTCTAGAGAGTGCAAGCACACATATGTCCCTAAACACGTGGTTCATAGGCCATGGACCTTGTAGGGCCTGATCCTGAAAGCATTTGTCCAAAAATTATGACTATCTGAACATGTTCTTGAGTAGACCTTTTGGGAAAGGCCACCAGGAAACAACTCTCCTTTTGTGTCTACACTTGAAGTGTCCTCTAGCCAAAACATAATAAATAAATTCTTCCCTGTGAGGGTGGTGAGGCCCTGGCACAGGTTGCCCAGAGAAGCTGTAGTTGCCCCTCCCTGGAAAGGTTCAAGGCCAGGTTGGGGCTTTGGGCAACACGGGCTAGTGGAAGATGTCCCTGCAATCACTCACAATGTTGGCCCACATTGATGAGCACTGACCCATTGAGGCAACAGCAGGCAGTGAGCAAGGCGAGTAACAGCAGTTTAGTTCTCTCCAGTCCCTCCCAGAGTGAGGGCAAGTCTTGTACAATGCTGCAATAAACTCTGGGCAGTTAAAAGTTTCATACCTTTTTGTTTTACTGAAGGAACAACTCATGTGGAGTTTCCATTAGAAAACAAAACAAAACAAAACAAAACAAAAACAAGAGAGGGAGGGAAAATGAAGGGGAGAAAAAAAAGAAAAAAAAGACCCAAGAAAAAAAGCACTGAGAATACAGCCAAACTTTTACTCTGGCACAGTGTGGAGAGCCTTGCTTTAGCTCTGATGAGACAAACCCAGCCTGGGCTGCAGAAAGCACAGAACCTCTCAGTCCAGGTGCACCCCAGGTCTCCTGCCTGGATAGCGTAGCCACAGCGCACTGGTGTGAAAGCAGCCATGACGTACACACCATGAAGTAGCTCTGACCCCCCCTTCCCGGAAGGTATATTGGAATGAACACACACCTAGACAACCCTAATGAGGGACTGAAAAGATCAGTGCTCTGCATTGAAAGAGAAAAGGTTAGAAATAACAACTAGTTCTCCTCTTTCACTGCATTTGGTGTCTTGGGTGAGGTTAATGGTTGGACTGGAGGATCTTCAAGGGCTTTTCCATCCGAGATGATTCTGTGTTTCTGTGAGCTTCCCTTCAAAATTCTCATGGCCAGGGAGGGCTGACTGATCTGCAGGCTGCTGGGGAAGGTGGGAAGGACAAGCCTGGGGGATGAGGTGCTTGTCATACACCCCCTGGTACGGAGGAGGCTGTTTCTGCCAGCACCTAAAAAGCTAAAGTAATGTCCAGCAGCACCTAAACACAGTGAAAGTTTGCCAGAAGTAACCAGACCAGTGCAGGAATATGGATTATAGCAGGGAAGAATGACCCCGCATTCTGTAATCCATCTCTTAAGAAATGAAAGCCCATTCCTGAGAAATCCTCTGTTCAAGGATCTTATGTGTCGTTAACCTTCCCTCATAAGAAGATAGTTGGTGAAATTAAAAGAGAAAATACTCAGCACTGACAGAGATTTTTTTTAAACACCATAATTAGCCTGTGTGACTCACTGCCACACCATATCATCGCTAACAAGAGGTTAGATATTTTAAAAAAAAAGAAGAAAAAAGTTTATATGAGTCAGGAGACTGCATGCAGCTGTGTTAGATAGGGAAAACAAGGCAGGAAACCTTCTTCCTCAGAGAATTGGTCGACTGGCTGCCCATGGCCTGGATGAGCGAACGGTCTGCTGGGTCAAGCACTGGATGGATGGATGGATGGTCCCAGGGAGTGGTGGTCAGTGGAGCTAAATCCAGCTGGCAGCCGGTCACAAGTGGTGACCTCAGGGCTCGGTGTTGGGACCATTTCTGTTCAATATCTTTACTGATGATCTTGATAAGGACATGGAGTGTGTCATCAGTGAGTTCGCAGATGACACCAAGGAAAGCA
The DNA here is from genome assembly GCF_965140245.1 of Athene noctua. NCBI lineage: Eukaryota > Metazoa > Chordata > Aves > Strigiformes > Strigidae > Athene > Athene noctua. The sequence continues at coordinate 137,470,397 of NC_134037.1, forward strand.
GGAGTGTCGATCTTCATGAGGACAGGGAGGCTCTACAGAGAGACCTGGATAGATTGCATCGGTGGCCAACGTCAACAGGATGAGCTTCCACAAGGCCAAGTGCCAGGTCCTGCACTTGGGCCACAACAACCCCCTGCATGGCTACAGGCTTTGGGAGGAGTGGCTGGAGCTGTCTGGGAGAGAAGGATCCGGGCGTTCTCATTGACAAGCAGCTGAACATGAGCCAGCAGTGTGCCCGGGTGGCCAAGAAAGCCAACGGCATCCTGGCTTGTACCAGCAATAGTGTGACCAGCAGAAGTAGGGAGGTGACAGTCCCCCTGTGCTCTGCACTGGAGAGGCCACACCTGGAGTGTTGTGTCCAGTTTTGGGCACCTCAATACAAGAGATCTCGAGGTGCTGGAGTGAGGGCAGAGGAGGGCAACGAGGCTGGGGAAGGGCCTGGAGAATAAATCCTGTGAGGAGCCATTGAAGGAGCTGGGGCTGTTCAGTGTGAGGAGGAGGAGGCTGAGGGGAGACCTCATCACTCTCTTCTCACAGGTGATTAGTGACAGAACAAGATGGAACAGCTTTAGACTGCAACAGGGGAGGGTCAGACTGGACATGAGGAGAAAATGTTTCCCAGAAAGAGTGGTCAGAGAGTGGAACAGGCTGCCCAGGGAGGGGGTGGAGTCCCCATCCCTGGGTGTGTTTAAGGGCCGTTGGGATGAGCTGTGGGGGGATGTGGAGTAGGGGACAACTTCGTAGAATTGGGCTGATCCCGAGGAGCTTTTCCAACCTGAATGACTCTGTGATTCTATGGGCAGGGTTCTGAAGTTCTTCTGTAATTCTGCATTTTCTCCGGGTTTGCCCCCAGTAGCTGAGCCCCCAGCGTGACCCTGTGTGGGGTGCTGGCCGTGTTCCCACCCGGGGGGTGGGTTTTGGCTGTTGGCTGCTCCGGGATGCCCCGGTGCCCTCAGCAGAGGCTGTTCCCGGGAGCGCAGCCCCCCCGTGGGGCCGGGCCCTTCCGTGAGGACGTGGGGACACTCACGGTGGGGCCGGGGGTGCTCGGCTCCGCGCGGGGTCCCGGCTTGCAGCCATGGGCTGCAGTTTTTGCTCTCTGCCACCGGGTGTCCCAGCGGGACCGCGCAGAGGTGCCTCTCCAGGGGGAGGAGGGAAAGGGTGGACGATGCTCCAGTGCCACCAGCGGCTGGTGGGACACGTCCAGCCCCGTCCTTAGCAGGAAGGATGGAGACAGGGGGATGTGTCAACCACCACGAAGCACCTACTACCCGGAAAGTCGCTTTTTAATACATTTCTAGAGCCGTTGTGCATCCGCTCTTCTACGGGGCAGCAACACCTTGTCCCCTCGTGTCCCACAGACAGGCTCGTGGGCTGCTGGCACATCTCTCAGGCACATCACTGCTACACCACTGACATCCCCGTGTGCTCTGGGGCAGCCACCTGTGTCCCCCACCACCCTCGACAGCCCTTTCACCAGCAGGAGTCCAGCCTCTGCAGCTCCAGCTGCACTGTAGGTTTTGCCTGTGTACAGGGAAACAGCCGCCTCTTGCTACGGGTAAGCCCAGTGCTCAGGTTGGTTTTTGTCTCAAGCCAGGCATCCTAGATGCTGTAGTAATAAAAATAATCAGAGCTCAGCAGAGCCCGCATGTCCTCGGAGCAGATTGGCTGGTCAGAGCACTCAGGCCCCAAACCTGTTCATGAGATGTTACTTCATCTCTGCGTTACCTCAGCTCTGCGTTGGGGCACATCAGACAAACCCCTCCGTTGCCCTGCAGGATCTCCCTGTTAAATTTGGAGTCCGAGCTCTAAAACCACAAGAGATTTCAATTTTAAGAGGTAGTGTTTCAACAAAGGCAAAACAGAAATTTTTTTTCCCACCCTGTGTTCTAGCTCCCGCTTAGCACTTTTGAAACTATTCAGCATGACTCAGGTTGCTGGTGTGGCAAGTTGCTATGTGTAGCATAGTTAAAAGAAGAGAAGAAGGCCATCTAGCAGTCTTGTTGAATAAGTGATCAGTGAGCGTTGCTGCAGGAGGACAGTGAAAGTATGACAGGCTTTCAGATGTTAAACACAATATCTGAGGTTCATCAGATCTAGCAAGACAAAGGCTTTTGGCTTTGGGGCATTTTCCATGATGAGAAATTCCACCCCCAAAACCACTTTGTTCCTTGTCACCAGCCACCAGTCACAATGAACCACTCTGTGGCTTCATGGAGCTGTGGTGGCCCTGCTCCCATCACATAGCCCTCACTCTGCAACTAAGTCCTGGGAGAAAATGGACCCAAAGTTGACCACAAGTGAAACTCCTGATTTCTGGCTCTCAGAGGCTTGGTTTAATAGAAATAAATAAATTATCTTGAAGCTCCATAATGCCTGTGCGACTGCAAGTGCCAGACAAATGACTCTGATGAAGCTGCTATTTGATCCTTCAGGAAAAATCATTTAATGCAAAGTTTTAAAACCTGGGAAGCATGCAAATGGCAGTGAGATAGGAAGGAGATGCTCTGAATGACACCTTAAACTTCTCCTTGTCTTTTTGTGTGCTTCAGCGACACAGAGGTGAAAACCAGCAGCAGGTCTCACCATTTTCTGTCCCAGCAGACAGCCCACAATAGAGGTTTACATCGAAAAGTTTACAAGAAACCATAGGTAAAGCAGCATTCACTGAGGCAGGGAGATGAGCAGGACTCACGGCAGGTATTTGAGGGGGTGCAAGAGGGAAAGGGGAGGTCTGACTTCGAGGCAGACAGAAAGCAGAGAGAGATTTCGGTTCGCAGCCAGGGAAATGCGTAAATGCTACATCCAACCCAGCAATTTTCACTTGAGATCATTTCATGGTATGTCTGTATATAGCAGCTGAAGTACCGCTGAAAGCTATAATGAAGAGTGCCAGAATGCAGTCTAATTTCTTGGCTCACTGTTCGGGCTATAATTTTGTCGGTCTTGCCTCAGCTCAGTGTTCTCAGTGCTTTTAAGTAAAAATGGTTCTGATGTTTTTAGCTTCACTGCTCTTTTAAGGAAACATGGCTCATGCGATCATCCCATCTTTCAGGCCCTTAGCAAAGATTTTGAGCCCAGTGACCCAAGCCTGACTGAGGGAGTAGCAGCAAACCTGGAGAGGATGACATTACATCAAGCCCCATGCCAGCTAGCAGCACAGAGAGGAGAAAGGCAGCAGACCAGGCTCTGCTGCTGCCTGCTCTCCCCGCTGTGCTTGCTTGGGATGACTCTCCTGCTCAGACAGGGAGTTAGGGACGCAGCTGGGGTTAGTTAGGGTGGTGGGAGGAATGTAGAGGTCTCAAACCCATGGGTGAGCAGACCCTCCCACTGCTCCTGGAACAACTCATTTCTGTAAAAAAAGTGGAAATGGGATTTTCTGTTGCCTTTCCTAAAATCTAAAAACCTAAAAACTGAATATCTTGGAGCATTCTTCCTCTATTCACTCTGGGACTCAGGGCTAGAAAGTCAAATTTGGCAGAGGGAACACTCCTGCATGAGGCTTAAGTGTTCTCTGTGTGCTGTGGGATATGTGGGCATTATGGCTGGAGGTGATTAGACCACTCCAAGCCCGTGGTGTCTCCCCACATCCTCCCCAGTGACACGGATCTCCACCAGTCAGTCACAGCACAATCTGGAAAGGAGTGGTGGCCAGAGCTGCTGCCTGGTGAAAACACCCTGTGGGGTGGCAGCATCCGTGACACCCAAAGCGAGAGGTAACTCCAAGTGGCCGCTGGGACCAGTCAGTGACAGGAGGGAGCCACAAATACCCCTTTCAACTCACCTGCATGCATGTGTGTGTGCACGCAGCCTCCAGCCTCAAACAGAAAAAAAGGATTAAAAATTCCTTCTAGCTGTGAGATGAGCCAATTGCTGTGACCAGCAGTGAGAGGAACTGAGAGGTCAGAAAACCAGCACAAAAGCCCCAGAGCCATGGGTGCCAGACAGCCAAGTCTGAGCAGGAATCCCAGGTGTAGGCTAGAAAGCATCAGGACTGTCAGTGATAATGCCAAGAGCCGAAAAGCCCTTTAGGATGGAGGAGGTGTGAGGGAGGAAGAGGGACACAGGCACCACATAAGGAGCTGATGCTGCAGCAGATCTTTGTTAAGGAGGGATCCTGTTTGCGGAGGATCCTCAGGCTGCAGTGGAGAGGGAGAAGGAAGGACACTGAGTTGAGGAGAAAATGTAGCTCCAGTTCAAACTGAGCAACTGTTCCCATAACCTGTCCTGCCTCCAGTGGGGCTTTGCTCCTTCCCAGCAATGGAGACCCTTCCCGTGCAGGAGAGTGGTTGCACACCCCTCCCTGCCCCCAGATGTGGCTGTGACAGGCACTTGGCAACAACCAGCCTTTCTGAGATTTAGGGCCGCTTCGATAAATGACTTGCCATCCCCAGCTGCTGAAGGGCTGTGCCTGGCGAGAGCCCCAGCAGCATAGTCCATGTCCTGGTTCAGCTAGGATAGGGTTAAGTTTCCCCAGCAGAGAAGGGGGAAGGGATCTCCAGGCGGGTTATTCATACCATGCTGATGTCAGGTCCGGGCGTGGGAACGCGGGAACTTTTTCCTTGGTGGCTTTGGTGGCGGGGAGCACACGGCGGGCTTGTTCCGTGACCATTGCGGTATTTCTCTATATATCTTTTGTCTTGCTTACTATTATTGCTGTTTATTGTTGCTATCATTGCTACTGTTGTTGTTCAGATTGTTTAGCACACTGTTGTATTAAATTTCTTCTTATTTTAACCAGGGGTTTGTGCCTCACTTCCAGCCTGACCAGCTGAGGGTGGGCGAGGGACAACGGCAACGTGGTCTCCAGTCCCAGCAGGGCTTAAACCAACACAGTCCATCACAGTCCGGACAGGTTCATTTTCTGAGGTGGGAAGGAGGGATAGCGGTAACGGCAGCCCCGCAGCTCCATGGCTTCTTTGCCTGAAAATGTGAATGGGTTTTCCTGGAGAGCAGATCAGTACTTCTGAACACTGATGCCCTTTTCCTCACACATGCATTGGGCCTCCAGCATTTTTCCTCCCATGCTTTATGGAACTCGGGCTGACCCAGTGCTGAGGGATCTGGTGGAGTTGGGAACGGTCAGGGTGAGGTTCATGGTTGGACTGGAGGAGCTTCAAGGTTGTTTCCAACTGAGGTGATTCTGTGATTCTGTGAACTGCTCCACTCAGACGAGGCCCTTGGGCTCCCTGCGCATGGTGGAGCATGGAGCTCATGGGGAGGCACCGTGAGGTGAGATAGGACATTATGACCCCCCCAGCTTCCTCCACAGCCTTTTCTCTGTCAGACGCCCCTGCAGAAGTCACCCTCCTCACTTTCAAAAGTCCCATCTCCTCTCCTCACAAGCAGCACTCGTTGCCCGAGACTGGATGCAGAAGAAAACTGCAATAGGATCCATCCTTTCACAGACATGTTCTAACATGACCAAAATGAAAGGAAAATGGGATCAAATCAGGAATTTTAGGCAGCAGTTTGGTGGGATGTTGGCTTTATCTATCAGCCTGCTCTATGGGATACAGAACCTGGAGTTCCACTTCTGCCTAACAGAAAGAGCTTCTCTACCCCAGATTACACCTTAGGTGAAGCAGAAGGACATGGACCTGAAATTCCCAGCCTAATACTTAACCAGCAGACGAGAAAGTTGTTGTGTTACCACCTACCCTTGTAGTAATATTATTTTGCTGTACAAAATCCACCACAGCTGCTATTTACATGACAAAACATTCCCTGCGGGCTAAACTCACATCACTGTATGCTGTGCAGATTTGGGATGCACCACCTCTTTCCAGACTGTTGGAAGAGGGAACAGGGAAGGTAAAGGCTGAGCAGAAGGGAATCAATATCAGCTGGGCCTGAATCTTATTTGAAGTGAGCGGTGGTAGCTTCCTCCCATTTCTCCAAAGAGCCTGTACTGTTTCTGCAGGCTGCTGTGCATACATTATACTGAAGCTCCTTTAGTGCCTTTTTGGTCACCTCTGAAAAAAAAAGTAAGTTTTGTAAAAAATTAAAAGTAACCAAGGCTGAATAGGCATATCCTGCTTAGATGGTATGGGCATGTGCTTAACTTTCATCAGAAGTTTGCAGGTTGTGCCAGTTAGCAGAGTTCTGTTTACTTTACATCCTGCAGGCAAGGTTATTTTCATGGCAGCATAGGATAATTCAGCTTGGGAAAGGTCCCCTGGAGGTGTCTAGTCCAACATCCTGCTCCAAAAAGTGTCAACCATAAGGTCAGAGTAGGGCTTTCTCCAGCCATGTCTTGAAAATCTCCATGGATGCAGAGTATTTTAACAATACTCACTGTCGGGGGGGGCATCCTGGCTTGTAGGATGATTGATGGAAGGTTGAATCTGCCAGAGCAGCCTCAAACACTGGCTGTAGTGACAGCAACCATGGTGTGAAAGCACAGCAAATACCATTTGCAAACAATCCTTTGAGCTGCAGGAGTGCAGGGAGAGACTAGTAACCCAGCCAGAGCTGGCAAGGTGAAGAGTGAGGAGCTTGGGAAGGAGCAGTAGAGGGGAAGGACAAATGGGCTGGGTGAAGTTTAGGAATTGGACAGAATTCTGAGACTGCGGCTAGGAACCGAAGGAAGAAACACAATCAGGGGCTGGAGAGAGACACAAGGGAATAGGGGTGTGCAAACACTCACTGGACAAACTTAGCAGAGAGAAATATTGGGACTGATGGGCAAGGAGACAGAACACTGAGATTTATCCAAGTTATTTGAATTCTTTACCAAAGAGCCTGGGGACACATAGGATTGAAAAGAAGAATTAGGGGAGTTGGTGTTGGAGATGAGGGCAGAGAAAGAGGCTGGAGGTGATCCAGAGGGAATGGACCAGGTTTGGGAATGATGGCCTCTCTCAACTTTCTGCACATGGGCGAAAGCCTGTGATGGAGCTGGAGATCCAGGAGTTTGAGCAGTCTTTGCTGTTGGGATACACCTGTGAAATCTGCTGGCACATCCTCTCATTTTGAGGTTCCTGCAATTCAGAAGTGACCTATTTCTCTGCCATGCTCCAGTGATACCATGTTGTCACGGCCAAGGGATGCAGCTTGTCTGGTGTTTAATTGGGTCCAATATATGCCACATAACTTGATTTCGGGGTAGGAAGAAGAAGAATTTATGAGAGAGGCATTGCACTAAGCACTGTATTAAAGAAGTTGTAATGTTAAAAAAAAAAAAAAAAAAGCACTGCAAATATGACCATCAGGATTGCCTATGCACTTTGAATTCAGTCCTGTCTCTGTGTGTAGTACAATCTAATCTAAATTAAATGATCACACATTATTATCTTGCTCCCCAGCTCAAACACAAGAAAGTCATTAAGTCCCTACCCCAAAAAGCTTCCAGTCTCAGGAAAATCTGAAAAAGGGGACATGAAGGGAGCCACCCCAGGAAGGAGGTGGGGAGGGAGCGCTGGTGAGAACGAGCGTGAATAGAGCATCAACATTTACAACTGGATTATTTTTTTTCCTCAAGTCAGAGTAATATTGAGAAAATAGATAAAAATAATTTAAGCAAGAAACAAGTTTCACAAGCTCCATCTGTCCATCTGTCTCATTAATGTGAGCAGGTTGATGAGCACAGGTTGCCGCAGACCTCTCAGGACCAGAGGAGCATAAAGGGCTTGAGGTGTTCTCAGTGGGGGTCTCTGGGGTGAGGGGTAACATGGAGAGAGATCTCGAGGGGCTGGAGCAAGGGCAGAGGAGGGCAACGAGGCTGGGGAATAAATCCTGTGAGGAGCCATTGAAGGAGCTGGGGCTGTTCAGTGTGAGGAGGAGAAGGCTGAGGGGAGACCTCATCACTCTCTACAGCTCCCTGAAAGGACATTGTAGAGAGGCTGGTGCTGGTCTCTTCTCACAGGGGATTAGTGACAGAACAAGGGGGAACGGCTTTAAACTGCAACAGGGGAGGGTCAGACTGGACATGAGGAGAAAATGTTTCCCAGAAAGAGAGGTCAGAGAATGGAACAGGCTGCCCAGGGAGGGGGTGGAGTCCGCATCCCTGGGCGTGTTTAAGGGCTGTTTGGATGAGCTGTGGGGGGATGTGGGGTAGGGGAGAACTTTGTAGAGTCGGGCTGAGGGTTGGACTCGATGATCCCGAGGCGCTTTTCCAACCTGAATGACTCTGAGATTCTGCGATTAAGGGGTGAGGAGGCTTCTGGGAGAGACACCACCAGAGGCTCCACCAACACACAAGGCAAGGCAAAAGGGAAGGTTTCAACGCTGGAAGATAAAGATGTGAATCAGAACAACGGTGCTTTTGTGGGTAAAGCACTGGATTCCCCCTGATAAATCCCCCCTATCTTAGAGGAGGGGGCAGGTGCAAGGTAATGTCTCTTTGTCAATCTGTGATTGCCTGTTGCATCAAATGATGACATCTGGTTCAGTCCTGACATACCAAAGGCTATGGCAGTAGTGCTTTGTGGTTGCAGCATCCTAGAGCTGATGTGAGTTGGCCACAATCCTTCAGGAATCACTTACAAACAAACTGCATTTAAAAAAAAAATGCTAAAAATGAAGCTAAAATGCCTCCAGCTCTTTGCAGCTCTCTAGCCCCACTGTGAGGAGCTGTGCTCACCAGCCATTCCTGTCCATCTCACAACTCCCACAGCCCTCACTGGACAAAACTAGCCTCACGGCACAGGCTTTTCCCTCCATTTTCAACGTACACACGAGTATGGGTGTGTTGGACCCTTTCCAAGCTCACAGCTAAAAAGCTTGTACTGGGGATGGGTGGGAGGGCTTCCCCCTCCCTTGTCTGCTCCAGACACAGTTAGCAAATGCCTTTCCCTGAAGGTGAGCAGTATGGATGGACAACAGCAGAACTGTACACATATAATATAAGCACAATAAATGGAGTCTGTGTCACACCATTTTGGAGCTCCCAAGGGGACAAGGGGGCTGTAGAGCCCTTCATGGGTCATTTGGTCTATAGCCTGGCAGCTATGTCCTCCTCCAAGGACACCTGTGAAAGTGTCATCTGTAGGGACTAGGCAGTGATTCATCACACTCATCCAGTACCACCCACCGATCAGCCTTGGGGTAGTCATGGTCTTGGTTAAAGGCCTTGGTGCTATTTAGTCCCATCTGGGCGCTTCCACCATCCCCAGCCAGGCTAAAGCTGATACCCTCACACCCCTCATGGGCATGAGTGCTCTCTGTAGCAACCCTCCCTCCCACCACCCTTACCCACAAAGAGATGAGCTTGGATTGCTGCAATCAGGAGAGACCATCCTTGGCAGCCAGAGTCCCGAGGCACGCTTGTTAAGGTAACTGATCTCTTCAACAGAAATAAATAACTCTGCTCTCTGCAGTATCTCCTCTTTTTCTTGCCCACCTACAAGTTATCTGGTGGCCACCCTGACCAGTGGGTGCATAAAGGGGAAGGGCATTTTCCCTCCTCCCTGCTGGGGTCACAGTGCTGCTCCTGTGGCTCTTGCATGCCTGGGAAGCTGGTCCTGCAGCTGAACTTCCCTCATCATCCTCTACAGCTCCCTGAAAGGAGGTTGCAGAGAACTGGGGATGAGTCTCTTGAGCCAAGGAACCAGCGCCAGGCCAAGAGGGAATGGCCTCAGGCTGCGCCAGGGCAGGGTCAGACTGGCTCTTAGGAAGTATTTCTTTGCAGAAGGGGTTGTTAGGCGTTGGAATGGGCTGCCCAGGGCAGGGGTGGAGTCCCCATCCCTGGAGGGGTTGAAGAGTTGGGTTGGCCCAGCACTGAGGGATCTGGTGGAGTTGGGAACGGTCAGGGTGAGGTTAATGGTTGGACTGGAGGAGCTTCAAGGGCTTTTCCAACCCAGATGATTCTGGGATTCTGTGATTCCTGCACCTTCACCGCAACCCGTGGCGAGCCCCGCTGGCTGTGCCAATGCGGATGGTGGGCACAGCCCAACCCTCGGAGACAGAAGGCCCACTGGAATCATTTGTACCCCACAGACCCCTCCCAGGGCCCACAGCCTGAGGAGACCTGGCCCTCAGACACCAGCTCAGACCTCAAGGGAAGCCCCACCTTGGAGATGTGGGATCACACTTTGGCCGCAGTCGATCCGGGGTACTGCGTCCACAGGCACCATCCCAGCAGAAGGACATTTCCCAAACATCACTTCATCTCCTCCCCGGTTACCCAGCACCCTTCCATCTCAGGTTTAAGGTAGGTTATTTAAAGATTTTAATTGCAAAGTTTCTCCACACACCCCCAGCCACACGCTCGCTCGCAGCATCTCACAAAGTGGTTGGTTTGCCTCTTCACCTCCAGCCCCACCATAACACGGGTGCGTCGGGGCCCGATTTGGGGTTCCCAGCTCTCTCCTTCACACCACCCCCCGGCAGAAGCAGGTCACAGCCCCTCCGCTGAGCACACCCTCCGCTGCGGCGCCTGGCTCCGCAAGCAGCCGAGACCCCTCCGGTGGGTCCCTTCGGGAGAGGCGTAACCTCTCGGGCGCTTGAGGACGGGATGGGGAGCGCAGACCCCGGGCCCGCTGCCCCCTCCCTCGCTCCCCGGGCCCCGCGGGGTCCCTCCCGGCCCGCTGCCACCGGCGGGGCAGGGGTAGGCCCGGGGGCGGGCGGGGAGGAGGTGGCCGACACGGCTCCGCCCAGCGACTCCGCGCCGGGAGGGCGGCAGGAGGCACCGGCACCGGCACCGGGACCGAGCCCTGCTCGGCGGCGGCGGTGCCACGGCCCGGCGGGCCGGGGGTAAGTCCTAATCGCCGCCCCACCAGCACTTGGCGCCCGGTGCTGGCGGTCCCTTTCCTGGCAGCTCTTCCCCTCCCGTTTCCCAGCCCCCGGGTTTCCCCAGCCTCCCTCGTCCCCCTGCGGGCATCGCCGGGGCGCACGTTAGCCCCGGGTCGGGGAAGCCGCGGAGCTGCCGCTGCACCCTCGGAGCTTTACCCGCTGCCGGAGACGGACCCAAAGCCGCGGCCACGCCTGGAGCCTGGGAGCCCAGAGCCCTGTACCCCACGGCCGGAGCCTGCCCTCCGGCCCGGCACCTGCACCGGGACCCCTTCGAGGCTGAGGGATGCAGGAGCATCCCTCCCTTGCCCCGCCGTCTTCTCGTCCCCACGGCAGGCACCCTTATCCCTGCCCGGGTGCTCCGGGAGGTGGGTACCCCGGTACCCTGATGTCCCGGTGTCTCGCCACCCCCCTGTGCGGGTACCCCGGTACCCCGGGACATCAGCATCCCCGTACCCTGGCTTGGCAGCACCCCGGCGGCGGGCAGAGGGAGCGGGGCGGGGGGGGGGTGTGTGGGGCAGCCCAGGATTGGGGGTCCTCGCAGGGTTAAGGGTGGAGACCTTGGAGGGATTCTGGGGGGGAAAACTGACCTCCGGGTGAGAGTTGAAAACAGTGCTTTAGGCTGTAAGGGGCAGGAGACAGGGCAGGAGACCCGCAGGCAAACTGTGTAATGCGGCGTCTTAAGCCTTCTGGTTATATTGTGCATGATGCTTTGTTCATCCCTGTCGTGGCTTTGCTTATCAGCTAGGCAGCTGCTTAATGTAGTTTTTTCACAGAGCTACGGAACTCGCCTTTCATGGCCCCAGACAATACAGATTTCAGCTGTGTCGGTGCAAGGGACACTGCAAAATGAGTCTTGTCCTTGGGTTGGGCGGCTGCAGCTGAACTGTTTTATGAACAAACAGTCCTGGACTCAGCAGCAGCACTCACGCTACAGGAAATCCTTCAGATCCAGTGGAAGGCTTAACTTCTCTGTCAGGGGCAGGCAGGAGAAAGATAGAGGAGGAGAGACAAGCACAGGCACTTTCAAACAAAACACAAGATTGTTTCACCCCTGTCCTGAGGGATGTGTGTTCACCAGACAGAGGGAAGTTCAGTTTCCATCTCATTCAGCCCTTGTACCCTCCCAACTACAAAGCAGCAGGGGCAAGTGACACCAGTTTTAAGGCTGAATTTATACTTATTGAATGATTATGCTTCCAGGAGTGTGTGTGCATCACAGATGCTGCTGTTCAGTGGCTGAGGTGGAACGAAGAATAATATTTATACCATTAGCATTGGCAATGTTTTGTCCTTTCCTTTTTGTACCTGTCATACTGATGATGAGTTCAGAGATGGGAGCACCAGCAAAGAAATAAAAATCGGATACAAGCAATTAAATGTCACAGAACAACCCTGGGACAGCAGACTTCATGTTCCTGGAAAAAAAAAAAATTAAAAAATCATCATCCTCCTTCAAAATCAAGAAAGGGTAGGTTCCTGAGCACAATCATTACTCCATTGTAAGAAAAAGAAACGCAGAGTAGCCTGCAAGCATCCTCCCATTACTTCATCCCAAAATGACAAGTTGATTTGCTCTTCAGCACAGGAAGTGCATCTTTTGGCCAGGCATGGAGAATGCAGAGCACGGTATGGATGAAATGGGGGCCACACTGACAGTCAGGCTTTGTCAAGGCAGGGAGGGCTGAAGCAGAGCTTTATTTGAACAGCAGGCCTGGGACAGAAACATGTTGCAGGAAAAGAGTAATTCAGTAGGTGGTGCTTACTGCCAGGCGGCCAGGGTTCGAGAGGCTACTTGAGCATTGCAGGTGCCATCTCTCTGCCAGGCTGCTGAGCGCTTGAGTGCGTGAAATTATTGAAGATGTTTTTTGATGATGGAAGGGGGAGGGTACTTCCCAGAAGATACTCGGTCCAAGCTTCTGGCCAAGCCCCAGTTGGGGTAACTGCGATGGGTCTTCCTCAGATGCCTTTAGGACCATGCTCTTGCCCGGCTGACTTGTACTGCAGTGTGGCTTTGGTGCATCTTAAAACCATTGCTGCTTTTTGGAGAGCTGTGTTGGTTGGTAAGCTGCACCTTTCACAGGAGGTGAAATCTTGCGTTCTTCTCTCAGCTTAGATTTAGTGAAAAACAAAACAGGCCAAGCAAGACTTTAAGCAAAGCTCTGCCTATATATGAGCAGAAAATAAAAGACCTCTATAACTGGCTTGAAGTAGCATTCGTGAGGGAAGTAAGAAAATCCTACACCATCCACAAAAAGGTACTGTTCTCCACAATTATTTTAAGAGCTCTGATTTTCTTTCTCTTTGCAGCAGCACCCCCATGGCCCTCTTCACAAGAACCAGCAGTCATCCCAACACCACCGACCCCATTCCCTGTGGGGCAGACAACACTACAGAGCCTGACCTGCCACACTCACATGCCTACTATGCCCTCTGCTACTGCATCTTGATTTTGGCCATCATCTTTGGGAACGTGCTGGTTTGCTTAGCCGTGCTGAGGGAACGCACCTTGCAAACCACAACAAACTACCTTGTGGTGAGCCTGGCGGTGGCAGACCTGCTGGTGGCTACTTTGGTGATGCCATGGGTGGTGTACCTGGAGGTGAGTACATTTTAGGCCAGATTAGCAGAATTTAACCACGATACGAGTTCACCAGCATTAGTGCACGCTCTCAGGATAGGCCAGCTCTGTTACAGATCAAGTCCATTCACATTTTAACCCCCCCAGCTAGCTCAAGGGCACTTGTGCTGGGGGTGGCAGCCCACAGTATCACATAGGTGGCCACACCACATTCCACCCTGAGTCTGGCAGAGCACAGCCTCTCTGAGCTTGAATGGCAGCTGGGCTACAGCCAGTAATGTAGTTTGTTTGCTCTAATGTGCTTAATACCACTTTCATCCTTGAAGCTGACTCCATCAGCCAAAAGGGTTGCCAGCGAGCACCATGATGATTCAGAAACGGCGGGAGAGGCGATAGGGTGGAAATACCTTATAGAAACTCGGAGCCCAGATCAATCTCTGCTCCTGCTGGCCAGAAAACAAGCAAGGGCAGTCAAATCCTCATCTCCTGTGGAGTTTAAGAACTTTAGCATCCATGATGTTAGGTCAGCTCCAAGCAACATTCCCCAAGCAGGCTGACAAAGAGATGAAGCTGAAGAACATGCTCCAAATCTCCTTAAGTCTTGCAAGCGTTTTCACAATAACTTCAAAGGACTCATCAAGCCCTCAGGGTCTTATTCTCCATTTCTCTTTCTTTGCACATTGGCCAGTGTAAAAATGTACTGACATGATAGCAGGGCCAATATCATCAGATATAGGGCAGCAAAGATGGAAACTGAATCCCCCTCCCCACTGCAGCAAAATCCTGAATTACCGAAGCCACTCCTGGGGCAAGTATTTTTACTAAAGTAAGTACATGAAGGTATGCTACAGCTGACATTTTAATCTGTTTTCTTCAGCGTTTTTACTCTAATTCACAAAAATTGGTAGATCTAGAAAAATTAGAGTGAACAGCTATCATCCATAAGCTTTCGGCTGAGCCCTAGTACCCTGTTCTCATGCTAACAAAGACAGAATAAGCCTCTGAGCCATGATCTCACTGAAGCCTCATGTTCTTTCTCTAGGGGGAAAGCCGGGATCAGGCTGAAGGGTAGGGTAAACATTCCATTGGCAGCTGCCCACCTTTGGCTGACTTCTTTCCCTCAAAACAAAGCAGAAGCAGAGAGGGACTTCAACGCGTGCATATGGGCTCCACGGTGCATGAACAGAAAGTAGGACAAGACACGACAACACCAGCAAAGGCCAGACCTACTATGTGGGTACAAGGAGATTTGATCGAGTAGCAGGGGACTAGTAGTGGCCCACAGCCCTCCTCTGCCACCAGCGCATGTTGAATGGGCAACACAGCTCTAAGCTTTGGCACACAGCCTAGGCATTTCCCTTGTGTTAATCCAAGCCACTCACCCAAACTGTTCCCACTGCAGTCTCAGCAAGGCTACAATTAAGAGAAATTAAGGGTTTTCTCTGTGTGTAAGCATTATTAATAAGGGCATTGATGCTAATTATGTATGTATAGCGCTGCTGTGGAGTGAAAGAATGAAGAGACCACTGTGATACTGTATGTGTGATCATGTTCTTAATGAAGGCAGCAGCGGAGTGTGGTCCTGGAGCTGGCCTGCAGGATATGTACGGCTCAGTTGTGTGATATCGAATGATTAAAAATCAAGGCATAAGAGGGGGGAAGCCATCCCAGCAAGACAGAATTAGACTGTGCAGTTTGATTGCAGCTGAAAAATATTATTAAAAGTCAAATTTTATTTCAGACTGGAATAGTCCATCACCTCAAGCGTGTTCCAATCCTTAATGAAATCACAGTATGCTTTGCGTTAGAAAAGGTTTAGCACTTGCTCTCGCTGTGGACAAGGTGGCACTGAGGCACATCTGTGAAGCAGCCTCTGCCCCCCATGCAGTACCGTGGTCACAATTTGTGAGCATGACAGTGGGTCATGTTTGTAGACCCATTCAGAATTCACTTCCGTCTGTGGGGCTTGGATAATCAAAGCAGCTGATTCGTCACCCAAACAACAGGGAGAAGCACCCACACGCTTCTCAAACCCGAACTACCACTCCCAGCACTGCTCTCTCCTAGAGAATTAGGCTGTAGGACTCCAGCAAGGCTAAGATTTAACAAACAGTCCAAAAAGCCCCAAAGTCTTTTACATATTTGCTGCTGTTTATGGATCAGCGATGCTACCAATGAAGCAGAAATGGCATCATGCTTCAGTACACTATGGGCCTGGAAATTGCCATGAAATCATTCAGTCCCCAAAAACATATACAATACCTATTAATCTACGGAACGTTTGCCAAACCAGACATCTGAGACCTGTCCATTATTTATGGAGAAGCTAAAGGTGGATGAATACCTCAGATTTAAAGGTCACTTGTGAACTTTGTGCTGTACACTCAATTTCTAAAGTCAGCTGTGGCCTGGACCTTGTCCATGAAATCTGTCATTTTATCATTCACACAGAGCAGAACTGTCTGTTTCTGAGAAGTCTCTTGGGAAAGCTGTGAGAGAGCATCAATAGGAACATTTTATATCCTCACCTTCACTTAATGAATCTTCTATCACAGAAATGCTATTCAGCACTGTGTCTAGCAACCTTCTGGGGTCAATGGGTAAGTCTGATATACCAGTACTACTACTCAGTTTTTTACTGACCCTGATGCTGTGGCTGGCATGACTACTGAAGCTCACCAAGGTTTCTACGATGGTAGCGTTAGGGTATCCTGCCCACTGGATTCTGATGGCATGAAATACCATCATGCCTTGTAGTCATTGTGTAAATGGAGGAGGACATGTAGCAGCATGGCCTGGAGCATCCTCCTCAGTCTTCTCACAACATCCAGTTTTACCTCCAAAGGGAAAAAAGCGTCAGAAGATGGTTGTCACTGAGGTCCAGCCTGCAGCTCTGTTCAGTAAGGCCGTTTCCTCTTCTGTGGCTCTCACACCAGAGCAGCAAGACCTACAGCTGCTCCCTGAGCTTGAGGAGTTTTCCAGACTGCCATCAAAGGCAGGACACACAACTGACTTTGCCACTTAGCAGCAGGCCTGACCACAGGCATGCTCTTAGTTAGTCCCACTGTGTGAAAACACAAGCTGCGGGGAGCTAACAGCACCCCCAAGAGCTCTCTCTTAAACACAGAACACCTGGGTGAGCATGTTCAGATGCACCACTACTTACATGCCTGTCATCACTTGATGCAGCTTTGTGTTCATACTTTCCCATACAGCATCACCATACAATTTACAGAGACACTTTTCTTCTTTTTAAGGGTTCAAGAGAGTGATGGATTTACATAAGTTTATGAATGCACAATGATTTATTTCTTTTTAAACTGGAAGACTTTCTATGGGGCTGGAAAGTTAAAAATAATAATACCACAATTTTGTGGATAAAGCACACTGGACATCAAGAAAGATGAGGTGAGAACCTGACCTGAATAGTCTACAGGGAGCTTTAGCATTGTCTTTGACAGAGACAGGATTTCATCCTGGACTCTATTCCCACTTCTGCCACATGCGCACAGAGTGGTAATGAGAGATTGTATCAGCTCATCTCTCTGTAAGAGAATAATATTTGACCATCCACCTCACCCAGGCAGTTGTGAGGATTCATTCAATTAATACCTGCGATGTTCTTTGAGATTCCTGGACAAAAGGCACCAGGGGGATAAAGAACGGGTACCCTGCCAGCATATGAAAACCAGAAATGCACACTAGCAAGTTCTAGCTGCTGTAGCAAAGATGAGTGGACCAGAGCAATAAAAGGAAGAGCAGAAACAGAATTTTAAAAATTATGGACAAGGCCTGTAATTAAAAGGCGCTTTTTCATTGTTAAATTCTGGAATAAATTCTGGGTTTCGTACCCCACAGGTAAATATTAACTACTTCACTGTCTTCAGCAGATGTTCTCTCCATTTTAGAAGTTGTAGTTGGTGGAAGTGAGGATGGGTTTTAAGCCCAAACGTTTTGATCTGTCAAGCATCCTCTTAATAGAAGCTACAGCTTAGCGTGCAGGTGGTGTGATCTGAATGCATCATCCGGAGAGGGTTCACTTCAGAGCGATTCCCACCACCACCTTCTTCAGTTTTAATGGCTCACACTCTTGGGCTTGCCTTTTGAATGTGCTCAGGACCTTGGCAAATCCCTCAGTTAAGTGCTTGCACATCTGCTGGGCTAGTGGCAGCTGCCTTTCATGCGAACACCTGGCACCAGCTCTTTGTGAAGTATTCTTCAGACTCCACAGATCATACAGACACTGCATTTTGCCTCAGATTACAGAAACACTCCTCACTGGGCCCCACTGCAAAGGCTTCCAGCATTTATAATTATTTTTTTATATATATATTTTGAGGTGGTCAAACAGATTTCAAAATTTATGACTAAAGCAAAAACGGTGTTGAGTTTCTTTGAAACCCGAACCTAACTACTAAGGTCCCTAATTTCAGAGGGACAGCCTGCACGCCTTGTGGCCCACCTAATTGTGCAGAAAAGCTCTAAGGGTTTGTTTTTTTGGTTTGGTTTTGTTGTTTGGGTTTTCTTGTGTGTGTGTGTGTGTTTGCTTTTTTTAAGTATCAGAGAGCTGAAGATGAAAGCACAGTTGCCCAGTGCATTTTGCCAAGCCAATTCCCATTTCTCTCCCCTGCATTCATTCAGAGTTGGGGGGGGTCTAGTAGAAGGTGTCCTCATACAGTACCTGACTTCTGACACGTAGCAGCTGGGTCCAGCAGAGAAAACCCTAAAGACACAGCTCACCTTAGCAAGTTTCTGTGCCCATGTGCAGGAATGCTGGCACAATCAAACCCATTTAAATTTCTCAGGATTACTTCTTAAACAACTCTGAAAACAACTCACACAGACTGAATTCTGTATTTATACAAGTGCTTCTCACTGCAGGGAGCTGTGTCCTTCCTAGGCATCGACACTTGCTGCAAGGTTAACCCACTGCCTTAGCAGCCAAGCTTACTGGTAGCACCCTCTCTAGCCTGATCTGGAGTGGGTGGTTTTGAGCAGCACTTGAAAACCTCCAAGGATGGAGCCTGCATAGACTCACCAACCAACTGTCCTCACGGTCAGAAAGTTTACCTTCATAACCAGTTTGCAGCTTTCTTCTTTCAAATTATGCCTGTTGCCTCTTGTCACAGAATCACAGAATCATCTGGGTTGGAAAAGACCTTGAAGATCATCCAGTTCAACCATGAACCTCACACTGACAGTTCCCTCCCTCCATGCACTGCTGTGAAAAACCTGGCTTCATCTTCTTAGTAACCTGGCTCCAACTGTCTTAATAACCTCCCACTTGGAACTAGGGGACTGCTGTTAGCCCCCTCAAAAGCTACCACTTCTCCAGGATGAACAAGCCCAGTTCTCTTAGCTGCTCCTCACAGGAAAAGTGCTCCAGCCCCAGGGACTGTTTTGGTGGCCTTCTGCTGAACTCGCTCCCATTTATCAATGTTTTTCCTGTACTGGGGCCCCCAAAACAGACACAGTACTCTAGATGCAGTCTAAATTCATCACTTGGGCTACAACAACAACCCCCAGTAGCGCTACAGGCTTGGGGAGGAGTGGCTGGAGAGCTGCCAGTCAGAGAGGGACCCGGGGGGGATTGATAATGAGCCAGCAGTGTGCCCAGGGGGCCAAGAAGGCCAATGGCATCCTGGCTTGTGTCAGCAATAGCGTGGCCAGCAGGGACAGGGAAGGGATCTGACCCCTGTGCTTGGCACCGGTGAGGATGCACCTCAATGAGTGGGTTCAGTTTTGGGCCCCTCACCCCAGCAAGGCCATTGAATGACTCGAGCGTGTCCAGAGAAGGGCAACGGAGCTGGTGCAGGGTCTGGAGCACAGGTCTGATGGGGAGCGGCTGAGGGAACTGGGGGGGTTTAGTCTGGAGAAGAGGAGGCTGAGGGGAGACCTCCTGGCCCTCTACAACTCCCTGAAAGGAGGGTGCGGAGCCACCAGCTCTTGAGCCAAGGAACCAGTGCCAGGCCAAGAGGGACTGGCCTCAAGCTGTGCCAGGGCAGGGTCAGATTGGCTCTTAGGAAGTATTTCTTTTCAGAAGGGGTTGTTGGGCGTTGGAATAGGCTGCCCAGGGCAGGGGGGGAGTCCCCATCCCTGGAGGGGTTGAAGAGTCGGGTCAACTGAGGGATCTGGTGTAGTTGGGAACTGTTAATGTTGGGTTGATGGTTGGACTGGATGATCTTCAAGGTCTTTTCCAACCTAGACAACTCTGTGATTCTGTGATTCTGTAAATGTAAGCAGAGAAACCAGGAACTAGTGCCAGTTCCTGATAGCTTCCCAGGATCCAGCCAAACCACCAGTATCTAGGGGGTTGAAGGATAAAATCCAGGCTCTCTCCAAGCAAGGACTATTCTCCCTCTCTCACCTACCCATCTTCTCCAACCAGCACAGCATTAGATTTGTTTGCTGTACTCATCCAATGCGTTTATTTGTTGGAGGGCAAGCTGCCTCCTTGTTCATCCACCACAAGGAGCGGGTGCTGAGGCAGACCACCTCTCTCTGAGTTAGGGTATATCCCAGCCCTGAGGAGAGAGGTGTCACACGGTGCTTGGACCATACTGTTGTCAACCGAAAAAGTCATTGTCAAGAACTTAATGCCTGGGCCAAAAAATGCATTTCTCCAACACAAAGATTGGCCATGGTTAAGCTTTTGTGATTACACACTTCAGATTTAAAATTCAAAGCAACCAGAACAAAAGCTTGATGTGGTAGCAAACCGAAAACCTTTATCCAAATAGCTTGTGAGTTTTCACTCAGATCTAATAATCAAAATCTGCTAACTGAGATAAGAATCCAAATAAGGTTTTAGAGAAGCTTCGGGTCTCGGGTCTCTGTTTCATACATAAATGCATAAAATTTGCAGCACTTTTCCAGCTTACTGCCTGCAGGAGAACTCCAGCAGCTAAGCTGAGAAACACTTTCAGCCCTTAGATTTTCTCAGGTAATCCTTAATCAAAGGATATATACAGTGATATCAAATTTAAATCAATTTATCATGTTAGACCTTAAGGGAAGGGGTAGCTGCTATCTATTCCTTTACCCTGCCTTCCTCTGTAAGAGTAACTAAAGGATTGAAATCGAGGTGTGACTCCCGCTCCATGACCTACCGCTGTGTTATCTTGCATACAAGACAGATGCCTCAGTTTCCCTCTGCACATCACAGTGAACATGAAGTCATCTAGCTGCTGAGATACTTGGAGGAGGGCACCTCCTTATACATAACTGAGCAGGACTCAGTGCAGAACAAGGCTGACGGTTTTGTGGTTGCTGCTACAGGTGACCGGAGGAGTGTGGACTTTCAGCCGCATTTGTTGTGATATCTTCGTCACCATGGATGTAATGATGTGCACAGCCAGCATTTTAAACCTCTGTGCTATCAGCATTGACAGGTGAGAGCCAGCAGCATCCAGGGGGATAGTCTGGAGATGAGAGTTGGCCCTGTACCCCAGCATTGCAAGGACAAAGAAATGGAGTTTGCACAGGGACCATCGGTGTCTTCAGGAACACAAACCCCCCTGCAGGTCTCTCACTGCCACGACTGCTATTAATATGGCTCTGTCCATGTGTTGGAAGATGTCTGCTCTTAAGGACAGAGAGACACAAGCATTAGGACATCACCAGTAGGTAGTCAGCCACATCCTCATGCCTTTTAAAGGCAGGAGCCAGAATTGGCCATCTAATTCCCATTGGGTCTCAAAGAGGGTTTCTCATTCTGGAGACCTCACTCATGAAGTTTTAACAAACAAAATCCTGCCGTTACATAGGGAGGGGGGAAGGTTATTGTTGTATAATCTTCAGCCTCACCCTGGAGGTTGTTTTGCATCTTAAAACTGAGCCTATTTTAAGCAATGCTGAGGGCTGGGAGCCAAGACCTTGGCACACATGGTGCTGTTAGGACCGAGAAGAGGGGGGAAGGAAAAAATGCATGTTATACCTTTGTAATATACGGTTCAAAGGTAATCATACAAAGCAGCTCTCCACACTGGGTTGGTTTGGTGTTCCTCCATGAGAATCTTTATCCTCATTCCATTTTGTGACCATCTGCAAGGAGCAGCCCCAAGGCCATCTTAGGCAAGACTCCTGTACCTCCCAAATCCTAGCCCTGCTGAGCTGCATCCCCTGGGGCACACCGGCAGTCGAAGGCCATGGACACCCACCCACGGGCAATTCTCTGCCTGTCAGTGAGGCCAACACCAGAGCGGGCGGCTGAGGCACAGAGTGTAGCAGGCTGTGGTTGCTCCAAGGACGGCTCTTTCCCAGCAGTGCACAAATAACCTTAGGGGCTTGGGGGATGGGGGTTTCCTGGGGTTTCTAGACCCATCTGGTATCCCAAACCTTGTAGCTTTACAGTGCCAGTTCTGCAGAGTGTTTCTCTGAAGGGCTGCCAACTAACTCTGATTTCCTCTGTTCCTCCCCCCAACACCCCACTTACCATTTCTACAAATTGCTGATCCCATCATCTGATCTTCTCTCCTTTCCTCTTCCATTCCTTCACCACATTCACCATCATGTTTCCTACATGGCTTTCATTTCTCCTTTTAAAACCTGGTCCTTTTCCTCCCTCCATTTTTACCTCTCCTCTTTCTGGAGCTGGTTTGGTCCGCAGGTACACTGCAGTGGTGAAACCAGTTCAATACCAGTACAGCACTGGGCAGAGCTCCTGCAGGAGGGTCTCTCTCATGATCGTGGTAGTCTGGATGCTGGCGTTTGCAGTGTCGTGCCCGCTCCTCTTTGGCTTCAATACTACAGGTAGGTGATATCCTGAACAATAGCACGCAGGGAGGGTTTGGAAATGGAGATGCCCTGTGCATGGACAGGTCATTTAACATGGGTCCTGCAGACTTTCCAAGTGATAGGAAATTTTTGGGAACTAGAAAGCACACTATGAAGAGTGACAAAAATCTCCAGTGCTGGAGAGCAGATGTGCTCTTATCTATAAACTTGGCATTTGCTCAGGCAGACACTGGCTATTGCTCTGAGGACAGACCTGCCTGCTTTACTGCCAAATCAATGCCCATCAAAGTGTCAGGTCTACAGATCCCCCCAAACAATCACTCTACACACACAGAGCAAATCTCCAGACATCCAACACACGCACACATCAGACTTACTGCATCTTGCCCATGTCAACAGGTCCAGACACAGTTTTAAATCACTATAGGACACAGTTCCGAACAGCAAGGATTGTATATTGGCACTGCTTGTGAGAAACCTCCTCCCCATCCCACTGGCTGTCTGCTTCCTCACCTAATCCCTTGAGGAGAGCAAACAATTTAGCCTCATCCTTGGAAGCAGGTTGGTCTTTGTGCTTCCCCTCACCTAGGACAGCCCATTAATTCTCCCTGGAGGCAGAGGGGCAGGGAAGATTTCTTCCCTAGAGACACAGGCAGAAGTCCTCTGCTCCCCATCCATCCTCTATGCATTGCTTGAGGCAAGAAGGGGATGGGGGTGGGAAGTGCTGCTGTCTCCCACTGCCACAGATGGGGGGGAAGGCACACCTCTGCATCTAGACAGCTCAGAGGCTGTCAGAGGAATAGAAGAAAGGACAAAAGGGGAAAGGATCCTCTGAGAATGGATGGGAATAGACATGAGAGAAGAGGGCAGAGCTGTTGGCCAGAAAAGCAAGCAGATGCATGCTGGGTCATGCTAGACGGCCCCAGGCAGAGTACATTGTAAGCATCAGTTAGGTGAGTGGGTAGGCCACAGTATAATTTGCAACAACAGAGATAGGAGATACTTGCACTCCTTAGACTGCCTTTGCCCCCTGGATGCCTTTCGACTTGCTTTGCCAACACACCAGAGCCTCCTTGTACCAAACCAAAGCAGCTCAGCCATTCCTCTCTCTCTCTTCTCCTCCCCAGCGGATCCCAGTGTCTGTTCCATATCCAACCCTAGTTTCATCATCTACTCCTCTTTGGTGTCCTTCTACCTCCCCTTCATGGTGACCCTGCTGCTCTATGTCCGGATTTACCTCGTGCTAAGACAAAGACAAAAGAAGCGAACCCTCACCCGGCAGGGCAGCCAGAGCGCCAGCACCAAACCAGGTTATGCACACAAAGTAAGATCCACATGAATGCAGTGGGAGCTGTCAAAAAAGAACAGGGCATGCATCATTTCTTCTTCTCAAAGAGTCAAAGTGCAGAACGGAAAACATAAAGGAGGGACATGGCATGTTTTCATCCCATCCTTCACTCATATGCCGTGATATTTGAGATGCAGAGGCTCCAGTTAAATCCTTTTCACCCCTCTAGAAAGAGGATACTCCCTGTGTATCTCTACCCTCTAGAACCAGACAACTAGAAAAGAGCACAGTCTACTTCAATATTTCTTCAGAGCAGGGCTTTCTCAGCCATGCAGAAGTCTGGCTAATGTCTTCATTTATTGATTTTTAATCTCTTCATTTATTGATTTTTGCTCTGGGAAGCTTTGTTCTCAGGGATTTACAGGTTTTAACCTAGCTTATTTAAAAAAAAACCCCAAACAACAACCTCTTCATCTGACAGATTTAAGAGGTCAAAATGCTCATGGTGCATGGAGCATTTGTTCCACTGACCTTTCTAGATAAAAAATCTGCAACCATGGGAACCAGCACAATGGTTTGAAATGGATTGCCTGCTCACACATATCTGCTTGTTTTACTCATTTTCTCCGAGTGAAGCTACATTTAAAAAGGGTGGGGATGTTGAGGGGAGCAGGGCCAACCCAAAAATAGAAGTGAAAGGTCAGCAGAGCAGCTCTTCTTGTTCTCATGCTTCTCCTTGGTGAGATGGAAGCAGAGAGTTGTCCAGTGCTGGTTCACCCCACTGATAAGCCGAGGTCAGTCCAGAGGACACGGTGCAAACCTAAGAAGCAAGTGGGGCTAAGGATGACTCCTATACTTTCCTCATCATCCTTTGACCCAGTGGATGGTTTGGGTGGTTCCCAGTTTCTCTGTGTCATTCTCTTTTGCAGGAACACATGGAGAGAAAAGCTTTGTCAAACAGATGCCAAGGCACCTTTTCCCCCTGTCTCCCACTCAAATGCTCAGGCCAGGAGATGTCAACCCAGAGGAAGTTGCTGACTCCCTTCAGCCTGCAGCGGTATCGCAGCTTCTGCCACGAGGCATCCCTCACCAAGACACCAGGGACTACACAGCACAGCAGGCTGGAAGAAGGAAGAAAGAGCACGAAGCTGGGACTGGAGGTACAGAGGCTCAGCGATGGCAAAACCATCAGCTCTTTGAAGCTAGCACACCAGCAGCCCCGGCTGATCCAGCTTCGGGAGAGGAAGGCTACCCAGATGCTAGCTATTGTCCTGGGTGAGTGAGAGCCCCTCTGTCTAGTGGGGTGCAAGGGGTGATGGTCTGGGACTTGCCAAGAGCAAGGAAGCTCCTAACACAGTATTGAGATTAAAAAAAAAAAATGCAAGCCAGGCCCAAGCTTCAGCTGTCACTGCTCCACAAACTCAGGAGAAACAACAGTGGGACATTTAGGGATCTAGGATAATGCTCTCAAATGTTGAGAGCCAAGTATGTCAGTGTTTTATTTGCTATGTTTGAGTACCCTTTTGTTTTAAATCAGTGGCCAACAAGTCCTGCTTAGAGGGAGCAACAGCCAACCCCGTTCCTTTCCCCTTTCCTTTATTATTATAAACCTGATATAATCCTAAATTCCCATACATGCAGCAGCTCTTAGGTCCAATTACAGATGAGGAAACCGAGGCAAGGAGCAGCAGAGGAACCAGCTCATAGAGCTGGATAGAGAAGCCAGGAGACTGGTGCCCCAGTCACCTGTCATGGTCACCAGATGCACTGATACTCCTCATTAACTCAGTAGTCGCAGGGAAATAACGCAGCCTTCATGGTAAGTGATTAAAGCAGATAAGGCAGCAGTCTTTAAGCTGTGGCCACTTGCTTTTG
Source organism: Athene noctua (assembly GCF_965140245.1). Lineage (NCBI taxonomy): Eukaryota > Metazoa > Chordata > Aves > Strigiformes > Strigidae > Athene > Athene noctua. The sequence continues at coordinate 137,495,605 of NC_134037.1, forward strand.
TCTGTCACCAGGCCACTACTGGAGCCCCATACACCCATTCACTGGTCCCCAAAAGCCTGAGCTCTTGCCAAGTCCCTCTGTATCAGGAATAAACGCCACCTTCAGTGTTTACCAAATGCAGACACGTACATGGAAACAGTGAGAGGATGGAGGGGGGGGCACAGGTGCAGGCCCCTTTCCAAGTAGTTGCTTCTCTAAAGCCATGGTTGGTTTTCTTCTTCTCTCTAAACCCAGGGGCATTCATAGTCTGCTGGCTGCCCTTCTTCTTGATTCACATCCTCAACACCCACTGTCCGTCCTGCCACGTGCCCCCGGGGCTTTACAGTGCCAGCACCTGGCTTGGTTATGTCAACAGCGCCCTCAACCCCATCATCTACACAACCTTCAACACCGACTTCCGCAAAGCTTTCCTCAAGATCCTCTGCTGCTGACCACGGGGCTGGCACAGGGCTGCATGGGCTGTGGTTTGCAACAAGACTCTTGGGCTGGGGACAAGGAGCAGGGCCCTTCCCTCTATCTGCTTTACACACCGCGGGGAGTGATGCGTTTCCCTTGGCTGGGAGCAGCGGCAGTCGGCGCAACGTGAGCACCCTCTGCACCAGAGCGAGGGGCAGGAACGTGCCCCATCTCCACAGCTGGCTTCCCACACTGAGCCTCCATGCTCCTGCTTCAGAGAGCACAAGCGCTTCCCACTTCTGGGGAGGGAGGGGAAGAAGACACAGAGGTCAACCAGTGATTCCCTCGATGGGCACAGCATTGGGCACAGCAGCACTATCAGTGTCCCCTCTCTTCCTAATGCAAGGACCAGTGATATATTGGCCACTACTTATCTGCCACACACCCAGTCATCTACTGGGGCCACTAAATAATGAACAAGGCCTAGGATAGCGCCAGTCATGCCCGCAATAGCTTCAAACCTGTTTTTTCAGGTGGGGCAGTTTGCATGCACCCTGTCTCAAAATTTGTTTGTTTTTGGAAGCAGTCTCGATTTGTGATCCTCTTCTCATCAGGAGCACTGCTAGATTAAACACTTTTTTACCCCCAGCAGGGCTACAGGCTTGGGGAGGAGTGGCTGGAGAGCTGCCAGTCAGAGAGGGACCTGGGGGGGATTGATAATGAGCCAGCAGTGTGCCCAGGGGGCCAAGAAGGCCAATGGCATCCTGGCTTGTGTCAGCAATAGCGTGGCCAGCAGGGACAGGGAAGGGATCTGACCCCTGTGCTCGGCACCGGTGAGGATGCACCTCGATGAGTGGGTTCAGTTTTGGGCCCCTCACCTCAACAAGGCCATTGAATGACTCGAGTGTGTCCAGAGAAGGGCAACGGAGCTGGTGCAGGGTCTGGAACACAGGTCTCATGGGGAGCGGCTGAGGGAACTGGGGGGGTTTAGTCTGGAGAAGAGGAGGCTGAGGGGAGACCTCCTGAAAGGAGGGTGCAGAGAGGGGGGGATGAGTCTCTTGAACCAAGTAATAAGCGATAGAGGTAATGGCCTCAAGATGCGCCTTGGAACGTTTAGACTTAGGAAGTATTTCTTTGCAGAAGGGGTTGTTGGGCGTTGGAATGAGCTGCCCAGGGCAGGGGGGGAGTCCCATCCCTGGAGGGGTTGAAGAGTCGGGCTGACCCAGCACTGAGGGATCTGGTGGAGTTGGGAATGGTCAGTGTGAGGTTCATGGTTGGACTGGACTATCTTCAAGGTCTTTTCCAACCTAGACAATTCTGTGATTCTGTGATTAAGAGTTTGTCCTGTGTGACTGTTGCGATAAGTCCCATTACCTGTGCTTGGGGAAGAGCTGCCTGAGTAACATCCCTCCCAGTCAGACAGGACATGTGCCTCAGGATCAGACCCAGGACTCTCCCTGGCTCCCCTCACTGACATACCTGTCAGCACACCTGGGGTGTCCGTACACCCCAGCTCCCAGGAGCTGGCCAAACACAGTCCTACCACTTTCTCCTTTCCCAGCAACATTTTACAAAACCATCTCCAGGTGTTCCTGGATGAAAACACCAGAAAAGCCCTGCTGCACCATGTAAGCTGGTTTCATGGTGGGGCACTCTAATGCTCTTCTCCCTGTATAGACAAATCTGTCCTGGGACAGCCTCAACACATTTCTCTCATTTCCCCACCTCAGTCTACTGGCTCGGAAGCTCCAGCTCTCACTCCCAAGATCAGGCTTAGCTGTGCTGTTAGCCACAACCGTTTGACAGCTTTGGGTGTAACTGTGTGTACTGTCTCTGCCTGTGTCCATGCCACAGCTCCTCCATCTGGGAGGGGCTTCCTCTCTTTCCTAATGTAAAACCAAAACCATTGCCCTCCACCTCTGGAGCACACAGCAGAGCTCTAGCTTCTTCTTTTGTTTGCATTTTGAGAGGAGATGCTCATGGACAGCATGCGTTGTTTGCCTGGGGAGGTGCCCTCCATATTGCATTGTAACTGCATTAATCTAATAAAACACGGGTGTAATGGGAAGTTTTGGTACCTTTGTAGCCCTTTCATAAGCCTTTTCTCACCTGTAGCCCTCAACACTTTTCCTGTACAAAATGATCATCTGCCTGGACACCCACAAGAGATCTTTTATTTACTTGCATTTTACTTGCAACTGGGAAAGAAATCAACAGCTGCTGTAAGCACTTCCAGCAGATGAATTCTGAAATTATGGTCAAGTACTTTCCGAGCTACGCCAAACAGGTTTGTGGTAGCGTTACTCCATCTGCTCAAAAGTGGATCAACCTGTGGACAGATTGCTGCTCAAGTAATTCTCATTAAGGTGCTTCATAACACAGATCACTAGAGACCAGTTTCAGTTCCTTTATATACACCATTCCCAGAAAGGTGGAAACAAGGAAAAATTTCTTTTAAAGGGTGACTTGTGAGATGCTAGCCCTGGCCTAGCATCTCTTAGGTTTCATGTTCAGTCTGATTAATCTTGAATTTGAACCTGTTCTTCAAGCAGTGATCCCCAAGGTGATTCAGGATAGAGGTGAGGAACAGGAGGTGTGGCAGAAGACCAAGCAGTATTTTGGTGCCCACACAGCTATGAGAAATGAGGGAAGTTCTATATCTAAATATATGGTCTTTCATTTAATAAGTAAGATTTGAACTATCAGATCACAGAACTGACAGCAACCTCTTGAACTATAACCTGCTATGGACAAAAAAAAACCAACACCAAAAACCATCACAAACCCACCCTCAATTACAAAAACTCAACTCGAAAAGAAAGCAATCCCTCTCTCCCCCTCACTCCAGCCACTGCTTGAGCTCCATGCCCAGTTTTACTGTGGCAATATGAACCAGCAATCAAAGGTGCAACCAGTTGATGCCCCCGTGCCCTCCCCAGGAAGCCAGAGGGACAGCTGAGGAGCCCCCAGGATCTGTGCTTCACAAGCCCCCACTCATGATTTGTAGTAGAATAATCTGCACTCCCTCATTTTTTAACTGAAATGCCTCCTCCTTAACTTATTTTTTTTGCCATGTTTTCAACTTCGCCGTTTTTTTTCTTCCTGGTTCCATGACTGGCTGGAAGAGGATAGGCGAGACGTGGCTCTGTGCTCTGCTGAAGAACCACAGGCATTGTACAGGGCTTCATTTCCATGCTGATATTCACATTAGAAGAGCCTTTGGAGAATGAAGAAAGCTCCTCTCCTGCAGAGAGAAAGAGGGAGCTCAGAGACCAACACAGGCTGTAAATAATTCCTGGTGTCAGGAGACCTGCTCCAACAGCGCAGCTGGGCAGCAAGGGGTCCTGCTGTCTGTGCTCACCTTCCCTCTGCTCCACCAGGCTCCAGGATTGGGATACCAAAGGTCCTCTGGGCTGGATGTAAACGAGCCAGCAGGCAGAATAGCCAGGAAGCATCTCTACTGTAGCTGAGGAGAGTTAAGACCTTTTGGAGATGAAGAAGAGCTGGCAAAACCCTCTGGGAGCAGCAGTCCCCCCTCCTGTGTGGCACAAGGCAGACATCCAAGTACTGGCTGTCTAGACACAATTACAGCACGCCTGAGAAATGGACTGAAAACCACCATTTATCCCCTGCCTCCACCTTTTCTCCAGGCAGACATGTGTCCCAGCTCACAAAGCCATAATCTCCGACCATGCTGCGGGAGCCCAGATAAATGAGCCACTGGGCCCTCGTACAGGCTTGCTCGGGGTGCATTGCGCTTGCTCACCTTAGGAGGCACCCGCAGCTCTCTCACAGACCCCCACACCAGCTCAGACAAAGCCACAGAGACCCCCATCTCCTCCACATGTACCCAGGGGTACGGCTGTGGTAGTTGTGCCGCACGTCGCATGCATCAAGTTTGATGCTCCTGCCTGTGATGCTGCTCTTCGGGGGCTCCTGAAGAGCCCACCCCACTCAGGTGTGAATCTATAGTTCAGAACAAGAGGTTTTGTAGTATAAGTGGTAAGAGGATGACTCTGAGCTGGAAAGGACAGCTGGCCAGGCAGCAACCTACTCTCCATGGTGCCTCTCAACCTGCAACCTCTCCTTGGGCTGCTCTGTGGTAGCTGCAATGGTAGAGGGTATTTAAGGTGGGTACTGATCGTCTGAAAACAAGGCAAGACAAAACAACTCGCTCTAAGCAGCTCTCAGTCACTCAGTCCTACAAACATTGCTGGAGCGATGGGCTGAGCCCAGCTGGGGGAGTTTCACTAGGGGCAAATGCCAGGGGCTGCCCTTGGGCCACAACAACCCCCAGCAGCGCTACGGGCTTGGGGAGGAGTGGCTGGAGAGCTGCCAGTCAGAGAGGGACCTGGGGGGGATTGATAATGAGTCAGCAGTGTGCCCAGGGGGCCAAGAAGGCCAATGGCATCTTGGCTTGTGTCAGCAATAGCGTGGCCAGCAGGGACAGGGAAGGGATCTGACCCCTGTGCTCTGCACTGGTGAGGCCACACCTCAATGAGTGGGTTCAGTTTTGGGCCCCTCACCCCAAAAAGGCCATTGAATGACTCAAGCGTGTCCAGAGAAGGGCAACGGAGCTGGTGCAGGGTCTGGAGCACAGGTCTGATAGGGAGCGGCTGAGGGAACTGGTTTAGTCTGGAGAAGAGGAGGCTGAGGGGAGACCTCCTGGCCCACTCCAACTCCCTGAAAGGAGGATGCAGAGAGCTGGGGATGAGTCTCTTGAACCAAGTAATAAGCGATAGAGGTAACGGCCTCAAGCTGCACCTTGGAACGTTTAGACTTAGGAAGTATTTCTTTGCAGAAGGGGTTGTTGGGCGTTGGAATGGGCTGCCCAGGGCAGGGGGGAGTCCCCACCCTTGGAGGGGTTGAAGAGTCGGGTTGACCCAGCGCTGAGGGATCTGGTGGAGTTGGGAACTGTCAGTGCTGGGTTAACAGTTGGACTAGATGTCCTTTCCAACCAAGATGATTCTGTGATCCTGTGAACATGGCAGGAAGAAGCAAGCGGAGAGCATCTCCATAGCTCACTTCCAGCCCTTGAAGGACCCCCAAAAATGTCTATTTAGGCTGCTTTATGGTGGTTATTGTAACTATGTCTGTGGTTTACCTGGGTGCAGGTGCAACAGGAGATGTCTGTCACAGATCAGAGCCCCACATGTACCCCATGGCTCTGGGCTGTGTTCTCAAGGGCCACCATTTAAACTTCAGATCTAGCAGTAAGAACACAGGTTACCCAAGTTACTGAAACTTTAAATGGTATCGGGCACCAAACTGAAGCCATCCAGAGCTAAAATAATCAATTCTTATGCTGAGTTTTACACTGTAAAACATAAACAGAGAAGAAACCATAAAATACTTCCCTGTCAGAGGCAGCAGCAGGCACTACAGGCAGCAGGTTACACAGGAGTCTTTAAGCAGGAGAGCACAAGGGCGCATAGGGCAGAAGGTAAAACAATCTTCCATGAGGGAAAACTGCTGCCGGGAAGGCAAGGAAATGATGGAGGAGGCACGGCCCCACTGCTCTGCGGGTGACCCTGCTCAGCTAACATGTTAATGTGCTCCAGCACACCATGCAGCAGCTGTTGGACACGCTGTCTGAACGGTCCCAGCTGCAGCAGACATTAAAAAACAGTTTGCCAGACTACAACAAGGACAAAGCAAAGTCTTGCAGAAAACCTTGCTTCTCCACCATCCACCTTCCACCATCCATGATATGACCATCCACCATCCACCACCTACCTTCCCACCATCAACCATCCACCATCCCATAATCCACCATCAACCATCCACCAACCACCTTCCAACAAACCACTACCCACCATTCCACAATCCACCATCATCCACGTACCACATGACCATCCACCATTCACCATCCACCTTCCCACCATCCACCATCCACCAAATGACCATTCACCTTCCCACCACCCACCATCAAACCATCCACTATCCACCGTCCACCATACAAAAATCTATTGTCCACCATCCACCATCCACCATCCCACATCCCACATCCACCAACTACCTTCTGATCATCAACCATCTACCATCCACCATGCACTATCCACCATCTGACCATCCACCATCCACCACTCACCATCTACCATCCAGTATGCCACCTTCCCACCATCCACCATCACACAATATACCATCCACCATGCACCTTCAAACGCCCACTTTCCACCATCCCCCTTGCTACCATCCACCATCAAGCATCCACCATCCCACAATCCACCATCCATCCATCTTCCCACATCCACCATCATCCATCAACCATCACTGTCCACCTTCCCACAATCCACCATCACCATCCACCTTCCACCATCAACCATCCACTAGCTCTCCATCCACCTTCAAAAATCCACCATCCCACAATCCACCATCCCACCATCCACCATCTACTATCCCACAATCCACCATCCTCCCTGGACTCCTTAGGGGATGGGCAGGCCAGTTACTCAGCTGAGCTCAGCTGGACCCCGCTGTGAGGCTAAGCACAAGCAGCTCTCCCCTGGGGGGGAGTACCTCTGGAGCCTGCCACATTGCAGCCTCTCTGAGAGGCACTGGAGTGACCAGGGGACCTGCTTCCCCAGGTTGGTGCTCTGCCCACAGCTGGGGGTCAGCACAACCTGCTCAGGCTAGCAGCTCCTCTGGAACAAGCTTGGCTTAAGCTTATTGCAAAGCCAAGCCCTGTCTCAGTCACTGTTACCAACGTGATGGCTTTTGAAGATGTCTAATTGATGCCAGCATTACAAGGAAGGATCAGCAGGCTGCAGGCTGCTGATATGGTGATGCTCAGAAAACAACAAATAGGAACTGCAGACACCCAGAGGACACTGGTACCACTCAGATTAGTTTCAGCCAAGTGTGTGATGGTTTGCTCATGAAGTTATGACAGGCTCTGGCAGCCTTCAGCCTGCAAATGCTCCTGGCTGTGAGGTGTCTCGTCTTCCAAAGAAGATGGGCACATCAGCTCTTCCTCAGACCAGTGTGAGTACCCAAATCTGAATTAGCCTTTGAGCCATTAAGGTGAACTTCTTCTTATCTAATGATAATAATGAATTAACGTAGTTGTCATCTTCTGGTGGTATCTTACCACCTCACCTGCTGCCTTAGGAGCAAAGGATGGCTCACAAGGCTGCAGGCAATTCAAAGTCTGAGGGATTCGAAACAGTATTTCTTCAGTCAGCATCACCTGGTGCATACGTCTTACTGAATGACAGTGAACAGGAGGTAGAAAATATATGCCAGACCAATCCTGCCTTTTAATCTCAAACGCCACCAATCCAGCTGTGCTCTGTTACTCTCTGAACAGTCAATCTCAACTCAAGACAGAGCTGTGACCTTTCTTGTTCTGCTTTCCTGGTATCACTCATGCCACTCTTCCTGGGTTTCATACCACCTCAAGCACCAGGAACAGGAGCCCATCAGCTCTAATGCCAACCACCCCTTTCTCCAACAGGGATGCTCTTTCTCCCAGGTCCAGGCGAGGAATTCTCCTGAGCCTCCTTCATGATTCTGGCCACACATCAGTGAATCTCTTCCTGCCAGACACTGGTCTCTTCTCATCCCCAAACGCCTCTGGAAATGTGAGGCAAAGAAAAAGAAAACCACTAGAGCCAAAGAAGAAAACCAACATAATTAAAAATTAATTTCAGTATAATGATTTAAGCATCTCAGCAAGACAAAGCACCAGGCTGCTGCATATTTGGCGACATGGGGGAGATCTTTCTGGTTCCCTGCCCTGGGGACCATCGTCAGTTTTAATATGTTTTACCCCACAGCTGTGAGCATTGCAAATTGAACAGCACAAATAAAGGCTGGGCAGAAGCACGCTTACTATGGGACTTTACATTTCTTTCCACCACCCTATGCCTATACATATTCATTGGATTACAGAATACAAATATCCACATGCATGAGTAAGGCTGGGTTAGCTCTACAGGCTGGTGTCAGCAGTTGATGTTCTCTTTGCACCTGCCCATTGCCTCCTGGTGGGTGTCTCCAGGGGTCTGTTGGAGGAAGGCTCACAGTCCTCTTCACCTTGTACTTTTCCTTGGAGCATGCGCAGATTCTCTTGGCCAATTTCTTGAATAACAGGAGTGTTTTTCAGCTGGTTTACTCATTTTATCTTATCTAAGAGAACCAATGGAACTTCTACCATCTGTATATGTCTCTCTCTATTCATTACCAAGATCCAGCTAGCGGAGCACGCCTGTTCCCAAGGACAAAACCATAATATTTTGCTGAACACTGCAGTTCTTGGTAGATTTTCACAGTGAACTGCTTTGTTTTGATGAACACAGTAGCCCTTGGAAAAATTCCACAGAACAGTCTGGGCAAGCAGGATTCTTAACAATATTAAAAAATACTATAAGTAATACTATAACTTGCTATGAGTAAGTAAATAAGTTGCTAAGCAGTTTGCTATAAGTAAGTCTCAAAACAAGAAATCATTTCTCTGTATCAGTAGGCAGAGAGAGATGGGTGGATCGTTAATGCTGTACATCCCTCAAGCCCTTGAATATCTGTGACAGCACTGGCTGAGGGGAGCAGAGGAGCCAGCTGTCAGGGGTGAGTCTAGCACTTGGTCCCCTCTCAGCCTCAAGTCTGAAGGTCACCAGCATTACTCTGCAGCCTTTTGCCTTTGTGAGCAGTATAGCAGCCACTGCTGAACTTGTTGAACAACAGAATGCTTCTTCCTCCTCAAGACATGTGCAAAATGGTTGGACTGGATGATCCTCAAGGTCTTTTCCAACCTAGATGATTCTGTGATTCTGCGAAACAAGGGATGCAAAAAGGCACATGCCAGTGTCTTCTGCAGCTCCGTGTTGGCAATGCTACACGTAGACATACTGCACAGCTCCCACTCCCTTATTTGCTGGCCTTGCCAAATCCTAATCATGCTGTTTGCCTATGATCCTTCCTCCCAAATGCTCCATCTCCTGCTCCCTTCCTTGAAGATGCTGCATCTCTGAAAACTTCAGCTGCCTGCCAGTCTCTGTGTTCTCTCCCATCCCAGTTCACTCAGCTTTGTCTGATGAAAGCTTCTGGCTTTCCTCAGGGTTGGTTTCCTCAGCTGTTTTTCAACACATAGGAGCATTAAATTTGACATTACATTGTAGATGGTTCCATTCCAGTCTGGGAAGCACAGTATAAAAAGCTCAGGACAGATTTGTGGCCTCTGCTGACTTCTTGCAAGATGTTAGCTACATCACTTCAATACCTCCCCCGATTACCTCATCAAAAGGCAAACCAGCCGTTCTCCTGTGCAAGGAGGGAGCAACGAGCACAAAGCGTGGCTATAAAGCCACCTTCATGTCATGCTTCACAATACATGTCTGATACCTCAGGCAGACAGCTCAAGAGTGAGAGGTATTACACACACAACACTGGGATGGGTCCAGGAACTCTGGATAATGACCTTGAAACCACTCCTTTCTTTTGGGAAAATCTGGGCCGGGCCATTACCAAATCATAGAATCATCTGGGTTGGAAAAGTCCTTGAAGCTTCTCCAGTCCAACCATGAACCTCACCCTGACCGTTCCCAACTCCACCAGATCCCTCAGCGCTGGGTCAACTCGACTCTTCAACCCCTCCAGGGATGGGGACTCCCCCCCTGCCCTGGGCAGCCCATTCCAACACCCAACAACCCCTTCTGCAAAGAAATACTTCCTAAGAGCCACTCTGACCCTGCCCTGGTGCAGCTTGAGGCCATTCCCTCTTGGCCTGGCGCTGGTTCCTTGGCTCAAGAGAATCACCCCCATCTCTCTGCACCCTCCTTTCAGGGAGTTGTAGAGGGCCAGGAGGTCTCCCCTCAGCCTCCTCTTCTCCAGACTAAACCCCCCCAGTTCCCTCAGCCGCTCCCCAACAGACCTGTGCTCCAGACCCTGCACCAGCTTCTAAGGGCCATAGTTTTTAGACCTTCTGACCACAAATCTACAAATGAAATGACAAATTGAAGGTTGTGGACAGGTGAGATACACCTCGTCCACAGACATGAACCACAGCCATTGTCTTTCCCAGCACACTGGCCATCTCCTTGACCAGAGAGTAGCAGGGGGATAGGGAAGACAGGAAGTTGGTTAATCCTGAGCTGTGTAGCAGATTGAGATGCCTCCACTTTCTTTACATATGGTCCTGTCCCCACTACTTAGCTTCTCAATTTTTCAGGCTGAAGTTTGAAATAACCTTGGTTAACCAGATAGCCCCTTCTCATCCAAACCTGCTTCCCAAGGAGCTCTGCAAGATGTTCAGACACTCAAAGAGCTGCTGAACAGAACAGGCTTCCTCTGAAGTTTTTGAAATGATGGGGGGCGAGCAATGACAGGAGCTGGAGAAGGTACGTCAGAAGCATGACAGAGAATCCCCCTGTGTTGTATCTTCACACGACCAGCCTAATTAAATTGTACAGACGACAGATGTAGCAGCAACCAGGCAGTTCATCATCACCTCACTGTGAGGCAGGGAAGGTATTGCCTTTCCCAGCCAGTATGCTACCAGGGAGGAAACTGGCAGAGACATTCCCACTGGCAACATCAACAAGGCAACAAGAACGTTTGGCTGCAGGAAGATGTTAAACCACCTTTGTGCCAGCACCAACTTTGACCACCTAGATCAGACTTCTGAAAGGGATTTGACTTCATTCTCTTTTTGTTTGAAAAGTCCTATCAAGCCTACAGAATGTGCTTAAGGAAGGATGGTAATGTGCTTGAACATCTTTAATAGTCTGAAGGAGTGCTGCATTGCCAGAAAAGAGATGAGGTCCTTCGGGAATTATGCAGATCACCCCAGAGTACTACAAATAAGACCATTAAGCTGGCCTCCACCATCATCTATTTTGTTCATGCCTTCCATATCACAGAGGAAACCTCTCTGAAATTACTGAGAGGAAGGTTTAAATATTTTATTGGGGCACTTCGCCTGCCAACTCAGGCTATGAATCAAAAATCAACAGGGTTCAAGAAGAAAAGAAGTAGCTACTCAGTGCTTAAAAGCACCTCTGAAACATACCTGCAACTGATTTTTATATGCATAAAAACCCCATGATCTGAAAGCCTTCTGGACTTAAGAGATGTAGAAATAAATTGAACAGCCTGCTGGAAGTCTTCCAGTCTTGAGCAGCTCCTGCAATCCTGTAGAGCCACGTAAGAGCAGAGCTAGAAACTGTCAGACAAGGCTTGATACAACCTGTCACGGACACTGTGCCCCCAGTAATTCAGAGGATGGATGGGGTGGGTGAATGTGTGTGGGAAGAAATTACATACCTGAAGGAAAGGAGAAAACATTTTTGTGATAAATCTTTTTTTTTTTTTTTTTTTTTGCTTAACACCTTTTAAATCATACCTTTGAAACTACCAAAGAGTCTGCAATATTAAAACAGCTTTGAAAGGAACAAGTTACTGAGCAGAATACTGATGAAGTGGTCAGTAAGGCACAGGAGTTGGCATTTCACACGTGGCCCTGCATGAAAAGATTTTTCTTTATCAAGGGAAAGGTCACATTAAGTTGCTAAGGGGAAGACATTCGAGGGTCTAATTTTTTGTAACACCCCATCTCTTTTGGATTCTGCTCTTTTGTATTCTGCCATTTGGGGATGGATGACAGTCAAGGATATTTTTGCAGTCTTCTGTGCTATGTAGTTAATTTAGTACAGGAATTTTCCCATTCCTTAGTCATTTCAATTTCCACTTTGACATGGAAAGTTTAGTTTTCTTCATGTAGTTTTCTTCCCCATATTAGGGCAAGAATTCTGTTTTTGAAGGAAAGTAGATTTCTGCTTGGGCATAAAATACAAAGCTTTCTAAGTTAGCATGAAAAATGTTGCTTACTTTTTACAATGTGAGTAGGAGGACTGACAGATAGATTTAAAACTTGTGCAAATACAACATGTGAAGGTTGTTTCAGGGTTAGTGCAGTTTGTCACATCTGTGTTCCTCAGATAATGAGCAGATGCAGTGGGTCAAACTTTGTCCAACAAGAAATTGTTCACTTTGTGCAGCTCTGGTAGATGCATGCACACACATACAAGAAGCAGAGAACCCTAATGGGTAAACCTGATTGGTATGACTGGAGAATGACCAGGAGCACAGCAGTATGAAAAGACTTGAAGGGCCAGAAGGAGAAACAGAAGGGTTATTGAGAATGGCATGTTAAAGGCACTTTGCTTAGCAGGTCACCAAGATCCCAGTACAGCTACAAGCAGCTTCTCAGGACCCCCAAGTTAGGAGACAAATTAAAATGAGTAAATCCTAATGATTCAGAGAGGTGGGATGGGATGGAGATGGGATGTTCACAGCCAAAGGGCACAAAATGGTGTGCCCTTAGGTTGGTAGCCTTGTTGCTAATTTCAGAACACAGGCAGCATGCGGGACACGTCCCTTACCCTCTGTGTCTTCACAAGGCATCCCTGACAGGCCTCTTGGACACAAGCATCTTGGTCCCCAAGTGCTGGGCTGCCTCGTGCTGCCTCGTGACAATTTTGGTGATTGTATGTGGATATGTAAGTGTCAGTGAATGAGAAGTTTTAAAATAGCCACTGTTGCCTCCCATGAAGTTTTGCATCGACACTTGTTACATTATAAGAAAGACACTTGCAGAAACAAGCACGGCAAGGTCCCAACATTCCCATCTCACCCTGCATTCCTCTTGAAAGAAGCATAAAATATTTCATTAGAACTCCCTGGCAGATCTTCTACCTCACACTGTACACCCTGGACACCATCTCCAAGTTCCCAATGCTGCATCAACATTAACAATCATAAATACTTCTTGGAGTAAGGACATTAGTCCTGTATTTTTATGTATTTTCTGTGGCTGAATGATCTCATTTGAAGACCACATGTGGAACAGAAACGCAGTCAGTGCAAGGCAGTGGCTAAGGCTGGAATGGTAGAAAGGACTGTGACAGCATCGTGTAGTCACCCAAGGAGATAGGGATGCCCAGGCAATGCTGACAGGGCAGCTAAAACCTCTTATACTCTATAGCAAAGTCATTCTGATGTAAGATATTAAAAGAAATGGTGAAGAGCAAACTGTAGGTTAATCTTTAATTGCTTTAAGTACAGCAATTTTAGCTGTAGTATTTTTTTAAGCTTAATTCAGATAGTAGAGTTCTTATGGGGAGAGGGAGGGGTGAGTGTCTTTAACACTTCCAGGTCTATTATGGGATTGTTTTAAGGCAAACTATCCTACTTCTAGATGAGTCGCTGTCCTCCATCAGGCTGCTAGGGCAAATTTCCAGGGGACATCTTGAGCACTGGACTCAAGCAATCCAGCACACCACCTCTGTCACACACTGAGGAGCCAGTGGAATGAATAACAAAATTTTTTTAATTGTTGCTTTGTAACATAAAACAAATAGATCCAGGATTCCAAAATGCAGGGTGTTAAAAAAAACTGAATAAAAGGAATGTGACATAACCAAGTCATATTTTAAAACAAGGAGCCACCAGCCTTTGCTAAACACCTTTTCCTGTGATGTGTCTATTCTGCAGCCCTGTCTCACCCTGACATTTGTGCAGCCTGCTCTCTGACCAGCACTGGGACAGCTGGAAAGAATGGTACATTCATTATCATCCACATGTGATGTGCTGGAGTGAAATATTAGTCCACACAGGTGAAAGGGTAGAGTCAAAAAAACCCCTTCTACAGCAGGACATGGGTTAACGTCCCAGGCGGGGACTCCCAAGGCAGGGGTTTTCAGGTGGAGGGCCTCCTCCTGGCCCAGAGAACGTTCTGCACTGCAAGCAGCCTGAGGAAGAAGTACACATACAGCCCCTCGTGCCACTGAACCCAGCAGTACTTCCAGTCAGTTCTTTTCAGGGACAGAGATGCTGGCAATGGTCACAAGTTAACAGCGTGTTACGCTGAGGTGGGATCTCTCATCAAGGAGCTGCATGATGGGACAACCACACCACCAGGATTTTCTAGAAAAATAATTACCTGTCATATCCGTTGGGTATGTCCCAAACAGCTGGATTAATTTCACAGCCTGCTTCTTCGATCACAAGTTCAATAATTCTGTCCTTCCACGTGGAAGATCAACTGTGAGTAACCAAAACCAAAGCTATCCAAACTGGTCTTGTGAGCTGTTCAGGTTCTTCCAAACCCCAAGAATGCAACAAGTTGATTTAACTGAAAGGGACATTTGAATAAGATCTTCCTTCCCTGCCAGGAGGGGAGATCTTCAAATGTCTCCTTTAGATCCCTCCAGGAAGGAAGGCATTTACTACTAGCAGGTCCAGGTGACCCCGCTGGCAGCCCACAGTACACAGTCCCACTGCATAAGGATGCAGCCTGCAACCTCCTCTGTCCTCTCTGGACTCATTGGCCTGGCTTTGCATTTGCTGAGCCCTGAAGCACCTGCCTGAAGACACATTTTTTCAGCTGATCCAGTTTATTGTCTCTCAAGGCATCCCGTATGGCACTGAAGAAACTGAAGTAGTGCTGGAAGTTGTGCATCATGAGCAGGACACCGGCCAACAGCTCATTGGTCACGAGGAGGTGATGGATGTAGGCACGAGTGTGCCTCTGGCAGCAGTAACAGGTGCATCCTTCCAGCACAGGACCAAAATCATCGTGGTACCTAAGGAGGAAACAACGTTGGATAACAAAGGTTAAACCCAATCAAGCAATAAAGAATATCCAGTTACTACATGGCCTTTTAGGGGGACCTGAGCCTCGAAGTCCTGAAGGGCCAAATCCAGCTGCTGTAAGATGTGTTGACATCTAATACCAGCACTGTTGGCACTTAATTTAGTTGGCACTTAAAGGACTTAAATCTCATGCCAGAACTCACTAGAGCACCAAAACGCCACACATTTACGTCAGAGAAGAACTCTGCCTACATCACAGCTAACAGCAGAGAGAGGCTTTATCTGTGCCTTTCCTGACAGAAAAGTTGCAGAGCAAGACAAACCTCACTAGCTATCACACAGTCTGTGAAGGAGGAGGCTATCAGAAACAAAGATTTACTGATTCCACTGTTCACAAAACAGTATTCCCCTCTACTGGGAGATGCATCGTTCTCACAAAGTGGAGAGAGGATGGAGCAGAGCAACACAGTTGCCTACTCAGACAGCTGAGCGGTAGCTGGATTAAAAAGAAGGAAGGACAGATGCTAACTCTGGCCAAAGTTTTTGTGAAGTATCCAGAAACTGCAGAATTGCTCTGCAGCTGCCCAAACTGAGTCAGAAAGTGGAGGCTCTCGGTAGTTTAAATACAACCTAGCATCTCAAGACGACCCAAGTTAGCTGTGGAAGACCAAAACGATCCCCGAACAACCTTTGTGAAGCTACTGTCTTTCAGCTGGAACGTAGTTATGATCACAGTATGTCTGTCTGCTGGATAAGTGATCAGAAAATCCCTGCCTTTAGGTCAAGCAAAGGACAGCACTTTCAGTTGTATGCTGTTGCCTGCTAAGCTAGGATGCTTGTCCAACACTCTCCATGCAACGTCCACAAGCAATGTCTACAACACTACCATTTTTTATGAAGTCTCCTATTCACCTGCTGACCACCTGCAATCAAATACAGAGGACAAAAGCACAATATTTAGTGATACAGTTGCAGGTACCCTCCTCAAACTCACACACCTTTTGTCCTTCAGAAATATCTCAAATGGTGTCATTTCTGGGTCAGCTTTGGAGATTTCATCCTGGTTGTCTTCAGCACCATTCCTCTCCAGGTCCTTGGCCCCATTTTGTTCTAAAACTGTTTTAAATAAAAAGATGGCAGCCTTTTATGAACAGACAGCAAAGGCAGAGGAAAGGTAGCAAACTTACAGTAGGTATTTCTGATACTCTCTTGCCAGACGAAAACTCGTGCCACTAGTTTCCACCTAGTAATCAACTATTTTTCTTTAGTTGTCATAGGCTAGTTCACACACATACAATTTTAGATAATTAAACCAGCAAGAGACAAGTGAAAACTAATCTACTAAATGTAATGAAGAGTGAGAATTGAAACAACAGTATAACTTTTTGCTGCTCCACTGAGCTGAATTCTTAATAAAATGTCAAAAATATTTCCAGTCTGAACTGAATGCTGAGTAGAATGCAATCACCTGAAGAAATTGATTTTATTGAGATTTTGTTAAGAGTAGACAGGCAACTCATCTGCATTCAATCATTCTACTTTCCATGCTGTCATCAAGCTCAGAGGTTTAGATGCCTTTTTTTTTTTTAAAAAAAAAGGAATCAAAAGAGGCTGGTGGCACTAATGCAGAAGATGTAGATTCCACATCTGCCTTTCCATCAGTCTATCCTAAAAATAAAAAAATCACCCCATAATTTTGTAGATTTGCATTTTTAGGTTTTCTCTTAAGCAGGAGATGTATCCAGAAACCTCAATATTGCTGTTTGCACAATCCATGTTTACTGAGTGTTAAACAGACACAGAACAAAGAGATTGTCCTTACCCAGAATAATATGATTTAAGAGTAAGGTCAGACAAGGTAAAGAACAACAAAGAGAAGGGTTAAAAAAATAGCAGCAAGCACAAAGACACAAGATGTTCTGTTCTATTTAGCTGGTTTTGGATTATCCAAGCATAAAAAGCTGCTAGGTTCTACCCAGGAGGAAAAATGTAAAATGTTTTTCCGTATTAAAAACAATTAATAGGCCAAAGCAAAACAGTTGCTTGAAACACATTTGATAGATGCTTTAGTGGGTGATATACATGATCACATCTCACAGCGTAATGAGGTAATGAGTTCTGAACATCTCCTTTTTAATATGAACTGATGAATGCAAAGACAGAGAGGAAAGCTGCCCAAAGAAAAGGGATCCCTAAGTTTTGTCAGCTAGAAAGAAGGGACTTTAAAAAATATATTCTTAAGACAGACACATATTCAGTTAATTCTAGAGATCAAGTACCTTAAATCTCCACTTAATATGTTCAGCCTTCACTGCTAATGGCAACAAAAAAATTGCCAATGATGTTGAACAAAACCCCCTCTATTCAGTAAGTGTTTAAGAAATACCTGAGCATATTTTCGCTAATCAAGACATTCAGATCCTAGGCTGAGGTCTCAAGATCACCTCAACAGGTTTCACACCAAAACCCCCCACCTTCAAAAGCAACACCTGACAGTGGAATCCCAGTTTTTCCAGTGGTCACTGCACTTATTTCAGGAACAAAACATTCAAATATAGATTCCTCCAAAGCATGAATTATGCTTGCCACAGTACTGTCTGAGACAGTAAAACTTATAATGACCATCAAGAAGCCTACCTGCTGCTTCAGGATCTGGATGGCAGTCATAACTGAAAACCAAGGCACAGCCTCGCTCTGTCACTTGGAAGGGAAAGAAGCTCTCAAATATGTCTACTCCCCTTTCAATGCACTCAAGCACCTCATCTGGTTTGCCTACACCGTGGATGATTCTGTAAGAGACACACACACAAGATGACAAATCTAGAATAGTCTGAGCAGAAGCTGGCAGGTACCTGAAGGAAAAGGCACACATCCAGCACGTGTAGCTTACCCCTGCAACTGCTAACCAAAAGGCAAGTGGGTACAACAGTCACCACCCAGAATCCTGTGTACTTCCATTTCCCTACCTCCAACATATCCAGTCCATGGTGGGCTTTTATCTGCCATTTAGAAGACAGCAATAATCTCTCATTTACTGCAAAAACCCCCCTCATTCTGTTTATTATGTTTGAAGTGATTTGGTTTCTTTCACACGCAGATAAATAGACTTAGATTCAAAATTCACCTAACATCCATGCCATAGAACAGACATTTTCCTTAGTCATGTTTGTGCCTCACGGAACTACCAGTCTCCAGACACATTTTGCTTGATAACTGTTTAGGAGACAGTCTAAGAAGACTTGATCGAGAGCAGCAGAGACAACAGTAGATGGCTGGTCAAAGATACAGGTCCTTCAGGTGACAGACACATCATGTAGCACCTGGAGAACTGCCTAGAGGAGAAGGCACTAATGAGGAATGTCATTGGAAAGAGAAAAGTTCCTTGCTTTAGTCTTCACTCCTCTTTACACCCTACCTGCTCAAATGATTTACCCAGAAACCTGGGCTGTAACATCTCCTGGGACATGGCATTAAGAGCCAGGAAGAACCCTGCTGGATTACCATCAATGGCAACAGAGATCCTGCTGTTAGCCAAATTCAGCTGGCAGCTTCCCTGAGGGCGAGTGAAGCAGAAGAGAACAGAGCAGTGCCTGCTCTCCTGCAGGTGCACAACTGGGCTGACAGCAGCAGAAGCCAATGTAGGGCAATGATCTAAACAGATAATTAGGGAAAGACACAGGGGCTGATAAATGAAGTCACAAGGTGCCATTTTTAGTCACTTTTCTAAGTACTCCAATTAAATTGATGAGCACAGAAGAAGGATGGGAGATGTTTACAGCATGAGTCTTACGTTTCAGGCTCTCGTGGCAGGGAGAAAATGATACTCAATAGTTCAAACAGTAGCTCTGCATATAAGATCAAAACCCTTGCTTAAATTTATCTTTGCACAGGACAAACATTTGCTCTTGCAAGGGTTCTGATGCTATTGCAAAGGAATATAAATTTTATCAAGATTCTTCAGCACCTTTAGATACACAAAAAGACTCTTTAGAGTACACTCATAAGCTCATTTCACCACCACACAAAAAGCAGTCGCTTCTTGGGTGAAGCACAGGAAGTGTTTGTCTTCTACAGAATTTCATATTGGGGTAGAACATAGCTGCAAAACAAATTCCCCAGCCAGAATGGCAAGGGTGATTCAGGAAAACAGGATTGTCTGAAATTCACTTGAGGTACTTACAAGTCCCTCTAGCTAACCTGCTTTCTTCCTACAAAGAGGTCAGGAACACTTGTCTTAACCAGACAGGCAAACTATTTGATAGATGAGGCAGATGCACTGGTAGTCACTAAGGTTAGCTGAGCAGATTGGGCTCTAATGCTCCCAGGGGATCTTTTAAGTAGCTCAACCAGACAGTATGGCAACAACATCGCAAGCCTTCTAATTGTCAGGAAAATTCAAACCCCAGGCACCACTAAACACGAACAAGCTGCGACACCAGAACACGTGGTTTTGCATTTAATTTCCTTCTGAACACCATTAGGTCAGAGCAATGCTCAGCTAGCAGAGGGCAGCACAGCTACAGAAAGACAACAGGCTCTGAGTCACTCTTTTCAGGAAGCCATTTAAAGAGCACCTGTTCTACTTCTGTTGCCAACTGCTCTTGTAAGAGCAACCCACGCAAAAGCCAGCAAGTTCAACCCAACACTAAAAAATCCCTGCACTTCCGAACCACTAGCAAATATTAGCACATGTTTTCTGGAAGTCTTTAGTTACTGTTAGTCATTTATAAGAGTCAGGAATGCTGCCACTCCTGGCCTGTCTCTGGCACAGATCTGATGGGCATAACTAACAGAATACACACCAATCCCCATGCTATGCCAGTCCAAGCAGAGAACACACTTGCTTTGGTCCAGGCTGCACCAGCTCTGGTAGCCCACACAGGCTCAGTGCCTCTGGTACTAGGTCTGAGCTGGCTGCTGTAAGGTTGTGTAAGCACTGGCTGATTCTGTCAGCACTGTTCTCTGCTCTCCTCCAGTTCCAACCAGAGAACTGGAAACATGGCAGTTTTTCTGAGAAGAGGTCCCTGTAAAACAGGTTGATAATAATGTACTTGTTTGAGCTGAACTTCCAAGTAAACCATGGCCTCAGAGGCCAAATGCAAGTAGCCCAGACACAACATACCTGTAATTCTTCCTAAAAAAAAAGTAAAGATGACTTAAACTAAAATCTTGATAATTCTCCAATTGCAGGGAATACTCAAACCCACAGCGTGAGCACAGCTTGGTGTCAGCTGCAGCTAAAAACTGAAACCAGGGTTGAAGACTGCAGCCTGACAGTGGTAAAATTTATACAGCCTGGCACACACACAGAGCTGTGCAATACAGTGATTATTTCCTACCGTGATATTGCACAGCAGCCTGTGGATGCTCCTCATCACAGGACAGATGGACTTCTTGGGAGGTTGCCCACACAGCTTACCTTGGTTTATCCTCTGGCAGCTCTGCTGTGACAGAAGCTATCAGGTTCAACTTGGTCTCCCTGGCCATGGCACAGCCCTGGAAGCCATCTAGCAGAAAGCCACCCACAGGTCGCTTGGCAGTCTCTCTGGCTGATCTGAGCCTCTCTTCCAAGATATCTCCACCTTCAATTGCCCCAAACATTACACTTCCTTGTAGTTCCTGGCCCAGGAGAAAGCTACAAGTGTTAGAGCGTGCTCTGCCAAAGACATGGAAGACATCTCCCAGCCCAGACTCCAGATGCCTGCTACTTAAGCCCTGCGTGCCCAGGAACTTGCCAGAGCCACAGTGTTTCACGCCATGTAAGATTATTCCCCACACAACACTCTGAAGTTCAAGTGTAAAGTAGAAATGGAATTAGGAGAGAGAAGATTCTGCTCCTTTGACACTAACTCACTGAGAATTTTTCCCAACTCCCTAGAGAAGGGAAGAACCATAGCTCATCTTTGTAGATGGCTTTTTACAGATGGCCCCTCAGCACTGTGTGTGTCAGCACAAAATACAACGCAGGAGCCGTTATCCTAGCTGTCAGACAATGAATTGCCTTTCAGGGGATACAAGTATCAGCTCCTGAAACCCATTTTCCTTTGTGGTACAGTTTCAGACAGTATGTCTCATTTCAATGGAAGGGAGGGAATTTTCAAAGCTGCTGGAAGAACTAAAGAGTAGCACTGGCAAATTCTAGCAGGTTCTCCCTCACTTGGAACTGAGGGGACTTCAGAGCAAAAACGTGGGGGTTCTGAATCTGGCTGAGAAGATCCTACTTTGCCCATGTGTTATATACATTATATAAAAGTAAGTGAAAGAAATGCACTACAGTTCAACTGCAGAATTTTTTTTTTTAAAAAATAGTTGTTCTCAACTAGTAGAGATGGGTATCCTGGTGCAGGAGGCAAGTTATTAAAAGAAGAGAGTGACAGAAGGAAAACCCACTGTGCTACTGGTTATACCTCATCCAGAACTCCCACCTGGGCATTCTCTGATATATATGTGTGACATGATTTCCTACTAAATCACATCCTGGGACCGGCCCAGAATGAAGCACAAACCAAAAAGCAGCTGTGGTGCTACTGCCCTGGTATTTTGGGGACCTTACCGGTGATTTTTCTAGCAGCTGAAGGCATACATCCAGGAAGGAAAGTGACCTATCCACAGACTTCTTGGCCCTTTTTCTACCAGCTTCCCCTGAGATGGTGTCCCCATCAGAGATGCACTGGAACCAGTCTGGCTGGATGGCCCGCTGTATGTCCATGAACTTGGAAGCTGTCATTTCCATACGCCCTGAGTTTCCCCACAGGGACACTGCCTGTCAAGGAAGAATAGGGATGAACATTAGTTGCAAAGGTTAACAGATCTTAAGAGTCAAAGGAGAGAAGGAACTGGGCTGGTGAAACACCAGATACTGGAATGATACTTCATAGGTAAGTTCTCCAGGAGCACAGCTCAGATAATCAGCTGCACTTGGCAAAATGAGTGAACGGAGATGAATGACTGAACTGGGATTTCTGGGATAGTCTTTGGTGAAACCATCACACTTGACACAGTGACTTCTCCACATGTTTGGAAGTCTCAGATAGAGCAGCTGGCCTTTCATCACACAAATTAGCAGAACTGGAAAAAAAACTAAAAAAGGATTTCATTCCCCTCAAATTTATGTTGTCACCTCATGAAAAGCAGCAAAGGCTGCAATAGAAAATACAGCTCATTAGTTTTCTGTACACAGCGTAAAACCAAGAAACTATTTCCTCTACCAATCAGTGAATTCATAGCACCCATGTGAATATACATGCATATATGCACACTGGGAAGAATACAAAAGGTTGTTAGACAACTTAATCTTAGAATCCAATCTTATTTTAGGTCCCAAATCCAGCTAATAAAGGGACTGAAATACCAAGTGCAAAAGAAATACTCAAACTGAGCCAACGTAAGATACAGCAGGTACTCATTAGGATTTCAGAGAGTCTTCTCAGTCTCTTCACACATTTTCCGTTCTGTGTACATGCATGGGCCCCCATCTTTCATC
Source organism: Athene noctua (assembly GCF_965140245.1). Classification (NCBI taxonomy): domain Eukaryota; kingdom Metazoa; phylum Chordata; class Aves; order Strigiformes; family Strigidae; genus Athene; species Athene noctua. The sequence continues at coordinate 137,518,076 of NC_134037.1, forward strand.
ATTACTCCATGCCACTCTCAAAAGATTTTAAAGCAAGACAGAAGCACTTGGACAGAGAGGTTATGTTACCTCTGGGCTAGCAGATGTCACTGTTCAATTCAATAAACTTTCAGCTTCACAAGATGTGACTGCAGCCACTGCAGCAATGGACGCTGCCATGTGTCATCCCATTCTGCAGAAGCTGTAATTAACCTGTGAGTGCAGCTTGGCAGTTGCTTTTGTCATTATTAATGTTAGACCTGTGACACTGCTGCCCCAAAATTTAAAAGGGGGTATTGAAGTAGGTTAAGTATTCGGCTCGAGCCCTTTAGAAGTTAGTCCTTTTCATCTGCGACTCTATTAGTGCTTTTTAAATGAGGAACAGTTTTCAGCTATCAGAAATAGCTTATAGCTTGCAGTGTTATGGTGACTTTTCGTGGCTTGAGGGTTTAAACAAATTCTCCTAGCCTATGCCAGACAGACAGATTAAGCAGTGTAGCTCTCATGGCATACTAATTCACAAATTGAGTTTGATCAGCTGATGCAAAAAGTATGAGCGGAATAATTATTTATCTTTTGCCTGGTCTCCACAAAAACCAAAAGGGTTGTGCAAATATACCATGTCTGTTGTCCGTCCGTCCGTCCGTCTGTCCATCCATCCATCCCTCCCTCCCTCCCGATTACTTTTGGCCCCATCAGTCAATTTCACTAAATTTGAGAAACAAAGAAATAGGAAGAAGCCTCCAAAGTAATAACATTTTTGTAAATTTTTCATTAAAAAACCAAAACGCAACTCCCAAGGAGGAAGATCCCAAATTAGTACCTGCAGAGTAAGTGGAACACAGCAGCTGTATGTTGTTCTGCAGCACATTGGCCAGTTAGTACCTGCTGTCTCTTATGTGAGAGCAGCAAGGAACAGCTGGTGAAGGCAGGCAAAGGAAAGCAGAACTGTTTGAGCCAAAGGGCACAGGGTGTAACCAAGTCTAGTTACTTTCATTCTGCTCTCCAGAGGCAAAAAAAATGCTTTCATAAATAAAATAGCCAGGCAGCTTAAAGAACTGAGCGCTATACCATGATTATTTAAATCCAGCCTGTGCCAGGCTTTCCAGCACAGAATCCAGAGCTTTCTGTCCCATTGCTTTCAGAAGTGTTTGTCAGCAGGGATCCAGCTGCAGAAGGCCTTGCAACAAGTAGACAAAAATCTTTACCGGCTTAAAAAAAAAAAAGAAAATAAAAGATGAATCAAACCTACAACACCCAGGCTTACATCGCTTCTATCACCTCACAGCTGCACAATGGTGAGACAAGATTCTGATGCCTTCCCTGCAGAGAGACATGACTCAGCAGCAAGGAATAAACACCGATTGCTGGATGGCAGTAGCTACCCTTTGTCATTCACAGAATCATCTTGGCTGGAAAAGCCCCTGAAGCTCCTCCAGCCCAACCATGAACCTCACCCTGACCGTTCCCAACTCCACCAGATCCCTCAGCACTGGGTCATCCCGACTCTTCAACCCCTCCAGGGATGGGGACTCCCCCCTGCCCTGGGCAGCCCATTCCAATGTCCAACAACCCCTTCTGCAAAGAAATACTTCCTGACCTTTCCCCAAAAGTGACCGTACCCAAACAGGCCTTGGGACTGACTGTACGTGAGCAGGTGCCAGGAGTGGCCCCTCCAGGCCAAAGCTGTGGCAGGTAGCAGGTAGCGTGTGGGTTGCACGAGGAACATGTGTGCCTGTGGGATGGAACAGGCAAACACCCGCAACACTACACACTCCTGGACTGCTGAGCCACTTTCCTGCAGAAATACTTAAGTTCTTCCCATTTGTAGGCCTGGTAGCTGATTGTAAATACACACACAATAGTTCAGGTTCATTGCTTATCAGTGGCATCACTGTAAGCTAAAGCACATAAGCTCGAATATATGTGTTTTCTTTTACTACCATATTAATCTCAACAGCATGGGTGCCCAGAGCTCTCCTTTCTATATGAATTGTCACCTAACTGCTCAGGGAACACACTGCCAAGTAAGAAAGCATCCAGCTTTATCTAGTTGGAGGTATGAGCACATAAACTACATTCCTCTTTGTGCAAAGATTTATTTTTCTATAAAGCATTAAAAAAAAAATCTTGTGGCTGTCTAAGCACACCCACACAGATGAGGGGAGGACTGGCAGCTTTCTTTTGGGAACTTGAAGTGGACCCTTTCAAGTCTTTACCTTGTTAGTGTTGTAGCCAGACGGGCAGGGAGTGACTGGGTCATGAAGGGAGCAGTACAGCACTGTGTCTGGCATACCTGGGAACAGAGCGACAGACACAGGGTAGAGTTTCATGAAACAAAACAAAGCTAATGCAAAAACGTGGTTTGTAAATCCATAAAAGAGAAGAGGATATTCTCCTACACACAAGTCCATCCATTCTGACAATGAAAATATTGTTCATCTGATCTCTCAGCACCAATGGCAGCAGACTTTTCCCCCAGCTTTACCAGGTGCAGGGAAGAGAGTGCAGCATCAGGACAAACCATCGAATAATACCCTCTGGTTCTGCAGCCTACATAGCTCCTTTGAGATTTGTGCTTTTTCTCAATTAATACTCCTGCTACTAAAATGTGCCAGACCCAACAGCTGACTCACTTGAACACTCAACTGATACACTGGGGACATCTGACATTTGACACAATCCAAAGTGAGCAACAACCTCAAGTCTAGACTCTTAAGGAAGGACAATATATAGAGAGAGAACAGATCAGCTGCACAAATGAGAAATTTATCATCCCTGCCAGATTGGAAGTTTCAAATATCAGAAAGTTAGACAGTATGTCTCAACGACATACAGTTTTCTCTTCACAGACAGACACTGAAATTAGTGAGGCCTCCAAAAAGTTTCAGATAAAGAGATTTACAACCTTTCTTGAAATAAGTTGTCCCAAAGCAGTCGAAGCTTACTAAAAATTGAATGCAAACTTCCTTTGGAAATCCAAGCCATAACTTTGCTTATGTAATGGAATGCATGTCCAAAATTTTGATGTGCTTTTTTCAAGGAAAAAAAAAAAAAGGTTGACCTCTGTACATAGGACAAAAATGCTTAACATTTTAAAAAATTGTAATAATTTACATTATTGTATACATTCATAATGTATGTGCAACTGACACAAACAAAGCATACATAAAAATACCTCAGCTTTGATACAAGCACTGGCAACTCCCAAAGCAGCTTGTTGACTTGGCTGATTGTCCTACAGTTCTCTGAGCTCCCTCCCTCCCCAGATATAAATACAGGCTATGATACAGATACACACGATACTAACCCTGTATTCACTGTGCATTCAGGTTCCTTTGCCACATGAGCCTGACCACAGTGATCCTGGCTGCACAGTGCACACGGTCAGGGTTTTACTGATCTGTTATGACAACCACAGGAAAAACCCAGGATAGGCACAAACACAGGAACTGCTTTACACATTCTGATCACCGAGGTGTCAACATAAAGATTTCATTCAGAAACTGCTCCAAGAATGGAGTAAAGGGACTGGTGAAGATCACAAAGGCTTGGTGCAGTAGCTTAGGGCCATAGCAACGCTGACTGCTTTGCATTTGACAATCCATAAGTAAAACTGAGTTTGTTCCTAAAATTTAACATGGAAAAAATGGAAGGAGAATACATGGAACAAGTACAGGCTGACTGCTAAACTGTCAGGAGCAAAGAACAGGAGAAAAATGTGCTTCTCCACCTGCTTCTTTAATTCCTCAAAAAAATTCAACATGGGTCCCTCAGAAGCAGAAGCGTCCATCAGCTGAGACTGATTTGATGTGGGGTGCTTTGCCTGTTTATTCTTCATACTGGATGAAGATTTTCTGTTGGAAATTTTTGGAATCTATTGAGATCTTTGGAAACCTATTTTATGAGAAACAAAAAAGCGAGCTCGAGCAGATAATCTCCAGAAATGTATTTGAACAGCTGTATGGGGAAGGCCATTTTCATGAGAATTTCTGATTCTCTTGTCAAAAGACATCAGAAATTGCATCTGGCAAGATTCATTCACAGCAGCGACTGAGTCCTGCAGTAAAAGTTCTCTCAGTTCTAGTCTCACCTTTTGGGCTAAACATATCTCAGCCAGTGCTGAAGCCCCCAAGGAGAAGGCTGGGTGCAGAAAAAAAAAAGCGCAAAACTACGTATTTTTGTAGCACATTTGAAGGATTTCTGGCCATGCTAGTAACAACATACCAGTTCAAGTCTTCCCTAGTGCCACTTTGAGTGATACAAATCCCTAAATGCGGAAAGCCTATGCATGTATCTTTCTGCCTACTGTACTGCCTAAAAATGCACCCATGGGACCCACCTGCATTATTATCTCTCCAGATGCACAAGCAGACACACACACTTTACCTATGAATTTTGCAGCTCCTTCTTTATATTCTTCAAGGACCTCATGAAGTTCTGCCCTGCATCCAGACACAGAAACACATTAACTAAGCAAACAACTGTCAAGAAAGTAGTTTCATAACTAAGGCTTCTGTTCCCATGCTTAGGCGCTGTCTGAACTTGGATGTGTTTAGGCACTGATAGGTGCCATCAGGCAGCAAAGCAGGGGCAAAGGGAACTAAATGCCAGAGACACAGAGCTTAAAGACCAGGGCAGACATAATTCTATGGTGAAAAGGCAGAGTTTTTACCTGCACCGACCACTGAGTTGCCAGAGAGCATGAAGTCACACTGAGACTTTCTGGGTGGCCTTACTAAGGTGCATCACTCAACAACTACACAAGGCAGGGAGGGGAGAGATTCTAAAGGGCTTTATGATGTTAATTTTTCCTTTCAGTTGCTACTTACCTAACTAATTTTGAGTTGACTGCTTCGAAATCTGGGGATTCTGCTGGGAAGATGACTGAATTTGCTAAGACGGCTTTGGCTAAAACAATTGATTTGCGGAAAACAGGCTCCTCTGGCACCAGGGTGCAAAGGGATTTCTCCACAAAGACTGCACACCCACAACACATTTTACCAAAAAACTATCGAGTGTGGATATACATTTTGATTGGATTACAGAATATAAATATTCACATGCATGAGTAAGACTCGGTAAGTACTGGAGGCTGGTGTCAGCAGCTGATGTTCTCTTTGCACCGGCCCATTGCCTCCTGGTGGGCATCTTCAGGGGTCTGTTGGAGGAAGGCTCACAGTCCTCCTCACCTTGTACTTTTCCTCGGAGCATGCAGATTCTCAGCCAACATTAGCGAATGAGCCGGTTTACTCATTGCATCTTATCTTACTCATTACCGAGACTAAACTAGTTAGAGCAGATCTGCTTTCCAAGGACAAAACCATAATATTTTGCTGAACACTGCAGTTCTTGGTAGATTTTCACAGTGAACTGCTTTGTATGGTGAACACAGAAGTCCTTGGCAAAATTCCACAGAACAGTCTGGGCAAGCAGGATTATTAAGCAATATTCAGAAATCATTATAAGTTGCTATAAGTAAAGAAGTTGCAGAGCAGGTCATCATTTCCTTGTATCACACGCAAAAATTATGCAAGTCCTCTATGCCCCTTCCCTTTATCTGCTTCCTATTAAGCCACTGCACCTCCCTTCAACAGGAAGGCAACAAAGGGGCAACCTACCTCAACATTCTCCTTTGCTCGAGGGGAAAGGAGAACCCCAGAATCATTGAGGTGGGAAAAGCCCCTTGGGATCATCGGGTCCAACCCTCAGCCCGACTCTACAAAGTTCTCCCCTACCCCACATCCCCCCACAGCTCATCCAAACGACCCTTAAACACACCCTGGGGTGGGGACTCCACCCCCTCCCTGGGCAGCCTGTTCCACACTGACCACTCTTTCTGGGAAACATTTTCTCCTCATGTCCAGTCTGACCCTCCCCTGTTGCAGTTTAAAGCCGTTCCCCCTTGTTCTGTCACTAATCCCCTGTGAGAAGAGACCAGCACCAGCCTCTCTACAATGTCCTTTCAGGGAGCTGTAGAGAGTGATGAGGTCTCCCCTCAGCCTCCTCCTCCTCACACTGAACAGCCCCAGCTCCTTCAATGGCTCCTCACAGGATTTATTCTCCAGGTCCTTCACCAGCCTCGTTGCCCTCCTCTGCCCTTGCTCCAGCCCCTCGAGATCTCTCTCATATTGAGGTGCCCAAAACTGGACACAACACTCCAGGTGTGGCCGCCCCAGTGCAGAGCACAGGGGGACTGTCACCTCCCTACTTCTGCTGGTCACACTACTCCTAAGAGCCGCCCCCCGCCACCCTTCACGGTACTCACAGGGCGGGCAGGGCGAGCTGGGCCATGGCGGGGACGCCGCGGACCGCCTGCAGGGTGTCGCGGGTGAGGTGTGGCGCCGAGCCAGTGCGCGTGTAGAGCAGGCAGCCCGGCAGCGCCATGGCGGCAGCCCCGCTCCTGCCCAGGCCCGCCAGCGTCCCCAGCCGCCCGCCGCCCGCTCCGCACAGCTTCAGCTTCATCACCGGCCCCGCCGCGCCGTCACCAGAGAGGACTCGAGGGGAGGGAAGGGGCACGGGCCTTCCCGCTGGCCGTCCCCACCCCAACCACCTCCCGCTACGTCATCAGTGCGCGCAGGCGGCGGGAAGAGGAGCGGAGGGGTGGCACCTCGCTTCCGCCCCGCGCCTGTGGGGAGCGGCGTTCCTATGGCGGCCAAACCGCTCCCGGCGCAATGCGCCGCGGGACGGGCCGAGCGCGGTGGGCGGCTCGCGGGGGTGGCCGCGGTCTTCCCGGGGCCCGGGCTGCGGCTCTACCGCTGGCGGCGCCGCCCCGCCGGGACCGGGCCGGAGGTAACGGGGCCTGGCGGGACGCGGTGCGGGGAGCGCTAGGGCGCGCCGTTGTTCGAGCGCTGTCCAATCAGGGCGCGCCCTCTGGGGTGGGGAGGCTGCGCGCGCCCGCCACGCCCCCAGCGGTTAAAATGGCGGCGGGGCAGAGGGGGTGCTTCCCCGCTAGACGGCTCCGAGGGGTCCCAGGCGCTTTTAGGAGCAGGGTCAGGCTCGGAAAACAGTTTTCCCAGGTGTGTGGGTTGCAGTAGCGGCCGTTTGACGTGCTAAGGGCTAGGGAGTCCGTGCTGCGCTCAAGTGAAGGGTGCTGAGCTTGGCGGCGTTAAACTGCCTCAAAAAAAAAACAAAAAGAGGCAGGTGGTTGCAACAACTTTTTTTTTTCTTACTTCCAGCTGAAGTTTGATAACTTGGAACACTGGATCAAGGTGAAGTAACTTGTCACTAAGAGTAAGGTACCTTCTTGCTATGTGTAAACCTCATGGGTCGCCCAGGACTTTGCATTGAGCGGTTACTGCAGGTTGTATGCATGGGCAAGTAAAACAAGATATTTACCCCAAAGCACTATCTCTTGTATCTGCAACCACCTGAGATCAAGAAAAATTAATTCTAGGGTGAATTTCCCTTTGTTATGATTCGTTGGGCGCCCTGGTGTTTACAGCTGGTTGGAGTGTGCATCTGCTTCCTGATGCAGCTCTGGTTGCCCTAGCACAAAGGGAGGAAGTTCCGCAGAAATGCGGGTTGTCAGGGGGGCGGGTGTTACATATGAAAACACATGGTGACACCCCGGGGCCGTTCACACCTCGGAGAGATGAATGTGGGACAGAAAATCAATGGTCAGCCTGGTTATGACAACATGCTGATGCTGAGTTTTATAGCTGGTGGTTGCTGGGGTCTAGCTCAGCAAGTCTCCAACCAGCCCCCAGGGTCTGGGTGTTTGCATTCTCCCTACGTGTTCTCCAGTCACTATGGCACTAATTGCCAAAAAAATGCTTATTATTTAATGATTTCTAAGTCAAATTTCTCCAGTTAATTGAGCAGTCAGAGAAATGTGTTTCAAAAGAAATTGCTTCTTTTAACAGCTATGTTATCTTGTGTTACATTCGTACTGATGTTTGCTCTCTCTGGAGGACAAACTTGGATATAGAAAGTTTAAAAATTAATATCCAACAATCCTTAGAAATGTTTTCCTTTCTTTAAATTAAAGCAACTGGACCAAGCCTCTGAGTATCCTGTCTCTGAAGCTTTTTCCCTTCAGAAGTCAAGGTATCCACAGGGGCCTTATGGTCCTGTGACAAGTTTGGAAACAGTGGAACAGCTGCAAGATCATGAGGCCTGTGAGGAAGGTGAGCTGAAATACTGCTTGCCACCGTCTGCCTAAAATAAACTGTTCTTGATCCAGCATCGTGGTTCTGGTCTGAAGAGGCTTTTGCAAAGCTTGAGACTGTAAGAAACAGTTCATAGTAACATTTCTTTCATCTAATGGAGAAAGGCATAAGAATCAAATGCTGGAGTTTAAGGTAGATCTTAATTAGCATAGCTAAGAGAAGGATAAACTGTCTCCTGGAGATTTCAGGTCAAAATGAGGATGAATTTTGCCCTTCAAGACACGCTGTGTGGTGGAATGCAAGTTAGTGGGCTATAATAAACTGGATGAAATTACCTGACATATTTTTGATAGCAGGCCAGATGTGAAAATGGAGCTGTTCTGTGTAACTTTCACATCTACGAATAACTGTGTGGTTTAGCTTTGATTCCCATGCAAAATTTTCCTTGCTAATTAGCTAACTAAATATTCCCTTTGTAATGCCTGCAGCCACAAGTGCTTACTGAAATTTGAAAATAAAACTGTGGAACATTTAAAAAAAATAAATAGGAAATTATCATCCATCAGTGCTAGAAGTACATCTGCAATGTAAAAAGCTGATAGGAGACAGGGTTTTAAAAACCAAGTTAACCATTCTTTTAAGACTCAAAAGTGAGCCTTAAGGAATGGAGTGAACACACATCTCAAGGGCATCTGCTTCAATACAGGAAGCTTTTTCACTTGGAATCATCAGAGATTCAACTAATAGCACCAAATACACCTGTCTGCTTACAGTTCACTGTCTGAATGCATCATACAGCAGAGTGCCTCAAAAGGAGCTGTCTTTGCAGTTGGTGGAAAAGTTGCTTGCTTTTCTCATGTTTCTTTGTTATTTTTGTTTGTTCTTCTCTGCTAGGGTTTCCCTTTTTATAGCTACCAATCCCTCAGGATTGTTTCCAGCTCAATTAAAAATCTTTTATCTGAAATCCATTATTAGAATACTTAATGGTATTGACTACATGTAGTCCACTTTGCAAAGAATGGTATTGATAGGAGAAGTGCCAAAACTCTTTTACTCCAGTTATGAGGAGCTCACATTTCTCAGTCAAAAAAGTAACTTTTTCCCAAGTGATAAGCTGTTTTTCTCTCTTCTGTTATCAGATATATTTCCTTGTTCCTGAGCTGGCCTGAGAGATTATGAAAGAGAACAAAAGTGATTTGAAGGACAGTAAACATCAGATTTATGTTTTCTTAAAAAAAACCCCTTTTTAATGAAGTTTTTAAAAGGCTTTATTGCCTTAGTAATACCAGGACTCAATAGGAGCATCTTCATTTTGTGTTAGAACTAGAGATTTGGAGCAGCTGCTCCGCCGTCTATCACCTGTGTGCTTTGACATGGGATGACTTGCCCTGCAGTGGCTGCTGAGACCCCTGCTCTTTGCCCATCCTCACAGCACAGATGGCTCAGCTGCTCATGGGGCTGCTCCTGATACCTGTGTTCTGCTTCAGGAACAGTTTGGCCACCCATGTGGCAAGGCCAGGTGGTTGGTTGAGGCAGCAGCCACGTTAGCTGCTCTTGGTTTTGAGCAGGGACTCTGGAAAAGGAATTTTTTGAGTTTTTCCACAGAAGAGCGGAGATGCAAATAAAGTCTGCTGAAGGACTTTGTACCCGCTTGTTCATTAGGCATTTGAGCTCACTGAGGAGAACCAAATCCATCATGGGTGCATTCCTGTAGTTGCAGTCTTAATTCTGAGTACAGGTAGTCCCTGGTGAAGCTTGCCACCTGACAGATTTGTAATCTAGACTCACCAGTTGTTCCTGGAGCTGTGGTACTTGCAAAGGTTAACCTGTACATATGAAGCAAACATTTGTCCAAACAGTGGTTCTTTTTGTATTTAACATACAACAACCTTGGCTGTACGTGTGGAAAATTAAGTGTCTGCAAGTGCAGTGGTAAAACATATGAAAGCTATCTGAGTTATGAATTACCTCATGTGGATTCCATCTCCTTGATAAATGCTGTAATAATCACACAAGTGATCTAAATGTCCACAGAATCTTGTAGGAAAAATGAGGTGGAGAAGAATTCATGTGACATATGTGATGGGGAAAAAGTGCCACCTTTTCTTCCTGTTCTTTTATAAATCAAGAAGATGAGAGCAGAACTATTAGCATTATTCCATTTTCTGTTGCAGATCAGCTTTCAGTCATTTCAAACAGCCTTCCCAGCATGCTATATAACTATCCCAGAGACAGTCTTGCTAGTTTATGCTTACCCATATATTTTTTTAAGCAAGTGATGTCATCGTTCTCTTTCCTTATGAAAGCCCAGGAGCTGCTCAGGAGCTGGATGAAGACCAAACTGCAGCCAGAGCTGGTGAGCGATGGAGAAGAGGAAGTTGACTCTGTCCTGGAAAAGCTTTCGGCAGCCCCTCTGAAGTATGAGCGGTTTGATGGTGAGAGCACAACAAACTTCCTGACTTCCTTTCTGAGGGTGTGCTGGGGAAGGGAGCCAGGCCTCATAGCTTGGCAGACTGAGAGGTAGAAGTTGCTTTCAGGCCAGGATAGCGGGCTCGGGAGAAACAAGATCAGAGGTGATGTTTTTTTCTCCCCCAGCTCTCACAACAGCTTACTGTAGGGCTGCACAAACGCACCTCATCACCATTCGATGTCTCCCTTTGTAAAAGAGGAATTTTATTTCTTTGTTTATGGGTATTTGTGAGGCCTGTCAAATCTATACAGCTGTTTGAGATGCTCAAGAGGCAAGGCAGTAAAACATGGGCGAAAGGTTGTTACCGTTCTAGTGTGTTCAATGGGAGACTGATTAAGACTCTTTGGGGATAAATGGAGTGCAGTCAGTGTGTCTGCTTTCATCAGAAATGCATTCACAGTCTGGGAAAGTGATCCCTTTAATTACGTTAGGCTTTGTGATCTGAGACAGAGGGGTTTATTCATTTCAGACGAGACTGAGATAATCTGAATTCCTCATTTCAGACTTGTGCAGCTATCTGGAACATGAATTAGAAGGTTCTTCTGTCCAAGAATACCTACAGCATCTTTTGCAGAGTGAAGATGTGAACTGTGGGATAATGGAAGACCTTAGACTTGAAGACATCAAGGAAAACAAAAAACTTGCAGATCCACGAATAATCATGGAGCTTAGACACAAGCAGGTGAGCAGGCAAGGCAGTGCAGTTAAAAGGAATAAAATGGAGGATTATAGGATTAGAGTAAATGCTCAGTGATACTTCCCCAGTATTCTCTCCCAACCTGCAATAATCTCTGACTTGGAGGCTCTGACCCGAGGATACTCTTCCACAGTTTAGCTGAAACATTACTGCGTTTCCATGTGCATGTTAGCCATTCACAGTAGCTTGCACGGCCAGCTTTTACTACATCTGTTTGGGTTTTCCCCCTTTCCAAAGACTGAGGAAAAGCCACCGTGGCAGTCAGTTCTGAGTTTGCTCCCATCAAGTAACACTGGTTTAATCTCATGCTCTTGAGTGGAGTTTTTTGCTGGTCTGAGAGCAGAACCAGTCCAGTCAGTGCCAGCTATGGATAGGGTCTCTCACTTCATGTGAAAGGTGGGTGGTGACTCACCCTGTCTGTGTACAGTGAACCTCAAATTCCTTAGCCTTTGGCATCTGCTTTGACTTTCTCTTGATTTCCTCCTTCCCAGGTGAAAGAAAACCGAATGAGGCGTCAAAAGGCATTAGAGCTTCAGAGACAAGAAAAGTCCCTGAAGAAATCAGCTCTGTTTGAGGCCAGGCTCCAAGCACAGAAGGAGGACAGAAGGAAGGCCCTGAAGGCCAAAAAGGAGCAGGAGGAGATCCAGAGAGAAATGGTGAAGCTGCAAAAGGCAATGGCTGAGAAGAGGCACACCACAGCAGAAGCATGGAGAATGTAAGAGGGAGAGTGGGACACAGAAAGAACCACGTGAAGAACACTTAGAAACATCTGCTCTTCCTCTGTCTCCGAACTCCCCCCAAACCTTTTATTCCTTTGTTACCAATGTCAAAAGCAGAGTTTATCATTAGTGGCCTCTCCTCGGCCATTACCACTTTGTACACTGGATCACAAAGTAGCAGCGTGTTTGTACCACCCCACCGTCCATTCTCTCCATCGAATCTGTGGCCACATCCAGCCTTGTTAGTGTCTAATGCAGCATGAAAGCCAGTACACCAGAAAAAAAAAAAGTCTGTGTTGAAAGTCTATGAAAGTCTAGCACTTACAATAATAATTCCTCTGCTATGAGAGAATAAAGAGCATTCTTGGCTGAGAATTCTGCAGAGATGTGATTTTTGCTTCTGCTGAGCTTGGGTTGTCACAGAGATGTGACTTGTAAGGATGCCATTTATTTACTTAGGCAGCCCTGGGATCCTGAATCTTCTCATTGCAAGTGCTTTACTGAAATCTTACTATTTTCTTCTGCCTGCTATATTTTGGAAATGCTCCGGACTGTTTAATCTCTGGGACCCCAAGCCCTGACAGAGGCTGTTTTCTAAGAAGGCTGGGTTAAATAATCAGCAACTAAGCTGTAGAGGTGACTCTCTTAGGGCTGGCCCAAAAGAGAGGTGAAATCTGTGCTACAGTACTTTCCTCACCATATTAGATCTGCATGTTTGTTCACTTTCCAGGGAGGGGAAGGAACAAGAAAAAAGTCAGAAGCAGGAGGTATCTATTACTGTGTCACCAGCCCTGGTCCTGAAGAAAGAAGAGCAAGGAGATGAGAAACAGAGAAAGGCTCAGGAGCTGCTGCGCAGGATTCACACCAATAAACGGAGAGTGAGCATCACCCTTCTTTATCTGAGACTCAGAACTACCTTGCCCTCAGCTACCGTTTGCTGGTTATCAGGATTTTTTACTTCTTCCAAGCCCCCTTCCTGATACCGGGAATGTAGAAGAGCAGGGCAAAAAGTATCTTGTAAAACTAGGAGTAAGAAATCCTGAGCTTCCATCCTCAGCATGTCTGTGCCTCAGGTGTACTCAGCGTGAGGTTTCTCTTAGAATTGTGGAAAAGATGTGGCTATCAGGACAGCTGTAAAAATAAAGGCTTCTGCAATTGAGAAATAGGCAGATATACAAGGAGGCAGTGGAGCAAGGTTTGTTTTCCCTTGAGGAAGGAAAAAGGGGGGAAATGACACAAAAGGTACTGAGAAGCCCTTACTGGGTGTATGGGAAGATCTTTTAAAGATTGCCTTGCAGACCCTGGTGCAGGAGCAGGGAGCAGAAAGAGAAGTGCTGGGGCCTGGGGCAAGTCTTGAGCTGGGTCTTCAAGAGTTGAAGCATGCCAGCACATCCACAGTAACGGGTTCCCCAAGGATCCACTCCCACTGGGTGCAATAGGGTATTCTGAGATACTGCAACAGCTCTTCTTAGGCAAATGTGCAGACTTTAATGAATGATTCCTAGTAGGAACCTATTTCTTTTATCCTCATTACTCTGATACCATGGTCAGCTCTGGGTTAAACAGTTGTATCAAATATTTGCAATTAAAGAGCAATCTTTTTGTACTGAATAATTTTATATGGGCAGTCTCAGCAAAGGAAATAAATTTCCCTGAGTGCAGGTATGAATGCCATCCATCACATAATATTTTTAATTAATAGAGCAGTCATCATTGTTAATGTCTAGATACAGATATCTAGAATTTTAAAATATTTTTTTATAGAAGAATCCCATAGCTTTTATGTTGATTCTCCCCATGGCTCACTTCATCTCTCTGTCTGCTGGATTTGAGCTTGGCTACTGTTTAGCAGTACACAACCTCTCTCCAGCACAGTTTAAGCTGTGAAGATAAGCCTGAGTGAAACCACAGAACAATTTAGGGCTGGCATAATGTGAGAAGTCACGGCTTAGCTGAGCTAAGCAATAGTGACACTTTGATTATTTTCCTTACACAGAAAGAAATGGCTAATACATTGATAGTTTGTCCTTTTTGTATGTCTCCATTTGGAGATTTCGGTGAGAGGAATGCAATTAAAACAAGGCATTATGACAAAAGGGGAACAGCCGAGTCCTGTGAGTTGAGCCACTTGGAGGATCAAAATGAACAGTGTCTGCATTGACAGGGCAAGAATTACGGGGTAGATTAGACAGCAAATTGCTGTTCTGTACAATGTAAATCACTCCCAGAGGCAGCGAGTCTAATTACACAATAGGGAAAAGGTTTGGCTTCCTACTGGAAGGAGGGTGAGCGTCAGTTGTGTCATAAATTCACTCTAGGAAGTGTCTTGATTTTTGTCTAAGTTAAAAAAAACCAAAAACCACAAGTGGTCCCTGGAGATATTTGTGAACTCCTTTCCACAGAAGTGTTCTTACCTGTAGCATCTTAGACATCTAGATTTTGAAATGTCTTTCCTGTCTCTAGAAAGTCTGTGTTCCTTACCCATTTTATTCCTTTACACTTCACTGAAAAGCATAGAGCCCCATGATGTTATCTTTCTAGTCCCTTTCTGCTTTTTGTAGAAGACCTGCACATGCTCTGCATTAATTTTATTTTTTTTTTACCCTCAAGATAATTGCTGAAAGTGGGGATTCTAAAAAGAGTCTCGAAAAGGAAAGTCGGATGAGGGGAAGGGTGGAGAGTATCAGCATTTGTGTGACGGGCTGTATCTTGCTAATTGGTTTTCTGAAACTCTCCCTTTGTAGTGCATGCAACGACATTTCTCTGCTTGGCTGAAAGTCATTCTGGAGCACAGAATTAAAATGGGAAAAGCTAGAGCCCTTGCTGACTGGAAATGCCAACTGAAGGCCCTGCGAGCCTGGAGAAACTATACTTGGGCCCAGAAAGTAGAGCAGGAGACACAGCAGTTGGAAGTTCATCTCCAGGATCAAAACAGGTAGTGACCCTACCCTGTGGAATTCCCCCTGCTGCAGCAGTACTTGGGCAGCACAGTGATCAGGGACAGTAAAAGGGGCTTGCCAGTTAGCCAGCAGGAGAAAAAAAGCTTTCTGAGAAAATTGCCTGTGGTCTGCTAGAGGTGTCTGTGTTGTGGCACAGATGAAAAGGACGACAGAGATAAACAAGAGCTTTAGCACTGCCCAACAAGCCTGCCTCTCTCAATAGGCATCTTTCATGGAAATCTCACCCTGGCTCGCTCTGGAGGCCAGAGATTATGAGGTGCTATATTTATTCCTGATTAATATAGTTATTTCCTATTTCAGTATTTGTACAGCAGAGATCATTTTGGCCAGTGCCTTTCATTAAGGAGGCTGTTGGATGGATTCCCTATCAGCCAGAGAAAATTTTGTTCTTGCAGGTGTCTGGCAGGCTGTGTGGTAAGACACTGCTGCTTCCCTCTCTGCAGCTGGCAAGGGAACGGGATAACTCTTCTGCACCTATCCTGCAGCCCGAGGATGACACAGAAAAATGTGAACTAGGGAAACTTACTGCAAAATAATGGGCATCCCTTCTGCCCTCCCACTCCTCCTTGGAGAAACTCTGTACAGATTTGTAGGGCCTTCAGAATTAAGTGACAGAAAGACTCAGGAAGTTATGGGGCCTCATGTCATGGCCTTGGCTGCTGTACTTCATGCAGTTGTTTCAGGCAGAAGTCTCACTCCTGTCATAACATAAATGCTTTCTCATTCAGGAAGACACAACTGTCTGTGGAGCACAACCAGCGACGGCTTCTGCGCTGCTGCTTTCTGGCATGGCAGCGCTGGAGCCAAGCAGAGATGGACAAACGAGAGCTGCAGATCAGGAGGGAGGAGATGAAGAGGAAGATGGCACAGCTGCTGGAGGCAGTGGCACTGGGGAAGGGTACTCCAGGCAGGCTGCTGGAAGTGAACAAGCCTGGGACAGCAGAAGTAAACCATCGCCAAGATTTGCAGCAGGACAAGGTAAATCCTTCCCATGTAGTTTTGTCTTTTGGCATCTCAGTACTCCTACAAAGTACGTCTTTTTGTGCAATCTGAAATAAAGAGTATGTTGTCCCAGAGGAATCTTTCCCAGGGTGACCCCCAAATACCCGCCTGCAGCTATTGAGAAGTCTTTAAAATTCAGAGTCAAACATGAAGGACAATGGATGAGTTTTAAAAATAATCTCTAATGCTGCCAGGGAGCAACCTTTCATGCAGTGTGAGTCGCAATGAGTGTCCCACCCCCAGATCACTTTTGCTGAGAGATTAGTTACATCTTTGATGCCTGCTTAGACTAAAAAAGAATAACGCTTGACTGCATGACAAGAGATTTTGTCATGCCAGTGCAGCTCTCTGACTTTTATGCATGGGTAAAAAAAGTAATCACTGGCTGCTTCAGGATAATGCACATCACAAAGAGGTAGGAGAGGAGAATCAGAGGTTGCTTCCTTAAACTGTCATTTATCAGGTCAGAGCCTGCCCTTCCTTTCTGTCTATAAAACTTGTACCACAGCAGTGTCCTGATCCCAGCATGAGAGCTCACACACACATATTACAGGTCAAGCTTATTGTCTGCTTAAGTGTCAGCAAAAGTTGATTTCCTGTGGTGCTTATATCATCCTAGTAGGCCTGTATTTTTTTTCTAATGTACTGGTAAAATTTGTGCTGAAAGTATTGGGCTGAATTTGGGATTTGACCTAGGAATCAGGCAGCGGAACATACATCTGATGCCTCTCCAGAGAAAGACCATGTGTCAGAAAAGGTACAGCTTCATTCCTCACTGTGCATCAGTTTCATGATAATACTTATCAAAGCTGGAGAAGAGGCATGAGAAAGCAGCACCCTATAGAATTCTCTTCCATCTGAAAAGGGACTGTCCAGTAGATCAGCCATGTAGATCACTTCAATAACTGTTTTTTCCTTTATTCTCTGAGCACTGAGTGGGAGCAACACAGTCCAAAAGGGAGTGTGCTAATTCCCCAAGAGATGAGCTAACCCCTGAGAAACAAGCTGTCCTCCCCAACGAAATAGTCAGAATATATTCCTGCCAGAGCTCTTGCCTGATCAGGATTTCTTCCTCCCTATGAAATGGCACCCAGCTCTTTAACAGTTCTTTCCCACAGCCTCCCATTTTGTGCGTAACAGGGCCCCTCTGCCCTGGCTAGGAACTGGATCAAAATTATATAGCTGAAATTACCCTGCTTCTCAGGCATTTTACTAGATTTGTATTAAAGAAGCACTTAACTATGTGGGAAGGGCAGAGGAGTGCTTGGTTTTAATCAATGCCAAATTTTCCTCATTTCTTTGTATTTTTTTTTTCCCCCTAGCCAACTGAAACTTGCCTCATACAGAAAGAAGCTGACCAGCCCAGAGACCACTCTTGTTGGGATGCTGCTCATATGTCTCATTCCTACAGAAAACCCAAATTTGCCTGGCAGATGACCCTAAAACATGGAGCCCCGAGTGCCCAGGACCAGGCTGTGTGCAGGAATCAAACAGCCACTGCCCCCCAGCAGTTTCAGGCACCTGGTCCAAACACAGCTCCTGTGTATGGTAGCCACTTTGAGCACCGTCATGCCCTACAGCAATGTCTGATTGAGAAGCAGAGGCAGCAGCTTCGGAAACAGCAAGAGCTGATCCTTGAACTGCAGGAAAATCAGAGGCTGGGAAGAACTAAAGAGGCAGCACAAGCCCATCCACTTAACAGCTCTGCTTCACAAACCAGGGAGGAAAAACCAAAGAGGGAAAAACAATCCAGATGCAAGAATACAACCCATTTGAGGTATATACCTTTGATAAAGCAGGCTCAGTTAGTCAGCGTGTCTCATCTCTACTCAAGTGGAGCCAGAATTTGCCAGGCACACTTCAGTCATGCTGGCACTATCTGCTCTTCCTCTCACCTGTGACTTAGCCTCAAGGGTAATATCAGGCTGGCCACAGTTCTCCATTCTTCTCTCTTTCTGCAGTGGCTTGACACCGTGTGATCCATACAGGATTCACTTAGAAAGAGTGTCACACACAGTACCAGCAGGGATTTATTTAGTTAGGAACAAAGAGAGTGTCACCCTTGGTGTTTCAGAACATGCAGCAGCCCCGAGTACTCGGCTGCTTCACAAGGATGAATCATTAATCCCATCTCAAGCAGAAGAAAGGTGTATCAGGGGTTCAGAATGAAAATGCAGCACAATGGAGAACAGAAACTACAAGGCCTGTTTCTCAGCCTTGAGAAAGACATGATTTTCTTTCTCACACAATTTGACCTCATTTGACCACATTCAGTGATGAATTTCTTTACTCTTTCCTTTCACAGTCCACCTGTTTCTCATGGGCCTGAAAACACAAGGGCAGTGATGCAAAGCAGGAGGCCCTCCAGCCAGCTGACCTCAGCTCATCCTATACTGAAAGGTATTGCTCTAGATTGCAAAGGTTGTTCCAGACACTTTTCTCAACAGCTTGTCTGGAAACTTCACAGAATCACAGAATTGTCTAGATTGGAAAAGACCAACCATCAACCCAACATTAACAGTTCCCAACTCCACCAGATCCCTCAGCGCTGGGTCAACCCGACTTTCCAGTCCCTCCAGGGATGGGGACTCCCTCCCTGCCCTGGGCAGCCCATTCCAACGCCCAACAACCCCTTCTGCAAATAAATGCTTCCTAAGAGCCAGTCTAAACCTTCCCTGGCGCAACTTGAGGCCATTCCCTCTTGTTCTATCGCTTATTACTTGGTTAAAGAGGCTCATCCCCAGCTCTGTGCAACCTACTTCCCTCTTTCTTCGCCTCAGCCTTGCTGGCTGATGACATTATGCAAGTAAAACTCTCAGCGCTCTCTTTCCCAGCCTGCCAGCACTATGAGGGGGAGCTGTTTTCACAACCAAGTCAAGCATCTGTAAAACCTGAGCCACTGCAAGCCCCTCAAGTCCACGCTTAGTACACTGTGGTACAAGTACCCAAGGATCTGTGAGATACCTCCCCTTCTCTGGCGACACTGGAACATACATGTTAAATGTGCAGCACAGCCTTTTCATGCAGTAAATTAAGATCAGGTTCTGTTCTGTCCCATGGTAATGTTCTTCCATATCAACCAGTGGATGGTCACAGGCTGCATGAAGGGTTGTCTGGAATAGGAGTATTGCAATTAACAGTTTTGGAGTCATCAGAGCTTTTTAGCCATGATAGTTGGGCATTAATAGTTGCTTTTCATTAACTGACTGTGTTCAGCGCCTATGATACCTAGTCCAAGCCATCATTTACTCTGATTTGACTGAACTCTGTACACTTTAGAGACAATAAGTGTATTTGTTTGAACATCCAAAAAAATTCAGTGAATAAGTTATCACTGGATGATTTTCCATTGGCAGAGAATCCTGGGACAGCTGAGAAAAAAAAAAATGTGAGGAAACCTACTGTGGTTGAAACACTTCAGTGGCCCCCAGATTGCTCAGCCTGTGCGACTTCAGAAGCAGCGAGTGCGGGTTCTCAACTCCACTGCATGTTCTGTGTGGTCCTGTCAGCATTGTAACACCTTCACTGATAGACAGCAAGATCACCCCATTGCAATTTATCTCCCAAAAAAAGCATTAATCAGTAGTTTCTCACTAGTGGGACCATGTACCTGTGTGTCACTGTGGCAGGGATGCTTTCCATCATGAAGTTGCTCTTTAAATAACCAATTTGAGCTTCCTGGAGACCTCACAGGAATTGCTGTTGAATCAGGTGCCCTGAGCCTCAGTACTCAATCAGGGGAGACAGGGATAAAACCTCTGAACACAGTTCCTTTCATAACTGAGCCTCATGGCTGTGACTGTCAACCAAGGAGGGTGGTGTGAATCTAATCAGGGCAGTCCTGAGTCATCTCATAAATGTTTATGGGTTCCTTGTTCCTGACACTGCCAGCCCTAAGAGGCAGCAGAAAGCAAATCCCTTTGTGCTGGCATTGCCAGGTCAACAGGGGGCCTGGCAGTAGTGTTCATCCTTATTCAGCAAACTTCTGCCATTATCCTACAGCTCGTTCTCCCTAAGCCTTATGTCCTCTGTTTCTGTAGCTATGGAGGAGAGAGCAACTCAGCGGGCAGAACGGAGGAGGAAACTAGAAGAAGCCAAACAACGAAGAGAAGAGGAGAAATTGGTGAGGGAAGTGGAAAATGAAATAAAGTCTCTTTCACACCATTCCAGTTACAAGAAATGCTGTTTTAACCCCAGAGTCAGGGACCAAGAAAAGGCCCTTTATTGAAACCAGCTTGTGAGAAAGCAGATAGCCAGCACACATCAAAAGAAGCAGTTACTGCTGCATTTGCACACAGGGACTGCACTAGCCCTGCCATATCACAGGCAGACACTTCATGTTGATGCAGCTGCAATTCTAGAAGCAGCCTCCTAACCACCCCCAGCACTTTTTTCACACCTACCCCAGGATGGGAAGGCTGGCAGTGCCTGCAAGATCTAATTGATTGGACCTGGCAATGGTGGGTTTCCCCTCCCCTGCCTTTCCTGCCTGGTCACATGCAGCTTGAGGACGTGCAGTCTCATCTAGTAAAAATCCTGCATCTTCCTAGCAAATCTCTGCCGAAGAGTTAAGATACTACTGACAATGTTTGCATAGTTAATACGCAAGTTCCGTGATGCACATCCAACAGAGGAGCCTTCTTAGTGCCTGGGGGTTAAGATCTTACTGAAAACATTAAGTTGCATTAGGATTAGAAAACTCAGAATGGGGTCCTAAAGCAACCAGCATTTCCTCTTTCAACCAAGACAGGTGCACTCACATACACAGGAGGCTGAAATGAGCCTTAGAGAACACTTTAACCACAGAGTAGACAGACAAGCACCCGGTTTGGTTTCCTCAGCTGCAGTTGCCACGATTGTAGAGATCAGGAAGCACAGTCCTAGCAATTACACATTATGGTTGGTGTGGGCTTTAGGCCTCTGATCAAGAGCGAAAGCTTTGTGAAATGAAAGTAGAGTGGGGTTTGCAAGGGGAGGAGATAAACATTCAGAGAAGTATATTGTGCCAAGTATGACCAGTACTGAAGTAAACCAGCTTTGATCTGAAGTGTTTGGGGAAAGAAATGTTTGGGCACCTGTAATGCTGCTTTGCATGTAGAAGTAAAACTTCAGAGCAGTGCCCAGGGATTCAGAACTGACTTCAGCAATCAAGTTATCAATAAATAACTTGGTGTATGGTTTAAATTTTTCAGGAGAAGAGTGGGCAAATTCTATGACAAAGATATATATATTTATAGGTAGTAGAAAGACATATATATATGGGTAGTAGAAAGAACAGTCCCTCCTTCTTCTCCCTTCCACAGTTCATTGCCCAGCAGATCATGTCTCATAGGTGACAAAGTCTGCTTCCTTCTGAAGTTTCAGGTGCTGGTCAATACTACAGGAATACTGGGAAAGCTTAGAGGTCTGTGCTCTCCAAAAATGTCACACATGCCAAATTAAATTTTAACCTTCTTCCATTTCAAGGCCCAGCTGAAGGCTGAAGAGGAAGCACGACAGAGGAAGGAGGCTGAGGAAAAGGAAGCCCAGCAGCAAAAACGACAAGAGGAGAGAAGGCAGCAGAAGCTGGTGACCAAACACCTCATCTGTTTCCTTCCCCTTTAGCAGGGATAGGGAAGAAGAGCCCTTACCCACTAGCACTCAGTCAGCAGCCAGAGTAACGTGAACTGAAGGTCTTCATGAGTAGTGCAGAGTTCCACAGCAAAGCACCTGCTACGTAGACTCACCACCTTCCCCCTTTTTGGCAATGTTAGGGGCAGGGCTGTGGGCTGAACACACTGTGAAGTACACACTGTTTCTGTCTCATCAGCAGGACCAGAGGTCTCAGCTGGTGGATGTTCACTGCTGAGGTATCACCATGTAAGCCCCCACAGGGGCAGCATGTCCAGTGTACTTTTAAACTGCTCCTTCCACTTGGCTCCCCCTCCAGCATACACAACGATACCGGTCACACACACACATGATTTAAAAGTAAACAAGCCTGACTACATCAAGGATGACTTTCCACCTGAAGAACAGAAGCATCTTCTCCTTGGAGCTAGCCTAGAAATAACCCCACTTCAGTATTATTTGGAAGTGAGCTGTGCTAATAACCCAGATAGCACATCTGAAATCCTACAGGAATTTGAACTACTGTTCTACTGGGATTGAGTGATTTAGGATGTTTGACCTTCATCCCTGAGTCTCAGCCAAAAGTATTGTTGTACAGTTATATAATACCCACATCCTTCCCCTATTGTTTAGGTTAGTTTAAGTGATAAGGCCTGTGTGTAAACTCAGAATCATTTTTGGACATGTTTTCAATCTAGTTTTATAAATGTAGAAAGCTGCCCTCCTTGAGCTCACCAAAGCACCCCTCCCCACATTGATAAAGGCCCATCAAAAGGAGGTTCCTGCTACATCAACACTGCTGGTACCCACAGATTATAGGTCTGCTGCAGTAACACCAAACTGCAGTGCTGAGGGAAGGCCCGTGCCGATAACATGGCCCAAGGAAACGTCCAGAAATACCATCATCTTCCACGATGAATTTTCTAGACAGACTTCTGCTTTATACCACAGGTTCTAATACATAGGGTCTTGTCTGGTCTGCACTGCTAAAGATGATGCAGATCCCTTTTTCTTGTCAGATCAGGACCTCCAGCTCCAATATCACAGTCTATTGTCATTGCTTAACATACTCTTCATCCAGAGTGAATTAAAACTACTGCTCTTTGTATCGTAGAAAGAGCTGGAGAAGCAGAGGAGGCAGGAGAAAGAGCAGCAGCTCCAAAAAAAGGCCAGAGATCACTATGAGAAGGTTTTGCTCAGAAAGCTGGGAATGGTGCCCTGGAAAAGGCTGAGAGAGCAAGCGAAGGAAAACCTGGTGGTAAGTGCTGAGGATAGAGGAAAGGACTGGTGCCATGGGAGGAAGGGAAAAAGAATGGATGCAGCACTTAGCAGCAGCCTTAATAGGCTCTTAAGCCAGGTAGAGATGGAAAAAGCAAAAATTCTCCCTGCCTCCTCTGCCCTGTATTAGTGCTTTAAATCAGCCCATCTGACAATAATCATGAAAGGTCATCAAAAACCCACAAGGGTGGCATCTGCATTTTAGCTGATTAAACAGGAACCAAAAGGGAAGAGAAAGGAATTCATTTCAATCTAATAAGAAGTCATCTTCTGTTAGCCTCCACTCGTCTGCAGCACTAACTGCCACATGATTTGATGACAGTAACACAGTGGGAGTTTAGTATGATACAGCCAAAAAAAATTGAAGTTCTGTGACATGAGCCTGTCAGTTCTCTTGCTCCACAGCAAAGTTAATCAGTAAGACTCTGCCAAGCCACTGTAGTTGTAGTAGTTAATCCCAGCCCATCACTAGGGCTTTCCCTCTCTCTGGAGCTGCTGCTCGTGCAGAGCTGGCCCCTGCTAGGGGCAGGCCACCACAAGTGATAATTCAGTGATCTGTTCTAGCCTGCCCACATCTTCAGTGCAGAATAGCAAGTGGTAGCTTCGGAGACCTTGCCACACAAATCCTGCTAATGAAACATTTTTGTACGTGACTGAATTGGCATGCCTTATCAGGGGTGGGCTAATAAGGCTCAGCTGTCTCCTGAAGACTTAGCCAGAGCCCAGGGCTAAGTTGGCAAGCTTCCACGTAAGTCACCGGGACTGCAGCTACTTACAGGACTCGACCAAATGCACACAGGCCTCCAGCTGGGAGGAAGGAGAGGAAGAGCAGCTGCTCTGAAAGTCCACCCTGCTGGTCAGCATTATGGACACGGTTGGACTAAACTGTTACAGGCCGTGCCTCTGCTTTAACATGCTTTCAGGTTAAACTGAGCATCAGGATTCAAAAGGATATTCTCTAGAAGTGACGCAGCAGTGGTCCCATATAGAGACTGGGCTTGTTCCTTGTGCTGACCCCTCTTTGTGGGAACCTGTCCTGTAAATTATTCCAGCTGCCAGACTCTGCATTTTGGGGGAGCCCAAAAAACTGATGTGATTTTCTAGTGTACCCGATTTTCTGTGGTTTTATGTTTATCTAGTCACTAGTTCAGATAACTAGCTGCCCTCTCTGCTGTCTTTACTCAGGTGGCACAAAGGCACCACTGCTTGGGCCTGCAGAGGAAATGCCTGATGACTTGGCTCCAGGACACCCAGGGGAGCCTCATGGAGAAGGTGTCTCAGGCTCAGGACTTCTATTCCCATACATTGCTGAGGCAGAGCTTCAGGAGCTGGCTAAAGGTTTGCCTGCACTACAGCAGAGAAATTATTCTGGGCAAGCTAGCTGCTGCCATGCCTTCCCCTCTCCACAGTGCCACTACACTTGTTACACTTGTCCCCATTCCAGCAACATCATTCCCTTCTTCAGAGACATTCTTGCAGCTCTCCATCATTCCCTTCACTCAGGATGCTCCCCTACATACTGCTCCTCCACCTTTGCACTCTCACCCTGCTCATTTTCCTCCTGTCACCCTTCACCACCACAATCTCTGTTTCTGCTTACTGGGCTGGGGCTTGGGGGAAAGAAGCCATTCTCACCTCTTTTTCTATCCTCCTTCCCTAGTACAAGGATTATCTCTCTGCTCTGGAGGAGAGAGCAAGTACCCTCCATGCAGCCTGGCTCATGAGGAAGTACTTCTGGGTGTGGTTTGATCGGATTATGGAGGAAAAAAGTACTTTATTGGAGAAGCTAAAAATTGCTACTGAACACAGTAACAAGTAAGCGCACTACCTTGTCAGCAGTTCTTTTTACTTAAGTTTAATATACCCTATAGATTATTTTAGAGACTGTTTTTGACAGATCAATTATCTGCTCCTGAAGAACATGTGAAACAGGTTCTTTACTGCTGGTATTTTGCTTCTGTGATATATGCAGACATCAGCAGTAGAGGTTTATGGGTAAGAATTTTCCATGCAGCCTGGAAAAGGAAATTTAGTGGAACCCTTCACAGGACTTTTAAATCTGCTGAAAGAGAGTACAGTGAAAGGAGATAAGTAGCTGAAACTTTCTAAGCTGATTAGCAGATCTGGCCATGCAGCTTCTGTTAAAAGCTGCCTTAGGAGGTTCTTTAAGTACAGTTATAGCAAGCCAAATGATTGTGCAGGAATTACATACTGTAATGTAATCTGTCCACAGCAGATTATTTAGTTGACAAATCCAAAACTGATCAACTAGAAACCCTACTTAAGGAATCTTTCATCAGCCTGACTTCGCAGTGAGAACTGCAGCAGACAGTTCTACCAGTGATGACTGGAGCTGGATGCACCCAGTTCGCTCCTTGTCCTGTAACTACATTATCTGTGCATTTTAACAGGAAAAAAAAACCCTGTTGTCAAAGCTCAGCAGCAAACAGAAGCATGCTGTCCTAGCTCACCGTGAAAGCATGTCAGCTGCATGCAGTCATGAACAGGCTGTGCCTGTGCGTAGCCCAAACAGGATCTGCAGTACCTCTGATGTGGTAGAGTGAGCCTGTTCTAGCTTGCTGTGTCAGTAAGAGCAGAACAGCACACCAGTTAACCCAACAAGCCAGCAAAGTGGAGGAACCAGGGAAAATTCAGACCCAGGAAGAGACTGGATTCAGTCTACATATGACCTCGTACTAGGAGCATAATTACCTGTCCTTCATTACCTCTTCCCCCACTGACTGGTAAAAGGCCAGTTCAGACCTTGCCATAGCAAACTAGACAGGACTGTTGCTCCCTGTTGCTCATGTGGGAACCCAGGGCAAGGCACCTTTGGTGGGGGAATTAAAATTAAGTAAGAATTGGAGCCCAGCTGCCTGTGCTCCCAAGTGGTTGGGCTGGACCAAATAAGCCTGCATTTTTCCTGAAGAAACTGCTTTCAGAGACCCTGTTTATTCTTCAGGAAACATTTTTCACCTTCAGAGTGCTAAGCCAAACACCAGCTAGTCAATGCTGTTAGAGGGAGGTGCAAAATTCTTGGGGGAGAAGAAACAGAGAAGAAAAATGTTATTTTTCCAGGCACGATGGACATATTAATGGAGTGGTCTGCATGCAAATGTTTAACATGTCACAGCTCTGACTAGTAGCAGAAAGGACAAATCCCACAGCAATTTTAGGGGAGTTCCCCCTTAAACAGAAGTAATTTTGATTATCTGTTATGTTATGCACACATCTGCATGTCATCACTTTGTTCTTTATGTCCCCATTTTCTTTAAGGAGACTTGTGCTGAATGCGTTCAAGGCGTGGAGGCAGTACCCTTTACTGATGAAAAAGGAAAGGGAGAGAGAGGAAAGGAGAAACCAGCTACGCAGGAGAGTAGCTGAAATTCTCCCCGACTTCCAAACATGACAGAAAAGAGTCGAAGGAGACTGGGAAAGGGGACAGAAAGTCTGATTCTGTTCAATGCTTTCTTCCTGCTGACTGAAACAAATCCAAAGGGAAGTTCTGTCCAGCACAAAGGGTCTTACAGCCAAGGGAAGCTTCCTGGGGTCGCTGCTGTAGTAAACTAAGCACAGAGGGAAACTTATCTGACCGTTTCACTTTGCACTTCAGGGGGTTATTCCCCACAAGATCCTCCTTGGGTAGAGCCTCCCTAGGGGTGTCTTGGCTGGTGGCAGTGAGACCTAGGTAACCAAAGCCTAGCCCAGAGTGTGTTTCAGGCCAAGGCTGTTTCCACAGGCAGAGCTGAAGCACTGACATGAATCAGGAAACACAGAACTGAACTGCACTAATTTTTCTTTAAGCAGTAACCTGGTGCTTTGGTGTTGCCAGCACTCGGTCGGGGCACACAGCTTGACGAGAGCACAAACAGAGCTGACTGCCAGCTGACCCCCAGCCACTACTGCCAGCTTGGCCACGCAGAGAACGGCCTCTGTCTCACTCTGCCAGGAAAGTTTGGATGGGAGGAGGAGATGGAAGAGCTATTTACACAGATCCTATTTGCTAATGATCCAGATCGCAGCGTCGCATATGGACAATCTAAAATCTGGATTCTTTTTTCAAGGGACTGCCTAGTTCACAGCACTGGCCCACTCACACAGTGCTTTGATTTTGGTGGCAAGTGGTGATCCCAAGTTTATGAGCCTCCATCTTCTCATAATTTAAACATTTTCCAAACTGTAGGGTTTAAGGATGTATTGTGCAAGTCTGCCTGGGCCTTCACGTGATCCAGCACTTAAAAAAAAAAAAACAAGAAAAAGGCAGACTGTATTTTTACATAAGCTAAGGCTGACATGATTAAAATGAGAGGTTTTTTGATCACTGTTTAACCTTAACCTGCAGCATAGCGCAGAGTAATGCCGTTAAGGTACTGTACGTCTTGTCTTAGCAACAGCATAAGGCAGGAATCTGGAATCACTTCCCCCTCACAGCAAGATAGGCAGAGTTCTCTCCAAAAGCATTTGGCAGTACAGGGAGCACTTAGGGAATGCCAGGAAGAAGATAAGTTACTGTTATCCATTGTATCAAATAATTTTTAAAACCTGTCTATGCACTGAAAGTTTCCAATAAACCCAAATGTGAAATGAACACAACAGAGTTGTTGGTGCAGGCTGTGTCAGAAGCCAACTGAGAGGCACTAGACAAAAGCCCAGGGTTAGGGGACCTAGGCTGCCCCTAAGCACTGCAGATGAGGTAGTGTAGGACAGCTCAAGGTGCCCAGGCATGGCAGCACGCTCCAGAGCTTTAGCGTTGGGAATTTGTTCATGCAGATAGCTCACAGAGATGTGGTTAGAGCCTCCCTGCCCACACAATCAGGCTGCAGAGCAGACTCTCAGTGCAGGTCTGTAGACAACTGTTGCTCCCACATTACCTCCCACAGCCATCCTCTACAACACATTTACTGTCCATCTCCCAGAGCCTGGTGACAGACCTGACCCCCAGCAGGTCAGATGAGCGTGTTATCCAAGCGTGGGGAGCTGGAGGTGCCTGTGTGGAGTGTGGGCGAGCACAGACCATCTGGCTGCATTCAAAGGCAGATTGTGAGAGGAAGCGACAAGCTGAGAGGGCTGAATGACTCGTCTCGCGGGGAAGAACGGGCACTGCTGAAGGGGAGCGTCTTTCACAGAGCACTGAGCCAGGGAGGAGTGGAGCTGGGGGCTGAGCTGCCACACTCATGCCCAGTTGCAGCCAGAGCCATGTTCGGTGCTGACAGCAGCAAGCTGTGGAAGCACAGCAGCCACAATCTGCTTGCTCTTAGTACACTCCCATTGGAATTCTCTCCCACATAGCACCTAACAAGCTCCCAGAACACCTCCAAACCAGCCCTTAGCTCCCATGTTGCTGGTGGCCTTTTCCTTAGCCGACCTCCTCCTTACCAGGGCTGGGCCACAAGCGCAGTGGAGAAAGTCTCCAGCCCCCCCTCGGCCCCCTTCACAGCCTAAGGAGGACAGTGACCCAGAGGATGGAAGGTGAAGAGCATCCTTTCTCAGCTAGAGAGAGGGCAGCATTACAGCTAGCCAGCGACAGGGCATGCCACAGCTAGAAGGGGATTAGCAGGAGCGTGGAGGAGTGGAATGGATGAGCCCACACGCAGCCTGGACTTAACACTAGCAACAGGCTGAGCAGGCATTTGAATCTAACATCTCTCGCAGCTAACAGGGCACCCCAAAGCACTGGTTACTCAGGGGTGCATCATTTCCTGAACTGCAGATTCTGTCCCCAGCAATGCCACACTTGTACATTTTGTCCTCAAAACCCACAGCTCCCACTCAGCATCCATGAAAATAATGCTGCTTATGCAGAGCGTAACTCTCCCCCAAAGAGCCTGAAGCACAGTCAACATTTACTTTTCAGGAGGAGCTGTGCTTTGACACCCCTTTGCCCTTGCCTACAGCTAATTCAGCACTAGCATGGAGCTGAAGCCTCAGCTGGATCCAGCTGAGGGACAGGGATGATGTTGAGGGATCAGGCACATTCATACTGAACATGGTCTGAATCAAAGGGGAGGTGAGTAGCTCCTCCAGCTGCCCCTTCAGTCCACACCTGGCTGAAACAACTCATACCTCCTTGGCAGAAGCAAGGATATACCCCACGATACTGTTGAGAGACTGCACAGGACACCCTCCAAATCCCTGACATGATGTTAGTGTTTTGCAAATTAAAGCTCCAGCAGACATTTCCCAGCAGGAGGGTGACACACAAGAGAGTTTGTTAGACCAAGGAAACAGCTTCAGCCTGCAGCTGTGCCAGAGCATTCCTCCCGCTCCAGTGCCTGGCTAGATGCAGTTGTCAATGCCTTAATGCTGGTCAGCAGCAGCCCACACTCTCACAGCTCAGGCACACTCCTGCCTGTCAGCTCCTTGCTTTTCTTAGCAAGAGAGAGAGGTGGCTGCACAGCCAGACTTTCCTTCTCCTGTGCAGAGGCGGGGCTCGGAGGATTTTTCACTTTGGTACAAAGCAACAGCAAATGCAGAACCCTGAAGTGATTGCAAACTCCTTCTCCCCAACCCCATCTCCTGTTGACACCTGCCCTCCAGAGTTCTTACATGCTTTCCCAACAACCTTGACCACAGAAATATCTTCTTCTCAGTAAATCTGTACACCAGTCTTTTCAAAGTCTCCCAGGACTGGCTCAAACTGGACTTGAAACAGTGCTGGAAGTATTAAACAATTTCCTCTGCACCCCCCCGACAAACAAGACTAGCTGGGGACAGTCGTTAGCCTCGGAAGGGTCCATGGACCACCCTGATCCACAACTCCCACCTTCACAAACCTGTTACTCGTTACGGACACCAGCCCCAGCACATGAGCTGCCACTCCAGACACGCTTGTGCTGTGCAGGGGCAACATGGCAAGCAATAAGGAGGAAAAAAAATAAAAGCTGAGGAGAGACAGCAGTCTCCTGTGCCCCCAACAGCAGCACCAGAGTTAATGAAGCTGGTGGCTGCTGGCGTGTTGGAAGTCTGACACCTTTCTGCACACACCACACTCACCTAACTACAAACCTGGCTCGCTGCTTACTGCAAGGTCCTTGTTATCAGCAAGCACAAAGTAATCTTCAAAGAGTAAGAGCTGAGCAGCAGACAGCAGTGCCACCCAAGCAAATCAAAGCAGAGCTTTGGGAACAAAGGCACCTGTGATTCTACTCATTAAAAATCATCTTGCCTTTCAGCAGATGTCCCAAGATACCAACAGAATCAAAGGCTACATCTCTTCTCACTGTCTGCACAGAGAATATCCACATCATTTCCAAACATGAAGAGGGTTTAAAGAAATAATTTCTTTTTAGGGTTCTGGATGTATCATGTAGGAGGGAAAGCAAGACACTGGACAAAAAAGCTAGGAACCTGATCAGACGCTGATAATGGACTGCTTGTAGGAAGCAAGATCCCAATTCAAATCCTCACTGCAGGGGGAATATCCCTAGTTTACAGGGTGGTGAGGACTGCCAGCAGGTCTCCGTTTCATCCCAACACCAACAAACCCAAAGGTCAAACTTTTGCAGATCTGGAAGAACACTCATTTCCCAACTTCTCCTTATCCTGTTGCTCCCTTGTTCCTAAATCCAGCCCACAGCTGAATAGCCATGAGATTAATGCAGCTTTTGGTCATTTGACCTGGCTGAGTGCTCTGGCATAAATCAACAGGCCACTCCACAGATCATTTCTAATAGTTTATTTCAATTCAGAATTGCATCCATTTGGAAACACTGAAGTGATGCAAAATGGACACAAAACCACACACACTGGTCCTTTCAACAAAGCTCACAAATACGTTTCACAGAGTTTCTTCCTAAAGCTTAGGGTGAAAAAAAAAACAACCCAAACAAAAACACCCCATTCTCCAAAGCAGAGAGTTCTTCCAGAGCCCATCATTCTTCACGTTATCATTAGAGGAGTGCCACAGGGACAAGGTCCTGGGAGGCTGAATTCCTGCATTTCAGAAAGAACCTCACCTGTCCGCAGAAAGATTTTTGCTGTACAAACATCCTGATAGTGGAACAAAATCCTAGGATACTGTAGATTTCTTCACTGAAAGCAATACAGGAAAACACATCCATAATCACACATGCTTCCTGCCCTAATGAGGCAATACACATTCATATAGAAGGAAGAAAACAAGCACATTATTAAGACATTAGGCAGTGAGGCAGTATCCATTTTATCTTCAGAAGATATTTTACAGCAAATGGTTTCGTTAAGACACTTGAAAGCAACCTACTTAAAAGAAAAAAAAAAGCACCATCATAGCATGAAGGCTGAAATGTGATTAGGAGTCACAAGCAGTGCCAGCTCAGGCTCACCAGTGACTTTTGTCATTTGAGGACAAGTTACACAGAGGAACAGTTGATGTGGGGACCTGTGACTTGCCTACGACAAAGCATGATGTAAGAAGACAAAGTTAAAGAGTGGCAAGCCATCATTTACAGGGTTTATCTAACGGTGCACAGTTGTCAGGACAGTCACCAAACAGCAGGGTGCTGGTGTTTGGACACGGCAGGTTTAACAATACATCAGCAACATCAGAACCCGGCCCCATAAAGAGTTGCTCTGGGCTGCAGAAGTCCACACTATTTGTGAAACAACAAATGCCACTTAAAAGGTCAAGGTTAAAGCAGGGTAAACCGATTTCTAAGTCTGGGCAGAGAAACATCTATTACCAAAATCCTTCCCTGCTTCTGACCAGCTCTGGGTCCTCTCTTCTGTCACAGTGAAAACTGTTCAAGGGCCAGCAGGGTGCTGTTTTCTGCACACAGTTTTACAGGCCAGACACTGGTCCTTGCCTCAAGGCCACGCACACGACCACAGGTCACCTGTGAAATGCAGCCTGCTCCCACACCTGGGCAGTGTGGATCTAAGCAGTGACTAACACAGTGAGCCTGAGGACTGACTCTTTCCGCCTAGATTTTCACTTTTTTCTACTAGTGTGGCCAGTAACAAGTTCAGCAAGAGAACACTCAGAAATCGTCCTTTAGTGCACAAGAGATCACAACAGTCTGCCCTTGCTGTGAGCTCAAAAGGACTGTTACCCTTCAAAAGCTTCTTGCTAATTCTCAGGGATAGTGAAAGGAGAGCTCCAAAGTACGGAGCATCTGAAGCTCCCAACACTTCCACCCTTTTAGATATGCTGTTACTTTATGTTTCCCATCTCCCAAGGCATTCACAAGGTAAATCCTCTCAGGAAGCAGCCAGGATGGTAAACAAAACCCATGTCCTTAAAGAAAGTCACCACTGCTATGCAGATGACAGCCACATGAACTTCCTGTTCACTGGGGAATCAGCACTGCATTCTGCTCCTAAAACAACCCCACCTTGCAACCTGAATGTCCTTAGTGGTTCCAGTTCCCTCTGGAGCAAGTGGAAAAATAAAATTTACTTCAGCACTTTACCCCCACTATATTAGGGTGGGCTTGTCCAAGGTGTGGAACAGTTACATGATTCCAAGGTCCTTTGTTCCTAATCTGCACCGCAAAGCCCATGCTGCCTGGGAGCACACCGCTGAGTCTCAGTGTAAGCAGCTCACATGAAATCTCACTAAGAGACAAGATTACACGGAGAGGCAGGCTGCAAAGTAGGAACCAAGCTCTGCCTGTGGGAGAAAGTGAGCACAACAGGGTGAGGCACTGCCAGGTAAGTGATTGGCGATCTGTTCTGCTCTGCTTTCTCCCAGCCAGGAGTAGCAGGACTCTGAGAAACTGCTTCTCTCAAACCTGTAAACGCTCCCAAAGCTTGCTCAGCTCACAGGCATGTGATTGATTTCTACACGTGTAACTCACGGGACAGAAGAGGTTGACTACCTCCACTGAAGGGGTTCGTTCAGCCCAGGAGGTCATTCTACCTTCATCTTCCCAAGCCCCAGCAGGATGAGACCTGAGATGATCACAAACCCACTAGCCCACAGCATCCTTGTCTCCAGGGTTGCCAGGCTCCAGTTCATCTCAGCAGGCACCACAAAATGAGCCATGGAAACATTTACAGACCACTCAACGTGGAGGTGAGGTCTTTGTGTGAATTTAAACTCCTAGTGTCAGGCTCCAAGCTCCAGTCAGAAGGTCACAGAGGAACAGTTGGCACAGTCCAGCTGGGTGCCTTTTTTCACACTAGGGCCAGGGAAGTGGTCAGGAACCTCTTAGTGTTTGGTCAGAGGCAGAAAGAGAGAGCAGTGTCCCCTTTACCTCCTTATAAAAGATTGCACCCTGAAAAGGGGTAAGAAGAAATAAAGAATATTCGGTAACTTTTCCTGCACAGCCCCATTCCGAGGGCAGCTGCTCCTCAATTATCTGCTCGTTATAGAAAGTGCTGCTTGAGGAAACCAAACAGTGCCAAGAGGGACACGGTCTTGGCCTTAAACTGGGACACGTAATCAGGAGCACACACACCAAATCCAGCAGGGATCTCAGGGGACACTCCTCTAACTCTGCCACATTTTGGCATCACACAGCATCCATCACGTGTGTCAGAGGTAATGCACAGGGAATTTGCATCACCTGACCAACATCCCCCAGCCACCTGCCACACAAGCAGAGTCAGGGGTAGGTACGGTCTGTGCCCACCGCACACATATTTAAAAACATCTATGGCTATGACAAGGCTCTTCTCTCTCCTCCTGTATCTTGGGCCCAACCTGTAACTCTTATGCCACGGTCCCAGGCTTTTCCAGCCAGACCTTTAAGATTATTGCAGGGCCAAACACATACACAAAGGGTTTAAACAATAAGCAACAAGAAATACCCCATCCACAAACCCCAGAAATCATCACCACCACCAAAACCTTGTGATTTCAGCTGAAGGCCAAGTCCAGGCAAAAATACAGTTGCAGGCTGCTGAGGAACAAGTGGCATTCTTGCAGAGAACGTTTAACACGTTCATTCACCTGCCAGTGCAAGTCACTGATCCCAAAACCAGATAGCTCCAACACATCCTCTCCCTACGTATGCAGAGACTAAACTTTTCTTTGGCTTCCCGGCTTGAGAAAACAGATCTACAGTCAGGCAGCTCCACAGTGACTAGGTGGAGAGGAAACAGAATCACTGTTATCAGCAACACAACCTACCGAGATGCTACCTACCAAAAATGCTGTTAGAATTCTCTACACTCCCACAGACTGCTTCTCCTATGGAGGGAGGGAGGAAGGTAGTTTCCATAAAGCTACAGTAACACAACAGCACTCTTGTTTTCCCCTCAGAGTCCACTGTTACATGTTGCTTCAAAGCCTCTCCTCCTTGCTTGGTATGTTTGCCTGCTGTCTCATGTCCCAACCCATAATCAGAGCAGAAAGACTTTGAGCAACGTGAGTGAAGCATTCAAACCAGCACAGTCTCAGCTTGCAGGAAGAACAATGAGATCGAAGAGGACAGTGTCTTCTCAGACAGATGGGGATGGAATAACAACTGTAGGGGTCAAAAGGGCAAAGGGATCTTAAAGCCCTACAGGAATGTTGCTCACAAAGGCACTTAATGTAAGCATGTATACAGCTGGGTGGAATAAAATAGAGAAAAAAAAAAAAATGCACCAGAGAGGAGGGAGCTGCTCAGCGACTGCCTAGACTCTCTCTTTTAGCCAAAGAGCCCGGCTCCTGTGGCGGTCCATCTGCTATCTGCACAAGAAGTTCACCCTCCTGACATCTCTGAAATGTCACACGTAGATATGAGCCAGGGATTCCTTCACCTTTGCCGGAACAAACACACGCTCTGAAGTCCAACAGCAGGTTCCTCTTGATGCCAGGGTTCACACCTAATGAAAACTCAAGTTCTCAAAACCTTGTGCTCTTCTTCCTGCTGAGCTGAACTGCACGAATTTTCCCCACAGTGGAAAAAGGCAGCAGGCTCCTTCTCCAGGTTTGTGCATATGGCTTACTGCTTCCTGCATCCTATTGCTGGCTGACAGCACGTGAAGAACCGTTCTGCCCAGGATGTTGTTGGTGATGGGGTTGGCAGCCCCTACACCGACCACAAAGGAAGGGTGTGGGAGGAGGGAGTCTGAGGGGAAGGGGCCATTCCCCTCCTAAAGAGTCAGTCAACGTCATCTGCAGAAAGAGGGGTGTCACACGATATCTTCAGCAGAGCGCTGTGGAGGAGAAGACCCCAGGCTCAAGAAATGGCCCCAGTTGCACAGGAAACCCCTGTTATACTGGCCAGTGTCTATCACTAACCCACCCAGGAGCCTGCGCCCAGTGTTGTCCCGCAGAGCCAGCCGAGCTTCCCTCTCGGTCACGTTGTAGCTGATGTTCAACAGCTGGATAAGGAGGATGTATCCCATGCCAGCTGTTACAATGGCACAGTACCACACACAGGTGAACGACAGAGCAGAGCTGGCAGCAGGGAAAAAGATGGGAAGGAAGCCATTTAGTTTTGGAGCAGCTGCTTTGGAGTGACTTTCCCTGGTAATCACTATCCTTTCAAATCCCTGTCTACATCTAGTGATCTCACTTTGCTGCTTTCACCGGATAATCCTTAAAGGCTTTCTCAAAATGAAAGCTTCAGGACTCAATGAGAGCTTTTAGTGCTATCAGAGCTTCTCTTGCATATTGCTATCACTCTCCCTAGCTCTTTACTCTTACTGTTGTAAAGGTACTCGGTCCTTATTTAAGGACACCACGATGCTTGCACTCGATAGATCACAAAATGGAGCACAGAAGAAGGTGGAGTCACTTGTGCTGGCACACTCTGCCCATCAGCAGTAGCACCAGTCTCTGAACTCACGTCCAACACTTCCCACCTCCCTCCCCGCCAGACAAGGCATATTAACAGCCTGTTCTAAACAGAAAACTCAGAGGGACAGTCACTAGATGAACAGCGAGGGATGAGAGGGAGAGACAGCACACGGACTCCAGACTGTCAGACTGTTACCTACATCTGGGGGCAAAGATATTTAAGGGTGTATCTCTATAGGTCACAGTAAAGCCTTCAAATCCCAGCTCTTCCAGCAACTTTTTCCAAATAAACAGTGAGCTCTCTCCAAGTCTCAGGTTCACCACCTTGGCAAAAGCAGTAATGCATCCCTACTTTCCAGAGCTTATTAGTGAGCACTTTTCAGTCAGGTTTGATGGCCAACAGTGCTGGCCTAGAGCACAGAATGAGGAAAAGGAGCTAAGCTGCCTGACCAAGCCTGTGCCCACCCCAGCTCCCTCCCAGACAGATGTCTCACCTGTAGTCAGAGTAGGCCCCGGGGCAGTAGAACAGTGCCAGAAATGGAGTTCGGCCCCTACAGACGGTGTGCAGGGTCAGTGTAATCCCATACACAGAGGTGAGCATGAAGAAGGAGAGTGCAAGGATGAACGCTTGGTGGTTCTGCTCCCCTACACAGCTGTTAATCCTCCAAAAGGAAAGAAGAGATTATTTTGCTTAAAAAGATAAGAAACCAGCTTCTCTTTCTTCCTCCCTCCCCCAGCTGTCAGAGAACCTAATTTCCAAGGTGCTTCTACACAATGCAGGGAAAGAGCTTTGAAACAGTTCAGAGAAGGTTTTTATAGAAAAGTTACAGGCAGAAGTCAACAGACCAGTAGGGTATAGGTGGTAGACCGTTTGCCTCAAACTTTTACCAAGTATCATATCCTTTGTTGAGATACCCTAC
The DNA here is from genome assembly GCF_965140245.1 of Athene noctua. NCBI lineage: Eukaryota > Metazoa > Chordata > Aves > Strigiformes > Strigidae > Athene > Athene noctua. The sequence goes on from NC_134037.1 coordinate 137,554,474, forward strand.
TGCTCCTTGGTTCCATTCACACAGGCAGGAGCGGGTTCCCTTCCCCAGGACAGCACTAATGCAAGTTAACTGCAGGATTCCTAGCGCTCCATGGACCAAGTCTTAAGAAAAAATTAAAAAGAAAACAACAAAAAAAACCCCCAAAGAACCAAAGGCAGTTCTGAAGGATGCTTATAGCTATTAGAAGTTACCAGCTATCAGGTCAACCCACTTAAATAAACAAATCTGTTTAAATTGTTCTTTAAAATGGTAAATTTGTATTTGCCATTTTAAAGAATGTTACTAGGTCTCACAGGTAACAAAAGCAACTCCGTTTTAGAGGGACTGTAAAAAAAAAACACCTAAGTTTAAAAAGGGGAGAGGGAAGACAGAGTGAGAACACACCTGTAACCTCAGCAGTACGAGACCTACCAGACACAGTGATGGTCCAGTCTCCTTACACACTTGCCACAAAGCCGGCAGTGCCCTGCTCGGGCTGGTCTGACCAGCTGGCATTTCGTGCACCAGTCCTTTTTCACACCTTCTGGCTCCTCTGCTGACACCCTGGAGTAGCCTTTGGTCTCCCCATTCACAGCCCGACCGCCGGCAGCTCCCGAGGGGGTGACGCCGTGGAGCCCGTTGGAGCTCCCTCTGACACCTTTGTTGGACAAACCCCGTCGTGACTTCTCGTCGCTCACTGGGATGGGAAGGTAGCCGGGATCTTTCTTGGCTCGAGACAGGGCTGCCAGCATCAGAATTAACCCACCGGTGAGAGCCACCACTTGGGAATGCCCCACGTGTCCTCGGGGAACCACCTCCTGGAGAAACACATAGTACATGTAGCCCAAGGAGAAGAGCCCCAAGCTCAAGAAGAAGAGAGTCCGCTCCTTCCTCCTGTGGGTGAGGTAGTAATACCACAGCACGACCACGGGCAGAGAGGTCAAGATGACGAGCCCCAGCAGGAAGTGCAGAGCCGCGACGTGGAGGAAGACGGGCAGCAGAACGAGGGGCGGCACGAGGCTGACCTTGATCTTCACGGCTCCAGCGAACCAAGGGACCCGCACCCGGTCCGCGACGGTGTCGGCGATTCTTTCCAGAGCCCCCGGCGGCAGGGATTTGCACGTCAGCCACCTGTTAGGGCGGGAAGCGGAGCCGCCGGCTAGCAGGCGGCCACCCGGGGCCCTTCCCCTGTCCCCGTCCCGCTCCCGCAGCCTCACCCGCGTCTCTCCCGTCAAGTTGCCCCGCAAAGAAGCGGCGCGCAGCTCCCCCTCCCCTCAGGGCGGCAGCCCGGCTTCCCGCGGAGGATCCCCGAGCCAGGAAGGGGGGTTCCCGGCGGGGTCCCGGCGCCGTTACCTCTCGCAGCCCTCATCCAGGTCCTCGCAGTCGCAGCAACACGCCGCCAGGTGGTTCCTCTCGCCCCTCCGGTCCACGTACTCGCAGCAGCAGAGCGGTTCCTCCATCGCCGTCCGCCCTCATACGCCGCCGCCGCCGCCGCCGGGCCGGGGACGCGGCTCGGCTCGCTCCGCCCCTCCCTCCCTCCGCCGCAGGTGCCTCGCGCCTGCCACCGCCTCCTTCAGAGGCCCCGCCCCCTCCGGCAGAGCCCGGCCGCCATTGGCCAACCGCGCCCCCGGCGTCGCCCCGCCGCGGAGGTGTGAGGGACCCCTCCCGCCGGCCCCGGCCCATCCACCTGACGGGCAAACGGCCCAATGACTGCGCGGGAGGGGCGGGACTGCCCGTGACGCCGTGGCACCTGGCTTAAAGGGACAGTGCAACAGGTGGCTGCGATGGGGGTACCGCGGGGTCCCGCCGCCGGGGACAGGCCCTGGCCCAGTCCCGCCTTCCCCCTCCTCTGCAGACTGGGCATCTGTGCTGCTCCCCAGCCTTAGGGCTGGCACAGCTGGGAAAGTTTCCCACTGCCCATGTTTTAGCCCCGTGGAGGGTTTCAGCCCAGGCCCCCCATACCACCCCCCTCAGGGTGCAGACCGAGGAGCTCAGCAGTTTGCTTGGACAGACCAAGCACCCCACCAGCCAGCACCACCCTGCAACCACAGACGGCCGCTGCCATTCCCCTTAAATTCAAGTTTCATCTTCCTTCTCTCAACCTGCTTAAAAAAAAAAGCTTGAAGCCAGAAGAAAAGGTGTTTCATCAGTGGGCACACCATGCTAAAGAACTGAAGAGCAGCTCTTGACGGAGGGAAAATACCAAGGGCTGAAATTTCTCTGGGAGAGCTAAAAACATATGGCAGAAGGCAGGCTGCCAAAGCTCACAGCATGCAAGAGATTTAGCAAAGCGTTATCAAGCATTTTTCTGTTTAGTTAATTAATCTCAAAAATATTCATCCTTAAAGATGGTGTCTTGTTTTACAAGGTCTCCACGACTAAAAAAAGCATATAAAAGATCCTGTGGCTGTGAAACCACTACCTGTTCTTTTTCTCCAAAACACTCCTCATGGACAATTATTTTTTAAGTTGACACAAAAAGCTGAGATTTCATTAAAGCCAAGCCCATCTCTCTGCTGAGGGTGTTCCCCCCTCCTCTGAAGTCTGCAGATGTGTTCACCAGCAGCACAACTGTCCTCACTCACACACCATGGGATTCAAGAGCTCTGCACTGTTTGCAAATGAGACTCCCCAGGACACAAGGCTGGAAGGAGAGAAAGCTGGCCAGGCTACAGGAATGCAGAACCCAACTTCTTCCAGAAACCTTTATTCCGTGCAGCTTTTGAGCCAAATAGTAACGAGTCCAAAGGTGACAGTTACAATCCCTACCCCACAAGTCCTCACACACATCTGTTGTTCTGATGTCTTGAACAGAAAGCTGATGTGGGTATTAACTCTCAGTCTTGCTACTCTGTGTCCTGTTCAAGTGGTCAAAGCTTCTTTGGAGCATGGAAAGGGAGATCTTGAGCTGTGAAGATACAACCATCACACCCCATCAATTACTTGTTAGTCCTCTGCATGGTTGAGCGATATCAGTGAAATACTGTCTCCCTCCTCCATCTCTTTTCAAGATTTCATGCAATTTCCTCCTCTCTGTTTCTAGAAACAGTTGCCTTACTGTGCTGTCCTAACAGCTGTACTCTGTACAGTTTATAATTACTAACAGTCCAGTATGATAAAGTCTTAACACCTCGCCAGACATTAGTGTGGAAGAGAAGCCATCCCACTCATTTTTACTCAGTTAATGTTTGTACCAAATACTCCAAGGAACATAAAAGCAAAGCATGAATTTTCTTTTAATACCTAGCCCTCACAATGTATTTTGGTGCACAAAACAAGTTTAGATTATTGACAACCCTCAGAAAAAACAAGGTAATAGGCACTCAGGTGCGTCACAACTTCCAGACAAAAGTGTTATTTGAAATGAAAAAGGTAGTTGAATCCTCAACTTTTCTTAAAAAAAAGAAAAAAGGGGTTGGTTGGTTTGGTTTTTTGTTTTGGGTTTTTGGCGGGGTTTTGGTTTGGTTTTGGGGGGTGGTTTTTTTTTTTTTTTTTTTTTTACACTGTGTTCCAAAAGCAGTTTAACACTTCAGAATTAGGAACTGTTTGGGTAGTAAGCAGAGAAAATAAAAATGGCATGGAAAACAGGAAATTAATTTCTACAGTGAAATTTCCAGCACTCAGCAGCTTTTTCGAGTTGTGATCAAAATGGTTAACAGATTAATAGCAATTTTGTGTGCAGAGACACCTCTGAACAGGGAGTATAAAAAAAAAATGGTTTCTTCTACCCTCCTTTAGTGCGTGGGAGAACACAGAGCAAACTGGTGATGGATAGAGGTACAGTATGTGAACTCCCCCACAGCTTTCCTAATCTAATAATTTCTTCTGTCACATTTTAAGATTTAACAAAAAAAACCCTTAAAATCAGAACATTCATAGGTTATACATAAAAAAACAGAATATGAATTTACTGTCCTTCACTTACTGAGTTGAAATTTCAGCCTAGGGTTTACCAGTCCTGGACTTCAGGATCAGAGACATACAACAGCATTCAGTAACTTCATTTTTTACATAGTGTTTGTCATATGTAAGAGCCTGGAAGTGCAAGTTCCTGAGAAGGAGGATTAGCACCGTAGCTGTGGAGCCTCTCAGAAACATACGGTCTGTAGATTATATTTCTTTTTCACTAGAGATTAGGTGGCCCATTGATACCAAGGCTATGCTCTTCCCAATATCTAGAAGGGTAGTGGGGAGCAAAAGCCAGGATAAACCTGAATGAAAAACCCCCACAATGAGGTGGGTAAATACTTAATATTATGTTTTGAGTCTTCTTAGAAATGAGGATCTGTTTCAAACTACTCCAGTCTTTGCTTTGTCATGATTCAAATCTGCATCAACACATCTCATCAATACAGGTACTTGACAGGTTTAATAAAGTTGACATGAACATTTAATCTTAGTCCAAAAAAACCCAACCCCAACCCAAAATGTGAGAAACATGAGCATTGCCTGTGTACCAAATTCAAGCCTAGGACAAAAGAGATCAAAGAGTTATGAAAATTTCTGTTAGCACCAGAAAACATCAGACAAAAACTATGATAGCATACGAGAGAAAACTGGAGTTGTTGAGAAACAAGAATATCACCAGGAAAGATTGGCAGACCTACCTGCTCAAGCATTTCAATTGAGTCTCTCAAAACTCCCTTCACATGTTTAACCTGTTCCTTATCATACTGAGGGATCTCCTCTTTTGATACCATTTCTGGGGATATGCTGAAAGAGATTGTGATTACATCAGAAACATGAAACAAGCACCTTCATGCCTTTCTAAAAGCAACTGCTCTTTGCCACCATTGCTCTACCATTGCTAAGAGCATCCTTTCCTAAAAGCCACATAAAAAGACACCGGCATTTGAATTTCAATCCCTGTTGGTTTGAAAGATACTGCCTCAGACTTTTGTAGACAACAGTCACCAAGAACAAATGCGCTCACATTATGTCTACAGTGTCAGTTCTCACATTTCAGAGGCGAAGATCTTTCTTATGAAGAAGGTGACCACACCACTTCCATACTCAGGATCAGGTTACAGTTTTTAACTTGTTGCTGACACTGTATTCAAGAGAGAAAGCAACATCTGAGCCTCTCCCGTGTGTCTGAATACAAAAGGCACCTAACACGGAAGTTTGAGGGGGAGAGGAGATTTAGCAGGAGACTCACAGAAAGAGGCTAAAAAGCTAAATGAATCTTCAACATTACATTTGAGATCATACTGGTTCACACAGTATGAAGCGAACACTTTGGTTCTGTGATCAGCACTATGATATTCACAGAAGATGAGTCACAGTAGGGTGATAAATGCAAGCTAAGGTTAACACTCCCCCAAAAAACAGCTTGTCGAAGGAGAAATTTATTACTACAAGATGCAGTCAGACATGTCACTGGATACCAGCACAGACCACAGAAGAGCAGCTTTTGAAAACTTAGCACCGAGTTCCAGTGTTCAAAATGTATTTCTTTAGATCTGATTCACATAAGCTGACGAAGAAAGAAATGAAAGATTGTAAATTCAACTTACTTCAGAGAGCTTTCTTCCTGAAGCTGGACATGATAGAGGGACTGAGCTGCATGCTCTATCTTCGACAGTTTGAGAAACAGCGTTATATTCAGTAAGACCAAGAGCAGCAAACTGTAGAGAGAAGAGAACAAAAATCAAGTCCCGTAACAATTTCAATTGCAATGCTTCAGAAACAAGATCTGGGCTAAAAGCAGGTAAGAAAAGAGAATCATTCTAGGAGAAAATAAGTACATTCTAGACTTTTTTTTTTTTAATAGGATCAGGCCTAAGTAAACCTGCAAGGCAGACTAACTTGACAAGTCAGCATTTTCATTCTGTGAGTTGCTTCTTAAATCAATCCATTCCCCTCCTATACCTGAGTGCTCCATTCAACTTGTGTCAGAATCTATCATGCTATATGTAATGTTAACATGCAAGTGAGATACAAACAAATACAGATAAAGACCAAGATGAGCTTGAGTCAAGACACATTTTAATGCAAGTCAGTACTTACAAGACACTCATTGCTACAATGATGGTGGTGGTCCTACTTACAGCATCTCTTTTCCTTCCTATAGAGGATGGAAGAGAAGGAGGTTAAGAAGTACTGAAGAACATTCCTAAGTGATGCTTGCAGATATATGTCAGTACCCAGCATTTCACACAGAATAGCCCAACAGCTTCTAATGGAAAATAACAACATCATGGGGGTACACAGAATTATCTCCACCATTCACCAAGGCTTTTCTGCAGTCATTTCCAACATCCAGCTGGACAGTTAGGCTCTTCCACTAGAGCATGATTCCCCCTACCCAAGGATGCTGGGGAGAATGCAGCGCTGGGGTATGTTCACATTAAACCCAGATAACCTGAGAAGGCTACAGTCCATCCATTACTAGCACTCATTAGGCACATACACTGCTAGTTACAATGAGCAGAGACAGGCTGCACAGTGGCTCTCTGCTTTTTCTCCTGCCCATGTTAGTCTTTCTGACAACCAGTGTCAAATCAAGCTCTCCTGTAACTTGTCCCATCCTTACTGGCTCGATTTATATATTGGCCTGATGACAGCCTTTCGAAAGACCATCTGCTAGCTGTCAGGCAACAGGGATCAGACACAAGTGAGGGAGAGGAAGTGTGTGTGTCCTTTCCAAACTGAACAGCGATCCCCTACCACTGTAGGCAGACTGGTCTTTAAATACCATTACCTGTTCTCCTAAAACAATTCCTTACATTCACATTTCCTGCTCTGGACAAAGGGCATACAGGAAAGTTGTAGTGTATACTGAGACAGACACACTCACTTGACAAGGTGGAGCAGCAGTAGCAAAGGTAAGTAATCAGGAAGTAATCTCAGCTAGGTAAAGAGTCCATTACACATGCTGTTGATCCAAACATTTTCTCAGTGCTATACTCTGTGTTGTTTCCCCCTTTAGGAAAGGGCACTTGTTCTTATTTCAGTGTTTACAATTCAACTTGTGTCATGAAATCCATCACTGGCACACCTTAGTGCACGGATGTTCCTCCCCTCTTCAGGTGTAGCTAATACTGTATCAGCTAGTGGCCAAGTCTGTCATGCCTGGAGGCAGTGGAACTGCAAGAAATGCTTCAATGACCCAGAAATTACAGAAGTAGATGGGAAAGACTCCTTAACATAAAAAGAAAAAAAAAAATAATATGACAGGGCCAAGAGGTGACAGAGAGGAGTGACAAAGTTTAATCAACTCATGGATTGGCTGTGCAGTTATTTGAAGAAATAAAAGCAATTTTTCAGCAACTTTACAGAAGTCAGGTTAAATTTCTTTCTGATCCCATCTCATTTTCAATCCTATGCAGGTACAATGCAGCATTTTAGGTTTTGATTGTTTTTTTGTTTAACAACAGAAAGATTGATTTCATGAGATACTCATCATGAAAGTGACTATGCATGCTCCAAATCTATTTTATGCAAGCTTGAACAAACTAAAGCATTTGCTATCAAACCAATTAGATAAAGACAATGAGAGTAACATACACGCAAGCGTTACTCTTGTACTAGCTTAAGTGTTAAGCTTTCTTGACCACACCTTTTGGAAAACACTTGATATAAAAACTCCTACCTATTATAATGCCCTGGGACTCTATTCCCATGTCACCAGAGGAGTGTTGGGAAGAGCGTTTGGGAAGTGATTCTGCCAGACTCCGGTGTAAAGTGCGCCGTCTTCGTCTCAGGGCAACTAATTTTCCAGAGTCTTCTATAGACTGATTAATTGCATATTCCTCCATTAGGAGATCTGATTCTGCAGTGGAAAAAATAAGGTTACTGAACTTTCAAAAAGAAAGCTGGAAAGCCTGGTACTGATGTGTAGGGTGGCAGCAAGAGGAGTAAATGAACTTAAAGCAGGTAGTTGGCAGTAACTACACCTTGACTTGTACTACCTGTCCTGTTTGCTAGAGGGCCCTTAGTACACTTTCAGATACAGTGTACACTCAGCCTATGCAGGATTGTTTAATGATAGTTAGACAGCAGTGGGGAGAGCACTTCAAGACACTGTTAGACTGAGACTAGGAATTGTGTTAGACTGTGAGCCTGCAGCCGTGGCTGGCCAGGCTGTTAACAGACATAGACAGGGAGCCTGCCAAGTGCCACTGCTTCTTATACCCACAGTGAAGGAAATACTTGAGAGGCACATGCAGTTGAGAGTAACAGTTTTCCTGCTGCTCCTCCTGTTTCCTTCTGAAAGCAGTTATGACAAAGTATACAAGAGCTCCATTAGCACTAAGCTACAGGGCTGCTTCTACATGGAATTAGCAGATATAGTGACAACAGTAACTTCTGACTTAGAGATTCCTTCGGTGTTTCCTTTTCAAACAACTCTTTAAGGAGTCAAGTTTGACAGAAGTGAAAACATAAATAGGAAAGGTAGCCTCCTTACTCCAGCACAAGGAAGAAAATGCCTCACCAAGTTGTTTGAAGTTTTCCTGTATTCCTCCCCAGGTATTCTTCTCAATTACAGACTTGACAAGGCCCCAAGGCTGTTTCTTGTACTTCACTTCTGCAGAAACCCTAATAAAGAGAATGCAATAGTGAAAGAGTGCTCTTCTATCAGCACAGTGATGGCAGATATCTCTAGGACTCTTAGGTCCATAATCTGAAATATCAACTGGAACTGCCCTGGCTTTCCACCTGGGCAGCACGTACCCTGAAGCAAGGCAAGAGACAGACAGTAGCAAATGCAACATATCTAGCTAAAGCCTCAGGAGATCTGAATGTTCCGATTATGGGAAACGTTTTGAAGTGTTTTCCTGCAGACTCAGGCTAGCAGAGAATTTCTGTCCACTGAAGTGTTCTCATTTTGACATACAGTTAAAATAGGCTTCAGGCTTTCAGATCATAAACTCCTGCTTTTTCCTCCATATGTGTACACATGATGTATTTATATTACAATGGGGACTTCAATAGCAGCAGGTGAAAGTCATTATCACCACACATGCGCCAAGTGTTCAGATCCTACCCTGAGTAGACAGAAATTAAAATATGTCTTTCTGTGAGCATGACAGAGGGGAAGTGACATTCCTGCCTTGCATTCCCCAGGTCAAGCTAATCAATAATGCTTCAGAGGGCTGCTTCTAACAACTGAATGAGTTCCAAAACACTTCATAAAGGACAAAAGGATAAGCCTGTGGTTTTGATTTAAGTCAGTAACACTGAACGTCCTAGAACACGTTTTCAAATAATCATCCAAATCAATGCAAGCCTCTGTTTCTAGTCTAACAAAACAGCATCTTTCAGTTTTTGAGCCATTTTAATGCAGTATAATAAGGCCAGCTGTAACACCACCATGCACCTTCTGTTCTATATGTGCGTGCTCTGTGCACCATAAAGAAACCTAGGATTTTGCTCTTACCCTAGTGTTGCCATGTGTCTCATAAAACAAATATAGCCCTTGAAGAGGAAGAATGACTCACTCAAAAAATCATCCAGAACAGTTGTGCAAGGACCTTTCCTCCCTTCTCCCAGTAGAGAGGGAGCCATCAGCACTTTTATAGCCTGAGATAAGGTAGAATAAAATCCAGGCTTGCTTACCTTTCCTGGGTACTGATGAAGTTTGAGATAAAAGATCTTACTAAAGACAGCACATAGTCAGAAAGTCACACACATGCACTGAACATGGAACTTGATCACTGCAGACGTTTGCAACAAATAGGAGAGGAAAGGCCAGTGCCTTTTAAGACTCCTCTATCTAGGTAGAATTTCATGATGAAGTCTGACTTGCTTGAGTACCCTCCCTGCAAAAGTAGGTACAATCCAGCTTCCCTGAACCTTCCTGTGAAACCATCCTCCTCTGCAGACCCTTAGCAAGGATATCTGGTAAACTCAATAATAAAACATCACAGGTAATTCCAGTTTATCCCACTCACCCAGCTGCACTTGAAAACTCAAGACTGGTCAGAACTCAGTTCACTCTTGAAGATGAGTTCTGTACCTCACAGAGTCAATGTTTCTCAATGAATTAATGAGATCCAAATACAGCATACATGTGACAAGAAATAAGCCAAGCTTGTTTTTCAGAAGAGATCCCCAACTTTAACGGAAGCTGACCTTCTCCATGCTGTTGGCTGATCTTTTGATAAGCACACGTCATCAACCCGCAATGTATGTGCCGTGGTTCCTCCCCTCCCACCATGCACCACCCAGGCTCACCGTAATCGACATTTGTGACTGGATGTGCGGCTGATGCAGTATCTGTTTACAGTGTAGAAATAATCATGGTAGGGGACATCATGGGTCAGTACCTCAGCATCCACCTGGTAAGACTGACCTTTCTGGCTCTGCTTATGCAGGATCTACCATAAAAGAAAATAAAAATAAGAAGGTATATTCATGGTATAATTTTTTTCCTTCTGGTGGAATTCCTTAAGATAGATCAACCAGTTCTGAGTGAACTAGAGTAGGGAGAAAGCCTGAACTTCTAAAAAGTTAACAATTCCAAATATAGATGGTACAGGGAAAGAGAAGATGCCTCCAGACAGAGCCAACACAGACAGCAGCAGTTCTTCCCCACTGCCATTTCAAGTACCAGATGCAAGGCTGGTCACTCACTCATGACCACAGCTCTTCTTTGAGACTGACTTAGGAGACCTTTCCTAAAGCAGAATTACAGAGATGGGAAGGCACCTCTGGTGATCATCTTGTCCAAGAACCCTGCTCAAGGAGGGCCATCTAGAGCTGCTTGCCCAGGACCATGTCCAAATGGCTTTCCAGTATCTCCAAGGGAGGAGATGCCACAACCCCTACAGACAACCTGTGCCAGTGCTCAGTCACCCTCACAGTAAAAAAGTGTTTCCTGATGGTCAGAGGGAACCACCTGTGTTTCAGTTTGTGCCCATCTCCTCTTACCAGTCACTGGGCACCACTGAAAGGTGTGGCCTTTGGCAGCGAAGCCTGGCTCAGTCTTTGTTGCACCTTCCCTTCAGATACTTATATACATTGTAAGATCCCCCCTGAGCCTTCTCTTCTCCAGGCTGAACAGTCCCAGCTCTCAGCTGTTTCTCTTATGAGATGCTCCAGTCCCTTAATCATCTTGGCCCTTCACTGGACTCTTTCCATCTCTCTTGTACTGGGAAGCCCAGAAGTGGACACTGAAAGCATTTCATTGCATCTTTTCACCACCCAGTTCATAAGAGGTGCTAATATTTTTCACCACAGACTTTGTGGGAGAGGTTTGCAGCCATCTGTAAAGGTAGAAAGCCTCTCTGATTTCATCTGCATTTGCTCACTAATGGTGAGCTACCTTAAAGATGCTACATTAAAACTGCAGATCCACATTCAGCTCCCTGAACTCTTAATCCATGGTCAGATCTCTGACAGACTGTAGAGTTGACCTCTCCCTCGCTTAACGGGCACCAGACACGGACATGCACACAGTACCTGCTTTTCAGTTGCAGTTGTGAACTTCCCACAAAGTGGATTGTTAATCGTTACAGTGTACGTCAAAGTCCTCAACTGATTGCCACTGGAATCTCTGTTCCAAGGGGTTGATACAGCATCTAGATGAGAAATTATACAAAAATCTCAAATGCAGATTACCTAAAAGACATTCTCTGACCTTTCATATCTTAGTTTAAGAACAGTGGTGGGGAGAGAGAGAGAGAGACAGAAAACTGATTTCAAATGACTGTGTCTTTTGCAGGAAAGGGAAAATTGTAGTTCACTGATGAACAAAGGTGAGGCACTAACCAGCTGAACCTGAGTCTACAGAAAGAGACTCGAAGGTGGGGAGAAGAGTAAGCAATTAAATTAAAATATATCACTTCCCATCTGCTTAAACTTGAATAGATTCACTCAGCATTATCAAAAGCTTTTGCTACTTTGCCTTCCAAGCTGATGCTGAATAAATATTACCTTTTTGACTTAATTTTCTGTTCTTATGATCTCAGTGAATAAAATTTACTCATCCAGAAAATTAAAGCCTGTGAGTATCGTTTAGGAGGATGCAATTATTTTGCCTGTGTGCCAGCCATACACATTCCAATATTTTTAGGACACAACGTAATCAGAAATACCCCACAGAATGCATTAACTTAATAGCCTCCACAAAATTCAGGCATTAATGGGCAGTTTTGTGGTGCACTGAAATGAGGTTTTTACTCCAAAATGTGGCTGATCTATAGATATAAACAGGCTAGCTTTAAATATCCTCTCTCATCGTGGAACTTTAAAGCTTCATAACTCTTTTAAAGCAAGGAGAAACTTAAAATTCAACTTAGCCCTATTTAACATTTCTCAGGAGGTTGAAATTTTCAGGATAGTTTGCAACACGGACAGAAGGGAGAAGAGTATATTACCTACTATACTCCTGGAATTGAGAAACCTCTGCATGAAGTGAGAATTGGTGAAAAGGATTTCAAACATCTTGTCTGCAGTGATGTGGAAAACTCTGTTTATAAAAAGCCTCCCATAGAGATCATTCTCAGAGACAGTCTCCTTTACTGCTAAGGAAAGGCAGAGATGATGATGTTAGGAACAGTATTACGAAGAAACTTTATCATATTTTAAGCTTTATTACAGCTCAAATCCTTCCCTAGCCTGCATTAGCATTTGTTTCTCACTCTCAAAAACCCAGTAATGATAGCAGCACATGATTTGGTAGGTTGTCTTCAGGAGCAAAGTTCAGAGTCAATTTTCACACCCACTCCCCCCCAGCCCCCATTTCCCTGTGCAAACATAAATTACTAAATCAACATCACAAGGTCCCATCCCTTTAGTTCTGCCTTCAGCATTCTACTAATCCTACAGAAAACACTGGGGAAGGCAAGAAGTTAGTGTAATCTTCATTAATATGCATGTCTATTCTACAAAGGACACGTGCATAGCAAGCAGGACAGTGAAGCCATACTAGCTTTCTTGTGGCTAGTTTCATAATTCTGCTTTTAACATCTGTAATGCTGGTAGATCTAAGAGACCAGGTAGACTCCCAAACAGTTCCTCAAACTGTTCCTCTCTCCATACCTCTTTATAAGAGGTATACCCTGCTCCATTTTGCAGTCCTGGACAGGGCACCAAGATGCTTAATTGCCATCCTCTACTTCAAAACCACCACCAAGTGCCCCAGTGGCACTGTGTGGCTGCAGCACTGATCATTACTGTTTCTACTTCTTGTTGGTTGCTAGAATGACTCAGCTTTGTGGATGTCTCAGCCATTCTTGCAAGAGATAAGGGACAGAATTATAATCCTGGAGGGCAAGCAGTTTCCTATGCCAACCCCAACTCAATCTGCTTATGCTTTAGAAAGAAGTCCGTCCTAAGCTATAATTACCAAAACCAAAAAAAAAGCCACCAAAAAACCATGCCAACACATTACTAAAATGAAACAGAAAGCCTGAAAGCAAATCTTGTAGAAGCAAGACAGAAGTCAGGACCTTTCAATTGATAGAAATGACTGTTCAGAGCTAGCAAAGGTCAGTGCCAGCCACCAATTCAAAGGTAGCCTGAATATCAAGCTATAGTTCAAAAGCTGCCTATAGGCTAAGGTTACAGCACTTAAAACATTACTTCTTGGTACCAGTCAGTATTGATAAATGCAAAAAGCCACTAAACACCACAACAGTCCCCAGCAAAATCCAGTTATGACTGAGCAGACCTCCGCCCTAGTTCTGCTTCTAGCCTGCTAAAAGTCCCCATTACACACCCAAAACAGTTCTTTGACCTAATCACGCTTCAATGTAGGACCCCAAAAGTGAAACATGAGTGCCATTTTGTGCTTGCACAAGAGATGGACTTCCTTCCCATGCCATGTTCTGCTTATGAAATTGTGAGGTGGGACAGAAAGCAAGCATGCATTTTAAGAGGCCTATTTAACCAGATAGCATGCAATCTTTCCATGCTAGAACACAGATTCTACTGTGCTGAAACATTCTGAGGGAATCTAAAAATTCAGCCTGGGTTTTCAGTTTATGTCCACTGTATTTTCTCTTAGAGCTAAACCTAATTCCAGCAAAATGCAGTCTGAATGAACTCTAAGTTTGACCTCAGCCAACAAGTCCTCAGCACTGAAGACCTCTCAGAGCACACTTCCCACTTCCTCTCTCTCACCAAGAGATGGGAAGCCTCAGATATTGATGTTGACATCCCCTTTGCCTACTGTGCATCACCTAACATGCACGGAGTCAAATACCAGGTAATTCAAACCTAGTTACTTGGTTGAGTCTCTCCGCTGGACCTTGACATGCTCAAGGCATCTGCTACCATGTAAAAAAACCCTCAAAACACACAAACCAAACCACAAAACCCACCCTCAAAGGCCCAGTCACATGATCAGGTCACCATGCACCAGATAAGTGTTGGCAGCTATTTGCGTATGTCTTAGCAAAATAGACGATAATACAAGTTACCTTTGCCCCAGTGAGGCTTAGCTAAGTGACACAGCTTTATATTCACCTGAAATGCCTGAGGACAGTTACCATGTTTCTGCTGATGCCAAGTAATTTGGTAAGCCACAGCAATTTATGGTACACACGAAGCCCATGCATTATTACCTTAAGGTGCAGACCTTACTACTGAGATACTTTACTCTTCAAGCATTAAGTGTGCCCTCCTTGTACCTTAAGCCAGAGCATCCATGGGTCTATACAAAATCTCCTGTTAGCTGATTTACCTACTCCACCTCTATCTAGTCCTGTCTCTAACAAGGAATAGTCGATGAAGTGCCAAATGCATTGAGAGAATCAATTGAGAAGTATGTTTTTACTTACAATCCCTCTCAGCTCTTGGAACAAAGAAACAAAAAATTTTTTTAAATGGTGTTAATACGTAAAGCAGCATTTTTAGAAAATCCAAGCTGAAACTGGACTGATCTATCAGACCCATCAGCTGCTTTAGATGTTAGGATTCAAACAGCTGTTTTCCACAAAGCCTGGAAATCATGAATGCTGCTTCAGTGCTGTGAAGTTCCACATCTGTGTGTGGAAGCAAGTCGCTGCATACCTGAAGCTTGTCAAGCTCTGTCTCACTTCCATCCAGGCTTCTTAGAGTTTATCTGTAGAAATCCTAGGTGAAGCAGTGAGCAGAAACAGTAGCACAGCAAAGAATGCGTACAGTTTACACACTTTGCAATTTGAACAGAAAGCTTTAACCACTCTGCTACATATTAATATGCATGTTTGCCTACTGTTTTCACTTGCTTAACTCACACAGGTAAACCTACTTGCCTTTTATTTATCTCAATACTGGAGCAACATCAAGCATTTTAACTAGACTGGCTTAGAAATACTGTTTATGAACAGGATGTTTTGTGCAAGTATCCAGGTATCAGTCTAACTCCTTAAATTTTAATGCTGTTCTAACCCCTCAGCAGCATGCAATTATCAGCCACTAAGTCTCTTAGCCTGAATACATTTATAGATAAATTGGAGCTACTGTCTGATAAGAGAACATGACATTATTCTGAGTTTAGGTTAGGATCCCTAGGGACTCAAAAAATCCAGGAGTAAACATACTACCCAGCGTGTCCTGGTTCAGCCTGAAGACAGCAAGTCTGTTCCCTCCCCTGCTATTGCCTTGCACTTCATAAGGTCATTTTCATCACTGCAAAGCAAGCTGTGAAATAATGTTTGACTACAATACCATTATGCAGCAGTGACTGCAGAGGTTTGAAACATCTGCGGTGCACAAGACAGAATTATGAAGAGGGGAAAGAGGGGGCAGGAAAAAAAGTTATTCTTAGAATACCCATTAATAATCAATACACCACAAGCAAATTCAGAAAGCTGAAGTGGTAAGAGCAGAGGCTGTCAAACAAATTAATAAGACAGCTGATTTTTCCACTCCACAGAGTTGGGGGAGAATCAGCAGGAAAAAAAAAAAGTATGTATGCAAGTCTTGGCACTGTTGAGGACTTCTATGCCACTGGGGATGGGGGAAAACTGCACACTGCATGAAGAATACGCAGGTAGGAGCCTTTCACCAGATACACCTGAAATCAACTTAATAAAAAGAATTCCTAGAGTGAACATGTTCCAGACACCATCTAGACTAAGACTGCATCAACAATATTAACCATTATCAAAAGAGCATGCCTATACTTTAAATGACTAAGTACAAAATTAACTTGAGGAGGTACTGAGTAAGTATTGTGACAATGCTAGCTTTTTCTAGTTCACAAGGTAAAAAACTTATTCCTTTTACCTTTAGATAACTCATACACCCTCCAAACTCCAAAGCAACAAATACTTGGTAGTTACATATTCAACAAAATATATGCTTTTGGTACTTTAAAATGCCAACAAAAACAGGGCTACTCTTCCATACATACATTGTATATCCAAAATTTCATTTCTTTGGGGGTGTAAAACCAGGGCTGAACTAATTTTAACTGCCCTGTATTTCAAACATTTTCTGCCCCATATATCCCTATCTGCAAGAAAAGTCAAGCCACTGCTGTACCCATCTCAGCACTAAAGTGCAAGCCAGTTACGTTTTCCTGCAGACCACACATTTAAGGTGGTTATTAGTACAAATAAAAACAATATATTAAGTCTGTCAATTTATGTAAAATCAGGAATTTATGGTGTCCCCATATACATTAAAGCTTTCTATTAGAAAAGACCGGTTTCTAATTTCATGCCTCCCCTTCTTTCTTTGAAGCATTTTATGCTGCCAATCATTGCCAGTGGAAAAAAAAAGCAGCTACACAGAGTAAGGGTCATTTGAAGAATTTCAGAATCTCCCAGCTCTACTTTGGAAATACATATTCTGTGCTTGAACTAAAATTTGTTTTCCAAAATTTAGAATCAAGACTGCTAATACTAATTTTTAACCCATGGCTCGAGAACAATACTCCAATTTATGAAACCCAACAAAAGCATCAAGATGCAGGTCAACAGGCCAGTGGCACATATGAGACACACCCTCCCATCCCCCAGGTAAGCAATGTGAGAATGGGTTAGGGTACAGGAACCAGTGTTGCTAAGGCCCTGGCATTCCAGCTTTGGGTGTCAGGCAGAGCTGGAGTTGGAGAACAACAGTCTCGAGCTTGCCCCTCACCTTATTTGCCAAGATACCTCCATGGGCAGCCTGAGTATGAGCCAAAGGACACAAGAGACATTAATCACATGGGTAAACCTTTGCCATGTAGGAAAGCTAGTTTCATTTGCATGAAGGAATTCACCTTGTAAGAGGATGGGGCAACTGCAATAGAAAACAGACAGAGAAACAGAAGAAAAAAATTCTAAGCATGAAGAAGGGAATACAAGAGAAAGATTAATGTTGTAGGACTAGAAATTCCTGCTCTGAATAAAAAAAGACTAGTCTTGGGGGAAGGAGGAGAAATAAGAAAAGCAGCATGAAGTCTTTAGTCTCTTTTTTTAAAGAGACATTTTCAGTTTAATATGCTATATTTAGTCAACATCACCAATGCAGGGATGACAGGGAGTATTTACTGCTGTTTAGGCAAACAGCAGCATGAAAGACAACAGGACTCTTTTCATTCAGTTTCTGCCATAAAAAATAAAATCCAGAGACAGAAGAAAGATGTGGTACTAAGAGGATAGGAAAACTGCAAGATACCCAAAAGATCTGAAGGCCAAAGTTTTTGCTGCTCTAAAAGATACACCTTGTGATAGACTAAACAATTTGTGCAGCTTGTGAAGTGTGTAGGAGTATGGCACAAACAGCAGCCTGTTCAAGTAGGTATATTCACAAAAATGATACAACCTGACATGCCGTGTGTAGAATCTGAACTCAGGCAAACACAGAAGCAGTATGGGGTAAGCAAAAGGAAAGTTAGTTGAATATAAAGTATATCCTCAGGCAACAATCACAACTTGCATGCAACCACTTCAATCCCTGACTTTGAAAGCTTTCCCGGACACCTCAGTGATTCCAGCATAATGACACCTGCAAGCAACTTCAGTTGCCAACTCTGAAAGGATGAGATGTAAAGTTCCTCAACCAGATTAAGAACTGGCCTCAATTAACCGAACTGTTCTATTCTTGCCAACAGGTAAAAGTTATCTCTCTGCATATGAAAGAAATATCCAGCTGCTACTGAGCACATTGCTACTGTTGAGCTTTTCTGTCTTTCATGTGCACACCATATACAACTTTGGAAGCAATGCAGGTTTGTGCTCACCTCATTTTAAAGGCATTTACAGAGTCTAAGATGGGATATTTAACAGAACATTCACCACAACTTCAGGGATCTGTCTGAACAACTCCAGTCCTTTGACATAGAAAAGTTCCCCATGGTAAGTGAAAAGCTCACGTTAGAGAGCAAGAACTTGTCAGGGACTACTGTGGGACCACAGAACAAGCGCCCAGAGACCTAGGCAAAAGTCTCACTGTCACCCAGCCTGGGTAAAAGACACCCTCTGGCCTTACTCTCTCCCCAGGACATAGCTTTAAAACACTTACACCAAAACCACTGTGAGACATACAGCTACACTTTTTTGTCCTACAGCAGGATAAGGAAAGAAAGCACGTAACAACCAAGTTACAATCTCTACACTACTGCGGTATCCAAATTTCTTCTCATCTTGTACTGGGCAATGAGTTATGAGGATGGTATATTAGGATCCATTAAGACACTAACTCTGTTAGTACACAAAGTGTAATCTGCTCCAAAATACACGTCAAGGTTTTTCCATCTTCAGGCCAGATTCACGATAGACAACACACTCCTGAAACCTGGGAAATTGTCTTGCCTGGACTTTCAACAAGTTCCTCAGTCTGCTCCATCAAACTGAAGCCCACATGCCTTCAGAAAGTAGAAGTGTAAAGAAGTGGGGTGAGGAGAGCGGGGGAATCTTTCAGAAACTGGAGAACAGTCAGAAATTTTTCCCGAGTTCCCAAGAAGTGAAAACAAATGAAAGAAAAATATTTGAAATACCTGTGAGAGCATGGAAAGTGAACAAAGAACACCACACTGTCACAAAACTTTTTTTTTTAGCTTAAGCTGTTAGCAACTCTTTACCCATCAAAGGAGAAAAACCAAAACCACAATTTGTTTTTGTTCTAAACACCCCACAACAACTTCTTTCTTCCCAGAAACTAAGTAAGATACAAAGATGTTTTTGCTGCAATTCTGTGAAACAAATGAGCAAACAAGTTTCTAAGATCAGAAAGATACTAAGATTAGACCCTCTAACTTACTCCACAGGTGAGATAGAACACCAGAGTTCTACCAGAGACAGAACACCGGGTTGTTTTACAGATCCCAATTTTTAAGAGATTTACCTTCTTCGCTATCAGAGGCACTGCTCTTCTCTGGAACATTTTCATTCTCATTCAGGTCCAAGGACTTTTCTAAAGACCTGCTCCTGACTAGCTTAACAGGTTTTCTTTCTGAAGAAGGAAGAGGGCTCTTCTTTATTTGCTTCTCATTTAGGGACTCCTCCACCTGAAACAACCAAGAGAAATAAAATGTATCAGTAATCACAGACTTTTTTTAAAAAAAGAGGAAGTTACTTTCAAAGAAGAAAGCCATATAAAGGAAGCCACAAATTCTTCCCGTCCAATTACCACACAGTCAAGCACTAATTTCTCCCTTGCTCCCATACCCCAGCCAACCTCCCTTCCTCTTTATTTCAAAGTTTCACTTTACCCTGCTAACAAGGGACAGACTTACTCATCTTTACTGTTATAACAAGAGCTGCCTTAAAGGGGAGAGTTTACTCCCCATCCAGTCCCCTTGTGCCCGTATTTTTTTCCTGCCAGTTTAGCAACAGGTCCAACAATCTTGAGGGAAGCACAATAAAACAGGCAGGGTCTCCCTTTTTCAGCAAGATGAGGTCATCCTAGTCCCAAACATATTTGAAAGGTTTCTTATTTTGTAGGGCTCTACGACCCTTAGATAAAAAAAAAGTTTTAAAACACTGTCTACAGCCATCCTACCTATAAAATGTGACTTCTCAGAAACAAAGAAATGGAGTATTATTTGCCATCTCCAATACATAAGCAGGAAATCCCCCAAAATATCAGTCCCTGAATCAACAATGCAGCTCTTAACCCTAAACTATAGTAACTGGATGCTAAGTTTACATTTCATTACACACTTGGTGCAGTAATTTCTAGTGAAACTGTATGTGCAAGGTTCATACATCTCAAAATGCCAGCCAAAATGCTTGGCTGCTAGCTTCAAATCCTGGTTTTCATTCTCCCCAAAGCTCCCATTGCCTCCAGTGGAACAGCCCTCATATTCAGTAGTACTCAGATCATAATAAACAAAATCGGGCCTCCTCAGCTGAGTAGTTCCGATTCATCTGCAATACCATCATCCCTAGAGATTATTCAGCACAGACTCAAAAAACCAAGAGCATCCGCTACTTGAATAATCATGAGGTACTTCCTGTACTTCTTTGTTTTTTTCAAAATAAAGACCATCTACTTTTTTTTTTGTGTAACTGAGGGCCATTAGCAGAAGGTGGGTGGCTGGAAAACAGAGACAGGCATGAATTTAACTGCAGTATAAGCAGGCAAAAATAATCCCTCAAGGTCAAAAATAAAAAAATAAAAAAGGAAGACTATCAAAAAAGCAGATCAATTAACAAATGTTCCTACTGAAAGGAGCTACAGTGCCTGAAGTTATAATCAATCACATAACAGGAACTAGGACAGAATCAACATCATGTCAAAACACTCTACCAATACAGATGAAAGTCAGAAAAGAGCTAGTTATGGTGAAACAGTCTAAAAATTGACATACAGATCCAGCTCAAATCCAAGGAACTTTCATAGCATTTTGATGACAGGGATCTGGCAAACAAGTGGAGCTCCCACCAGCAGCATAACAGTCCACTATGCCATGAGCAGAGCAGGAGAGTCAGACTCGAGTCAGAGGACAAGAGCAACAGCTCCTACAAAAATGCCTTTCATAATGTCAGGAAAGAAAAGATTCATCCTGAGGCTTTTGCAATACCTGATCAACTCAAACACAGTTTTCTTGGGGTTTCTGGGTTGCTGGTTGTTTGGGGGTTTTTTTGGAAGGGGGGGGAGCATGTTTGGATTTTTTTTACACTAAAGAATAATGATTTTAAGATCTGCCAGCTGGAATCAAAGATGTATATTTTCTTCCTTATATGCATTTATGAGCTAGTCGCATACTGCTAAGCTCTGTGCCAAGGCTTTTCTAGTTTTTAGTGAACAGAAGGCTCTGGGACTGGAAAGCCTCCCCTCCAAGGGGTGGAGGGAGGGTGATGGTTGAAAATAAAGGCACTAAGGTGGTTCCCCACACTGAGATGAACTGCACTTAGAGAAGCAGACCAGCCATGACTGGTGTTACACACAGACTTTCTTTAATCAGCTATGGACAGCTATTGACAATACTTTTCCCAGGACAGGCCAAATACCATAGCCAACCCCTCCATTATTTCAGTTTTTCCTCTGATGAGAGCTTTGGGACTTACTTTGTGTATCAGAGCAGTAAAGGAGAGGTTAAGCCTGTTTCCCTCCAGTCTTTGGAAGGTGATTAACTGTTTTGTATCATCAGTGGGATGGTTTTTGATCAATACATTCTGAACACTACTGCCTCTTCCTATCACCCTGTGCTTCTACAAACTACGCTGTAATCCAGGGGCTGTGGAGAGAGCATTGACGTTCTTGAGAAATGCCAAGTGACACATACAGCTGAACACAATCACTATGTATTTTAGTTACACTGAAACAGTAAGCTAAACAGTTACACATTTATCAAGATTACTCTTTTACACTATAATTAAAAGGACTTTTTAAAGGCAGTTTATTCAAGGGAGAATCGCAGCATTTTTTCTTGTGTACAAACCAAATCCCTGAGCATTACTGCTCACCAACATGCCCAATTAGATTTAGCACCTGCAAGAGATCTCTGGGAGTGGCACCCACTAGGTAAACAAAAGACTTCTTTCCCAGGCACAGCAATTATTTTTAAATGGTTGTTCTTGTGCAAAGACGATTTACAAATCCAAACCAAAGCTACCTGGCTAGATTTTTAGTTATCCTACAGAGCCTAAACTCCAGCAGCATCCACAGTCCTCCCAGACCTCCCTTATAGCTGTCCAAAAATCTTATTTTATACTGTTAGGATTTCCACAAGAGATACCCATCATCCGATTAACTAAGTTTTTAACATCTGACAAACACCAGTATTGTTTGCTGGGTGTGAGTCTCTAGCCATTAACTTGGATTTCAGCAAAACTATTTAAAGCCTGCTTAACCTCCAGATCAGTTTTAGCAAGTGACAAAACCCAGAATATTTATATGGTAATAAAAGCTATTACAAACATCCCCTTTTCTTCCCTCCCCAAATTTTCCAAAACAGAAACAGCAATTAGGTAGCCAACCCTAGTGAATTTTGAAAGAAATGCTTTAGTGCTTTATTTGCTTTTCCAAGATCTTTCCCTTGGAGTATCTATTAAGTGAAAATGTCTATAACCTTTTAGGACTACAACTACATGCAGGAGTCCCAGCAACTGTGCACACCTCAGAACACCCTCCCAACTAGCCAAATACATTCACAAATCCATACAACACCACGAGTGAAACACTCATGCTTGTTCAATTCTATTAACCCATGGAATGATGGGAAAACCCATCTTTATTATATCAAGTGTGGGTTTTTTAACCCTTCATTCTGAAACATTTCCACAAGTTTAAATAAAAAATGCTTCATATATTCACAAGAGCAGACTAATTGACCCTTGAAGGCAAGGATAACACAGCTTAACTACCCTCTAATAAAGCTCATGTATAGGAGAGACAGAAGAGATGATGTTTTAAATGACAAATAGCACATGCAAGAAAACACCAGAAGTGAAGAGAGGCATTAATTTCATAAAGCATTTGGATAAAAATGCACACAGTCCCTAGGAAAGTGGATAAAACACAGTTTATTTTGTTTTTAAACAAAGACCAGGGCACAAGCCTCAGCATTCTAGCCAGGTTAGCAGTGAATTAGTAACAGGACGTTCCTGAAACTCACACCAACAATATTCTCTTATATAGAATTTTGTTAAATTCAAGAAACATTCGTGAAACCTGAAGATACTCATCTTAAATTTCTGATGTGAAAACCTCCTAAACTATTATGAACTCTCAAAGGCTTCTTTAGAAGTTACAGTCCCCATATATCCTTACATATATACAAGTTAAGCATATATGCTTATCAGTTACAAATAGCAAGAAAGGCTGTGTCAGCACTTACTCCTGGCAACGCGTGTCTATTGAGTGACTCTCCTTCTGTTTGAAGTGTGGGTTCCCGAACTAAACCAATCATTTTAGGTAGTTTTTCATCCCTTTCTCCAGAATCATCACAAATGCTGGATCTGTCCAAAGCAAAAAGGAAGATATCTTTGGAGACAGAAGTGCTGAAAAAAAAAATAAATCTGAGAAAGCTTCCAAGTGTGATTTTTGCATTCAAACCACTGTGGTTCAGCTAATATCAAAAGCTACCAACTCATTCTTCCCACATCCAGCTCATTAATTTCTCAAGCCATTTTCCTCACCCTAGCCACTTCTCAGAAGGTTCAGTTTCTGACCATAAGGTTAGTAAAACCAAGCACTGGTGAATCAGAAAAAGTGTGTGCTGTGGGAGAAGATGAAACAGATAGCTTAGAACAAATTTGGAAAGAAAACATTTTAAGAAAGCTTGAGACAAGAATTTTTTTCCTGCATCCCTTATGCCAGAGTTTCAAAGTAGTATGTTTTCTACAGGAAAAAAAAAACCTAGGAAATATTTAATAGGACATGTTTTGAAGCTTGAAGTGAATTTAATATTTTTTTTCTAACAGACATACTCAGATAATATAGGATTGAAGAGAGACATAAATTACATTGTTCAGTTTTGTAAAACCATACTTATTTACGTATGGATACAAAATTAAAGCCCTGTTATTAGATTTACCCTGGCAGTTTGTAAATTAGTTCACATTTGTTCGAAAAAAATCAAGGCAACCATTAAAAAAAAAATCCACCTAGTTAGATTATTCCAGTTTCCTAATTTAAGCTGAGGACAATACAAAAACAAGCAAAGACTTCACACATCAGGAGGATAAACCAAAACAAGTATTTTGGTCTCCACAGAGGAGAGGAAGAAGCATCTGATCATCATATATAGCTCCATTCCGTTCAGCCCTTCCATTTTGTTGAAGGGCATGCAGATCCTGGCTAGATACCACCATGAAAAAAGGTTGCTCTTTAAGCTCTCCTGATGATATCCCCAAGCAGATACAGGGAGAACAAGGTCTTCTGATCTCCCTCCTCTAAGGGGCCTCAGCTGTGCTCCTACTATGAGACAATGAACACAATTAAGTTTTCATGCGAGCTCAGTTTATGCAGTTCTTTGCATCCTTTTACTATAGGCTTAACCTTCCTGGTAAAGCTACAGCAGCACTTTGGAAAAAGAATTTCTAAGCAAGAGGTCACTGCTTCTCCTCAAGTATTTCAATAAGCTTTACAGGCTCCCCTTACCGAGGCTGCCCATTGTCCTCAGACGATGAGTGGAAGCTCTCCATCTCCTCGCTGTTCAGGCCCAGCTCAGAGCCATAGCTCTGGTGCACCAGCTGCCAGAATTCCTGCTTGGTCAGCCTCTGAAAGAAAGCGAGCTAGTCAAGAACTACGGCATGGGACAGTAAGGCACAGGAGGTAAAACAGTAAGAAGTTTGAATTACGCCACAGCCTTTAACCTCAATTCTGACAAGGACTGAAAGCATTTAGGTATCACATTCCAAGATTGGATTTCAGCATTTTGGGGAACCGTACTCCTGTCTACTCCATACTCCCAAACCATAACTGTTCAACCAATAACACCAGACATGAGAAAACTTGTTATTTCAAGAAAACATGTTTGTAACCATTACTTGCTGCTTCATGTGTCCCCAGTGTTTTCACAGATATGTTCAAGGTAGCTCGCTCTTGAATTTCACACGATATGGCACAAGACCAGTAACTAGTAGACAGCCAGTGCCTCCCTCTTTGATCTTCGACAAACTGCTTAATAGATACATGCCTGTTTCTTCAGGATGCTCAGAGAGCTTTACAAATGGTGAGAGGCTAGCGTTTCAGTCCCTACAGACAGTGGTGTATAGGTCAGCCGTCCACTTTGCCAAGGTGGGACAGGAGATCCTCACCTTGGAACACCACCATAAGCCCCTTCACCAAAAAAAAAAAAAATAGTTGCTGTTGCTCAGTAAGAATATTACCTTGACTCCTCACTAGCTACTCTTATCTTTCTATATAGTATCTCTGCCATGCACCATGAATTCCCACAGCTACTGGGATATTTTTAAGTTTTTTTCCAATCATCAGGAAAGTTAGGAAGTGAAAGTAGCATGACAAACTCGTATCAGCAAAGTAAAGCAGCAACTAGTTTCAAAGTCCAGTTCAGCTGTAGAGGGCTAAAAAAAACCCAAACCCAAACCAACAAAAACCAAACAACCAAAAAAAAAAAAAAAAAAAAGAGAGAAAGGGAATAAGTTTCTGGGATTTAGCAGAGCTCAGAGAGCAATAGTAGCGATCTTAAAGAGACACCACACTGGAAAATGTGCCTCAGCCACAATCCATATTGATCAAGGGAACAGAAACGTGCTAATGAGGGAGTAACACAAGTCCTGCTTACTATTTGCATGAAATGATCACATTAAATATCCATGCATTATTTAAAAAGGGCTTTAAATGATCCTCTCCACCTCCCTGCCTCACCTGCAGAGTGTTATACTACCCGCAATTTTAGACAGACCTCAAAGAGCCGACCCAGGGGCAGCAATGTAAATGCATCCCCCTGCACCCCCTCGGCGTTCTCCGCCCCCGGGGCTCCCTCCCGCGCTGTGTCCCGCCCGGAGGGCGCCTGTCACCCCCTCATGGCGACAAACCTGCCGCTCCCCGCCGCCCGAGTCCCGGCGCCGCTCCCGGGGCACCCCCGGCCCCGCCGGTTGCCGCCGCGCTCCCACTTCCTGATCGGCGGCGGCGGCGGGGCCCGGCCCCCCGCAGCGAGCGGGGCCACTGGCGGGCATCGCCACGGCGCTTGTGGCCGTGGCCGGGACACCCCCACCACAAACAGTGGGAAAGCCAGCGAGGTTCAGGGCAAAGCCCGGGTGGGTCAGGATGGGGCTGAGGGGATTTTTCCAGCACAAGGGGTCGGGCTGCTCAGCAAGCAGCTGGCACAAGCATCCGGCACAAGCATCCCAGAGCGGCAGAGATCAGTTTTGGGGTATTTAATCCTACCGAAGACAAAGTAAACATTAAAATATACAGCAAGGCAGCTGGTGCCAGACTCCCTCTACCACGGGGGTTTGTTGGACGAAGCGATGTAGCGCTAAAAAACCAACACACGCACCCCCATGCTGCTGCCTTGCTTTCCCCTCGGAGCAGTAAACTCCAAACCACAACCAACCACCTCCAGCTGCTTCCATTAAACGGCTAAAACCAGGAGTAGGTATTCCACGGTGGCAAAATAGGAGGGAGGTGTAGCTTTAGACAGCACAACTTTCAACCTCAAATTAAAGGACAGAAACAAGGCCACTTTCACTTCTGTGGCCCGAGATTGCCAGTGCCTTTATTTCTAGTCATAAGAAAATAACTGGCAAATGCCTTAATGCCTCTAATTAAATTCACCAGCACGTTCTGCACCAGTCTGTGGGCAAATCAGACTGCCCTTGTACACAGAGCTCAGCAGCTTGAGGAGAGCAGAGAAACTTTAAGCTATGCATTTTAGGAATCTATAAAGCTGTTTCCTGTGGTTTTATAAAGTCGCTGTTACCAACTTCTTCGTCTAAAACAGGATTCTCACTCTGCTCAATTATTCCTAGCTCAGCTAGATATAATGAGTTGCTAATGGTCACAGCCCAAGATCAAACCAGACTTGCTTTATTATATCAGAAAGGATTAGTTCTGAAGGCAAAGAAGGGCACAAATTCTCTGGGTCAGACTTCTGCTTCTGAGAGGACGGTTTGAGAAGCTCTGAAGCTTGAAAAGCTGAATCTAAACATGAATTATTTTGCCCACTCAAGGTGATGGTTTATGCCAGGTTTTTACTCTCTTCGTACGCAAAACCAAAGGCTACAAGAAGCAGCTGGGACACCTTTTTGTCTTTTCAGCTGAGAGCACAAAACGCCAATATTTTGTTTCACACAAGACAGTTGGTGGCATGGCACAAGCAATACTACAGAATACCACTGACAGAAACAAAGTCACCCTTTTTTTACACCCTATGGATAGATGCAGAAGTAAGAACAAGACACTCAGTACAGGTTTACTCGAGAAACAACTCCCCACCACACACCACACTCCCACCAAGCAACTTTGATGTCAAACTCTGTGACTGCGTGTTTGCAGGACAGGGAAGGAAAATGGCAAAACCCCTCTGACCGCCCAAACATGAAGGTCACTATCGACCCAAGCCCTCTTTGATCTCTAAAACAACCTTCTGTTGCACACCAAGGTGCAAACAAACAACTCTTTCACAACCTTCCCTGAAAAGCTGCCAGGGAAGGCAGAACTGCTGCCCTGGTAAATGTTTGCCACAAGAACCTCAGCTCATCAGAAATTCTGGTCCCTTTTCACACCTCTAGACTTACCTGCTACAATGTCCCCGGAGACAGGTGCAAATCTCTACCCAGCAAAGCATAAGAAGAACAGGAAAATAAATCCAGCTCTATGGAAGAGGACTCATGGGAATTGAGACTGATTAAGTTAAGATCTTGTTCCATTAGAAATAAGGAGCGCTGTGTTCGTTTGGGATTTGAATGACCTGCCTAATTAGATTTTAATTTGTTCCTTCCCCCTTCAACTGGAAGGACATTTGACACCCCTAAGCTTTAGAAAAATAAAGCAAAAGAATAAACACCATTGCTCTTACTGTCAACAGCAGCCATTAGTAAACTTGTTTTACAAATCTAGAAAGCCTCTTGCAAAACAGGAATTTTGGCTGATTTTATATGCTGATGTATTATTGAAAGCCTCAGTGGATGTGGAAGCAGCTATCTGTTTTATCAAGATTGGTGTCATGTCTCTTCCAGACCTACATTAATGACTATTTTCCATGATGCTTCCCCTTCAACCAGGAGCATTTAAAAAACAATGGCAAGGTAAAAGCCTAAGAGACTCACTCTGAGCGCATTTTACAATAGGACTGTAAAAAAAAATAAAATGGAATTTTCCTTGAAAGAAAAAAGTCTTTACATGGACATTTTAAGAAAATAGCCTGAGAATGAACTATCTTAAGATGAAGGTACCCACTGATTCCCAGAACAACAAGCTGAAGGGCACCAAATGCACAGTACTGCACTCTGAGCAAGATCCAAATGAGAAACTATGAGCTAGAGAATTACAACTCAGCCAAGGGGACCAGGAGTTCTACCAGAACAGTTACACAAAGTTGGGGGAGAGCACCTTGATGGCCGAAGTAAGCTTAGGCATGGAACAGCATGTAACCATTCGCTGGTTTTCTTACACAACGCAAGTCATCTGGCAAACTTTACACAAATCTACTTGTTCCAACTGTCTAGGACATGTGATACTTAAAAGGTAGAAGGCAGAATGGCCACAAGATGGAGATCTGGGAAAGGGCATGCTGACCCTACCCAGTAGTTCTGTGGGTGGTGAAACCCTGAGGTGTATCAGGTAAAGCAGACAGGTCACTCTTCAGAGGTGAAACCTCATAACATGAAATCTATGCCCAGGAAACACTGACGAGGCCAGAGCCAGCGACTGAAAGTTACCTCTGCACAAATGTGGTTTGAAGCAAATGCTCCATCCCCTGGATCTAAATCCTGGAAATTGGGATTATTCATCATCAAGTGGCATAAACCAGCACTTGCAACAGCTGCATTCAGAGTTACACTCCAGATGACACCAGAATGACTTTATTTCACAATGTAACAGTTGGATGGTGTCTTCAGGTCTAGCAGATGCACTCCAGATACAACTAAATTATCCACAGGCTTCAAAATATTTAACTATCTGCAGAGGATACATTAAAACCAGCTCATTTTGGAACTGGTTCCAGAGTGAGACTTGCTTTTTTTTGTCACAAGCCTTACAAATCCTGATGAGATCCCTTTGACCACTGGAGCCCAGAAACACCAGGCTTCGTGTATTCAGGGCACTGCATATCATGCCAGAGCCTCAGACATATGAGATCTCTCAAATGTATTCTGTCCCTGCCATGAGGTGGTGGGAAGAAAGCAGCAAAACTGCTTGGATGCACCAAGGGCTTTCTTTTATCAACAGGTAGGTGGAAAGCTGCCATTGTAGTGGAGTCAGTGGATCCAGCTCTAGCAACTTCAGTTTCTACTTTCAACTCCTCAGCACCCCTCTACAGCTTGATGTAGTTTGGTGAAGCTGTAAAGAATCATCAAGCAGGCTGACAGGTGCCTCCAACACATTCTAGCTGAGAATCAGAAATTACTATGTTGCAGAAGTAGGAGCTCAACCTAACAGAAATTCTGTTTCAGTAAGTAGCTCCAAACATACCATGTTAAAAAGCCCTACATACACCTCAAGGCAGTGATCCATTTTACTGCTGAGAACCCCAAGTAGAAATTCACATGACAGACTTATCTTTCAACATACTTCAGTGAGGATGCAAGAAAGCTAATAGCACAATTAGACAGAAAGAATAAGAAGAGTACCCAAGCTACCCAGATGCACTGGTTCCTAAAACCTGATGGCTTAAGTCATCTCATCTTACACCCAGTCCACACCCTCTACTTTCATCTATATCCTTTAGTTACTGCTCCAAGGTGAAAAATTGTTCATAATGTCACACTCAGTCAAAAGAGTAGAAAAGCACAGGAGAAACTAATTCTGAACAGCACAAAGCTTGTTGCCTCTATTCCAGCCCCTTTGATATGAATCCATACCTGAATGCCCATACATTCAATCTACTGCACCACGAACTAACCAACTGAATGGGGTAATCATCATTCCTGACAAACTCTGCCTAACAAAAGAAAACAAAATTAGTTCCAGTTGCACATTCCAGTCAAAAGATGACATAATACATCATGGATTTTGCCTACAAGACAGTTATCACAATCACAGAATTGTCTAGGTTGCAAAAGCCCTTGAAGCTCTTCCAGTCCAACCATTAACCTCACCCTGACCGTTCCCAACTCCACCAGATCCCTCAGCGCCAGGTCAACCTGACTCTTCAACCCCTCCAGGGATGGGGACTCCCCCCTGCCCTGGGCAGCCCATTCCAACGCCCAACAACCCCTTCTGAAAAGAAATGCTTCCTAATATCTAGTCTACAGTTACAGTTAGATAGTATTTGATGTGAGTGAGAAGAGATTTGCAAGAAACATTAGTTTTGCCTTAAATGGCACTTCCCTTTATTTTCAGCTTTTGTTTGAAAAAAAGTGCCTCTAGTCTGCCCTAAAATTGATCTAACAAAAACCACTTGTGTGGGTACTACATAGGAGTAGTGCAACCACCTTAAGCCTTTGGGGACCATTGCAGCACAGAGTTATATATGGATATTTCAGCATTCAATTGCAACTGTGTTGAAATATTTAAACAACAAGAGCCATAAACAGGAAGGAATTGGTTTAAAAAAATTGCATTACTTACAGCGATGTTCTGCAAAAGCATCAGTACATTTTTAGAAAGAAGATTTGCTTAAATATTCACAAATTACAGTATAAATCAACTAGCAGAAGTTGCCAAAATACACTTCTATATCATACAGCCTGCCTCTGTTGCATTTATTCAAGGTCAGGGGAGTTGTAATGAGCTGATTGGCAAAGGTTCAGCTAACTTATCTGAGAAGGTGACTTTTAGCTTTTTCCTTAAAAAGAAAAAAAGCTTTCACTGAAAAAGCCCCTTGCCTTTTTCATTACAAATTAGCCATAGAAAATGTGAAGTAAATGCATGCCGATTCAGTAATATCTGCTGGAGTTGGTAGTGAAGAAGAGAAGCATGCAACTTATCTTCACAGACAAAATATTCCATCATCAACAACAAAGTTGTAGGTGGCAGTATGAGAAAGAAAGGATGAGACATTTATCTGGGATCTAAAATACAAAGAGCTGAAGGAGAACATCAGCTTAGAATTCTGTGTCAGAAGGGAAAAGCTGATTTCTTAAAGGAAAGTCTCTTATCCTCCAAAGACACATCTGCTTACATTAGAAAAGGATTATTTTGTTACTTAAACCACAGGTACCAGCACTCACAAGCTTACCTTATCCAGCAACACATTCTGCCATAAACGGAAAATACTGAGGTAGCTTCTGTCTCTTGCACTGAATGATGTGAAGAAAAACTGCAGGAAAAACAAGGTAAAAAAAAAAAGGTATTTCAAGAAATGCAGAATGCGTCCTTGTGTCGTAAATATCCTAAGGTTTTCAGCAATGGCATGCTCCTCTCACATTCAACAAGCCTGGGCTCATATTCCTCACACTCCACACTATCACTTTTAGTAAGAGTTAGTTCCCCAATATCCACATAGTATATATAAAGACACTGGCCCTTCTGGGCATCTGATTGCAATCATTTGTACCTTTGGCACAAAGAAAGAGCTCCCCTTCAACCAACTACACAGTTAAATCTTTCTCCCACTTTCAAATAGAACGTGGAGTAAATCAGAGCTGCACATGCCTATTTCTTACAGGCCACAGCCCTTTCCATCCTTCTGCCATAGATTCCTTTTACTAATCTTTTCACATAAGTAGAAGTGAAATTAAAATAATAATGAAAATAGGAGATCAAATTAAATGCACCATTTGCAGTATTAAAATCTTTCCCATTTGGAAGTTTGTTTAGCAAAGAGATTTATCTTTCTGATGATGAAGGTTAATAATTAATCAATTGAGAACAAAAAGCCAAATATGAGGAATCACAGTTTCTTTACAAAGAACAGCTCCAGATTCACCCTAGAAAGAAGTATCATGAAGCACATAAAAACTTTATGCATCACACTCTTCAGTTTTTCAAAAACCACACACATACCTACATTTCCCAGCACATACGATTGCATGTTCTATGGGTAGATTCCTCCTTAACTCAAACCCCATGACATCAAAGTCCTCCTGTTTTCAGCAATTTTTTTCCAGGGGCACTTCAAATCAAGTGAATTTGATATTTTTGTCATCTCATTCTGAATTCATGCCCTGAACTTTTAGCTTTCAAATGGCTTTTCTTTGAGAATCGGTGGGACAAAAACTCCCTTACTTTCCAGTTACTGCATCAACACTACTTGGGGATTCTGCAATCAAACTAAAGCTGAATTATCAAGCCAATACACACAGGGACCAAACCATCAAGTCTGTCTTCTAATACCTATCACATTTAAAGATTTGACAGGGAAGTTACTTATGCAAATTTAAAACTACAAGTACTCTACCCTGGACTTTATAATTTAAAAAAAAGTTTTTAAATACAGGTTTTCACCTTCTCTCCTTTTGTTGCTATTTGTATGGCATTTGGAATGAGCCGAGCAGTCTTCTCCTTTGTCATGAAAGTAATATCCTTCAAGGCAATAGAAATCTAAGCAGAAACAGATTTAATAATACATATTAAAAATAACTATTAAGACTAAAAATTTACAAAGGTGCAGAACATCCAAGAGGAACTGAAACCAACCCCAAACCCTGGGATGCAATTCAGTTGAGATCAAAGGCAATTACTGTCTCCGCTTGCTAACCTTATGTCCTGGTTCAGCTAGGATAGGGTTAAGTTTCTCCCAAGCAGGGGGAAGGGATCTCCAGCCAGGTTATTCATACCATGCTGAAGTCAGGTCCCGCACAGCAGCGCAGGAAGCTTTCTTTTGCGGCTTTTGTTGCGGGAAGCACGCGCGGCAGGCTGTTGCGTCCACTGTGGTACTTCTCTGTATATCTTGTCTTGTTTACTGTTATTACTGTTTATTGTTGTTATTATTGCTATTGTTGTTGTTCAGATTGTTTATTACACGTATTAAATTTCTCCTTATTTCAACCCCTGGGTTTGTGCCCTACTTGTGTCCAAGGCTGGGGGAGGGACAACGGCAATGTGGTCTCTAGTCTTGGCAGGGCCTAAACCACCACACCTTAACAGCAAGCATTCCAAAGTAGAAGCAATTTAAGACGACTTGAGTAACCTCCTCTGCTTTCACACTAGGAAAGCAAGATGTTTTTTCTTTTCCTGCACTCCTCCAGCACTCAAGGATTAAGGGCACAATCCCAGCCACATAGAAACCACAGATCTAAAAGCCAATCCCAGTCAGTACACTACATGTAAAGCAGGACATAGCTCAATAACAGACTATCTTGCCTATGTCATCTCACAGAAGTTTGCAATCTAGTTCACTTTCACAAAGGTTTACTCGCAGTGCAGACACCACAAGGAAATCTTCCTGCTTGGGTGTGTTTGCCTTGCATATTAGTATCTGAAATGTTTCTGTTTAGAAGAGCATGGTCTGACTAGCTGCAACAAGCCATTTCTGTCCAGCCTACCTGCTTCCCTTGAAGATAAGACTGTACTAACAATCAGCTTAGAGAAAGGAATAACGCAGAGTAGGATCTTGATTTTTTTCTGTGTGTGCAGAAGATCCTCCACTTTCTCTCTCTGCATCAACGTGGCCTGCTGAGGAGGTCCCAAAACTTGGCTCTACCATTGCAGTTGATGAGCTCAGATTGCCTTAGGATATCACTGAAGATATCACTCTGCTAGGCAGGCAGAAACACGTTACCAGGATGTATGCTGTTTTAGCTGAAAAATGTCTTTGAGTAGTTTATGTATTCAAGGGTTTCATTTCAGAGGGATTTTTTTTTTTAAATCTGAAGTCTATAATAAGAAACATTCAATTATCAAACTGATCTCATGAAATTAATCTCTGTTTTCAGTTAAGCATTTCTACAGCTCCCCATTGTATTAAGTACATGAGCAATTTGTTGTCTTTCCTGTACTTCTGAGCACACATAGTAGAATTTAAGAGATTAATTTAACATATGAACAGCCTCACAGCTGCAGAACATTGACATGTCTCCATCATCTATTAACTAGGTTACCTTAACTTTCTCATTCACTGCCTCATGCTATTTCTACAGCAGAAGCAACAACTGCCTGAATAAAAAAAAAATTAACTCATTAACCTAATTTGACAGAAACAGAGAGCCAACATGTCACAAATATCTACTGTTGCTCATACTGTTCAAAAGCTACAGACCACAATATAAAAACTTGCAGAGGTCATTTACAGATTCTCTTTAGCTACTCTTAGATGCTGATATTTACATGTGAGACTAAACCAAGTAAGATTCAATGCTGGATTGTTCCTGAACAGAGAAACACCACATACTTATGCTCTTGGTCTTACAGGAGAACATTTTGTGTTACATCCCTTTACAGAGCTACCCTCCTTGGCGAAGAGAGGCAAATCATCATCCAGATATGTGAAAGATCAGCTTAGCTTAACTCCTGAACTCCTTCCTATGCTGAATGACTGACTGAGGAGGCTTACTTCAGCATTCCAATGTCTCCAATGTTATTCTTATTTTACAGAGCAGTAGATCTGCATTTCCACTCAGGCTCTTCAGCACAAAGTTACTAGCATGAGATTGAACAGGTAAGGTTTGTTTGAGGGACTCTTATATCCTGATAGTATAGGACAAAGGTGGGATTCAAGTGAGCTAAGAGATCTTACTGTGGTCTCCCATCGGAAAATGTTGCTGTGGAAACAGAGCCAGTTTTCAGAGAGATACAAGCGTCCTTGCAGCAGGATATCCTTCTGGAGTGCACAGGCATAATCTATGTATAGAGAGCAAGAGCAAGTTTACTCACTTATTGCAGCTCAGGTGACCCAAACCTGTTAACTTAAAATGAGATAAAAGGGTATTACAATACAAATAAAAAGCCATTTCTTTCACTCTTCAAAAGTCTGTGAAGTCAGACTTGTACTGGGTCGCATCCAGAGCATTGCTCTGGGAATACCCCAAAGCCAGAGCTGATGGAAATATCTGTGTGAGGACAGCACTCCAGTTAGTGACCCCCTGTGCATTATCCTGTATTTTCAGAGAAGAGGTATCGAGCAAGATAAGGAGTACAGGGGAGAAGTATTCCTAAGTCAAACTTCAAAGTGCCTAAACAACAGAATGCACAAACATTTCATAGTATAACAGATTATACTGTCAACTCCTACATAACAGTAGTTCATATGCTGTAGTAAGATAATCATTTTCCACTAAACAGATTCTAGCACTAGCTAAAACTAGCTGCAGACTGAGACACTAAAAGGCAGCTTGAAGCTATCCAGTTCTTCAGGCAGGGGATATTTCCAGAAGCTGACTGTCATTTTTATTATGATACTGCTTCTGGCTGAAATATCCCTACTGAGAAACAGATCTCATCTAGAAAGCAATTACCCATCATCAGATATCTGCTAATTAAGAGCAAGAGAAGAGGATTTGGTTACGCTTTTTAAAAACCTGAGAGAACTTCCATAATTTCAGAGCCTGAAGATTCAAACAAAAGGAATTTTCAGAAGTACTACTGCTAGAAAGTTAAGACAGACTCTTTTGGAATCTCCAACCTAAAGAAGGTTATCTTATGTATAGAAAATACCCAGAATGTACCTATTCATGCAGGATGTTAATGATTTTAACTTTAGAGGTATCAAAGAGGGTTTTTTTACTTTGAAAATGATTGTACCTGGTATTGTCTGAGCCAGATTTTTGACTCTGTACAAGATGATGAATATAGTTCTTGTTCAAGTACCAAGATGTTCAGGAGTCCCTTACCATCCTAACTTGAAGGTAAGTCTGCATCTACAGAAGCTTTTATTATGATTTTTTAAATTCTCGGGGGACTTCCCCTCAATCAAGTAGAAAAAGTTTCTTGCAACGAGCCCTTGGAGACATAACCACAAACAGAATTACATAAACTTAAAGAAACCCAAAACAGTAAGTTGTAAAGCATGTTTAAAGAGAAAAGTCAGATACCAAAATGCTGGGAGAGCAGGGAGAGGGAAGATAGCAGGAGTTTAAGGTCAAAGACTTGAGGAAAGCATTACCAAGAAATTTGCATCTGAATCCTATGTTTGAGGGAGGCAGGCAGGGAGGCAGGCAGGGAGGCAGGCAGGGAGGCAGGCAGGGAGGCAGGCAGGGAGGCAGGCAGGGAGGCAGGCAGGGAGGCAGGCAGGGAGGCAGGCAGGGAGGCAGGCAGGGAGGCAGGCAGGGAGGCAGGCAGGGAGGCAGGCAGGGAGGCAGGCAGGGAGGCAGGCAGGGAGGCAGGCAGGGAGGCAGGCAGGGAGGCAGGCAGGGAGGCAGGCCTATAAATATTAGAGCAGTGGGCAAGTGATGAGCACCACCACCATGACGAACCTACACAAGAGTATCAAACAAAGGGAGAAATTAGCATTTCTCCTAAGCTTTCAGATCCATTAACTTAAGATGCTGCTTGCAAACATTTTCAGACAAATTAGAGTTAGTGGCACTCCTTTAAACTCCCATTTAAAAAGTCTAAGACCTCTCCCTTTCATTATAAGAAAATAATTGTATTTCATATAATCTTTATATACGGTGCTCATTACAGTGGAATAGTCACTTCTTTTTTAACAGCTAAATTAAGAACAGCAACAGTTACAGTTCTTTTAATGAATAGCAGCAAGAAATTGCTTCTTTGAGCACTATAAAGCCTATGATAAGTTTCTCTGCATCAAGCAAAGGAAGAGTTCTTTGCTTGGAGGATGCAAAAAGTCCTTCCAAAGAAGCACTGTTTTTTATGTGGTTAAAAAAGTATATAAAAGAATGACTTTGCTTCTGATGAAGCAGGTGCTATGTTGTTGAGATTAACCCATAACTAAACCTTTCTCCAAGTTCAAAGCAGTCCATTGAATATGTGCTCCAGAGTTTGCTCACTGGCTTTTATATCAATCTTGTGTAAGAAGAAACATCACAACAATGCTTTGAAGTAATATCCTTTCCTTCCGTACTGAACTCAAGTATTTTAAAAATGCAGAAGGCATTTCAGAGGATAACTGCCTCCTCCTGAGGCTGGAAAAAGACAGAGGGATTTAACTGTTTCTGTGCAAGTGAAAGCTCTAATTTCCCTTCCATCAACCTGGAAGGAACGCAGCATGCTGCAAGCATATACTGACAGGCTCTCAATATTCACTTCCTTAACAGTTGCATAAGATCAGAAATGAACTTTAAATGGTCCCCATGCCACTTTTGTACAAAAAAACACCTAAATCTTGTATGGTGTATTTGTTACAGAATGCTCTAGCAGTGCAGGCAGGCTTACCTGCAAGGCAAGAGATAAAAGAGGGACTAATGTGCATCACTGAAGGCAAAGGAGGTACGGTTGTACACTTGCTTGCTTTGGATTTTGCCATGGAGCAAAACAGTGAGTCAGAGCTCAAAAGGAACATTTCAGAGCCAAGAAGTTATGCACCATAATCTGATATTCTCTGCCACCTGCTTCCCTCCCCATGCACTTACCACCTCTGCTCTTCCAGCTGAGTGTTACTTCTATGCCTACACCCATGTCATCAGCGTGTGGATGAACTAGCCTGGTATACTGGGCTGTGAAAAACCTCCACTCAAGGCATGAGACAACCCTGAACTAGCAGACTTGCACAGCACACCACCAGGTAACATGCTCTGTGCTCAGCACTATCCTGAGCAGTAACTACAACTACACAGACCAGTGTGTAGTGGAGTATAAAATGTTTTTAATCTGTCCTCAATATACCATGTTGACAAATACACCCAAATGCCCAGCATAAGTCAGAAAAACTGAAGATTGGTTTGTGTTTTCCAATGATCTCCTATGATGGCTGATGTGAATTACACACTTAAATACTGAATTTTATGTCCTCATACCACATAGCTGGCATTTGTCCCTGCAAAGAGGTTTTTTTTAAATTACAAGCACCTACTGTGACACTCGGTTCCAGAAGTCACATTAATCAAGGTGCCTAGAGCAAGGGTCTAGGCTTAGTTCCAGGGAGCAAGTGAAAATCTTCTGCTAAGGATGTTCTACCTACTTAACAGGGTCACTGGAGCAACATCTCTTTACCTTTGTACCCAAGTACCAACCCATTTCCACCTGTGGAATCATTCCCTCCTCTCTCAACATCCGTAGCAACTGATTCAGTAATAACTATTTGCCTCTTTAAAGAGGACTCAGACACTCACAGGGTAGAACAGTTATGACAACAACACCAAGTTGGTTGTCCGTGCTGTAAAGAACATAAAACAAATTCAGTGGTCTCAGGATTTAACTCTACCTCTGGTTCTTCTCACACTTACATCACACAAGCACATGTTGAGTTTATGTGCTCAGTGCTCACCCTGACCCTGCAGAGTGACCTTCCTTTCCTGCTGGTCAGCTAACTGCTGTCAGACAGTCACACCTCTACCACCGTCAAGAGTTTTGTCTAAAAACCCACTACATTTATTTTCCTATCACTACTTTTAAGAGGCTCCCATCCCATATCTAGATGAACTGAAGGATTCTGTATCCAATCCTTCACTTCTCAATCCCCAAAAGGTTGTTTGGGATTTTTTTGCAAAGCAGGCAATACAGGAGAGGAGTACAGACCTGACCTTCCCTGAAGGTATTTGATGCTAGTTCAGAGACAGGAGAACAGGAAGGTATCAGCTGTCGTTAGAATCTGCCAAAACACACCGTCCCCACCACCCTGGCACTACTACAATCAGCCAGAAGACAAGCACTTTTGGTGTGATTACATCTTACCTACTATGAGTCTCTCCGAGTCTGGCAGATGAGAAAACTGTCTCTTGAATTCCTCACTTCTATATTTGTAAGTGGAACTTGAGAGCTGCAACAAAGAATGGTAAAAAGCTAAGCAAACATTTATTTTCAGCTATCAACAGTTTTCATACTGGATGTGTAATTTTATCTTGGAGAACAAATGAACATCAGAAGAGCAAAAAAGAACAGGTGATATTGTGATCATCACTAACTTTATGCTTGCTCATGGAAGGGTGTGCTTCTAGTATTTAGGATACCATGGGCCAAGCTGTTCCCTCTATCAGGCCAGATGCCAATTATCAGGGATTACAGCTGTATGATGGCAACCTGCTCCACTCTAAGGCATGAGAGCCCCTTCCAGGGCTAAGGCTTCTAGCACAGACCAAATGTAGAGGCAGCAAGG
Organism: Athene noctua; assembly: GCF_965140245.1. Lineage (NCBI taxonomy): Eukaryota > Metazoa > Chordata > Aves > Strigiformes > Strigidae > Athene > Athene noctua. The sequence goes on from NC_134037.1 coordinate 137,593,490, forward strand.
CAACAACACAGGAGTGAGAGTAGATCAAGTCCTCATGCAGGCCCCTAGCTGGACACAAGGACACAACCTAGAACAACAAATTCCTACTTGGAGTACCATTTTAAGAATACTACAATACAGTGAATTTTATGCCAGTTGCTATAATTAGATTTGTAAGAATAAAGGCAAAAGTTTCCTCCAGTAAGCACAAACAGCATCATCATTATCACCTCTTGATTTCCTGATCTGTTTCACATTTCACCCCCTATTTAAATATAGCTGTCTATGATTCATTTAAGATTCAAACTGGGCAGTAAACTCACAGCAAAGATTAATCTTGATGGACTTTAACTCCTTATAAACAAATGCCCCTGCTCCCATTCAGATAAAGAGCTTCAGTATGTACTCCAGAAAAGATTCTGCTTAAAAGCCCGATTTTTCATTTTGCAGTAACAACAAGGCCATATTTTTTTCTTAATATTTTTGGTCATTTATTTTAGGGGCTGTCCTAACTAAATGCTGCATAAGGCAACGACTCAGCTGGACTATAGCTAAAACAGGAAGAAGTCACTTCCAAGAGTTACCAAAACCAGGTATAAATATACTAAGAAAGACTCTTTCACACTTTTTTTTTTTTTAACCTTTCTAAAGATCTTAAGCACTTGGCTACCATTCTCTCCTTGAGCACCTGTATTACACCAAAACTTTACATTCACCATTAAGCCCAGCTCTACCATAAGGTTAGTGGCTACTTACATTTGGGTGGGAGAAGAAAGAACAAAGGAGGCAAAGAACTGCTTTTGACCGGATGACCTCACAGCATGTTTACCAAAAAAACCCCAGTTTTAGCACATTTCTGCAGCACATTAGTTGGTCATGACACTTTCATTATGTCTGTGCTTGTTGTCAAAACAATCCCAGAACAAAGACAAGACTCATCTTCAGCTTGAGAGTCTTTTAATAAACTAGTGCCAGCAGTGCGCCCACTTCATCAAGATGCTCACATTTTGCTATTTTCCACAGAAGAGATCCTTGCTTCTTGCAGTTCAAAAGTTCCCTGAACACAACCTTACACACACATCCTACTGTGGTCTGTCACTACGAGAATCAAACTCTTTGGCCACAAGAACACATTAACACTACTTCAAGGTCAGGTGTTTAAGCACATATAATACAGAAGAGGGCAAAGTCACCCTGATTCACAGAATCATCTCGGTTGGAAAAGCCCTTGAAGCTCTTCCAGTCCAACCATTAACCTCACGCTGACCACTCCCAACTCCACCAGATCCCTCAGCGCTGGGTCAACCCGACTCTTCAACCCCTCCAGGGATGGGGACTCCCCCCCTGCCCTGGGCAGCCCATTCCAATGCCCAACAACCCCTTCTGCAAAGAAATACTTCCTAAGAGCCAGTCTGACCCTGCCCTGGCACAGCTTGAGGCCATTCCCTCTTGGCCTGGTGCTGGTTCCTTGGCTCAAGAGACTCATCCCCCCTCTCTGCACCCTCCTTTCAGGGAGCTGTAGAGGGCCAGGAGGTCTCCCCTCAGCCTCCTCTTCTCCAGACTGAACAACCCCAGTTCAGCTCTAAAAAAAAAGTCAATGTTACCTTCTATTACCATCAAAAAAAGAAAGTCTTTATGTCTGACCGGTGGTGAGTACATATTTTCTGTCCACTAATAATCTCAGCATTGCAGTGCAAAAATGCAGTGAGGGAGAGAGGCAGAAAATACATCCACCCCTCTCCTGAGAAAAGCAAGCATGAAAGCTTTAGATGCAACTTACAGGGCAACATGTTAGAGATGTCCTCTAAGCTGTATGCTTCCAATTATATTTCAGCTATTTCTGAAATTGGAAAAAAACATTCTGAGAGAGCATGTCATCTACTAAAGCAGATAGGCTATCGTTTCTTGGCCTTGTCACATCATGCTCCAAAATGCACGATTTTAACTGACTATCTGAAACAGGCATCCAACAACTGCACTGCTTTGAAGAAACTGAATTCTTTGCAATTACTCTGGAAAGAGACATGGGGAAAAAATGCAGTCAACTTGGATCTGTAAAGTTTCCACCTGAAGTTCCAGGGACTGTCCAGTTTACAGTCATACCTCAACTGTATGAAGTCTGAGCTTGTGATGACAATGCTAACATACAAGGGGGGAAAAAGAGCAAAACAAAGTTCACAATCTTCAAACCTGATTTATGAAGCCACGATGTAAGAAGCCATGCTTTTAAGGAGAGAAGTATTTTCTCAAACACACAAGAGATAAGAGCTACACTGAAGTTAAGCATTTTTGTGGTTATAAGACAAAATTAACTAGGAAGAGGAGAACACTGCAGTATCACGGCCACATTTATATTAGTGCCTGAATAGCTCCAGGAATCCAAACTCAAGGTATCTTGAGTTTTACTTAGAAATTTAGTTTTTCTAGAGCATAAAACCTGCTATAGCTTGTCTGAGAAACCCTTGCTGGCATTTAGGAGGGCTCTTTGTCACAAGTGACAAGCAGGCTATAAGAAATCCTCTTATTAATTGCAGATTTCTACTGAACTCTTAGGACATTTATAAAGAGCCTGCTCTGAATCCTTATCTAATTAGCAGAAAAAAGTGAGCACATTGAAACTTTTTATCTTTTCCTTACTTTGCATGAAAACTAGCTCGCTCAGATCTGTAATTATTACATACTCAGTATGTGGCTTGGTGATTAAGAGATTACTCAGAGGACTTGGGAACAACAGGGACACTTTTAACATTACTGGCACTATCAGTTTCCTTAAAGTGAAGAAAATAAGACATTTACATTTCTATGAATACAACATCTCTCATAATCACTATTATAATATCCAAGACATGGCAGCATTTGAGGCAGGTTGCCACCTCTGGGTTACAACACTCACCATCAAATATTAAAAGAAGAGATGCATAAATTTGGTTGTAGTGCAGCATTTGAGAGATGAAAACGGCAACTCATTTTTAACACAGGCACATTTCTAAGTTTAATTATAAATCATCAGGCAAAGTTTGCCTGAGGATAATCTTAGGCATTGAAGGGTATGCTATATTTTATCATGAAGAAAATTATTAAGTCCAGCCAACAACATATTAGCATTCTTTATCTGAAGGCACAAAATAAACCAGAAACCTGCAAAACAGCATAAGCAGAAAAATCTCTTCAGTCTCATCCAGAAAGTTTTCCAGAAGACATTTATGTAAGAACCAGATACTATCTGAAGACACATAGCTAAATGATTCTCATACCTTGTTTAGAAGTGGACCAGAGTACAACTATATAAAGTCATGTTCCAGAAAAAAGTGTTAACTTAAATAGGGCTGAGTTATTTATATGATAGAAGCCTGTTAAAAACCAGCCTCCCTTCACATGTACATCTTCTAAGTGTGGACACTGCAAATAATTTGAGCCATTTAGCAAACCGGGGAGAAAAATTAAGCTACACCTTCTCCCAGGAGTACAGTGAAAATGCTAATCATTAGGAAATTATTTGATTGCACATATCACTAAGCATGCAAATAGTCAATCAACCTCAAAATAACTGTGTGCACATTTCTTAACATTTGCTAATGACAATAATTTTGCATTTGCTTTGTTAGTGTTTTCCCCTAGTTTCGAGATACCACAAAAACCACGTTACCCAACAGTTTCAACATGCAGCTATGAATACAAACAACTGGGAACACAACTAAGTTGACCTCACTGCTAGAGTAACACAACTCTGATATCACCTCCTTTGAAGAGATGCACACGTGCCTTAGTCTTAGTATCAGTTACCATCAAATAAGCCAATAAGCAAGCTGCCTAACCTACTCTCCTTTTATGCTTAGAAGCCTCTCCTAACCATCAAAATATGGTCAATGAGACATGTGGCTTTGCTCCTCTGCCTATTAGCAAGCAAATCCATGCCACTACCTCTACATGCCACTTAAAGACCACCTGATGTACTAGTCCCCAAAGACAGAAGAACCCTGACCTGTACTTTCCTATGAAGTTTCTAGACACAGTCAAAACCAAGTTTGACAGTATTAGTAAGGTTAGGATTGAAGTACTTCTTAATCCTACACTAGCACATTAAAACAAACATTAAATATCCCGGCAAAAATTGTTACATTTCTACTGGAGAAAGTATTGCTTCCCACCCCCCTACAAATTCATCTAAAATCCTTCTTAGTATCAGGAGAAAAAAAGAAAACAGCCTTCAGAAGAACACCACACAGAGAGGAGCTTAATTTTATTCAAAAAGACTACATTAAACTACACGTATTCCCAAAATTTATCTGCTAAGGGAGAAATAAAAAAAAAAAAAAAAACAACAAAAAACAGAAACAAAACATACCAACACCCCACTTTCAGTGAGTCTAAAGCCTCACTAGGCTAGGAGAGACCTAACAGCCCCAAACAAAAGCCTCATTTACCAGTGCAAGGCAGACAAACATAAGACTTCACATACTCCAGAACACGTTCAGGCAGACTTATCTATAGCACAAGAACAACTCCCATAGCATGTTGAGATGGCAGTCTCTCTGCTGAGGCTACCTGTGAAACGTGCCAAGTCTGACAAGCTTTTCCATATGAGAAACGTTGATTGCACTGCAGCCATTTCTTCAGCCCAGAGAAGTTCATTATGACCATCCACCATCCAATCTAATCTATAACGCACAAGCCACAGCTATCTTGCAATTTAGCTCCTGCTTTAAAATCAGAGCTGCAATGACCAAGTTTCCCTTTGAGAAAGAAAAAAAAGTGTTTTACCTTCTTAAATTAAAAGTCATCCTGAAGGAAAAGTCCATCCTAGCTATAGACAGTTCTTCTAGTGGTCTGTTGGTTAATCTTATCTTCACTTTGTGAATTATTTTCAGATTGGGAGCAAGTTAACCCATATCTTCTTTTGGGGTAGGGATCAAGCTTCTCAAGTCTATTACCATTTGGACTTATTCTCATAGGTCTTCTGAATCCCCTCCTACTTTCAATGTGCTTCTTAAGAGCTAGACGCAGCACCGCAGGCGCAGAATCACAATGGAAGCTTATGTCCACATGACTACCAGCCTCCCTTATCTTTTCACAGTTCTAGGGCAGTTTTCCATTTCTCCTGGAAACAAGCACGAGGATGTATTTTGAAAGTGTCAGACTTGTTCTGTTTATCCTGTCACAAGCAAACAGTCTGGATCCACTCTGTTACAGTGATCTATTTTCACTAACCTTTTCTTGAGAGAATCACAGAAAAAATTGGGGTTAGACATAACTTTCAATTATTGAATACTCATAAGCTTTACTAGCAGTAACTTACTGCTCTTTTCTTTCTCTTGAAGCACAAAATCATTAAACTCACACCGGGAAAAAACCACTCACAGGACCTGAAGAGCAACACCACCTTACTTAGGGTGACTTACTGCACTGTGTACAATACACTGTGCAATTTGGGACTGGATGTGTACATAGTCTCCACTTTTTTTTAAATTAGGAGCTATTTGATCACACGCGATTATCCACACAGTTGTATTTAATTCATAGGTCATATGAGGCATGTCAACCAATTTAAAAAAAAAAAAAAAAACAAACAACTGTTGCCAGGGTTGGCTCAGCCACTGTATTCCCTAGGAGCCTGTTTTCCAGAAGTTCCCATGCTCTCAAGGAAATGGACACAAGCTCATAGCCACAGTGGGAGGGAGAAGAGTTTAAGCACTGTTTTACTAATATTTATTATATGCCCTTCTTCATTCACCCTTAACTTCTCTGGAGAGGGGAGTCTCATAAGCACAGGGCACTCTTCTAGTGGGCCACTGGCAAGCATGGGGCTGTGCACTGGGGTCATTACATCCTCCTCTGTGGCCCAGCCCCACTCATTCTCAGAGACTGAAGGAGAAACAGATTTTAACATTTCTTAGTAACCGAGCAGAAGACAAACCAGGGGCAGTTCTTCAGCGGCATCTGTGTACAGGCAGAGTAGCATCCAGTAAGAATTCTGGTGTAACTATGTCTTTCATTTGTTGGAAATGAAACATGTAAAATTTCAAGGAAGAGATATTAAAATACAGGTCCTGAGCAAATACTCAAGCTACTGTATTTTCCAGGGTTTTCTTTGTTTGGGGGTTCTGTGGGGTTTTTTTTAAAAAAATCCTATGAGATCCCATAAGCAAGGCTAGAGTCCCTAGTCCCCTCAAAATGAGTGTTACTATTAACTTGTTCTCATAGATGCACAGGCAGGCACATGAAAAATGTCAGACTTATTTATCACTAACATCAGTAGCTTTCAAAAATCCATGTAGGAAGAAATTCCTCAGAATTATTTCATTATGGAGAGCTTCCAAAATATTGGATGCCCACTTACAAAGTGTTTGACACCCAGTGTCATAAAACTTGACTGAATTAGGTAATTCCAAAAGGGACATGGCTCCTATTTATTTTAAAGACCAGCTCTAGTACATCAGAAGAACTGTGTCCCACAGCACCTCCACAGCAATCCAGCCCTTACCACCTCCACTGTGGACGTCAGGTCAGTTGGTGGGACTGAAAAGTGGTAAGACTCTGCTTTTCCAAAAAGTAGTTCTGGTCGACCACTGACCAGGGAGGCCTGTATCACAACTCTTGACCTTGTGGCATAACATGAACTCAGCTGAACTGGAATCCTGCTCACAAAAGGCCTGGTCCTCTCTGTTATAAACGGACTTCTTAAATTTGGCTGAGTCAGAGTTCCCAATTTCTTTATTTAGCAAGCGGCAACAAGCAAAACAGCGCTGGGCGGCCGGGGAGTCTCCTGCTCCAACAACGGACCGCACCCTCCAGGGCACTCTGTTTCAATCTTATACTACAAACTATTACATAGTCATTATACACTATACATATTCATTACTTGAACCCGCCTACTCCCGCTTCGTATGGTAATTAGCTTATCGGTCCTTTACGCTTGCGCAGAAGTTGTTAAAACTACGGTCAGGGGTCTTCAAATCGTGGGGGGTGGTCTTCTGGGAGGAAGGCCGTAGGTCCTCCTCACAGTGTACGTTTCACCTTTGGCTTGGAATGTGATGATCCTCTGAGTTTGCAGAGTTCTTATCAGTCTAGGCCCAGTAATCTCTTTGCATAAAGAGATTCATGGTCGTGAACATCCTCCTGTTTTATTCAATTATGCGCCTGCAATTCTCCACATCTTCTGACCTACAGATGCTTCCTCTCTTGTTGTTCCCCTCCCCTTCCTGTCACTTTTTTTTTTACACTATCATGTTAGTTCAACTAAGCATTTGCTGTTAGTATTACACAATACGCAATAGTTCATATTACAGTTCGCTGAATTTGATGAACAGACGGTTTACCACCTATCACACTCTCCTGCACCTCACCAGCCACCTTGTTCTTTTGAGAGCAGGAAAGGTGGTCTCATACTTGAGCTTTGCCTATATAAGTACAAATATCAAATCATGCTGGAACACGGCTTGGAAAATAGCCTACAAAATCCACAACCAAAATTGTCACAGCTACAATTTTGACAGACAAGAAAATTTAGCATCATATGAAATACTGAGAACTACGCTGCTAACATTAGGTAATATAATTAGAAATAGAACAAAAGTATCATTTTTTGGTGAAGAATTTTTAAATTTGGCTTCCTTCCCAAGTAGAAAACTCAAAGACTTAATGTTTAAAAAGTTGAAAGGGAAAGATTTTTTTTTTTTGAGGACTAAGTTGCACAACCATTTAAAAGATTTTTTTTAATGTTCTTTAGGAAAAAAAGTAGAAAATAACACGGAAGAATTTTGTAACAAATCGTTTCATCTTAGAACATATGAGGAACCCCAAGTTTCTCCCTTAAGATCCCACCAGAATTAGCTCAATTTCACAAAGCATTACATTTCCCTGAAGTAGGGTTCAGCTGCAGCTATTCCAACAAAACAAGCTGATAATCTCCTTACCAATGATAAGAAAGCCACTTGTCATTAGTATTAGAAACTTTTCCCTGAAAAAAAAGTTTGGATTGACAATATTCCCTGCTTATTCTGAAACAACTGCTTTGTAGTATTCAGTACTTACTTTCTGCAAGTAAGCATTCTAAAGCATTTTTAAATGGTGAAACCAGTGTACTTTTGTAACAGCTCAAATTTGAATATAAGATCAAGTTTGACACAGTGAGGAGCAAAGCATATGCTCCATTTCAGAAATAAAACTGAGGCATGAAGCTAAAACTCAGAAAACACACACACCCCCTACACATACCTCCTCCTCTAGCTGCCTGCAGCCTGTTCCAACCCATGCAAATCCCTGGCCAACACTCAGGCAGCCTCCACGGCTCCCCCTTTCTCACCCACTTGCTCAGAGCTGGTGCTGGACACCATCCAGCAGAACTAGAACTAAAGTTCTGCCAGCCTCTGCTTGCATGCCAGCTTGGAAAACAGGCTGAAACACACTAACCTTGCAGAACATGCACACAAATGCTGCAGCAAGTGGTCAAAGAAAACTTAGGACGTGGGGGGAAGCAGAGAGCTGCCCAGCTCCAATCTAAAAATCACTATCATCTAAATGGATTTTGGGAGGCAGACTGTAGTAGCATAGGTCATTTCAAGTTCACAAAAGTCCCAAAGGGGACAGCAGAGAAAAGCATCATCACCAGGGAAACACCAGCTTGGAAAGGAGCACTCAACACCCAGTGCTCCTCCTCTACATCACCGAAAGCTACAGCTCATGCACCAGCCTTAGATATTGAGTACATTTACCCCTGGTAACTCGGCGTGGACCTAAGTCTACTCTCACACAAGACCTGGTTATTGTCTGCTCTGTATGTCAAGCCCTTGCTAAAAGGCCTCCTCAGTCTGAGCTCCAGAGCAGGGAGGTAGGGAGATCAGGACAGGCTTCATGCACACCCAAGCTCCCCAAACAAGTACACTACCACCTACCTCTCCATCAGCTGCACAGAGCTCAGTTCTCTGTAGACACAAAGCAAACACTTTGAGGCAAGGGATAGAGGACTTTGCATGCCCATCAGACCTCCCTGCCTGCTCTGACAGGGGAACAGCAGACATGCATCTATTGTTTGCTTTGTGCTGTCTGTCCCTTTTCCATCTGCCCTACCTAGGACCCATCTGCTAAATTCCTGCAAGGAACTACCTGAAGTCAGACTCTGACTGCCATTTGTGTAAGGGGCTGTTCTGGAAACAAGGAGGACTACAGAGGAAAACGCAGGCTGCACAGGAGCTTCACCCTGCACAGAGGGTTAGCCGCTACAGCAGTGAGGGGCTGTGGAGCCCCTTTTTCTTTGCTGCATGGCACCATCCACCCACCCCCACCTGCAAGACTGCATCCCTAGAAGCTATCACAACACACACACGCGTTTTCAGAGCTATAGGAGAATAGGCAGGTGTCTCTACGGTGCATCCACTTCGCCCACTAAAGACCCAGCCTCCTACAAGTCTGATCCCCTTGAGCACTTGGCTGAATGTAGGGCTAATGACTCACCCGACAGCAGGGGAGAGATCCCTTTCCTAGCACAGCCCTACAGAGAAAGCTGAGAGAAGAAACAGAAAAACGCATTTCAAGGCATTTTAGTCACTTGATAATCAGATTTAAATCTGGATGCCCGAAAGGAGAAGATAATTGAATACAATGGGGCTATTTTTACAGTCATTTTGCTAGCCACACTGGCAGAAGTGGAGTAATCTTACTCACTAGGATTAAGCAGTTGTCTGTATGCACCTAGCTGGGTGGTGGCACTTCGGATGGCCGCAGTTCTGTTGTCAAGATCAGCTACATATGTAAATAGCAGGAACTGGTTTCACCAGAAGAACAAGGCAACTCTTCTGCCTTCCCAAATCAAAGCTAGGATCCATCAGGGAATCACTGTGTGCTGAAAGAGCAGCAAGATATTGGGAGGCAAATCTATACAAAGAAATATTAATTGGTGATTTCTTTCCATCAGAAAGACAGTAAGAGGACCCAAAGTGATCTCAGAAAGGCCCTGCCGAAGTCTGGGTACCACTGACTCAGGCCTCAGAAGTAGCATGAGCATGAAGTGATTTCAGTGCATTTCCTGTTTATAAGATAACACCATCTTCACCTGATGGTGTCATCTGATAACACCATCTTCACCTCAGTCTGGAAACTTGCAATTAGCAGTGAGGCTGATAATTTCAGTTTCAAAAATACTTATTTATATAACTGCTACCAAGTACCTCTGAGTTTGAACGAAACAAACATTTCAATTTTAAATAGGAATGTTAAGCAAAAAGTTCAAGAGATCTGGACACTTTCATCAACAAACATCTTCCCAAACTCTGAACTAGAAACAAAGGTACTTTTAGCTTCCAGGAGGCAAGATGCTCCAATCTCAGATTTACTCAGCATCTTCATCAATACCAGTCATAGCTGGCAATAGCTTCTTTGAACCTGGTAGTAAAATTATGCCTGTAATGCCCCTGCCAGAGACCATGTTTCATGCTGCCCCCCCAATACACAAGTACAAGCCAAGTTCACAAGGGTCTCAAGTGCTGAGCTCCTCTCTATTTTAGGGAAAAATTGTGGATCTCTACCTACTTTCCTGACTTCAAAGATGCAGCATTCAAGCAATCTTTTGTTTTCGTAATTTCATCTACTGCAGGAGGACTTCCAACAACCACCACCAAAAAAGCCAACAACCACCACCATGATACATTAAGTCTAAAACAAACTTAATACAAATAAACCAAGTGTGTTTGTATGAACTCTGCAGTTACTATTTTAACATTGTGTAATGGAAGTAAGTTTGTCACCCTCCCAGCACAAAGTTATCCTTTAGCTCAGACAATTTGTCTGCTCCCCAGTTTAATTTCGAGTCCTGTAACCACACTGTTCAGGTTTCAACAGCCATAAGCGTACTAATATGATGCAATGACAATTAAAAGCTCTGTCAAGATTTCCTTTTAGATAAAAAATACATTCCTTTCTGAACAGCAGTTTCATCTGACTCACATTTCTTCCTACAGCATGTGTGTGAAACAATTAGCCAATGTTATTTGTTAAGAACATCTGTTCCTTCACCTGATCTTTCACTGCAGGCTGCCTAAGTAATGAAAAAAATTCAAACTGCTTGTTTTTAGACTTACTTGGTCCACTTAAATATGGTGAAAAAAATCCAGATTCTTGGGGGGCAGGCAGGCTGGGGGGGAAGTGGTGGGGAGACTCTCATATGATAAAGTAACCATGACACATTACTTCTGAACTCCTCTTCCTTACCTGCAACTAAGTCCCACCAAGATTACTTAATACAAAAGTAGCCAAATACAGAAGAATGGCATACTTCAGTTGCCCTTTTCCCTCCTTACTTTACCAGAACTGGACTCTGGCATCTCTGATCTGTATTTAAGTTTAGTAACAGTCCCCAAATATTGGTCAGAAGAAAAGGTCATGAAAGAAAAACAATCCTCTTGAAAGTAATCCCTCATGGCATCATTTACTTTTCAGCAACTCACAGGATACATAAATACTTCGGATCAAGAATACAATGAAAACCTGAAAGAGCATATTAAACAAGCTAAACAGTAGTTACATAGTTAATGCAGTAGTGACTGTAGCCAATTACATGAACTGTTTTGGTATAAATTATACTGGTCATCTCATTAAGTCTGCCAGCAGCCCTACTGCACTTAATTACATGGAAAACAGCACCTGCCAAGCAATTGCCTCAAACCTAATTTTTCTATGAAATATCTAATATGAGCTCTTCCTTTGCTACCTCAGAAACCAAATGTAGATTTTGTCATTTCTATATTAAAAGCTGCTACCAGATTTTATTGAACCATTCTCAGCAAAGACAGACCATACATAATTTTTCTTCAAGTTTATATAAAAATGGAGTTTAAAGGGTCAGCTGAGACATGATCAGAGCTACATACACACCATAGTTCACAATCACATACCTCCACTCATTCTGAAAAGGGGTGATCTCGAGTCCTGGTGGGTAGAAAACAGGAGAAGCTGAGAGATCCTATGTGCAGGCCAAAGCCCTGAATGACTTTATCTGTCATTTCCCTAGGGGCTTTAGGGGGTTGCAGTAACAAATACACAAATATTCCAAGTTTAGGCAAGCAGCTTCAATAAAAAAGCACTACCTAAAAAAACCCCACTTACTACATGTAGTTTCTAAAATGCTACCAATATCACCATGGAATCTTGACATAACTCAGTTAGTGCATAACCACCTGCTACATAGGAAGACACAAAATAGAACTTTCAGAGTAGTCATGAGCAGAAAAGCCACATACTCTTGTCCAGAATGCTCATGTTTTGGATAGCTAAGTATGTGTCCCATATCATCTAAACCTCAACAAAATATTTCAGATTTTGCTGGCCGTTTTTTTTTTTCCCCTCTTAAGCATCTCCTGGAGAATTTCCTACTCCTAATTGCTGCTAATGAATGACTTAATTAAACGTACCACTAAACAATCATATCTTCTACAGTTGTGTTTACTTGCCTTCTCTCCCTCCAAAGGGATAAAAGTAGCTTGCCTGTAGCAGACTTGAAAAAGACAGTGCTATACCACTGCTTGTTTGCAGAAGCACTAAACAACAAAGCTGCAACCAAGCCACAAAAGCCAAAAAAAAAGAGGTTACTTCATCTCCCAGAGTTATCTAAGCCTTTCATTCCACAAGCTATGAACTGCCCTTTCATTGAAAGGGTATCACCATTCAACCAACTCCATGCTGATTTTCTGAACCACATTACATTTCTAATGGTTTTGCCCTCAGTGACTTAAAAAAAAACCCCAAACAGTAAATCACATGTATCTGAAGTATTTTCTTCCCGATCTATTAATCTTCTGGTTCTAGACTAATTATTTAGATGTGTGTAATAATAATTCATATTATATAGAACTTCCCACTGCTGCAGCTGGGGAAAGCTTATTTAGACAGGGCACCAACTGTCAGTTGTTCAGAACAGGCTGAAACTTGATGGCAGTCAGATCTACCCCAGTGCTCCATTTGGAGCTACATCCACAGCAAGAAAGATTCCCCGAGTGAAAAGATGTGAGAAAATTAGGCTAAAAACTTTAGCCTAATCAGTCATGTTCAAGGGCTGATCAGAACTACACAGTTTATCTGTTCTTACCATTTTAAAACACTGCTTCTGGATAATCAGTGCTATCACAGGGCTAAAGAAAAGGCACCTTTCTAGAGATTACAGATACAAACATACCAGTGTTACAAGCACAGCAAAACCTATTTAGATTCAAGTTATGACATTCCAGAAAAAAACCTGCTTAAGTGTGCTTAAGATTACTCTCTTTGGAGACCCAGAGTATTTATCCAATTTTCATCCTCCTTAGCAGACTGTTTTACACCAGCAAACAAAAAGGAGGCTAAAAACCCTCCTCTGACATCACAAGCCATGATGTCCCTTCTTCACAAGCCAAGCATTTGGAGGCACAGATGAGAAGAAAAGCTTTCTGTAGAGGTAGTAACATACCAAGTACACAACACAGGAGATGAAGCAACTGTCCAGAGGCCTTAAATACCAGCCTGCCAGAACATAGTTACCGATTTAACAAGCCCAGTAAACCCTTCCCAGAGTAAGCAATGAGTATTCAGAGGAAGGTGGAAGGAGCATTCAAACAACTATAAATGCAAGAAATATTTCTTCTAACCCTTCCTAGTCTTGGGCCCCAAAGCATGTCAACTTGTATCTGTGCTGCAATAAGTGATCTTCCCAGCTGTAATGTGTATCTGCATCCCTCCTGTGCAGGTTTGAGTCACACATGTTTGTCATATTCTTAGCATATGTATTTTCACATGCTCCCACGGAATAGATCTTTCTCACAGAAACCAAATCCATGTTTGCAAAAATTCAAAATGCTTATCCAAATCTTGTGCAACCTCATTCGTTCTTCTACTACGAAAAATAAAAGGCTTATTTTCACTTTTCACTGTCTCACCTGCTTGCGTCTATCATCGTACTCCCTCACACTGATCAACTCTTTAAACTGACATTACACTGCAGTCAAATTGACTTTTTTAAAAGCCTTTTCTAGTATCTTCTTTCCAACACCTCCCTGGCACCTCACACTTCCAAATTCTTGAACAAGCCTCCCAGATAAAAGCAATTTTCTGAGAGACGCTCATTTGATTTTAACTCTTTCCACCTACCTTTTCATTGCAAGGGAAGGACTTACTTTTTTGGTCTTCCTTTCCATGGGCATTCTTCTTATTGTAGATATGTATGAACTTTCTTTGACTGCTTATTAACAGAAACTAGAGTCCCCAGAGACAACACCCTCACTTTTGATGCAAGGATCCTTTTCGTTAGCTTCCTCATTCACTTTTACCTTCTTCATTACAGTAGAACACTTTAAGACTTTTACAGGTTTCTTCTTCCAAGGATATTAAACTGAATCATATCTCAGTATGAAGAGTGTAAAAAAGAATTCAGAATCTTGAGATAGGGCTTCCAGTTGTAACTTAATTTCCACAGCATCTTTGACTTTCATTATGTCTATTTGCAGTTGCCAAAACAGAACCATTTAATCAAAAGTAGATGCAAGCTTTACAGGTTCAAGTAAAGAAGGAAAGCCCTGAGATTAAGTTTGTAAGCAAGATTTTTTTCTTCCTCCAGTGAGGTTATAAAAACCTTTGTCCACCTCCAGGGAACAGTGTTAAAAAAAACCCCAACCCTACTAAACAACAAAATAAACACCCACCTTCAAAACAGCAGTTAGTAGCACTACCAATTTAAGAACTGCTCATAGTAGGATTGAAAAAGAATTCTTTCTCCAAATCTTTCAGTAAAGCTATCCAAAGTATTTTTTTTAGAGCTTGGGAAAAACTATGCATGGTAAGACTCTCCTCTTTTCTTCCTTCCCTGCTCATTTTTCTGCTGCCTTCCTTCTCCCCACTCACCATAGCCAGGAAAGAGATTATATCCCAGAGGCTCCCAACCCTAGCTTGCTGCTAATTAGATGTGCTCACAGCACCTACTGAGCATTCAGGATACCTGGCTTGGCTTCCAGAGGCATGGCACAACTGCCTACTCCCACTCAAATCCAGGAAAAATTGAAGTCAAACCAGTCAGGCTCTAACATCCACATTTGTTTTCCACCATCAGAGAAGCAAGAGCACCTGCTTAGAAGAAATGAATCATTGGAGCAAACTAAATTGGTCAGAAACGTGCAGCCTCTCAAAGCAAATAACCCAGACAAAGCTGATCCCTGCATGCTACCACTGGCTAGTCTCCCTGTTGTAGCTACTCCTTAGTCCTGCTGATTCAAGAGTAGGAATGAGCATAACAAATCCACACCTGCCACAAGACACCAAGATCATCCTTTGCCAAGTGTTAGTGACACATGCTTTGCACACTGCAACAAGCTGCCTTCTGTGTTATCACCTACACATTTACTATGACTCAGTATTTAGGGAGTTTTAATGATTTGTTTATATAGTCAGCAGCTGATCATCACCCATGCAGGTTATTAAAACACATTTTCCGTCTAAGAAGAGCAGGGAAAGATGCCAATGATGCAACATTTTAATTAGAAAAATCTTACTTTTTGCCTTGAATTTGAGACTTTTTTCTCTCACTACTTTTAAATTCAGTCCTCTTGAGACTGAGAAAATGAGTACCAAACTCCTATAACCAGATTGGAAGAGGTTTTTTAAAACTAATCTGTGACAAACAGTATGGCTAGAACTTTACAAGCCACAGCACTGTCTTACAAGAGGCAAGTATTTACACAATTCCTTTGTTTTAACTGCAAGGTCATATTTGCAGAACCAGATAAACACTAACTTCAAACAAATACTGAGGTCTCAAAGTATAAATCATAGACCATTTAATCACACAGGGCAACACCTCACACTCTCTCAGTGGCCGTCACTGCACAGAAGCAGCTCATTCCCCTGCAGTTACAGGCACACATTACTACAGGACACACAATATCCTCCACCCTACATGCCTAAAGCTCTGGGCAAAGAAACTTCTAACCTTTGGCGTGTATCTCAAACCTGAAAATGCAAAGCCAACAGCACAGTTATAGTCTTCATGTATTATACCTTACTTTAAGATTGCCAAGCTTGTCAAGGAAAGACTGAGTTGCAACAAACTGACTCCAAGACCTGAACAGGTTGGTTTCTCACAAACTACCAACTGTATTAACAGTTGTATACAAACCATCAAGAGTTAGTTTACACAAACTAATTTGCCATCTAATGAGAGCACAGCTGGCAGTTACAAGGTCTGTGCAGCATGATTTGCTATTGATTCAAGTAGAGATACAGCTGGGCACAGGCAGACAGCCCTGTATCATCGCTGTAGGAGCAGTGGAGAAAATATCCAATGATCCAAGTACTCAGTCTCTAGCAACACAATTCTACAACGTGCCAGGATTCATTCAGTCTGTACCATTTCTATTGGCTCCAGACTACTGTTGATTGGTTTAAAAGTACACACACATGCATTTTGGGGGAAGTTTATGCTAAATCAATGTTCTGACCCTTAGGACATGTGCATAGTTTGAACAGGAAGGATGGAAAGACATATACAAGCTAGATTCGTAAGTAAGGAGTTGGGAAATCAGATCCCCCAGTTCTGAACACAGCTCTGCCACAGACTCTCTATGGCCTTCGCTAGTTACTTAATCTTTCACCTGCTGAGCACAGTGAACACTCTGATAACCTCATCAGGACAAGGACACCACAGTCCAGATGATGTTCCTACACACAAGCTGAAGCACGCCAATTGACTGAGGCCACCTGATGCAGAACCTGAGTCAGAGCTGTGAGGAAAGGAATCCAAGTCTCTCACAAGATCAGGTGTTACCCTGCCTGTAGCTGCACGCACAAGTGTTCCCCTTCCCTACCTACAGCAGCAACCCATCCACCAAACTAACAGCAAAGCATATGCTGTAAGTCTACACCTGTAAGTTTACCTTCTCTCATGGCACTGGGGAAAAAAAAAAGAAAAAATTCATGAAAAGCATGAGAAGAGTATTAAAGACAGAATTTATTATTACACCCTCCACTCTCAGTGAGGCATCTCCCCGGAGAAAAACAAAACTAAACCCCTCCTTTCTGCTCTTCTTATTCACAAACATGTTTTTTTTACACAGAACACAGGAAGCTTATTTACTCTTGTGGAAAACCAATGTGTTTACTTGACAAAAAACAGACACTAGGAAAGCACATCAGAAGAACTACCCAACACTGAGAATCAAAATTCAGCCCTTACTGCTAAAAAGCATTAAGTCTTTCTAAAGGCATAAAGAGACATCGGATAGGTTAACGAACCATGCAAGGAACTGGGAGACAGGGCTGGGCATGAAAGCCAGAAGTCCTGTCACTAAGTTGATAGGTAACATCAGGTAAACAACTTCACCCCCCCCCTCAGTCTCAGTTTACACTTTAGTAAGCTGATAATGATAAAATTACCTACCCCACTACATGGGTGGAGAATGCTTTACTAATTCATGACTACAAAGCAACTTGAGAACTGTGGATACAAAGCTAGTATATAGACATATATATAAATTTAAATAGACATATATTATATTTATAAATAAAACACAAGCTAGAAGAAAGGTAAAACACATTACCCAAAAGCTCCAGTCAGCGCTCCAGCTATACTGAGCAGGGCCCTGCATTTTCTCTGTGCACGAACTAAGAGTCTCCTCTGAATCAGCATGTAGCTGGCTAATACCACCATGATCCACTTCATGAACTTCCTGTGAACAAAGCAGCAAGGTATGTAATTCAACAACGGAGAAGAAGGGTGAAATAAGAAGATGGTTAATCCATTTAACAGCTACATATTAAACTTCACATGCTAGTTTCACCAAGGTGAGCGGCATGGCAACACTTCCTATTGACAGCCTTTTCGCTGATTTTACATTTTTTATAGAGTGTACTGCATTAAATTATTACTTACGTTTTTATCAGAGTATTTTATTTCCACAGAAAACCCTCAACTTGCACACTGAAGCTGCGCAGAGCACGAGGACATGAGGCATTGGCACGTAACATGCAGCACATCTCTAGCATCTGTGAGACCTTTCAAAACTTGAGAAAGGTCACACAGGTGTAGTAGCACTTATCAGAGGACCAGTATATATTGTATAATAATACAAATACATCACGCATTTATACTTAATACTAGCTACATGATACATTGTATATTGTTGTATGTAAATTCAAGTGCAACACTTCCGAGGCAAGTCATTCTACTCATATCACTTATAATAAAGATAAGCACTCTCCCTTGATAGCAATCCTCTTCACTTGGGAGGTCAGTTTTACTTTATGAAGGGAAAACGAGCCGCAGAGAGACACCTGTCCCAGGCCACCTCGCAAACTGGTACAAAACCAGTCCACAGCCCCAACCTATAACTAACGCCACCTGTACTACTGGATCCATCAGTAAGAGCCGAAGGTGGGTTTTGAGGCTAAAACTGCTCAAAAAATCACACCGCCGCTGGCGCACACACACGCGCGCCCGTGGCTAGCCAGGGGTGTCAACAGCTGGCCAGCAGGCTAGCACTCCTCCGAGGCCCTGACCAAGCCCGCGGCCCAGCCTGGGGGTACACTCGAGAGAAAACAACGGGGTGAGGCAGACAGCAGAGACACCCCAGGCTACGTGGCGTGAGAGCTGCTCTCCCGAGGATTTCCACCCAAACACACGGACTCGCTGCGACTTCCACCAGTTGCTGCTGGCCACCGCGGCTCCCCGTGAATGTCAGGGGCGCGGCGCTCCCAACCCACCCGCCATATGGCCGGGGCTCCCCGGCCGCCACAGCAACCCCGGAGCCGCCTCCCCACAGCACCCCGGCACCCCAGAGCCCGGACCCTTCCTCAGGGGCCCGCAGTAGCCCCGGCGCTTCACGGGCCTGGAAGGCCGCCGCCACCCCTCAAAAAAAAAAACTTTCTGGGAGGTGGGCGGTGGCCCCTCACCCGTGCGGGACACCCTAGCCCGTTGTCCCCGGGGTCGGGAGAGGGGGAGAGGAAGGAGCGGGACTTCCTTCCCCCCCTCCCGCACCTACCTGCGCAGCCCGCCGCCGGCGGACGGCTCGCCCGGGAGGCAGCGGGGCAGCGGCCGGGGGCATGGAGCCCGCCGGTGGGACCGGGGAGGGTGCAGACGGCGGCCGCGGCGGCGCTTACCATGGAAGGGGGCGAGGGCGGCGCGGCGCCCGCTAACTGCCTCAGCGGGGCGCACGGCGGGGCCGCGGCCGCCATTTAAAGGGGCAGGCGCCGGCCGACCCGAGGCGGGAGGCGGTTGCCAAGGGCGAGCGGCGCTGCCGCCGGTCCTGAGGAGGGGAAGCCGTCGAGGGGGGTGCGGGCGGAGAGGGCCGCGGCGCCTCAGATCCCCCCCCGAACTCCTGGGCCAGCTCTAGAAACCCCTCAGCGGCTTCCAGAGGGTTAATTACGAAGCGTCAGAGCCGGTGGAAAGTTTGAGGGCTGTAGTAGGAAAAAACTCCAGGCTGCGAAGGGGGGCGGCGGGAAGCGGCGTTTGTTGGCTCCCGCCTGAGGGAGAAGCTCCGCGCCTCGCAGCCCTCCCGGTCAAACGGCGTCCGGGCAGCAAAAGCGGTTCCCAAATCTGACAAGACGGGAGAGGGGTTCGGGGTTCAACGGAAAATAAACCGCCGAGAGGCCGCTCCAGGGGGACACCTAGGGGGAGGGAGGGGAAGGGGAGCCCGCCCTCGGCTAAGCCGCGGCCTGAGGGGCCGTCCCGGGCCCGACCCCCCCCCTCACCCCGCTGTGCCGCGAAATAAGGGAAGTAAAGGGTGTGGGACTCCTCTCAGGAAACGCAGAGTTTTCAAAGCTGCTGCGGAGCGCCGAGTGGTTTTTGCCCCAGCTGTGAGCACTCGGGGGTTTGAAAAGCCGGGCTCTGAGGTAAATGATACCAAACGGTGCCCCCTCAAATCAGGGGACCCAGCCAGAGTGATGGCGGCTTGCCGACATCTCCCTTCAGATCACCTCGAAGGAAAAAGAAGAGCCCGGTGACGTGAAATCACCACCTTGCTGGGTGGCTGCCTGGTAGAAGATGGAAAGGGAGGGATGGGTGGCCAAGAGAAGGAGAGGCAGAGCAGCCGTCACCACAGCGCTGTTTCTCCCTGCTGTCCCTTTTCTCTCACCACTTCCCCAGAAAAATGACTCGAGGCTCTCGCTGAAGGCACATCTCTGGGCCCCTTGACATCTGCCTGCTGATACATCAGCAAAAAGGCCAGAAGTCCCTGTGGCTGACATCCCCTCCCAGCCGTCAGCCCAGACAGGACAGCTTTAATGCTTCCGACTGTGAGTCTCGACAATTCACAAGAAAGCATAAAAAAAAAATGTTTTATTTTATTTTTGTTGCTTGTTTTCTTGATTTGGACCTCTGAAATGCAAATATTTCAGGCTTTTCTCAACAACACCCAGGGGACCAGTTTTCTTTTCGTCCAAAAAGTGAGATTCTCTCTGAATCATGTTGGGTTATCCAAGTGGGAGAAGCTTCATGTTCGACTGATGGCTGCCAGCCACAGTAAAACCCCTTTGTATTCCCTTGGTTCAAAGCTGGCTGACCTGACAGTTTTGTTCAGGCATGTCCTATTTACTGGAAGATTCACAAGAGGATTGCTATTACAGGATGGAATCAACATAAAGAGCATTTGCGGGAACAACGGTCGTTTGTCCATCACAACACACGAGGGTTTTTTTTTAGAAACACACAAAATATTTGGGTTTAAATCAGACACTTTTGGAATGCCTTTGGTCCAGCTCCATCTTCTCATGCTGACTTCTCTGACACATGGTCACGGCCAGTACTCTAAGCCAGTAATTTGGTCCCAGTTCCTCTTGATCTGCCAGGTGCCTTTGACTTTACTGGTTATTTCCTCCTCAAACTCTTGATTGTTTTTGGCTCCTCTAACTTCTTCCAGTCATAGATATTTCGGTTTTGCTCACTAACACAATGGCAGTACCTCCTTCAGGAGACACAATCTATTTTCCTGCTTTCTACTGAAGTGCTATGTTTCTCTGAACTGGATCCCAGTTCCCGTCTTAATGTATAATCTACTTTGGAGTGATTCCTTCCTGGTAGTCCCAGGTATTCCCATTCTCCCAACCCATTTCAGAGAAGAAATATTTGCCCTTCGGGTTCCTTTAGCCATACTCCCTCTAGCCTGTCCTGCTTTCACTGATACAGGTGTACCACACCAAAGCTAGAGCCACAAGTGGTCTCTCAAGGAATGTGTTTCTCCTGACATTGTTTGATCACCAGAGTTTTGCAAGTCAGATGTGGAATTTCTTGAAGCAATTACTACAGAGCATCCACATGCAAAGATGCAAAGATGCAGATCACATTATTTATTGAAAGAGTATTCAAGAAAGCCATATGACAGTAGCATGATGACAGATTTCCTCATGCTATGATGGGAGCTTTTTTGGGGTCCTTTTTGCTTTCAAATATTAAAGCAGAAATACTCGTGCCTCTCTCAGCTGAATTGTGCTTTGTGTTTTAACAGGTGTGGAATCGAGTCTTTGCTGGATACTCAAGTACAATTCTGTTATCTGAAGAGTCTTAAAGATAAGAAAAACCATTAGATAAAACCAGCAGGCTTCTGGAAAGGTGTGCCATGATCCCTAATCCCACAGATGAGGGAAAAGGAGTCAGAGAGTCAGCGAGAGTGGCATGTGCTTGCTACAGCAGTAGCACTGCTGGCAGGCCTGGATGCTACAGCTGAAGGTTCGGGGCTGCTGGAGCTCTTTCTACAAGGCAGTGCTGTGTATGTACCTTGGTGTAAACCCACACCTTCCGTTCTAGAGTGCACCTGCCAGTTTTGCAGATAGGCCACCCGCTTTCACAGTTTCCCCCTCCACCCTGGTGGCGTAGATGAGCTTTAACTAAATGAAGTTTAAGTAATCAACTTTTGGTGAAGAAGGGTTTGCTCTGCACTGGAAAAAAAAGTACTTTGGGGAATACGTTTTACTTATAAACACCATGGGCATATAGCCACAAAGATACTGAATTCCTAGAACTTCCTTTCATGGTGAATTAGGATGATAGGAGTCTGGATGCTCAGAAAATCAAGCCAGTACTTTCTCTTCTCACCTCCACTAGGAGGGGTTCAGCAGAAGAGAAATCTCCTTTTGCATATCTGGATATTCTGTACTCAGCCCAAAGTTCTGGTTTATACAAGGACAAAGTGAGAAACAACAGATTATCTTCCCTCTGCTCTCAGAGCATTTTCAGAATCTTCTCTGAGAGAGACCAGAACACCCTCCGGGAACTCATTGTTGTCACTTCAAACATGGCTGTCAGCCAGGCAGCAGGCAGAGCTCTGTGAGCTCAAAGCTGTGGTAACTTTAGTAAGTGTGACATTTGCTGGGCAGAATGTGAGGTCCTGTTGCAATAACACTTTTTTTTTTTTTTTTCCCCCCATATTACAGGAGGGAGAGACAGTGAGGCCATATACTTCAGCAACTATGAGCCAGCACATAGGGAAGCTCTATAGATCTGCAGTGTCTTCATTCCTCCTCTTCTTGCTGGTGGGTGAGTACTAAACCACCTTCCTTAATTAGAAGAAATATTGCTTATTCCCAAAGTTTGGCTTGAGAGGTTCTCTTCTTGTTTTCAAAAAGCAACTTTCCACTGTGGTCTTCCTCAGGATGCAGGAACACTGTATCTAGTGTACGTGGCATTAAAACATGCTTTTCTTTATAGATGCATTCCTGTTTAGCTAATATAAATGTTCAGAAAGAGTATGTTTGCCTGTCTTTTTCAAGAAGAAAGACTGTGTATTATCATTGCTAGAAGCTTCATTTCTATTTTGGTTCTCTGATGTATTAGCAACCGGTTATTGTCACAAGGTAGTTATTCATATCCATTTGCGAAAGCCAACCTCAGCCCAGGGCAAAAGATATATAAATTAAGATGACCAATGTGCAGTCATTGATCATTTAATCATAGACAACTGGGAACTGGGTACAGTTTGTATAGCACCCTCATGACACCAGCTGAGTGTGAAGTTGAGCTCTAAAGCCAACAAAGCCATCTGAAAGCATTCCAGCATGAGAGGATTTTTATGTGGGTTGGAATTCAAGTCCTATTTGCCCTCAACCTCTTCTCCATCTACCGAGTGTGAAGAAATGTGAGGAGGCTCAACTAGAAAGGTCAAATTTTGCACTGACCTCCAGCCACCATTTTGGTTCCCCTGTGCTGTTGGCAGCTGGCAGAAGCAGCTTGCAGGGCTGCCTGGTTTTACTCCAGGCACCAAGAGTAAGTTAGAGGCTCTGGGACTGGAAGAGAGCACAGGTGTGTTTTATTCTTTCCTTTTGGCACCCCGCCTCCTCTAGCCTGCCTTGTGTCTTTCTCATTCACAGCCAACGACATGGACTTACATGGGAAAGTATCAACCTGCAGATTATGTAAAGGGAAAGCTGATGGCTTAGTAGGTGCCCTATTAGTCCTGGCAAATGTGGAGCACACTGTCACATTGCAGGGAGTCCCAGAGAGCTTTCTCCCCACATGGTTGAAAACTGGCCGTGAACTGCCGACTTCATATGACAATGACCTATTAGATCATCTAATCATTTTTCCCGGTCAAGACAAGATCATCTATGCTGTATTTCTCTGTCTAGCTCAAGTGCTTTCACCAAAAAGCCTTGCATTCCTCTCCATCGGGGATTGAGCCCTGCAACCCGCATGGCAGAGGGCCTACACATCACTCTGCTAATGAAGTGATTGACTTAAAAAGAGCTTTGAAGCAGAATCAACAAGGCATTTGGCATGCTATGCTCCCAAATGCCAATATGATAAGGGCATTGTTTATTTGAATACCAGTGAACTAGTATGTTCCAGTTTTGCAACCTAAGGAAGGAAGGAAGGAAGGAAGGAAGGAAGGAAGGGAGGGAGGGAATAGATGCTGTGGTGTGACCTTCTCAGTGAAACCCCCAAACAGAGCTGTGGCGAAACAATACAGCCTACTCTTCTTGCGTTTTGATTTTTCTAATTAACTTTAAGTGACATGATCTGTACTGAATCAAAGATGTGGGATAACACAGATGACAAGGCCAGTTATTTCATGACAGGAGGGGCAAATAAAACCCATGATGAACAGATGCAACATCAAAGCACATTGTTCCTGCTCAGTTCTGTTCTTTATGTCACTAAGTGTCTGTGTAAAAATGATACCTTTTACATCACCAAAAGAAATAAAAACTACAGTTGTGTTGCAGGGGGTGCGTATGGAATGGAATGCTGGAATACTTGTAGTGGAGAAGAAATTCAAGGAGAAGAAAAGCAAGGTAGCAATAGCACTGCTTTAGCTAAAGCAGCAGTATCCCATGGAGATAATGGTTAATGAACAGAGATTTTAAAAGAGTACTCATAATGAAACTGCTCAAATTCACTCTAACAAATAACCAAATATATCCCATCAGAATATTGGATGCACAGACTGTAATATGTCAAGCTCCTGTCGGCTTAGTCAAGTATTTCAACTATACTTTGTACTTCAATGATACTTTCAACTTTGCCAAGATACTTAAACTTTTATGACTGATGCATCAATACATTGTAATCTAACTAGAAAGTGAAAATCTGGACCTCAGATTCTCCTGAGAACCTGCAGTGGTCTCATTGGTAAGATGATGTAGGAACACGAGGATAGTATCTCATCCAGCATCTTTACTACTCATTTTAGGGGACCGGATCCAAAACTACAGTAATATTTGGGTACCTAATTCTCAGGCATCCAATTCCCATAGATCGGTGTTCCAAACACAAGGCCAAAATTTTCACTTTGAGGTAAAAGCACGGAGCACCCAACAGCTCTGAAGGTTTTTCACATGCTTTGTTGTTGCCTAGTTTCATAGCGAGCTTGTATTTTCTCTATTTTTGCATCCATGAGTTATCTGACATTTAAACTGTAAGCTCTATACCCCATCCTTTTATAAGGCACCTAGAACAACAGGGCCTTGCTGTCTGACAGAAATTGTCAGTGCTACTCCCACACAAGTCATAAATAATAATAACTATGAATACAACTGTGATTTTGTGTACAAGCACTCCAGGAGGAGCCTTTCAAGTAATAATCTCAAACCAATAATCAAGAAGTTTGGTTTTCCACTGCCTCGAGACTTTCGTCCCTGAGCTTAGACAGGCCATTGTCATTGTGAAGTTTTACCAGACTCAGACTATAGAGTTTCACACCCTTTGGATGGCAATGAAAGACTCAAGACAATGGAAAATCAAGACCTTTGTTGTGGAATGGTCTGCAGTCCTTGAGAGAGCACCCACTAGTACGAAGGGAGACTATCTCACTCAAAGAAAATAAAAAAAAAAAAGAAGAAACTAAAACAACAGAAGAAACTTTTCAAAAAATTGGTCTGAACTCTTTCTTGGTGACAGCCATTGGCTTATTTTTAAGAGTTGTTTTTTCCCTTATTTTTGAGACAGCAACTATTCCTCTCATCTTCTGAGCCCAGGCTTGTTCCCAGAAATGAGATCCACTCACACTACTCTTAGCTCAAGGCTGTTTGATACTATGATTAGCAGCTGAGTGAGAGAAGGCAGGTTTAATCCTCTACTATAGGCATGTTGTCCATATTCTTCTAACAAAGGGCAGCAGGACAATGTGGTCCCTTCACAGAGAATACACGTCACCCTCAGTATCAATGCCCACAGAATACTAAGGTGCTATCCCCCATGTCACGGATAGGATCTGCAGGGAGTTCAGTCTCTGGCAATGAAGATTCTTCCCACAATTTCAAGATTTCCTATTCTGAAACTCAAAGTGCATGCCAAAACTTCTAAGAAGGTCACATTATGTTTTTGGACGCAGGCAGTTGCATTAGGATCTGCACATATTCACTGTATTTGTCAGAACAGAACTGCCTGTGTGTAAGGTTAAGTACATTTTTTGCTTTGCCTCAAAAGTAGTTGAGGCAGGAACATCAGATCCCGAGACTTTTTGGGGTGGGAAGAAAGAGGTGAACGTTCCAGGTGGAAATGTGGCTGAAGAGGCTCTAAATTTCACCAAAAGCATTGGGCAATGGCATCAATCTTCCTCTAGTATGGCAGTAGAAAGGAACTGAGGATCAGGAAAAGACCTGTCTGTACACGAGTGTAATCTAAGCAGGATCTAGGGAGAAAAAAATCCCTATTATCATAATAGTGAGTACCTCAAGTCCTAATTCCAGGAGGCATTCTTTGTGCTGGTTGGAGGTGGGGAGCAGCTGGTAGGTTTATCATCCTATCACCCTCAGCCTTCCTCTTCTTTCTTTTTTCCTGTTATAGATGTTGGTGTTAGTGGTGGAGGTGCAAGCAAGGAGAATGCAGCTGTAACTCATATAACAGCACAGCCTTCATTGTGGACAACACCCAAGCCGTGGCACCTTTTGGTGACTCAAACACCAGCCAAGCAAAAAGCCAAAGAGGGTGAAACTGTGATCTTAAATTGCCACTTTAACAGTGCACGACCTCCCTCCCTGCCTGACCTGATGGTGAAATGGTACAAAGAAGATGAAAAGGGGCAGATGGACCTGCTTGAAAACAATGTGACCATCCTGCCAAATAACTCTAGGATTTTCATGAGTGGAGACTTGTCCCATGGGAATGCCTCCCTGGTGATCCTCAATGTGACAACCAGTGACCACGGTATTTATTTCTGTGAGGTTACACTGCCGGATGGGAAGGTGGTGACAGGAGATGGCACAAAGCTCAGGATCAGGAAGGCTCTGGGTAATATTTGATGTAATTTACTTCTTTTCTTCTTCTTTCTCCTCCAAAGCTGGTCTACACCCTTGCAGAAGGAGGGAAGTTGGCCTGTTTGGCCTCTAGCAGTTAAGGCCTGGTGTCATGGATTGTGATTGCTCTGTAATATTTCTCACTATTTTCTTTAGGCCAGCTAATTTTGATTGGCTTGCCTCTATAAACAGTCACACAGGTACTATTATAAGGATTTACAACCAAAAAAAGAAGGAATAATTTTATCACTAAAATCAAAGTCAGTGCCAAGGATGAAACAGATAAGTTCTTATGTACTCACAGCTCTTTTTGACAGAACCCCCATGAGTGACAGGTGTCAAGATATCAGCTCAGGGAACAGCTGCAAACTACTTTTTTTTGGACATTATTTCTCTTCAGCCCACTAACTTGCATATTCTTTCCTTAACTCTGGATGACATAGGTAATCCCACAATAAACACGAGGATCATGTTATATCATTTCTGCTTAACTTCATTCAAATTAAAATCAAAGTAGCATTAAAAGTGCCATGCTATGTTTTCTTAGCCTCACAAATAGACACTAGACATACTAAGTAAGGAGATAACTTGCTTTGCCTTTACCAGCTGAAAATGTCAAAGCAGTTTTCCTTTCTATGTAGGCTAAATGCATTCCAGTCCCAGCATATCAACACATCAGAAGGTGTATTATCTTATTATCTGATTACCAAAATGTAGCACCTTCTGTGTCAAGAGTAAATTATGCAAGTGCCATTTTCCCCTTATTCGTTACCAAAGCTTACAGCTCACTGAGATTCACTAAACCTTTGCCCTCTTCAGCCTGAGTTCTTCCATTACTAATTTTTATAAAACTACTTAAACTGTAGCACTAACAAGGCAAGAAAACCGTGTCCCACTGCAAAGGCTTGGTGATGTGTCTAATGAGGTCTCCCATCAGCTTCATCTCATAGTCTCAGCAGCACAGGTTACTCTTGCAGTGTCTGCCCCCCGGCCTGGGTAATTGCCTTTCTGTGTTCCTGAGAAGATGAAATACATAATTTCTGCACTATGCCTGAATTAAAGGGACAAGAGAATATGAGAAATACAATTCATAAAGTAATGTTACGTGCCACAAATCCAGCCTGTCCAAAAACTTCTCTAAAATTGAAAAGATAAATTAGCTGCCTCTGTTAACTTATCCATTACGAAGAAGCAAATTACATATTTTGGAGTAAATGGTTCTACAGCACCTTCACTGCCCTCACTTTCCTGGTGAAATGAACAGCCCCACAAAAGCATTTAAACTACAGGATACTGCCCTGTATGTGGGAGAAGGGAGTGGGTTTTTACTGGTGAGCTACAACTGCTTTACTGGTTGTCCATCCATTCCTCTAGGTAGCACAGAGTAGTGGCTGCTGCTGTGAACAGCTGGCCCGATGCTTGGAAATCTGCATGTGAATATAGTAGCAAAACCATACGTTTTTTAGTGTAGCTTAAAGATAACCACATAGATATACGTAGTGAATGCCTGATCATACTGTAATTCTAGATAAAACTGGAAGGTTTTTAATCATTCTTTTATGACCTTTTCTGTGTGAGTCATGTGGCAAAACGACTACCATGAGCATGAAGCGGTCACTTAAAATCTGATCAGATCAGTGGTGTGTATTGCCCTGTGTATTGCCAGTTTCCCTCTCTCTAAAGAGACATTTGTACTTTAGCAGACTTGAAGCTACAAGGCAGATGCTCTCCATGCTGCATTCCATAACCCTTGTAACAGCCCATCCTACTGTCCTCACCTGACCAAAGGCTTTTCCTGAATCATCCTTCAGCCCCAACAAATAATAAAGCCACAATGCCAATGTGTTCTTATCTCAAAGAAAATGGAATCATCCCATCAAACTGCAACAGTCCCAAGGAGCGACAAATCAGAGAAAGAACTTCAGCAGAGCTCTGCCCACCTTCTGGTGCTGTCTCCTTTGGAGATCAGGGAGACTGATGACTTTCTCAAAATTGTCAGAGTATTTTTTTCTGTTTGAAAATAAAGCATACAGGCAGAAGTCCCATTAATTCAGGCAGCAGCATGTCTTGCCATCCCATAGCATTCAGTTCTTAAGGGAGATTGCCAGGGAGATGGGGCTGTCCTATCTCTAAATCCCCAGAAAGCGTAGCAGCTTCCTACATAGTAATGAAAAAAGAAAAAAAAAATCAATAACTCTGTAGTGCAATACACTCTCTCCCCTGTAGAAGCCCATGATTTCATGTCAGACAAGACAATGACATAATCAATACCACAGTTAAGTAGCTTCCTCTGCAGAAAATGTGCTGGCTGTGTTGCATATGCTTTCCTGGATGATTTCTTACCTTACTCTCTCTGCCTTCCCTTCCTCCCCAGGATTGTTTGGTATAGAAGAATCCATTGGAACCATCATTGGGGTTGTGGCAGCTGGTATTGGGGGCATAGTGGTTCTGATCATTGTTTTCACTCCGCAGCTGAGGAGATGCATACTCTGCATGAGACAAGGCTCTCGCCAAGGTAAGGAACACAAACAAAATCCTGGAGTCCCTTGCTTGGAAGATGAATGCAATCGCCTATTTCCAAAGCTTGCCTTTTTTTTTTTTTTTAATTTAAGAAGGAATTGGCCATTTACTTACCTCTGGTCAGGCATGGGATCTGATTCAGGAAGTAGTGTGGATGAAACTCTCACAGGGCTGGCTCTATATTCCATCTCTTTTTCAAATAATTCTTTGTTTATGTTGGGTAGAGCTTCATACATAGGCCTAATGAGTTACCTATGAACAAAATGATAGGATCTTCTTTAATTGCCACTTTTGGCAAAGAGTTGTTCAGTGAGATGCTGCTGCTTCTTTTAACAAAGCCCTGGGTCTTTTTTGGTTCTTTTAGGTTTATGCTGAAGGATGGGTCTTCCTCCCACCAACCACCTGCTTACATCTGTATTCTTGTAATGCTTGTGTAGAGAAAGCCTATGATGGCTAAAGTGTCTGTGTGAGGTGTGGTTTGTTAAGCCCAGTAATATATTTTATTAGATCAGCTGATTGAGTTGGGAAAACTAGACCTTTTCATCACACATGAGCCAAAGAAATGACCCAAGAAGAGGCTGATGTACCCGAAGGCTCACCTGCTTCTTCCAGCTCTTACGGCTGGTCTAATTAGAGCCGACTGACACTGGAAGCTGGATTTGGAGACAAGCTTCGTTCCCATTTTGTGCAACTCAAGATGTGATCTGCGTTTCAGACCGAGCTCAGCTGACTTTTTGATTTCAGTGGGGAGCCGTGTGATTTGCGCCTCCCGACGCTCAAAAATCTTGCTCGGTCCGCTGAAAAAAAAAAAAAAAAAAAGAAAAAAAATCCCCTGCCTGAAGGGATGAAGGCAGAGCTGCTCTTGCCGTTCGCTGGAGCGCTGCCGCCACCCGATGGCCATCCTGACGGGGACAGGCACACGGCCAGGGGCTCTGCCCCGTTTACCGGGGGGGAATCTTCCAGCCGCACCCCTAGGCTGATGCTGCCCACACAGCAGCATCCATTTGCATCCCTCTGCATGAACAGAGCTCACAACTTTACTTGCCAGAAAGCCTTGGAAGAGTTTTTTGTGTTGGACTAACTTGGTATTGCTCACTCTCTCCCTCTCCTTTCCGTCTTGCTCAGTGTAGTTTGAGGTGCACCGTTATAGGAGTCGCAGGAAGATGTGAAACCTACAGGTGGAACAACTTCTGATGCCCTGTAAGCCAAAAGTGGAGCTTTAGATGGAATAAAAACCTTTGCTTCTATACGTGTTGCCTTTGGCATTTTAATTTTTGTTAGCCTGTCTCTTTTTTCCCGCAGCTTTGATGGCCACAGGGGCATCCTCCTGCAGCAAGGAATAAAATAGCCTTCTGTGAAGAAATCTGTGTTATCACCTGCCAGTACCCCACTTGGTCTCTGAATCTAGACTCTGATGAGGTACCTTGGGTCTTTCCCTGCCATTACTTCTTATTTTTGGTACTCAAAGTTTGTCAGCTGTGCTTCAGAAGAGACAGAAGGAGCCTGACCTGCCCAGGCCCCTCAGCTCCCCACCTGAAGAAAACAAACCTGTGACTTCTCGGGGTGCAACTGTGGCTCCCATCTGTCTGCACCTCTCAGTATAGAGGCTCCTGTCCTGTTGTCTCGCTCCAGCCTACAAGCTTGGAAAAAAGAGGCAAAGAAGGCCCACTTGAACATAGCTGGAAGAATGGGATTTTGTTTTACTCTTGCCAGAAGGAAACATAGTGTTTCAATAAAAGCCTCCAGTACCCTTAAAAAAAAAGGAGCTATGAAAGATTTGCTTGACGTGACTAATGTTCTCCATAGCCCATGTTTCCTGACACAACAATAACTGATTCCCAGGCAGTCAGTGACTGGGGATATGCCAATATAGGAGAGCATCTCCTGTAAGCACATCAGCTCTGAAGCATGTATAGCAGGTGAGGAGTGTGTTCTTTTGCCTACTAGTAAGTAGAAGTCAGAGATTCTTGCTGGCTTTGCAACAGCAATAGCCTGGTGTAACTCCACTTACCTTTGAAAACACCTCAGAAGTGTCTCTGGTGCTGTGAGGCAGGAATGTGAGGGATAAGACATCTGGCTATATAAGCTAAGAAAAAAACCCCCACACACAAAAGAAAGGGTGGAGCCCTGCCTTGGGCCAGACTTTGCTTTTCCTTCTGGTAGGAATTCTGCTTCCTACCTCTAAGCACAAAAAAGGAATAAGGAGACATCATCCCTCTTTGTTGTTTCCTCTCCTCCTGCAGGTCCAGGAAAATAAAATGAGTCACTCCAGACTGGCATGCCTCAGGTCTTCAAAGTCCACTGTATCTTTTCACAGAGATGGAATATTTTTTTTTGTTTGTTTTGACAAATCAGTCTAGCAGAAGCCTCTACATATTTTCCAGATCATGTGCAAATGTGTGGGAGTTGAAGGGTTGAAGGTCAGGCAATGTGAAAGGACAAAAAAGCCATTTGGTGACGTATGATGTGTTCCCACGGCACTGCAGACCAAACCCTCTGTTTCTGCACAGTCAGAGCAGGATCTTATCCTTACTTCAGCATTGTGTTACCCTGTCTCTCTTCCCCATAAACACTGGCCTGATAGAAATTCTCTCACACCATTGATAGCTCTGGTAAAACAGGTAAAATTTTATTCCAGCACCTTCAGATTCAAAGGGTTGGAAGAAAGGTCCTAAAAAGACTATTCTGCTCCCTCATATCTGAAATGGCAGGTGGGATGAGTCTGTCCACATAAAAAGTCTGGCCACAGGATGAAGTGTGGGTTGTATGGGGCTGCTCCCCAACACTTGGCTGCTTCTTGGTCACACAGGCACACCATTTTTTCACACTGGTCTGTCAGGTTATCTGCAAAAGAAAATGTGGGTGGAGGATGACAGATTCTGTATGGGATGAAGGCGAGAAACAGTTTTAAGAGGAACAATTCCCTAATAAAGCAATTCTTAAGGAACAGGTGCTGTGGAAGCATGAAGAGAGAAGCATCAACATGTTGTGTTGTGTGTGGATCTGACCCTCCCCTCTCCTGTCCCTGTCAACTGACCTTAGCTGTGACCAAGAGCATCAGAAAGTAGCAGCTAAATGTCAAGAGACAATAGTTACAAAAATTTGCCTGGCACAGACTACTCTCCACCTCTAGAGATGTGTGAACAATGAGGCTTTAGTTCAGTGGCCGAAGATAAGGAAGAAAATTATTTTAGTTTAGCATGAGCTAAAAATATTCCATCTTCCCTCAGTCAGTCAACTTTTCTTTTACCTCCTCCCTCTTCACATCAGACCAATTTCAAAAGAAAAAAAATGTTGCTTTGAAAGGAACAATCTCCTGTAGGAACATTTGGAAACCTGAGTGTACATAAGCACCCACCGGGCATCCTTCACTGGTGCTCTGTGAGTTGCTCTTACATCTCTCTCATGATGGCAGAGGAGCCAAGGAACTCCACAGCAGGGTCAAGTACCTGATTTTTATGAATCAGAAGCTAATGAAGCTGATCAAAACCATACATATGGCACTATTTCTAATGCAATTATATGACTATGTGACTAGGTAAGGACCACAAGGAACATCAAAGCAACAGGCTCAGGTGGCTACATTGCAAATGACTGATTTGGGGTTAATAAGCCCCATCCCACCTACAGGCAGCTTAAATGCAGTCATTGGGCTAGTATTATTTCAAAGCACAGTGCCTTATTTACTTGAGGATTGTCTAACATCCACCAAACCCTGCACTAGGCAAAGTTTAAGGTATGACTTCATACCAGTGCACATGGGCTTTGCTCCAAAACTAACTGCAAAGAGGACAGGAATCTTTCCATATTTCAGTGGACTTTGCTGGATCAACCCTGTGTCTGATAAATAAGAAGAGACCATATTTCTTAAGCTTTGCTGAAGAGAGTCACATGTTTCCCAGTGAAAAGTGTTTCAAGGGTCCCACCGATGAGGACTCAGCACTAAGTCAATTTTTTTCTTATCTACCAGTCTTGCCTGATTTTCTCATTGCCCTCTAATCCTTGAGTTCTTCCTGTGCTGTGCCAACCACTGTCAGTTTACTGTGAGTACAAGAGTCTGGGCTGGCAGTCATTTCTGTTAGAGCAGAATGAGTTTTTTGACCAGCTCCCACAACTTACAGCCTTTTCTATATTCCAGATATTTATCAAATGGAATTCACTTACATGTGATGGCATATCTGGACTGAAATACATGGTTTTGCCAATTTTTTTCATTCCACAAACAAAACTGCCTAATAGTAGCAAAAGGAGAAGTCCCGGGTAAAATAAGTTTCTGTTTCATTTACCTGAAAATATCCGTGTTTATGATACAGTGCCAGGCAACAGGCATTTATTTCCTTTTGCATAGAAAGGACAGTTCAAGCAGTTCTGCTTCTGATGTTTCCGGACATCACTACCCTAGGCCCAGCAAGCATGCCTGGAAATTTAATTCTTCATCCCTTTTGTTTGAATGGATCAGACATTAGACCTTCACACCTCAGTAAAACCTGCTGTGCTGTAGCCCAGGGTAGGACATTTGCCTTCAGAACCCATTCTATTGTTCTTCCTCATGGGGGATGTCAGGGGAAGTGAAGCCTGCTGAAGGCTTTCAAAGAACAGTTGATGGATGCTCCTCAGGCCTTGCC
Organism: Athene noctua; assembly: GCF_965140245.1. Classification (NCBI taxonomy): domain Eukaryota; kingdom Metazoa; phylum Chordata; class Aves; order Strigiformes; family Strigidae; genus Athene; species Athene noctua. Next base: position 137,627,284 of record NC_134037.1, read on the forward strand.
TGGACATTAGTTAAGGAATTAATGGCATTGGTTTAACTAATGCTTGTTAGCCAGGTTGGAATAACTGCAGCCCAGTGCACTCTGCAGGATATATATTGTCCATGTCTCCTGGACTCAGTGGTACCCCTCACATCCACAACTAGGATTGTTCCTTCACAACAAAAAGAAACAGGATTTTTTTTTTCTCATATCAAAATAGCTAGCAGAAAATATCAGCCAGCTATGGAAATACGGGTAGGAGGGATGGAGAGCAGTTACACGTTAAAGCAATACATTCCTCAGCCAGTGCTTTGTATATAATACGTTGTTCTGGCACTTGGAAAAGAGCAACTGAAGATGTGTTGTGCCACATCCTGTATCTGCTGGCACATTCTCAGCTGCTGGAGAGGCTGAGGACTGCACCAGTAGAACATGGTCTTCTGACAAGGTAGACATAGTTTTTTAATGTTTAAGCAAGTAGCGTTGATGGTATGGGGACAACTTTCACTCTCACACGTTGCTTTTCAAACTTTCAAAGTGTTCTACAATGGATTTTACCATCAGGGACTTTTTGGAGACATAGCAATAGAAGTGACAAATTTGAAAACTCATGTCATCTGGTGTATGTCAAAACAAACTGGTGTGAGCCACTGATGGGTTGTGACTGCAATTCCAGACCTTCCTGACTGTGTACCAGCTGTAGAGCTGAGCACAGCTTACACTTGCTGTATGCCTGTGGCACTTGAGAGCATTCGACTCTGCAAGTTTCAAAATCTCTGCTGGAGCCCTCAGGCTTTAGGCTGGAGTCCCACATGAGGCAAAGATTCAGACTGGCACCCTATTTAACCTGTCTCAAAGACATGTATAATAGCATGGCCCTTCTCTAGCGTACAATGGTAAGTAAATCACTGAAGGGAGGGCTTAAACTGCCACGGGAAGACCACGCCTGCAGCAATGGCCACAAGCAGACCAGGACTTTGGGAAAGGTGTCAGCAAAGAGCAGGTGTGCTTAATGTGGGTGGCACCTGCACCCCTGCCAAACTGAGATGGCTTGTTGGCTCCATGGCCCCTGCTCCCGCTCTTCAGCATGGGGAGGACTCAGGTTGCCTGAGACAAATGGTGCTGGGGCTCCAGCCTTCCTCCCAGCTCCAACTGGGGCCTCCTGGTGAGCCTAGTGACCCAGGCAAAGCATGGAAAGACAGCTCGGAGAACAAACATTACCCAAAGCAGCTTTAAAACCATCTCAGCGTACACAGATCTATTTCTGAAGCCCACAAAACTCTTAGGTCAGCCTATGCCCCTGCAGAGGAGGGAGTGGAACGAACCCAAGGCGAGCATTTATTTCCTTACCACACCGCACGGCATTCTGCTCACATGCCCACTGGTACCGCTGCGCCTTGGGGCTGCAGCCTGCCTTCTCTGCCTTGTCATAGCAGCAGTCGTGCCTGTGGCAGCACCTGGGACAGAATAAAAGGCAGAGTTTGGACTCAGGCATCCTGCATATTCTGCTCAGGGGTGTTTGCACATACCCCAGGAGCTCTCCACTCACGCACCACTTACAACAGCAATGTTTGCCCCAGCCTGTTGATGAACCAAGCATTGTGCCATCTCTTTGAAAGCTCATATGGCTCTGGAGCTCATTAATGTTGTATCTTCTCCCATGACCACTGTGCTGCTTCCTGTGAGCTTTTGCCCTCAGAAAGGCAGGTGTGGTCCACACATGGTAACCCCATGTGCTGAAACGGAATTGAAGTGTTACTATGAGGTGCATGACCATGGCTTAGACTTAGACCCATCTCAGAATTTGCAGTGGGAATGGGTTTTGTCTTCCTCAGCAACACCAAACAGCTTCATCTCTTCAGTTCACCTGGATCTGCCACGTGCTCTTTGGCTCATCCAGTTTCTGAGAGCTGGCTACAGACTCATCAGCCTCAATGGTGGGATTCATACCAATTAACTTCAGATCCTTAAATATAAACATCTCCATCTCAGATATTGATCTATACTGCCTTTATGCATGTCTGCAACACAGCTCATATTATGGTGCTGCAGAGATCTAACATGGGTGAAAAACATTGCATTTGAACATGCAATTGCTCTTCATTTACCATAGAGGGAGCTGAGGGTGACAAGCCCAGCTGATGATACCTGTCCTGTAGATTAACCAGTGAGATAAGCCCCACTGTCTATTACTTCAGAAAACTTGATAGAAAACTTGGTCCCACTTGAATTTTATTCTGGTAGTTTATGACTCAAAATACAATGAGAGAAGATTCAGGACTTAGAAAGTTTCTCTTCCAGATAACCAAGGTTGGTTGAGCAAAGATATGAGGTCAGAGGCTGGAGGCAGAGAGAAATGAGGTCTTGCATTTCTGGAACTTGTCCCTGCAAGATCACTGGGACTCTACAGAGAAATGGTTCTACTAATCGTGAAGCATTGAGGCAGGCTGATCTGAGGGGTAAATGAAGAGCAGACAGCTTTTAGAGAAGCTCTTGAGTCCTAGATGTGAATGTCTTCAAGAAGTGGAGGAGCAGGCCAAAAGGGAGCATGGCTGATCATCATCATCAAGGCCTAAGGCCAGTGTACCTGAAAAGCCAATAAAAGTCTGTGATCCACCCTGGAACCCACTATCCCTCTGGAAAAGTGGAAAAACCCTGCAAGAATGATAAAGGTCGCTTGTGCAGGAAGTGGGGCTTCTCCAGAGACCCACTGGGAGCTGTCACTACCTTACCCAAGAGGTCAGGAACAGCATGAACTTCATCACCCTCTGCTGCATAAGGATTTTGCTATTTTAGAAATTGGTTTATGGATATGAGTGCTGGTGGGCTGTGTGAGGTATAAAGCCCAGGAAAAAAAAAAAATTTTTGAAGTGCAAAGAAGAAATTTCACCACTGATGCAAATTCTGAAAAAATGAACTGGAACTAGATCAGGTGAATCATGTGAAAGAGACAACAGAATCAGACCGGTCAGATCAAATTCAGCCTTCTAGTAACCCCTGTGATTACACAGAAGCTGAATTTAGTCCAGTGTGCTTTCCCTACCGACTGAGCTCCCAGTTTAGTAGTTAAAGTAGCAATTTCATCCCACAGATGAGTCTGCAAACTAAATGCCTTTTTTTTTCTCAGCTTGCCAAGATGAAACCTGTGTGATGATTATGACCACACTACTCACTGCTCTGTGAAACCTAGAAATGTAAGTTAGCATTAACAAGAGTAGTATCTCCCTCCATGTTGACTCCTCAGAAGAACTTCAGAATGGGACTAAATGCTATGGGATATAGGTATCTAAAAGATGCTTTCCCATGAGGAGTTACAGCAATTGCTGTAATTGAGGAGACCTTATTCAGCTCATGGAACCGGTTCTGTTGGACATGATGGCAGTAACAGGTTGTAGGTCAGATCTTTGTTGGTTCAGTAACACCTCACTCCTGCACTTGTCCTGAAGATGTTAGACATGAAGGGCCAAAGGAAAGAAGAATTCACAGCCTTGGGGAAAGTGTGAAAGTCCCAGCTTTCTCAACGTATGAGTCTATGCAACGTGCCATGGGATGGACTATGGCACTGAGCTACAACTGGGGCACGTGTCATCTGGAGGAGTTGCTGTAGCCAAGAGCTTCCTGGCTAGCATACCTGAAGCTGCAGCACAACCTCGTCCGTCCTCAGGGAGGTAGATAGCAGAGCAGCCCCATCATGGGTGTCTCATATACGGGACAAAGAGCACAAGAGGCCACGGTGGAGAGCCACGAATCAGGCTGATTTGAGGCAGAGGGGCAGATGTAGAAATTATAGGGCTTATGAGGTCTGAAGAGTGACTCCGCAGTCAAATCAGTTGGCATCAACAGTGGAGAGTGTGGGGAGGAGGAAAACACAAAGGTAGACAGACAAAGGGAGGAGTTAGCAGCCTGCGGGCCAAGGGAATGAAATTGCTCTTTAGAGAGACCCAGAGGGAACAAATACAAAAAGAGATAGGAAAAGAAGTGAGAAAAAATCTTGGAGGGGACGAAAGATGGTCTGTGAATCAGGCAGGACAAGCAAATAAGTACTAGAGAGGTGTGATAGCTAGCGGTGAGAACTCACTGCTCCTTAGCTGGCTTGGCAAAACCAGGGGAATTGCATAAATTCTGCAGGGCTGAGGGATTTGGGGCACAATTCTGCTTCCCCTTACACCACCAGTTCCTCCTGATGACACCCATGACTGCAGAGGGGTGATATGTAGCTTACACCAACAAAAAGCAAGACGACTTTGGCTCACATGTTACAAACATCTCTTTCAGGTGCTCTGAAAGAACTGCCAAGGATTGAAAAGTGAGGAAACCTATCGTTGTCCTTTGCCACCTCTGATGGTCCCATCCTGTTTGGAAATGCCTTTCTCTGCACCTGGGTCAGAGCATGGTGTTAAGCTTTTAATAAGCGGCTAATACTGAGTTAGACCAACCCAAACAGTCAACCAACACTGGCAAAGCACTGGTCAACAGGTATGGAAAAAAAATACAACCCTGTCCTCTCACTAGTAAGCAACCTATTCATCACATCTGGGCTACTGAGACAGCCCTAATGGCTACAGACAGCTCCAGCTGGCCCTCAGGGTCCAGCTGGCCAGACCCCTGCCGTTGAGCAAATGCCATTAATGTAAGAACTTGTCACGTTGCGTTTGTCACAATGTGTTACCAGCACAGCCACCACTGTCTGTCTTTTTGTTTTGATTTAACTCAGCAACTGAGGGGAAATCTTACTCTTCCTCAGGAGTTTGCCAGGACTGAGCCATATATGCCACCTTGCCTTTGATGGCATTTGGTGTTTTCAGGGAGATGCTAAGCACCTTCCAGTCCTGCCTTAAAAAAATGGGTTCTGCAGCAATCCAGGGAAACAGAAAGGGGAAGGAGAAACAAATCTACTGACTTTATGTGGAAGAGGTGCATTTATGAATTGAAGTGATGGGCCTGTGAGCGTGGAACAAAGGGAAAAGGTAATTACTGACAACTCCACATCAAAGACAGTGTGTGAAATAAACCTTATAAAAGGATTACCCACTCCACAGCTTTTTTTTTTTTTTCTCTTCCCATAAAAGAGAGGTCCTTAGAAGCACTCTAGCCCTGTCTAGACAGATTGAATTACTCATAAGAAAATTACTCCTTTTGTAGGGGTCTCAGTAACAAACACAGAGGTGTCAAGGGGGTGTCATTTCAAACAGTGTTTGTCACTCAGGGCCAGTAGTTTTGCCACTCTGCTTCTCTGTTTTTTAGAATGGCAAATATAGAAAATAATGTGGTCACTTTGATGGGCATAGGGTACTCAACCACACTGATTTTTGCATCAGTTCTCAGTAACAGATATCAGGAGATTCCTTTAGGAAACATAAATTGGGAAATTTTAGGGTTAAATCTATAGTAGGGGCATTCTTCCTACCTAAGAACCTAACTGAAAATGTTTCTGGGGAGCTTTATTGCAGCTAAGGAATATTAATGAAAGCACTTAAAGGATCAAGCTTCCTCTTTGCAAACTATCTGGTATTGTGAGGCATTTCCAGTTGCAGAGTCTCATTTTCTGCCATTAGGATAAAATCCACATCCCATGGAAACAAAATGGTGGTAGAAACACGTGGCCATATTTTACTCTCTGTCTCTTTTTCAGCAGTGCTGACCACTCATATCTCTCAGAGTCACTTAAAATTGGGGGTCACCCAATATCTATGGAAAACAGCTTTTAGGTGACTCTTCCATCCAGCCCTTTGGTAAAAGAAGTACTCCAAATTAGTGAAGTCGTGTTTTACTTCAAAGATCTGATTACCAGAGTTGATGAAGGGCTAACAAAAGTAATAAATGCATTTACAGACACTGCTGTAGGTGGTGATAAGCAGATCAAGAAGTATTACTAAAAATTAAAAGTCTCTACACCTGAAAGCTGTGGCCCTTTGGAGGCAGTTACTCATTATTTGTAAGTCCTGTATTGACTATTCCACAGACTAAATGTTTCATAGGTACAAACCAGGGATGTGACAAAGGGCTTTGGGTGAAATGTCTCGCTACATTAATGAAGACATCTCTGCTAGTTTTAGGGGACACTTGTTCCTTTATGCCCACAGAGGAGCTGGCTTTTAACGTTGGCATCTTTTCCTCCTTTTTTTTTCCTTTTTCTGTCCTGCCAATGCAGCAAAAGTTTGGTTTTGTAGCAATGCAAAATGTCTCCAACAGCTGGATACTCTGGAAAGCTCAGTTCCCTTCCCAGTGAGCTGCACGCTGCCTTCACTCCTGCCTCTCGGTAGCACCTGGCCTGCTGACTGTAGATAAACAAATAGACTTGTGTGCTCTGTCTTTGATGTTTAAAACCAGACAAGTCTGCAAATAAAAGGCTCAGGAGCACACAAAAGTCCATCATGCTCAAGATTTACAAGTATGCTAACTGCAAAATACAAGAAAGAAACCTTTGATTGCAACACTTCCTAGAACTAATTGCTTTCAGCCTTGGGAATAACAAGCACAGCATCTTCCCCACTAACAAAGAAGAGGGGAAATAACACCACACTCTTCCCTGTTGCTGTTCTTCTTGATTCAATGTGAACTAACAGGCAATGAGGGCAACAGGTTTGATTACTCCTTGCAACGGTCTGAATGTCTTCCACAGGATAAACAGTGATATTCCCATCGCTGCCATTTTCAGGACCTGAGTGAAATAACTCTCCAAATGCTGCGGTCAGTCCCCTTTTTCTCAGGCAGGGCTTGCTATCCATGAAATCATACCCTGATTCCTCCTTCTCCCTCCACCGTACAGACTACCAGGTCCCAAGAGCTCTGCTCTCATCCAGAAGGTGGTTAAACCCTCACTGAAGCCCCAAGTGATACCTGAGTCCTCACTCACAGTTCCCCAGTGCTGTTCATACAGACTAAATTCCCCCTCCTCAAGGCAGTAACGGGCCCATGGAGGCACAAGACTATGAACAGGGAAGAGTGGGGAGATCTGCATCACTTCTGGATGCATAGCTGATGTTCTTCTTACCAGTCTGTTTTATCTTTAGGCCAGCCTTGTCCTCCCAGCCCGCAGTAGCATCCATAGCCAATATATGCCAATGGAGACCGTCCTGTGCCACACGATATGGCTCCTGCCAATTCAACGATTCCTCGGGTGTGCAGTGAATGGGATTTTCCTGGAGCACCCTTCCAAACTGCGAAGACAGGACAGGATTAAACACACCTGAGACTAAACTCCTTAAATGGGGACTTTTTTGGTTTAGACTGGTTGGTTGGAGCAGCCTTAACAATCGAATTAGACATGAGATTTGGCCTGCAAAGGGGACTCTCTGCAGGGGTCTTACCTGAGGCCTGAGATGACCAGGAGGCAGATTCAGAAATACCGAGTGCACCCTCAGTAAGTTTGCAGATGACACTGAGTTGGGTGGGAGTGTTGATCTGCTCAAGGGTAAGGAGGCTCTGCAGAGAGACCTGGACAGGCTGGAGCCATGGGCTGAGCCCAAATGGAGGAGTTTCACTAAGGGCAAATGCCAGGGGCTGCCCTTGGGCCACAACAACCCCCAGCAGCACTACAGGCTTGGGGAGGAGTGGCTGGAGAGCTGCCAGTCAGAGAGGGACCTGGGGGGGATTGATAATGAGCCAGCAGTGTGCCCAGGGGGCCAAGAAGACCAATGGCATCCTGGCTTGTGTCAGCAATAGCGTGGCCAGTAGGGACAGGGATGGGATCTGACCCCTGTGCTCAGCACTGATGAGGCCACCCCTTAATGAGTGGGTTCAGTTTTGGGCCCCTCACCCCAAAAATGACATTGAATGACTCAAGCACGTCCAGAGAAGGGCAACGGAGCTGGTGCTGGGTCTGGAGCACAGGTCTGATGGGGAGCGGCTGAGGGAACTGGGTGGGGTTTAGTCTGGAGAAGAGGAGGCTGAGGGGAGACCTCCTGGCCCTCTACAGCTCCCTGAAAGGAGGGTGCGGAGAGGGGGGATGAGTCTCTTGAGCCAAGGAACCAGCGCCAGGCCAAGAGGGAATGGCCTCAAGCTGCGCCAGGGAAGGTTTAGACTAGATGTCAGGAAGTATTTCATTGCAGAAGGGGTTGTTGGGCATTGGAATGGGCTGCCCAGGGAGGTGGTGGAGTCCCCATCCCTGGAGGTGTTTAAGAGTAGGGTCAATTTAGTGCTTAAGGACATGGTGTAGTTGGGAACTGTCAGTGCTAGGTGAACAGTTGGACTGGATGATCTTCAAGGTCCTTTTCCACCTAGATGATTCTGTAATTCTGTGATACTCAAGCAGGCTATTTCTGCAGAGAGTGCTTGATTTAACTAGCTCTGGTGCACTAATGGGTGATGGTGGCCTGGAAGAAGGTTGCCTGGTTTTGTACGTCGTGGAGCCTGAGCTGTTAAGCTTTGCAGGGCCTATGCCAGCACCGAGCAGAGCCAGCTGGGCTTCACTGCACCCCAGAGTTCCCAAACCTGGGAAAGCTGACAGCTATGCTGTGCTCCCAAGTGAGATGTGAAGCAGCAGAGGACAACCAGACCTAACCTGGGCTCTACAGAAAAAAATAACGCTTCCATATTGCCCAAGATGTCTTATATTATCCATGTTTCTCCTGTTATTCAGGGTATTTTAACCCATGCTCCAGATGGCAAAAAGCTGACAGTGTTATTAATTTGTGTAGAGGGATAGCCACGGGTCCCTGAACATGTAAGGTTTACTTTGGCAAGGATAGGATGCCTATGTTAGCCAAGATGTATGTGTATCAGCTTTCTTTTGAGTGTTTGGAAATGCTGGCAACACTTACAACCATTTCTGTTATTACATTCCATTTAAGTCATAACATCAGGTTGGCTGCATAATTTGATAAAAAAAAAAAAAAAAGAAAGGAGCTCTGTGTCAGCTGAAACAGGTGGATGGCCACCCAAACCCATCTGGGGTTTTTTGAGTTACAAGTCTTCCAAACAATGTTGTGATTTCACTTTGATTTGCTTTTTTTTAGAAACCACACCCTCTACCTTTAGTAACTGTTACAGAAACCAAGAGCACCCTACCGCTAATAGTGCAACCCCTGTGATGCTCAGCTGCAAACACTGATGCTCACCATGTTAACGATGGTGACAGGTCAGAGTATTTCTTGCCTGGGTTTACTGTGAAGGACGAAGCATGCTTTGCACTGCTCTATGGGCCATGGCAAAGCTACTCAGCCATAGCACCAAACCCCTCGGAGCAACTCTCTAACCCATCTGTTCATCCCAGCCGTGCTCAGCCGAAAAGAAAAGCCTGCAGAAACAGGGACACTTTGTGGCACACTTGGATGGAGAGGGAGGTGACTCCTGGGAGCTGGGAACCCGCCACTGAAGTTGCCACCTGCCCCTGGCTATTGCAGCACGCTTGACCTCCTCAAAGTGCTGTGTAAACACAGACTAATTAATCTTCTAAACCACCCGAGGACTCAATACTACTGTTAAAACAGTTGCTTTCCTTTTAGAACCTAATCCCCTTGCTCGGGCCTCTCCCTGCATCTCCTGGGCCGGCTCCTGCTCCTAGGCTGATCCAAACCCCAAAGCAAAGACAAGGAGGATCTCTCCCCATGAAGGACAAGGCTGGGCTTTGCTCCTTCTCTGCACCCCGAGCCCCCAGCAGGAGAGTGTTGCCCTCCACCATTTCCTCCCACCCCAAGTGATCGGCACCTCGGGCTGTCCTGGCAGTTGGGGTTTCCTCACAGCCTTCTTATGCTTCCCGGGGCATTCCTCGGGGATTAAATGCACATTCCTGAGAAAGTAACCTCACTGTTCACCTAAACACTACTTGAGTGTTCGGGTTTTGTGCTAAAAACACATTAGAGGGGTGTTATTCGAAACTAAAGAGACGACCTATTTCCCTTCTCTAAACAGTGGGGCTCTGGAGTTAGAAAGGGGCTCTGCTCTCAGGTACCCCTGGGGAAATCACAAGCAGCGAGCTGCTCTGGATTTTGGGTTAAAAATCATGCTTTTTCAACCTGTTGCAGTATGCAGACCCTGAAAATGTTCCAATGAAGACAAAAACGTCTTTGTAGGCATCCAGGCCTCCCAATGAGCAGCTTTCTGCTTTTTGCTGTCTCTCATTGACCTCTTAAACCAGGACTCAGCTGGACTTCGTCTGCTGGCCCCTGGCTGAAAGCAGACGAGGGTGGTGTAAGGTAACTGCACCTCACCCAGAAGAAGAAAGGCCATTCTTCTTTTGGGGATATCTCTGAGGATCAAGGAACTGTAATTACAGCTCAGATCTGCTCGTGAAAGCAGAGAGAAAGCCCCAAAGGGAATCGAGCCCCAAAGAATCAATTAGTGTGCTTAGGGCTGCGGGCTCTGCAAGAGCTTGAATTAACGTGGACATCCAGGCAGCCTCTGATGTTCCTGTTTCATTCTTTGAAAGCTGGCTGGGTTTTGAGCTGATGGTGAAGCACTGCAGCTGAAACATCAGCCCCAGCAAGCACATTTCAATATGCAGGGGCTCAGCTAATAATTTGACCAAGAACTGAAATTGCTTTTTTTACACCAGGCAGCCAAGCCAACGCAGCTGGGAAAGCCTTGGAAAAGCCTGAGTCTCCACAGCAGCCAGCACTTAGCCACATCTCCCTTTAGGAGCATGTTCAATCATTAGTTATATTACTAATGGGGCACCTTAGCAGAGAACATACCTGCAGGGAGTTGAGTGGAGGTGGATCTGACAACCTCCACTTTCTATTTCCTGCTTAAAGGAGCTGCCTTTGCTGTAGGTTAAGGTGAGGGTTTGGGGTTTATTTTAAAACTGTACAGCAAGTATAACCTCAGACCTGCCAGTTTAGTGTCATGTTGCTGCTGTGTGTAGGGGCTCTATGTTAGCAGGTATTTATGGGGGTTTTAAAAATTATTTTATTTTTTTAATTGAAAACTGCTTAATCCACGGTCCTGTTAGAAAAAAAAATAGTATTTAAGAAGGTATTTTTATGAAGAAACACAGACGCCAACAACTTTGTAGTAGAAAGCTATTCAAAAAGAAAATCTCTCGTGTTTATAGAGCCCCAGCTATGTGCACTACCAGGGAAGTGAAGCGGGCAGGCAGCTCACTTGCACAGCCCCCCACCATTAAGTTGAAAAGAGTTGAGCGGTGCTTTTTTTTTCCTCACTTGGCCAAACCACACCGAGGTGACTGCCACGAAGCCCACAAGGCTGATGGCGAGGGGAGAAGCCGTCCTGGGCTGGGGTGAGGCATGGGGAGGTAAAGGGACCGAGAGGTGTTACTCACCTGCCTGGAGCAGCAGCAGCAGCAGCAGCAGCAGGTGGGAGCCCATGGGCAGATCGCTCCGTGCTCCCTCCCGTAGGCTGGGGTTCAGCTGCCAAGCGAGCCGAGGTGTGGTGTGTGCTCAACAATCCTCCCGGGCGGCTGCTCCAGGGTTTATATATACATGGCTCTGAGCCCATGTGAAATGAAACACCCTCTCCCACGACGCCCCCGAGCCCCAGCCCGTGTCCAGTCCGTCCCCACAGCGGGCTCCTTGCTGCGCGGGGAGAGGGCGAGGGCTGGCTCTGTTTGCTGAGCATCACCTTTGGGAGGGAGGGAGGGGCTGCTGGAAGGGCATTAGGCTGGCGGTCCCGAGACATCCAGGCACTAAGCTGGGCTCCTTCTTTAAGGTGTTTGCTTACAGACCCTGGTTAACCTCTGAGGAGATGTGGAAAAGGGAAGCCTGCGACTGGGTTTTCTGTGGCTTGGGCTCGCTGCTGTGGCAATAATTTTCTCTTTTTATAGATCACTCTTTCCAGGGTAATTATTTAAAAAAAAATATTTTAAGACTGATTATTTTTCATATTTAAAAAAGAAGAGACAAAACTATAAAAATCCAACAGAAAGAATACTGTTAGCTGCAAGTATCTAAACTGACCAACAGAACTAATTCTGCACCACTCCCAAGGGGAAAAAAATACCCTCTCAGCCTGTTGCTGCACCTGACCGAGACCTGATGTCTTGAAGATTCATCAGCATGAGAGCCCCAGCCATGGCAAGAGACCAGGGGTTGTCACCCCGGGGGCCAGTCGTGCTCTGATCACACAGGGCAGAGGGATTAGTGAGGTGACCACCCTGTCAGGTAGCCTGTGCTTGTACGGAGCAGCAGGCAATGGCTGTTTGGCCTTTGGGGTTGAAACAACCTCACCCAGCACTCCAGGGCTTTAAACACCTGCCTTTCTTGGTACAGCAGCCATCCGGGCTCTAAGCAGCTGCCCCTTCCCCAGCGTGGGCCTGATGGGCAGGGTGAGCTACTCTGTTGGGAGAGGGAGAGGAGGGGATGAAGGCTGCTCGCCCCTTCCCCTTGCCCAACCTGGCTCCTCCTCAGCAGCAGCACCCCTTTGCCCGAGTTCCCCATGGTAAAGTTGTGCCTCCCTTCTTAACAGCGTGGGTTTAAATATTTGCTTGCTAAATATTGGTACTCAAAGGTCAGCAGCAAGTCATTTATGGGGCTGCCTTCTGCTGAGACCAGCCCCGCCGCAGCAGCTAGCACTGTTCACCGAGCAAGTTTTCAAGACAGAGCATATATCAGGTGCCTTTGATACAGGGCAGAACTGGGTAAATCTCATGACAAGGGTGAGCCCCAAATCCCATGTGCTGGCAGAAGGGGAAGGAGGAGGGCGAGGGGAACACAGCTCACCCAGGTGCTCCAGCCCCAGCTCCTCCGCAGCATCAGAGGGGCTCAGGAAGAGCTGCACAGCTGACACCGCCTCCCTAGGAAACTCCCTTCAGTAATAATACATTTACTCAAGTAATAATGTCAAATCCTATGTACGTAAGCCGGCTAATATTTAACCTGAAGAATATAAGTTTGTGGAAGGAGGGTGCTGGAGAGTGGGTGTGCTGTATTCAAGGGCTCTGTGGATGCAGGGCCTCAAAATTGGAAGGGCAAAGAAGGAGGCAGGCCCTGAAGCACGGTGGGGGGCCTGGCTGAACAAGGCACTTTGTTAGAGTAAGCTCCTTGATAGGTACCTGGTGGGCCCCGTTCTTAAGTGGGGACCAAAGGGAAGTTGTAAGGAACCTCTGCAGATCCTTTACAGGATTCTCGGGGTCCCCAAGGGAACTGCCTTCAAGTACCAAAAGTGTCTACTCTATGACTTGGATTTATCAGTCCTTTGGGTTTAAAAACCTATGTTTAATCTTGTTCTTTCAGAACCACTCCAACAGTAATATACAGACTCATTCAAGTTGGAAAAGCCCCTCAGGATCATGGAGTCCAACCCTCAGCCTGACTCTACAAAGTTCTCCCCTACCCCACATCCTCCAACAGCTCATCCAAACGACCCTTAAACACACCCAGGGATGGGGACTCCACCCCCTCCCTGGGCAGCCTGTTCCACTCTCTGACCACTCTTTCTGGGAAATATTTTCTCCTCATGTCCAGTCTGACCCTCCCCTGTTGCAGTTTAAAGCCGTTCCCCCTTGTTCTGTCACTAATCCCCTGTGAGAAGAGACCAGCACCAACCTCTCTACAATGTCCTTTCAGGGAGCTGTAGAGAGTGATGAGGTCTCCCCTCAGCCTTCTCTTCCTCAAGCTAAATAGTCCCTTTCAAAGTCTTCCTGAATTACAAACTTAATCAAAAAAGGCATTACACATTTCCAGACCATGAATTAATTCTGCTCTACCCTTTCTCACAGCCCCCTGTCACCTCAGTAATACATGAAGGTTTTGTCCCCAGTTCAGCAATAAACACAAAATAAATACATACTCCTTTGACAGCCAAATGTATCTGTAACGTTTGAAGAAGACTTCTGCAGGATATCAGGGAAGGATGCCCAAATTCAGCCTTAAAATTCAGCAGAACAAATGTATTGTTTCCTTATGATTGTTTCACACTACTGACTGGTCAAGTCTGTCATTTATCTCTGCAACTACTGTTGCCTAAATGAATCAGCATATGTATTAAATAGTATTAAGTGACAATTCTGGTCTTACTATGTTATGGCAAGGGCACTGGGGTCATGAGGGCATTTTTACTACTCTTTAGGGAAACAAAATCAATTTTCTGATCCCGCCCCTTCACATGCATATGCATGTTACCTGCTTGAGCTCCATTTCTCACCAGTAGCACGAGGGTGTTTCATATTTTCTCAGCAAACTCAGCTGTACAGACTACTGGTTCCCCAAAACTTCAGGCACAATAAACTGACTTTGAGCCTTCCTGTTGTTGAAAGACACCAGTAGGGAAAAGCTTTCAGTTGAAGGAGAGAAGAATTTTATAAGGACTCCAGAGTTTTTAACGGCATTTACCCTATGAGGTTCAGGATGTCAGATCTCCCTGTAGAAGCTGGGCTGTCCTTCATCCCATAGAGGCTGTTCTTTCTCAAATGAAACACCCAGCCATCGCTGTGGATGTCATCACCAACCACAAGAAGAGGTCTCTGCTCAGCACCAGCAGATTCAGTGATGCTTTTGCTGCCCAGGCCAAGGGTTTTCCCAGTGAGAGGCAGAGGAAGCTTTCTTGCAAAGCCATGGGTGTTAGGGTGCCCTAAAGGAACTGCCCCCAACACCCCCCCACCCCCACCCCCCCCAAATGGTTTCTAGGAGAATGACTAAAGGGATTCAAGGATGGCAGTTTGGGTAGCGGGAGTTAGAAGAGAAAAACAGTTCTAAAAAGAAACTCCACATTACCTGACCAGAGGGAAAAAAAAATAAATCTAAGACTGTCACATGATTTGTGGTGACATAATCAGTTACAGAAACAATAGAGTTCATATAGCAACATAATAAGAAGCAGTCTAATTTAATACTGTCTTGCATGAAGGGTCTGTCTGTGCTTTAGTGATGATTTTCAAGACTGCAATAGCCCTTGGCCACAGGTAGGCAGGACATCAGGAGCACAGCATGCCCTGGTACTCTGGAGAAAACGCTGCCATCACCACTTTAGGTTATGAGACCCACCAAGAGGCTGGGCTGCTTCATCTCACAGGAAGCCCAGGGATCAGGAAGCCCATTCTATTCCCCAGCAGCCTACAGGCTTGGGGAGGAGTGGCTGGAGAGCTGCCAGTCAGAGAGGGACCTGGGGGGGATTGACAATGAGCCAGCAGTGTGCCCAGGGGGCCAAGAAGGCCAACGGCATCCTGGCTTGTGTCAGCAATAGCGTGGCCAGCAGGGACAGGGAAGGGATCTTACCTCTGTGCTTGGCACGGGTGAGGCCGCACCTCGATTCCTGGTTCAGTTTTGGGCCCCTCACCCCAAAAATGACATTGAATGACTCAAGCACGTCCAGAGAAGGGCAACAGAGCTGGTGCTGGGTCTGGAGCACAGGTCTGATGGGGAGCGGCTGAGGGAACTGGGTGGGGTTTAGTCTGGAGAAGAGGAGGCTGAGGGGAGACCTCATGACCCTCTACAGCTCCCTGAAAGGAGGGTGCAGAGAGGGGGGATGAGCCTCTTGAGCCAAGGAACCAGCACCAGGACAAGAGGGAATGGCCTCAAGCTGTGCCAGGGCAGGGTCAGACTGGCTCTTCTGAAGTATTTCTTTGCAGAAGGGGTTGTTGGGCGTTGGAATGGGCTGCCCAGGGCAGGGGGGGAGTCCCCATCCCTGGAGGGGTTGAAGAGTCGGGTTGACCCAGCACTGAGGGATCTGGTGGAGTTGGGAACTGTCAATACTAGGTTAACTGTTGGGCTGGATGATCTTCAAGGTGCTTCCCAACTGAGATGATTCTGTGATTCTGAACACACACACACACACACACAAATTCTAAAGTGTATGTTCATCTTCAAGACAAGTTCCTGAAATGCCTCTGAGTTTCCTGAAAAAGGATGGCTAAAATAAATGCCTGTGTCCATTTAACAAGAACCCCTGTCACGGACAAACCTGGAAAACCCATGATACCAGACACCAAGATTCATGATCCTCCTGAAGACTCTGAAGCCCACAAAAATACTTGTTTTGATGTGTTGGTGTTTTGAAGTCTGTTTTTTAAATTAATAGGCAGTCCTCAACGGAGCAAAATCACATTTTCCGTTTCTAGTTGTAAAGATAAAATGTAAATAGAGGTGTGTTCACAGCTCTTTCTGGGAGACAAAGGAAGGGATGGCTGGGGTGGGGAAGGTGTAAAATTCTCAGTCCACCTTTACAAGTGAGTAAACCCTGAGTACTCTAACCCACCACCTTCACACAGCTCTGCCAGTACATTCCAGTGCTGCCTACCCATGCAGCGCCTGTACGCACTGAGCCATCTCCTCCAAACGCTGTCTGCTTCAGCTTCTCATTTCCCCACTGCTCAGGCTTCATTTGCCTCTTTTCAGTTGCTTCTGTACTTGCCATCTCACATCTCTCTCCTTCCACCTTTTTTCCCAACCTACCGCTTTCACCGACAACATCATCAATAGCTTGAAGACTCACACCGGTATTGTCTCAAGCCTCAGGTACCAACAGAGACAGAAAAGTGCTTTTTATTTAAGGCCTCTATTCACAACACCAGTTGGTCCTGTCTAGATCATGGAGCACTTGGGAGCTCTGAATATTCCAATTCTAAGAGGACAGGCAATTAGAGACTCCCTAAAAAACCTGAGGATATATGCTCCATTATCCAGACTGCTTTCTTAGGATGCAGCCAGGTACAGACTAGTGTCCTTTTACGCTTGATATCAGAATATATAAAGACAACAATGGGCTAAATTTTAGATGGTGTTGCTCCTCCTACAGGAAATCAAGCATTCCTTGAAGGTACTACTGGGATGATTCATAACCTGCTTGTCTGTAGCCCTGTTGAAGGTTGGCCATGAGCTAAAGGTTACTGCTGCAGATTTATTAGAAGAGAGACTGGAGAACAAGGGTTTAGCTCCTCTCTTCTCTTGACATCAATCAGCACTGCGCAGGGCAAGTTTTTAAGCATTCCTGGAATCCCTCTGCTCTTCATCAGACTAGAATTTTGTTAACCACACAGAGACATACGACCAAGCTTATATTGACTATTGGGAAACTCTTCTTTACTATTTCCTCAATCACAATCTGAATTACCAAGCCTAAATGCAAATACTACAATTTAAGACAGCTAATATCCTTCCACAGCCCTTCAAAACCATTCTCTTTGTATACATGTATACACCCCTGCTCCAACACTCCTATTTGCTACCACTGCTTTGTTTTTGTTTCATGACTCATCACCTCTTCACTGCTGTGGAAACTGTCTTCTGGGTTTTGTACTTGTTATATTAAAAGGTTTGGCAAAAAAAAAGAAAAGGTAAAAACATCAGGACAGAGAAAAGAGCTCTACCTTTCAGGAAGACGAGAGGAAACAGCTCCGCAATTTGTACTACTGGAGTGGCAATACTCTGAGCTGGTTGTTATGGTCACCAAGCTGGTTTGTGCTTCTTTCTCCTGTCTGCCCAGCCCCCAGCTGAGGGCACACTGTGTGTCGTACATCTCATCTTCAGGCTTTGTGCTTGTCGTGGGTAAATTACCACATTTGTGGTTCCAGTGCCAGTCTTTTTCTTCCTTACATGACACGGATTTATCTGATCAAAGCCTGTACCTTTGCTCCTGAGGACAGGTTAGGTGAGGGCTGGATGCTGCTGTGCTCTGAATGCTGAATAGCTTAGTGCCTTGTGTGACCAACAGCCCTCAAGCCACAGTGAAGAACACGGGAAGCTCTTTTACCCCCCAGTAAACTGCCTCTTTTGTGTTCACCAAATAATCCTGATGAGACGTTTTTGTTATGATTTCATGTAGCCTTCCTCTTACAAGCACAGGAAAATTTCAACCTCTACCTGCCTGTTTCTTGTATCAGTCCCAGTACCAACAGGACCATGCTGAAGGAGAAAGATAGCATAATTATGAGTGTTAATTTATCATTAGAATGTTGTGGTTGTGGAATGAGATATCATGCCTTATCACTTCATGGATGACAGTTACCGCTTGGGAGTTCAGGAGTTTACCCAGTTCCCAGCACACTAAGAAATCATCTACAGTAAGAATATTCATGTAGTGAGCAGGAAAAAGATCTGCAATGATAAAGAAGTGGGTAAATTCATGTAGGGTGTTTGGCCTTCTAGTCTGGGCAGCAAAGAGCAGGTCAACTCTGTATAGCCTTAGTTTAAATGGCTACATTCAACTTCAGTGCATTTTCCCACAGTTAAGCCACTTTGCTCCATTGTACACTTGGAAGTTTTGTATTTAAACCATCTCGTTTTGTATCTTGTCCCTGTGCACATATCCCACTGGACATCAAGTCCCTGATCTCTGCCACAGCCCTATTTGCACAATAAGCAGCATGCATCTCTGCCTGAAGACATTCTTCTCATTCTGTGTTGCAACCAGCTCCTGAACTCTCTAACGTATGATTTATTGAAGGTTTTAATATCTTCATAAGTGATGCTATATTGGACACTAATCCACAGTGGTATTTTGGGACACAAGAGAAGATGAAGCTTCTCTTTTCTCCAGTCAGAAGAACAAGCGTGATCACTGGTAAAGCTCACACCACTTCTTTGCCTACTCACAGTTTCTTCCTGGCTTCGGCCTGGAAATCAGCTCACAGGGGGCTCAACTGATATTTATTCCTACTTCTGTTGGAGTGAGGACAGGGACTTGTTTGGTTCTCAAACTCTGCTGTTGGGCAGGCAACATCTGACAAGAGCTACAGACACATGGGCTTTTCGTGGTGACTTTTCCAGACTTGTGTCACAGGCCCTGGTGATGCGCAGGTCTGCCACGTGTGGTTTCATTTTTTCCTCAAACATTGTAGTTTTGCTTTGTTGTTTGCTTTTTCTAGGAGACAAAAGAGTCATTCAACCAGTTGCCCTCAGAGTCATACAAATTTTCATGGTAGGTGAGATTCTAATGTAACAGCCACTGTGCTGTGAGGGTTCATACAGTCCCTAAATCAAGTCCCCAGGGGCATTTTCACCCCTCTGTCCTGTTACTAGTGTTCTTAACATGATAAGGGAGCATTCTATCCAAACTGCTGATGCTAATTTTTGGCACTAAATTGTAAGAATATTGTGGCTTTTCCCCAAATCAGATCATATTTCTTTCGTTTCATGCATCCAGCAGTCAACTCTTTAGGGTGTTTTGTTTAAATTTTTTGGGTCTTTGCAGCAAACATGCATCTTGGCTGAGTTTCCCAGGTCTATCCTGGCTTTATGTATTTCAGGACAAGGATTCTGTCTATTTGCTTATTTTTTTCCATCACTTTGGTTATTGTTTTTTTTTCTTCAGTAAGTACTATGCAAAGCTCTGCTGGACTGAGTGACACGAGCAGTCTACTTCTTGGAGTAGCTCATCCAGAAGGTATTACTCGCTTTCTTTCCAAAACATTTTTTTGCAGCTTTGATACAGAAAAGCCAAAATTGCAGACATGCTCCTCCAGAAGCACTTGTTTTGTTTGCAGATCTACTGAGGGCATCACTTGACACTAGTTTAGAAAGTTTAACTGTAAATAAATAGATCCATCAATCAAAATGTATTTCTCAGTAATCTCTACAATTCCTGGTATTTTAACCTTTACACTTTTCCTTGGTATTACAGCTTGGCTTTCCCTGGCAGAGTGATAGTTAGGCCACACATTTGGCTTAGCAAGTTTGTTACCCTCTTGCACAGTGCTAAGCACATCTTCACACATTCAACCACTGCCAAATTGCATGTTTGGGGCTTTGTTTCTTGTTTTGCCCAGGGAGTGTTTTTTCTGAGACTACTACTGAATTAATTTTTGCTTATCTGCACTATGTTAATGCCAAACATGACCAAAATATTGTTTTCCGAGTCACTACTTACTTTCTATTTTTAAAAAAAAAAAGTTTTTCTTTCATATTTTTTTCTCCTGCTACAATTACTGTACTTGGCTAGCAAAAGCACATTTCTGAATCTGCATTTCTTGCTACTTACATGTGGGACCAGGGATAGGGCATCAGGTCTGAGTTTTTGCCCATAGCTGTAGTTCAGTACTTGTGCATTTATCTTCCCTTGTATATTCAGAGCTCCTTTATGCTATTTGCTCAAGTTATGAGCTATAGCTATGCCATTACACACAGCTTTAACTGGAAGACTGATATTAACCCTCTAATGGCAGGGTGCTTTGTGAAAAAAGTAAGGACTGGAAATGTTCAACTGACTGACACTTTCCCTTCACCAATATTTTTGGAAGTCTTCACAGGATAAAGCCTCAGACAAAATAAATTTGTCAACCTCAATGCACTATGGCAATCTACAAAGCAATGTGATCCTAGAGATTAAACACGCTGGTGCAGTGATCTCTGGGGAGACATTTCTCTTACTTAGAATTACATACTAAGATTTTCTTTGCCTCAAAACCAAACAAAAACTCAAAACAAAACAAACTCCATCAACTGAAAACCACAACATGGTTTCAAAACAGCATTTCCTTGTAACTTCTGGATATGAGAGCTACTATATCAGCTGCATATAACCCACAGAGCACATTGTCCACTGCACAGAGATGCTAGAAACCCTCTTCAAATTTGATTATTTCTAGTTGGACCTGGCTATTCTCTCTCTGGGCTTATTTGCTCATGATTTTGATGTTCTCTTCTCATTTGTTAAATTTTGTGACTAAGAGATTTGTGTTCAATAACATGAGCTGTAAAGAGTTCAAAGAACTCATCTGACAGAAGCCAGTCGTAGGTTAGAAAGAATTTTACTTAAAAATAAAGACACAGAGAACAAAGGATTGAGGCACCTCTGGTAAGACACAATGAATTCAGAAATGGCAGAATCTATTGTTAGAGGAATAGTACGATGAGAAACAAATATTTCCAATTTGAAAGAGAATTAATTCTGTCTTAGAAATCAGAATCAAGGAAAAGATCTTGCTTAACTAACCTCATTCTCAGGGACAACTTTCAAAGAATTTTTTTGAGGAACCATCTGATAAGCACTTCTGTGTGAACAAGCTCAGAACAGATATTCATGTATCACTAATAAGAAGCTGTCTTCTTTTCTGCAAGGCCAGAAGGAACATCAGCTTTATTATTTGCAGTTCAGACTTATGTTCTAAGCCTTGCTTTTGTCAAGTTCTCTGCCATTTCTAATTTCTGATGCTTTCCTTTGATCCCTTCCATTTAACCTGACTCAGCCTAACAAACATCAAAAAGAAGTCTCACGCCATACCAAACATCTGCCCTTATTCTCCTATTTATGACAAATTTTCAGTGTCCCTCCATATGAACTAATTCATCAATGTCTAAAAGACAGCCATTCTGGGCTACAAATAAGATGTGTGGTTTCATGTTGCCCCAGGAAATGCCATAAACGGGACAGGCATCTAACGCAAGATGTACTGTGAAGAGTGAATTGGTGCTTCTTTGTTGCATCAACTGACAGACTTAAAATGCTGCACCAAGGTTCAAAACAGTTACATGTACATGACTCCAAGCTTTACAGACTGGATCTGCACGACATCATGCAAGTGTCTGCAAGATTTCAAGGCTAGTCTTCTGTTTGTTCTAAAACCAGAAGTCCCAATGCATTTCACTCATCCCTTGCAAAATCACCTAAAAAAGTCCCGATACATAATACCTCTCATTCATTGTAAAACGGTGACATCAATGATTTAAAAAAAAAAAAAAAAAGGTGAGGTGGCTATGAACTGTAATCTAGAAAAAGGATTATGTCTGTTTAGTGAACACTGAGGTGACGATGCTTCCTTCAGTGGAAGCACTAACAGAGTCCCTGTCATCTATAAGGTCTCTTTACAGGAAACTTGTAAAAATGAGAATTTCAGCAGCTCTGGCTTGAACTGGCCACTAGATTCTGAAGTTATAAAGGGGAAGGAAGGACAGTATTCATAAACACATAGACATAGTTTCCTCAGGCTTGTCTCACTGAGAAACTAGATTAAATAAGCCTCAAACTAAATATACCTCAAACAAATACAATAAATGAAAATTTTAGGAAGATCTACATAAGTGACTTTCTGGAACATCTTGAGCCACTATCTCAGGTAAAATAACTGGATCTTCACCAAATTCCACAATACTCCTTTAAGAGTCCATGTTCAATTACCTTTTTTTTGGTATTTGTATTTCATAAATAATTCTGTGAGAGAACAAGCCAAGAAAGTCCCGCAGAAATAGTGTCTCTTGGTAACACTCAGTAGGTGAGCCCTTGGGTAGGTGAAATTTTTTCTTGAAGATGGTTTGGATGAGGAAGATAAGTGTAGGGCTGAAGGGACAAATAATCATCTAGCTCGGGATCAAGCATACCCAGACCAAGATATTTTTTTTCTCCTGTCAGTCAGCTTAGTTCTCCTCTTCTACAAGCTAAGCTGGTTACCTCTGGTCCTATCACCAGTGGATGTAGAGAACTAGACACTAGTTACTACTAGCCATTGTCTGTATCAATTTCTTTTGTAAAAAAAAGTTACTTGCCCCACCCAGAGTCCTTCTTTCTACATAATGGCTCCACTGCTCCCTATCTTGTAGGTTATCGTTTCTAGACATTGTAGAGGTGCTGTTCTCTCAGGATACCCCCAATTATCTACAGCTTCAACACACAATGTCAGCTAAGGCTGAACACTGTCAAGCGAAGAAGAACAATTATTTCCTGCATCTTTTATTCATATCTCAAGTTACTACATCCCAGAATAGGAAACCTACAGAAAACATTAACTTTGTCTGAAATTCATCTTCCTGAATCTTCATTAATCGGTGACTTTCTGCTTCAAATAACCCTCAGGACCTTCTGCTTTGTCAGGGAGCTTGAAATCAGTGAAATCTATGTTAAAAATCTTCCTTTTCAGTTAGAAGACAAAGGTGACTGCTCTTATTTCTAGCACTTAATCTAAAAATTACCAACAATAAAGGAAAAACTTGAGCTGAATATTTGACAGTTTCTGAAAAATAGGGAAGAATATTCCCCCAAAACTGTCTTTACCTATAGACTAGAATCTTTGTATCGTGCATGATGCCACCACAGGCGTTTTCTTTACTGGTTGATCCCCGTTTCCTTGCCAGCTTGTTGAACATGAACAATGCCCAACTATCAAGAAGCTATCAGTTCCCCTACTGGCATCTCCTGGGGTGAAGATGACCCAGGGTAGGGAGCATAACAGAAGCAGACAGCTGGCAGGAACAAGAGCTCCTTTAGCCCAGACTACTACGATAAATCTTCTACTGCAAATTAAGCTCTTATTTCTCATTCTGTACACACTGGATACAGAGAATTTAAACCATAAGCTGAGCACATGGCAAAGCAGAGCCAACAGCATCCAGGCCACGTTAAAAAGGGTGCTGATGTCTTAAAGGCATTCACAGCCATAGCTGCATGCCCCAGCAAATGTTCCTGTGCCCAGCATTTCCAATTAGCCAGCTTTAGGCTTCCAGACGCACCCAACTGGGTGTGTAACAGGGATGGGGACAGACTGAAGGTCCTCTGAGTATGGCCCAACATATACCTCTGAAGTAGCTGGTTTATTTTGTGGTAAAAGAGGCTAGGAAAGAGTGAACAGAGAGGGGAGAATCAGTGCAGGAGCTGAGAGAAGGAAGCAAGGAGACACAGAAGGGGAATAACAAGGCTGTGGCCTGTATGATGACACTCCTGTCAGCTCACAAAGGTGGCTGGAGGTAAAACACACCTGTCTGCTCCAGAATAGGTTTTCTGTGGAAAGATGCAAATCAAAGTTAGCTACTTAAATACGCCGCTTGAGTGCAAGACAAAAGGGATCTGTTGCAAAAGGAACTACTGCAGCAGCCCCAGAAAGCAAAGCTTATTTCTGGTGAAGTCGAACCCCACTCCTTTCTCTACCAAAACAATTTAATAAGGGTTGGAGAAATGATTTAAGTCACTGGGATCACACAATCACCCACACAGGTAGTTTGTTTAAATGAGGAAATCAGCAGTGGTAAGGGAGCACAGTCCAGTGCAGGGCTGAGACCCAGGAAGGATTTGGAGAGGCTGTGGAACCAGTTCTCCAGCATCTGCTATCAGTACCACCTGTAGGCAGGAAGGCTCAGGCAGAGCTGAGGGATCACAGAAAATTATCACTCGCTTTGCACTGCACACTCCTGCTCTCACCCAGCCAGCACTCCAAAACACACATCAATTTAGTGATTAGCTAGTGGATTTACTAAATGACTAAATCAACATCAGTGTAGATATATCGGATGGTCAGCTTTGATGCTCTTTACATGTGTTTCTCACAGACAAATCCTCTGAAAACAAGGGAAGTTTCTCCGTGAATTTACATAGAAACCATTTAGTGTAAAAAGGGATTGCCATGGTCACTTGGCCAACAGCATCAGACTCTGCAGGGAAATCTCCCAAAGAATCAAATCAGCTAAAGGTACTTGGCCTCAGAGGAAGGAAAAACCCTGTATTCAGTGCAGTACTGATTTGGTGGCTTAGCCCAACAGCATACTCATGGCACATCATGGTTGGACACTGCTGGGAAAGGCTCCACTCACACTCACTTAACACAGTGCAAGGGACACTGATCGTGAAGGTCCAGACACATGATAGGTCATAACATAGGGTAGAAAGAGTCCTTGCTAAGGAAGTGCTCTGGAAACACTTCCTGATTATTTACTTTTTTGAAAGGCTATTAAAAACCAAGGCTGATCCAAACATTCTAAGAGATACTCCAAATTTTTTAAAAAATATGCATGTCTAATATTGAGAACTAGCCCAAACAAGAGATGCAATGGGTAGGTCCATTGAAAAGTTACATATGTAAAGGCTTCTTCTTCAGAGACAGTGATATAAAATACAACAGTATATCATCTTCTTTGCAAACATCAATTTAAAGACAATATTCTAAAACCATTTAATGTAAGGGACACTTTAAAAGAGGCAGATGAAAGACTTGAGAAAGCTGAAAAAACAAAGAAGGTTATAGGGCAAAATCACTAACTTTTTTTTAAGGAGGATTCTGATTAAGTAATAATTTTCATTAAATGAAAGATTATAATTTTCTTGAAAATTTCCAATCTTCACCTCAGAAAACCTAAGACTAGAAAGATGCTTGGATCCTCTGCAAAAATCAATTATCATCTTCACCTTGTCTGTACACAGAAAGCATGGAGCAGAGAGATATCTCACACTCATTGCTCTAACCTGGTCAATAAGTAAAACACTGTCCCTATGGTTATTTTAAAAACTGGTAATTTTAGAAGGGAAAAGGAGGGAGAGGCATGGAACACATTACAGTCATCAGGTTTTTTAGTGGTCATCCATTTGTATAAATGTTTGGCACTTATTCTACAGCAATAGAGTTAGTAGTAAACACACAAACTTTTTGACCCTTTCCTATTAGAAACCAGGTTATAAAGAAAGTCTTAAGAGCACAAATCTCTAGCTATTCCTGAGGAAATGGGGAGGTTAAAAAAAAAAAAAAAGGCAGCTTCAAGATGTTATCCCCTCTCTGTTGAGATACACAATCTACTCAAGCAGGAAATACACACAGATAGAGGTAGACAATCAGCCCAAGATATAATGATAAGCTGCTGACATTTCAGAATTTCTCTTTGAATAGCAGGTGCTGTCTGAGTACACACAGTGCTGGTGAGCAGGAAAGAGCTTTTCAGAAGTCATTGACTTGAATCACAAAACTAAGACAGCGCTGCAAGAGACTAGGGGCTGGGACAGAACTTGGTGCCAAAGTGACAAAGAACAGGGGAAAAAAAAAAATATTCCACAAGCCTGAATCCCTTTCTCAAAACACACTTCAGAGCCTTTTAGATGAGGGGAGAGGAGGCATTCCCTATCACCACAACAAAAAGACTGCAGCAGACCTTCCATGAGGAAAGGACCATGGGGCCAGCACACAATCCAGAAGGAAAACTAGACCACCACATGGTTTCTGGTATGACAACAGATTAGGAGGGTCTCTTGGGTCATTCAAGGCTCTGCTATCACTTGCACCCACAACATATTATTCCTTTCGTAAGTGGCAAACTGTCCCCTTTACACAAAGCTATTTTTTTGTGTCTACTCTGTACTGCTTTTTTATTGAAGTAAGGACATGGGCTTGACTATTCTCCTGTTTTCAGCACTCTAACACCAGCAGGAGAGGTCTTTACAGCCACAATAATAACACCCCCCCCCTCTTCACAGCTTCATTGACCAGACCCTTCTCAGAGCTGTCTGAAGCAGGGGGAGAAGACAGGGAAAATGCCACTCTGAGGAAAAAATAAGAGGCTGCTACCTAAACACTTCATTGATCTCGTGCAGCTTTCTGTTAGTCCTGCTTTCCTAGAGTGTTGGCAGAAAAACACACCTGAGCCTGTGGAGAAGAAACAGTCATATAGGGGCATGTTTGAAGGACAAATGCAGCTTGCCACTTTCTTCCAGAGTTGGAGCACTCTTCAGTTTTTTGAGCAAGGGTATCCACATTTGCATATATGTACGTGATCAAACATACACACATGCCTTGGGCCTCTCTGGAATGCAGCTAGCCTCTGACTGTGGCATGAGGATTTGCCAGTGAAGGGCCTGTACCACACACTCCAGGTTACTCCTCATTATCTGTTGGTGTGCTTAACCATCTCTCTAATAGAATTACTCCATCCTCAGTGTCTACTCTGCTTTTCCTTCCTGCAACACCATTTATGGACCCAAGCAAGCAGTGCAAGAACACTTCTTGCTCCCTTGACACCTTGAGCAAAGCACAGTTACAAAGCAAGATAGTTAACACGCAGATCCATCACCCCAGACAACGCAGAGGGATAGTTATTTTCCTATATGAAATCTGCCTCTCTCTGAAATCCATACTGATGAAGAAATCTTAACACAAGAGTGAAGAAGAGAAAAAAAACCCTGAAAGTGACCCTCATTTTAATTAAATGGTCAAAAACAAGGATAAATTAAAGCCTGTTTTCTTCAGGGCAGAGAAAATCAGCAGCATTTATCTGCTGCTGATAAAAGCAGACAATCTTGGTTTTGCTGATACTTAAAGTGATCAAGAAAGGACTGACAGCACCTCTAACATTCCCTTTTTTCTCCATAAAAATCCTTCTTTTGGAAGCAAGAATATTATCATTTGAAAGCTGAGATTTACACTTCAGAAAAATAGGTGTCTGATACAAGAGGAGAAAGCAAGTGCACAGGATTCCTATTGCTCAGATTAAAATCACACAATATGATTATTCTGTCAGCTCCTGAATGAAGGAAAAAAAACACCCTACCCCAAACTGTACTAGATAAAATAAACTGCAGTGTTTCCTCTCAAAATTCAGAATAGCCCCTTCCAATCCTTTTGACTGGAGCTGAGGCTTGCATGCCCTAGTATTTCTGACAAATGAAGAACAAGACAAGCTGAGCAGTTAGGCCTTTATCTACCTAAGTCAGAGATAAGTGATGACTCTGAAAAAGCACCATAACAGTACATATCAGCAGCACAGATTTTCATTTACTCTCAGATACTGCTCAGAAGTACCACATGCCCTCACACAGGGTTAGAATTGGCCCAGATTTTGTAGAGAAGGAAAGAAGTTGTTTTAAGAGGAAAACTCAACAGCAGGAGAAAGAGGTTTATCTTGAACAGCCCACTGCTGCTTCTTCAGTGATCCTGGTTTTCATCATCCTTGTTTCATTTTGTAAAGATTCCCATGATGACAACAAAAGGAGAAGTAGGTTGCTCCCTATCACACATGATTAAAAGAACACTGATCCTAGCAGATATCCCCAGTCTTCAGGGAACTAGTGACTAAGGCTGTTTGCTGACCCAGCAGAGACCGCCTGGGTAGAAGAAGCACCTACTGAAAAAAAAGCAAGCAAGCACAAAACAAAATTTAAAAAAAAAACCAAACAGCTGTGACAAAAATTCCTGTTTCTGTGTCATTCTCTTCAATAGTATCTCACAGAATCCCTACCATCAGAGACTTACTCATTTTGTCAGGACTTACTTCTTCTAAGACATACTTCTATTAAGCATGGAGTAAGGAAACGAGGGGAGTTAAGGCTTCAGAATTAAACAATTTAGTCTTGAAAGACTGTTTTCTAGATAAGACACGCCACCCAGTCTGGCTAGAGTTGCCAAGTTTAGAAGAAATATATGCAGAAGCTGTGAACTACAGAAATTATGGGGTGTTGCGCCCCCCAATGACGAGGAGCAGAAAATTTAAAGTTAGTAGGAGCCCAAGAATTTAAAAAAAAAAAATCTAACCAAACGTCCTTGTTTCTTGTGACATCCCTGAAAACAGAGAACAATCTAGACACTGGCTTTTCTTTCCCCAAGTAAAATTCGCTTTAGACCATTCCCTCACCCTCCCATCAGATTCACGCAACACTGAGAATTTATGAGCTTTTTTTTATTATTTCATTGAAACCATAGGTTTTGGGCAAGATGGGAAAAGAGCAGCACCTTTGAAGAAAACCCTGTTGTGTGCTATATAGGATAAACAGGTGAGCTTTAAAAAAGCCCCTAAGTTTATATATGTACATATACACATATACACTAAACCAAATTAAAAAAGGGTCATTTTCAACACCAGAGAGAGAAAAAGTCTTATTTCACAGCAAGCAAAAGCACCACAAGTTAAGATTAGAGTGCACAACCACATGTAGTGCAGATACCAAACTAGCCTGGGTCCTGGAAGCAGCGTAGCTAGAGCAGCACAGAGCTCCACAGGGGCCAACTTATCCCACTCCTCAGCAAATGCAAGCACAGAGCCCACTTTGGGATGGTGTGCTGTGCAGGCCCGCCCACAGCCAGCTGCTCTGCCTGCATCAATTTTGGCAGATGCCACAAAAAGTAGCAAACGAGCGAGAAGAGAGCCAAGCGAAGCTACAGGACTGATTTAGCTACTCTATTTCCGTAACAGACGTTTCTGAGTTCCCTCATGTCTCTTGGGGGCTCTCTGTAGGTATTACCTGCTTGGGTCACACAGAAGAGAGCTCCTGATTAATTTGTGCACTAAAGTTCTCCTTCTTGCCTACCTGCATCTTTCCTTTTTCTGTCTCTTTTCCACACCACAACACCAATCCTATTTCCTCCAGGCTGACAGGGTAATAAAATTAAGAGGGGGCATGTACATCTAACCAAGGGGACAGTCAACAACCAAATGTAGCTTAAAAAATAATTAATAATAATTCTTAAAAAACCCAAACCAATTAAAAAACCTGTTCAAGTTCTACAGACTTCTGGCACAGTTGGGTCATTTAGCCCAGAGGTCTTTGTCTTCAGCGCCTACAGGCTAAATTGTCTCAGCTGGCAAGAAGCACGCAGTACAGGGTAAAATTCTGACTAAAAGAAAAAAGTAGTAAGGGTTAGGGATAGAAGAGGCTCTAACAGGGAAATACAATACTTCAGCAGCAGCACTTATGCTACACGGTAGGCTTTCAGGAGAGTGAATTCCTTTCTGTTGGTGCGAGCTGCCCAGATGAAGAGAGCAGCTGCCATAAACTGCAAAGGTGCTGAAACACAGGCCAGGCAGAAGGACCAGCCAAATTCTCCCCTCACATCATCAGGCAGGGGCAGCTTCTTATGGAGCAGCTCAATCCCAGCTACATAGCAGCCAACCAGGCCCAGCGTACAAAGCCCTGGGGAAGGAAGGAAGAGCAAAGCCCAGTGAGATGTGCTCTGGCTGTCACTGTCAGCTTCTGGAGGAGGAAGGGTAAGGGGTGGATGGCAGGAGACCTACCTGCTAGGAAATGGAGGACTCCGGTGGCAATGGCAGGGTAAAGGCTGCGGCAGGCACAAGCACAGAGCCCAATCAGAGCCCCAAAGCACATGAGGCCAAGGCTGACAAAGGGCAGGAGGAACTGTAATCGCCAGAGATCTGCACGTGAAAAACACACAAGTTCGTTGCAAGAGTGCTAGAAACTGATCCTCTCCCACCATCGTATATTCCCTTCTACACACACTGCTTCTACTTTATCAGACACTCCATATTCACAGCTAAAAAGGACCAAAGGCCTCACTAAAGTAAGAAGAACTTCATTTATTAACTCCCAAATTCCTGTACTGCATTCATGGGCAAAACCTTTGCTAAAGCACTTAAGTCTCCCTTTTATACTGCGCTACTGTGAATAAAGAAGGAGAAAAGAAAAGACACTTACAAGTTCGATTCAAATCCGTGCCACTATTGTGATTTCCAGGCTCTATATACTTCTCCATAAACTGATCAGAGAGGGAAAAACTGATGCAGTTTGTAGTCATATCAGTTTCTAGGGGAAAAAAAAAAAAAAAAAAAAAAAAAATTACTGTTAGGTGTCTCCCTCCCATCCCTCCCCTCCAATTTCACCTTTCCGAGCCATTTAAGCTGGGAAGCTCCTCAGAGCAAAAAAACATTCTAGATAAAAAATTATCTCTCAGAACAGGTCTGTAGGATGCCTTATAATAGTGCAGTTAGCATCATGTAGCTACTACAATGAGGGGCAGCATTCAAACATGCAGAATCTTCAACCCTACCTGGGTTACCCATGGAGGACTGACTGGGCCACGCTTGACAGACTGGGAAAGAAATGTGTCATATGATGCTCAACTATGTTGTTACATATTTTTGTACTCAGAGTCGCTTAACTGAGCTGTGTTTATCT
The DNA here is from genome assembly GCF_965140245.1 of Athene noctua. Lineage (NCBI taxonomy): Eukaryota > Metazoa > Chordata > Aves > Strigiformes > Strigidae > Athene > Athene noctua. The sequence goes on from NC_134037.1 coordinate 137,657,680, forward strand.
CCATGTGCAGAATGTGGTATCATACTAAACACCTCATTCAAAAATGGGATAGAAAGGACTATTTAAATAACAGAAAATATTTGCCTCTTTACACTAAATTTCTCCCCTTTTATGCCACAGTTATATTTTGTTTTGAGAATACTATTGAGCAGAGCTGGTTTAAGCATCTTTCCAAATAAGTATTTTCATTAAAGAAAAAAAAAAAAAGTATTTCATGTAATGTTTTTTCTCCAGAAAAAGAGGGTGAAAGTACATTTTTTTTAAGAGGGTTCAAAACAAATGGCTTCACACACACAATGTGTCCAAAATCTACTTTGAAGCAACTAAAATAACTGCTCACCACACTTTTTTAGCCCCCAACCATTGTGAAAAGGAACATAAATATTTAATTCTGTATCCAGCACTACAGTACAAGGAGTCTGAAATGTGTGGATGCAACAGTGACATGTGAGCAAAACAAATGACTGGGTAAAAAGGAGGGAGTGTCTCCTTGATAAAATAGTATTTTTATTCTATTGCTGGATCACAGGATCTCTCCTAAAAAGACAGCAACTGGCAGAGCAACTATAACTGTATCCCCAGTTGGACAGCAGATGCAAAAGAAAATCAAGTTATACCAGACTAAATTTAGATGAAGTATGATGTGTCAAATTCAGATTCTGTAGCACTTACAGCCACAGAGCATTTTGCCTTCCGCTTCTTTAAAAATTTAGACTGTCTGTGAAAAAACATCACATAAGCTAGAAATAAGCCTTCTGGAGGAACAAAGTGGCATGAATGTGAAGCCAGGGAAGTGTTAATTGCTCTAGAGATACCTGGTGGGCTGTACCAGTGAGAGTTTTTGGGTACGGTGATACACCTCCGCCACAATCCAACCGTGCCATTGCAGCGGAAGAGCGCGTCCGTGTAGGTCTTCTCATCCGCCTCTTCACTGACAAATTCCTCCCAGATGCTCCTACCAGCTTCACTAACATTCTCAGCTGGGGACAGGGTGTGGTATTCGTACCAAAAGTCAGTGCCAATGGAAGCTGCCATATAGATGGTGGAGATGAGGCTGAGCACACAAGCAATCACTAGCGCCGTAGCAAAACGGTTATCCATCATTGCGCCCTCGCTGCTGTGAGGAAAGAGAGGGACAAGTAACTCCTCTGGCAGTAAACACAAAGTGATCCTAGCAGTGTCAAACTTGTGACATTCCTCCTACACAACCTCAGGATACACGTATCTTCCTTTTCCAACATGCTGGAATCAAAGGAATGCTGAACAAGCCTACAGTACTGGTCAGCATCCATGGACCCACGAGTTCCAGGCATAGATATCACCCTTCTCTCAACCACGCTGCACTAGCTGCTCTCTCCAAGACAACAACTGACAGAGCAACAGCAACTCTATCCCTGAAGCAGATGGCACAGCTCGCTGCCATTTGTGATCCTGATTGTAGGGAACTGCAGAGAATCCATCCACAGCGCCCAGGCAGAAGACTTATCTTTCCTTAAGAGATTACCAAGAGTGGAAGTTATTTTTAGCCTCTCATCCCATAAGGTTTTCACAGCTTGTGTTTACAGCAAAGGTAAGAACCACAAGCATGTCAAAAAAGCTCTTCCAGGCTGTTCACAAAGGGCAGCCATGCCAAGGTGCTGGAATGCCTTTAGGGAGGCAGAGAAACCTATCTGGGCACTGGAGACAGAACACAAAAGAAGCACTGAAAGACAAATTCAGAAATGATGATAAATGCTGCAATGCCACAATACAGACAGTGGTAATTCTGAAACACTAAAACAATGCAAGGGGAGGTGCCCTGTTCCATGGGAAGATGGTAAGAGCTTCCAAAACTGAAAGGCCTTCATGTACTGGCATGAGGACTTTGCTCTGGCTCCCTGTATTAGGGGTCATTTATGCCCTCCTTTGCAGGTAGTGCTCACAAATGGCATAAATTCAGGGTGAAAGGAGGCATGGGAAAATACTGATACCACATATGCTTACACTTTGCGACAATACTGTGACTTTAATGAGTAATTGATTGCTAATACATGGAATGTTTTGCAGATAGTGCAATATGTCAGAGGACTCTCAGATGCCTGTTGTTCTCAGGTGTTTTCTGTGCTTGATTAAATTTATGGATTATGATGAATCAGGCTTGATGCACTTGCCGAAAAAAAAAAAAAAAAAATCGACTGAAGTTAACTCAGCAGCTAGAGCTAGTCTGGTGACATGAGCTACTATCTAATCAGCTCTTGCCTACTGCCTGCTCTGCCACTCTTCTCCCACATACTTGGATCAAAATATTTTGGTCTAGTTTCTTTGCAACTGAGTGGAACCACAACTGGAAACAGAAAATGCCTTAAAACACAACATTCACAAGGAAAAACATGAGTGTTCAAGTCAGACCTGCCGGCAAAAAACTCTGAACTATGAAACAAGGTGCAAACTAAAGCAGGGAGTTTCAAAGGCACTGATATTTGCTGCTAACAATGCCATTCTTATTTCTTTTCCCTCCCATCTGTTCCTCTACTTGGTTGAAACTGGCTAACAGGGTTGAGGAGGAGATATTATGTGTACCCATATCATTCCCTGTGCTTAATTTCTATATTAAACAAAGCACGCTTTCTGTAATGTCCATCCCTGAACTGCATCCTTAGCAACGAGCAAGAATACAACTGATTTTTGGTGAACTGATAAGCAACACCTATTTAAACGATGTGGTTATGTACTTCCATTCTCCTTTGATATCCAGCATCTCGAGGTACACAGGACACTGGATGAGCAGAATAGGGAGAGAACAAGTTGCCGTATAGATGTGACCTCAGTATTCCTCCCCACTGAGTTCACTGAGGGATCCCCTCCCTTTCACAAACAGGACAAGTAGCAGCTCAGAGCTGAGCAGATCCTCTGGGAACTCACTCTCACTCAGGGCAAGCAGCAGAACAGGCTGGCGAGCAGGCTGGTCTGGATTTTCCACTATATTGCAGTCACATTCACTGCAAGAGGAACCCTCTGCAACAGACTCCTCTCTTTAGAAAGGGCTCTCTCTGCAAGGAGGAACTGTGAGAACCTACAAGTTCCATTCTCAAAGTAACATCTGGCAAAAAAGAACGTAAGCAGGATGTTATTGGGCCACCCAGTTTGCTACCACTGCCCTTTAATACAAATGCTTACAATAACAAGGTCTGATCAACTTTGTACCTAACATACAGAAAGAAAAGAACTGGCCCAAAAGTCCTACTTTCAGATACAACATCCCAGGTGCAGAACACTGGTGCTGGAAATACTCCTATCAGAGCATCATTAAAACACAACCAAACACTTCTGGCCAGTCTTCTGCACGTTGGCATACAATGAACTTGGCAGAGTTGATGCCAGCTGGCAACCAAGTGCAGCTCATAATCAAAGTGAAGGGTTAAACATCAAATGGTAAATTAAAGCACTGCCCTGTGTTCATTACTCGCTGGCTATCTAGTGACATTCAATCCTGTAAAGTACAGCTGCAGGGATAGGCAGAAAGCAGCCGAGGTGGTTACAAGTCCCAAAAATTTAGGCTTTGCGTGGCATTTGTCCCAGAAAAAACACACGTGGGTTTTCAGTGTGGACAAGACAGTGCCAAGGCAAGAGCACACCCCCGATTCCTTATAATAAAGGTCCCCTCAATGCTTGTGCCTAACACTTCAACTACTTACAGAAAAGATGAAGAACTCCACAAGACTGTAGGCAAAATTTGATGTTCTTCCTGCCACAGCATAGTAGACTTGACTACCCTGCCCATGCACTGTGTATACCCAATGCATCTTCATTTACAGTAGACACACCCCAACTTAAACAAGGTGTCCTCCACTCTGTTAAAGAGAGAACCATCCTTCCAGCCCCAGGCAGAGCTCAATGGGAGCAGTAAGTATAGTCAGCAAGAAATAGTTACCAGAGAAGACCATGAAATAAAGACACCGCATGTTCAAGATTATGACGCACTTTGCAAAAGGTTGTATGCAGAACAGTATGTAGGAGGTGCCTTAGAATAAGCTTACTGACCAAAAAAAATAAATTACTACTACCAAAGATAACGTTGATTATAAAGACATAAAGGTTGATCACAAATAGAAACACTTTGCTTTTACAGGCTGTCAGCAAGAACCTTCACTGTTTTTACAAAAGGTTTGTTCATGTGGCACTGCCAACACATTTTATTCTAACAGTAGAAGCTATTTCAAACAAGTTATGGCTGAAACTAAGCTACAAAACGAATGTAAGGCAACACAAGGCAGTAGTAAACAGGCACTCAACCAGAAGTGCTTTACAGGATATTGTAGTTGTACTCATTTTTGAAAGAAGTGAAAGACATAAAAATTTCAAAGCACCAGCTCATAAAAGAGAAGGCAAAGGCCAAACTAGCAGCAACATTCAAAGGAATGACTAGATGCATGTACTTCATAGAACAGGGGCAAGTCAGTAAAGTTGAAAAAAGGGCAAGTCAGTAAAGTTGAAAAAGAAAAAACACAGAACAGCACAAAAGCAAATATTCTGGCAAAAAATCAACTGTAAGACTAAAGAATGGATAAGCATTTTAAGAAACCACTGTACCACGGCAGAAAAGAATATGGATACTTTTATTTTGTTACAGTGATCACTGCTTTCAGCCAGCAGTGGGCCACCACATTTAAGAAACTCCTTTTACCTGACATCACAAAAAAGGAAGGATGCTTTTGCTGGCATTTTCTAAAAAAACATCCTTGAGATCTGACTACTCTTTGGGAAAACAGAACAGGCAGGAGGCCTGAAAGAATGTGTGAGTGTGGGGAGAGGGCTGGCGACACTAGCAAACTGGATCCTCTTTATCATACTCAGGGTCACGGAGGGTTAGGAAAGAATGTTACCAAATGCTTTTTTACCTTCAGAGGTCCTCAGACCCCTCAGGACACACAGCTCCAGTGATTCCAGGTCACTTCAGAGACACGGCGTTGTTGGTGTCTTGCGGTCAGCCGAGAGCATGAAACACAAACTTCCCATCTGCCCTGTTCCATTCATTCAGTTCTTCAACGCCACCGGTTCACAAAAAGCGATCTGGAAGCAGAAAGCAAACCAAACCGTTTGAGATCATAATTTCACTTTGAAATTATTTAAACCCACCAAAAAAAAAAATTGAAAAAAATAGAAAAAAGTATTTTAAAAGGGGGGTAAAAAAACAGAACGCTGGAGCCCTCTGGCTCCAACCCGGCACACAGGCGGACACCAGTGGCCGTGCGAACGCGGAGCCCCGCGGCCGGTCAGCTCCCCGGGCCGCGCTCCGGCACCGGGCGCCCAGGCGGCGCCGCCACGCTTCACCCCCCGCCGCCAGGCCGAAACAGGGGCCAGGCCGACCTCGGCCGCGGTGTCTCAGGCGCCAGCCCTGCGAGGGAGGGAGGCGGCGGGGATGGGGGGGGAGGGACCGCGCGCCCCGCGGGGGCACCGGGGCCGCTGTAAGGCAGCACAACCGAGGAGAGCGCCTCACCCCTCTACGCCCTCCCACACTCGGCCACCGCCCCCTTCAAGGGTTACGACAGGCGCGGCGGCGCCGCCGCACCCACCGCCCGTCACCAGCGCCTCCGCCGCCTGGCAGCCCCAGCACACCCCGGCCCGGCCCCGCCGCTTCCGTCCCGCCGTGCCCAGGGCAGCGCCCGGCCCCGCCCCCTCCGCCGCGCGGGGCACCCTGGGGGATGGAGTTTTCCCGCCGGCGCCGTGCCCGATGGGAGTTGTAGTTTCCCGCCGCCTCCGGGAGGCCGCCTTTCGACGCCCAGAATCATCTTGGTTGGAAAAGGCCTTGAAGCTCCTCCAGCCCAACTATGAGCCTCACCCTGACTGCTCCCAACTCCGCCAGATCCCTCAGCGCTGGGTCAACCCAACTCTTCAACCCCTCCAGGGATGGGGATTCCCCCCCCTGCCCTGGGCAGCCCATTCCAACGCCCAACAACCCCTTCTGCAAAGAAATGCTTCCCAATATCCAGTCACACCTCACACCCACAGGCATCCCCAGCACCAGGCAGCACACCTCACCCTCTCCCCTCAGCCACTGATGTGGCCACTTGCACTCCGGCTTGGCCCAAACCACAGCAGTGCAGCCTCCTCCACACCTCGTGAGGCGTGAGGCACAGCGCTGATTAACACCAAAATCACACACCTGCAAGATGTTGTTGTCCCAAGGTCCCATGCCTGCTGCAACAGCCACGAGTTTTTACAGGAACGCAAAAAAACCCGCTTTGCAAACTCTTGTTTCTGAAATTTCAATTATTTGGTCTCCCCCAGCAGCTATAAGGCTCACATTTCTTTCTTTTTTGCTTGCTTGCTTGTAAAAATGGGGATGCGATACCCTGGCTGAATGGCTTGGGAAAATACTAAGTAAGGAAAAAAAAAAAAGATTTAGTAAAAATTGCAAAAATCAGCTCCGCTCCCCAAATCGGACATTTCTCCCCATCCCTGGAACACATACCCACACAAACCAGGAGGACTCTTAACAGTGGTTAACAACTCCCTAGTTGAGAGACCACCACACCCAGTTTTGATTTTACCAACCTCTCAACTAGCAAATACTCAGAAAAAACAGAATCATGTCTGAGGTTTTCATGTCTCTGAGGATTTCTGGGGAACAATCCTGTCCAATTCCTTTTCCAGAGCATCCAGGAAGACTTTTGCAACCAGGTAAGAAGCTAGGATGGCAAAGGTAAAAGTGATATAAGAAACTTCTCTGACTTTGTGCGACAAAATGGGTTTTTCCATTTCGAAAAATAATTAGAAATTATAATTTAATTAAGTAACCTCTGCCTATATGCATCTCATATAGGCATGGAATGATCATGGAACCATCATGGAACCATCTCACCAACACCTCATAATGTAACTGCCTGCAAGACGTATTTTGGGATTTATGCTAGACTCCAAAATATTTAAAATCCTTATCAATGGCCTGGAAGAAAGCAGAGTATTGCTGATAAACTTCACAGATGACATGAGGCCCAAAGGAAGGGTAAATAATGACATGGAGAGGGCATTGGTACAGGGTGACCTGATCATTTGGCAGCCAGGGGCAAACAAACATGCATTTCAATAAGGTCATTGATGAGCTCTTTCATGTAAGAGCAAAGAGTGGAGGCTACACTTACCTGACATAAAACTTCATCCTGGGAAGCATAACATGAAAAAGACAAATGGGTCACAGTGGGTTAGCGACTGCCAAGATGGTGCTGTGGCCAAAAAAAACAACTTTCCTGCAACCTCTGATGTATAAACAGAGAAATCACAAGAAGGAAAGAAGTTGTATCACATCTGGAGTTGCTGCTGGCTGCTGAAACACTGTGTCTTGTTTTGACATGTTGGTAAAGTGGAGAGAAACCTGAAAAGGGACATGAAAATCACTGAGTAATAAGAAAAACCTCTCTCAGTAAAATATATCGCAGAAGGTCAGTCAATTTGATTTACTGAAGAGAGAGCTAAGGAGTTGCAAGACCACAAATTACATATAATGGCAATAAGGAACAAAAAAATCAGGAATAGTTTTTCTAGTATACCTGGCAAAACTAGAAAATGTTAAAAGAAAAAAAACAAAACCAACAAAACCTCTCTATATTCTAAATCATGGGATAAGCAGAATTGGAACCATTTAAGTTGTAGTGAATTATCTAACACTGGCATGTCTACAGGTTTTTCTCCTTAAAGATCTAATCTCGTAAAAATTAGAATCAATTGCGGAAAATTTTGCAGCCATTGTTACTTCCATTATTGAATTACACTACAGTGGCCTCTTCTTCTTCATGATCTGACCTGATCAATATGATATGTGCAGCTGCTTGAAAACACCCAGAGGGAAGAGATGTGTTTTTATTTTATTTATTTAATTTCAAATATTCTCTACAGATTTCACCTGGATATTTCTTTTTCTGGAAAATCACTCCTCCGAATAATGAGTGACCCAATAAAAACGTTATAAACACACAGTCATTCATTGCTAACACCCATCTTATTTAGTTTTCTCTCCCTTTCACACCTCCTCAGTGTGCCTCAGCAGAACCACTGGGTTGATCAGTTTAGTTACAGAACAGTATCTTTCTGGAAGGTTTTCAAAGTAAAAGTTTATTTTACTGTGCAGAAACTGTGACAGTTTGCAAGCACAAAGGGACTAACACCAATGGCTTAAACGTTGCTTCTGCTCCTTGCAAAAGTGAAGTTTCTTCAGTAGCAGACCTGGACCATGTGCATTAGCACCTCTAACAGAAGTTCTCAGGCGCTGTGAGTTTAATGTCAACATTTGCAAACAAAACAAACAAAAAACGCCACACCCTAGCATGTTGCAAAAAATTTCTGTCATACAAAATTTCTGTCTTTGTAGCTCTCACAGTCTAAGGAAATAAGGGAGCATTTGTAGCAGGCAGCATACCATCTGTATTAAATGAAGCTGATACAGGATGAGAAATTAAATAAACCTTCTCCATATATCACATTCGCTTCAGGAGTAGACCTGAAAAAGGTGTTCAAAAATCCAATATTCTTCCAATACCACTAGTTAATTGACTACAAGATATTGCCTCTCCCAACAAATAATAAAACACTTCGTAATAATAAAACAGGCAGGTTTAGTTTTTGTGTTTTAGGCACCATCTATGAGCATTTCACACAGCCAGAATGAGCAGAAAATCCCATAGATTCCCCTCAGACCTCTTGTATAAAACCAGTCTCCCTGGTTTTATTTCTTCTTTCTTTATTTTTCCGTCTGTGGCACAGAACATGGCAGGCTAAGAAAACTTACCCTAATCAGTAGTTTTCAGAGGGAAGACCTTCTAGATGTGCTTCTTCCAAATATCATGAATAGCACAGGTTTGCTTTAATGATACCCACTTGACCTCTATGTCAGTGGTTTCCAAACCTTTTTATCATGCACCCCATCAGTGAAAACATTTTTGAGCATGCACCCCTATTATATGTATTTTTTTTAATTATATACATGTACTACTGTACTAATATATTATGTACATTATAAAACATACACCAAAAAAAAATTAAAAGGATGAGATAAAGAGGAAAAAACCCCACTATTTTAAAAATATTTATTTCATTAAGTGCACAACAAATGTTCTTCCTGCACCACACTTTGTAGACCACTGCTCTCAGTATGAAACTATCTCAACCTATCCCAATGCATTGTCTCAGTGTCTACAATTTTACCTGAATCAGTTCTACCCTCTCCTCTTTGTTCAGGGGTGAAAATTCTGTTGGTCAGCATTCATCTGGTTACCTCCGAGCCTGCCTTCTCTTAGGTTATAGCACAATAGGGCAGTTTCAGCCGATTTGGTGGGGTTTTTTTGATCTTTTTTAAATTAGATCTGCAAATCTCTATTCCTTAGAGTAGGTTTTTAAAGCACAATCATTCAGAAACTACTACACTTTCTTTTACAGCCAAATGAACCTCTGTTCCGTCTCAGCATTTATCATCATTAATAATTTACAGATACTGAGCTTATTTTATCTAGATGCTTGAGCTTATATAAAAGCACACATACAAGTTGGAATAAAACCACATTTAAACTATCAGTAAAAGGGAGAATATAAAAAAATCTTAAAAAACCACAAACCCACCCCTTGCTACCAGAAATGCTTCAATCGGAGAAATTTGCAAGGGGGTGTGTGTGTGTGTAACAAACTAAATCAACAACCCTGCATATTTCCTGTGCAGATATTTCTGCTGAGCATCTCTTTCACTGATTTTTGCCACAAAATGAGGCAGCTACCGTACTAGGTGTATCACAAGCATGACGGAACCGTGAACAAAGACATGAAACCTTTTCCCTTGCTACTGTTGGAAATACCTCAGCATTTCCTATGAGGAAGACTTAAGGAATGGTACAAACTTCACAAGTGCATTTGAGAAAGGCAGGACTATCAGAGAAAAGTAGGCTCTAAGTGCACGGCCATGGTTACAGTATCTGCCGTGAGCATGTGGTTACCAAAGCTTTAGGTTCACTCACAGGTTCAAAACTACTCAGCACCCAGCAGCTGCATTTTTTCCAGAGCTGTGTCAAGGGCTGGACAAGATGGGTACCCTGAATGGAAGAACATACACCCCAGCCAAGCCAGGAGCTGTTGCTTCAGTGGGAAATTTTTTTCGGGAAAAGGGTTTAGATGTATCTGGCGAGGTCTGTGAGGAGGAAAGTGCTGTGGAAATCTAGGAGGGGGGTGAGGAGAGGGTGGAGGCTGTCCTCCTGGTGACAAAACATGTCACCTCAGCTCTTGGATCTTAGCACATCACGTGCTGAGCTTTCTGGAATATTTATGCAGATGTGTTATGAGGGGAATGTTATGAGTGTTATGTGCTGACAATTTTTGAGAGCTTGGCTCTACCTCAGGGAAGTGGGCTCTGGGAAGAGTAAGACCCTACATGACACCCTAAATGAATCAATACCATATTTTAAAAAAAAAATCACAAGGCTTACAGACTACCAGCAAATACAGCTCCTGCTACTTCTCTTGGATAATTACAGATCGATTCATTATTCATTACAATGCTTCATACTATCTTTGCAAATCTTCTGTCCAGATAAAGAAGTATCACATCTGTAATAAAACACACAGTGACATCCATAAGTCTATTTAGAACATTCAAGAAATACAGAGCGAATTCAAGAGAACAGAGTTGATCCCTGCTGGAAAAGGTTCTATCTAATTTTTTTATTCTAGTAAGTAAGGCTATTAAACTACAGGGAGACAACAAAGTGAGGAAGCCCACAGAAGAATGCACAAACATGCTTATCTTTATGGTTCCTTTAAGCTTTTTAAAACTTTTTTGTCTGCTCTGAGATGGGGAGAAGGAGGGAGTGAATTTCAAGAAGGAGTATGCAGTAATGTGACATGGAGGGAGAAAAGTTAGTGTCTGATTTCTAATGCTTGCAACTGCATGTAAGCTGTTAGGATCTAAGTGCAGAGTAAAATAACATGTAGGTTCATCTTTGCAAGACAGGCAGAACTACTGTATCGCAGACTGTAGTGTTCAGCTGATCTACTCTACTGCTGATGGAAACAGAATGCCTCTATTTCTGAGTGCTTCTTGGAGGAAAAAAAATGAAACACATTCTTTGAAGCAGAAATAAGCAAAGATGACACAAAACTCACCTCTGCACTGAAGTAATCAAAAATCATTTCTGTAAACTGTAAGACACTTGGGCATTTTACCACAACTCTTAGCTGAAAAGTAGGTATATTTTTTGTAATCTTCAGATGGTGAGAAGATAACTTTTAGCCTGTGCTTTCTTACAGGTTCACACTTAACATCTGTGTCAATTTCATAATCTAAACCAGGGTGGTTTTATACCCCTTTATCTTTTTTCAGAGTTTGTGATGGCTGAATTACACCCACTAAGATAATTAAATCCTTACACATTTCCATGAAAAATAGTCAGTCAGAGTCCACTAGTGCCCTGCTGAGAGGAAGGCAGTTGCCTATAACTAGCTCCTTATCAGACATCAGCATGTCCCCAGAGGGACTAATTTGCTGTCCATGCAATTTGGAGTTGCTCTTTGCCTGTGGAGATGTGATCTATCTGCCCCAGGCTCGATCACACTCCGAATTTGCTTAAAGCTTTGAGGATCCCGAAGACTCGTCAGGTCTGTGAACATGCAGGTGGGAGGGAGGGGAAGAAGAAAATCGATTTATCTGCAGAAGAGAGGAAGGATGATGAAGACCAGTAGTAGAAGTTTCAAATTTGTATGAACCGACAAAGCTGCAATGAATTCCGTAGTTTAAAAAGTGAGAATTTTCATTCGATTTATGCAATGCTGAAAGGGCTGTCTGTAAGGTAAGCCCCAGCTGGAGCAATACTGATATTGTGAATGAAAGATGAAGGAAATCAGAGTTGTTTAAGAGCAGTAAGCACTGTACATAACAATGGCTCAAGAGCCATGTGGGCTGCTCAGTCAGAAGGAGAAGGAACAAACAACAGCTCTGGAGACCAGGACTGTGACTGGTAAGAGAGCCTGCGCAGGGATGGGACCATCAAGTCAAGGTTCAAATTGAAGACTATCTGACATGCTGGAAAACTGTCCTCTGAGTTTCTAATCCCTTCATAAAGCTGGGTGTGGGTAGCCCAGGGGTAGGGGAAGTGGAGGGGCTGCAAGGCAGGAGGTGGGCACTGGCAGAGCAGTGGAGAGCCTGGGACTGATACAGAACAACTGACTGCAGGGCAGAATGGAGATGGGGGTTTTAAACGTTTTTCCCTAAATATTTTTGTATGAGAGAATTACTCTCAATGGAAAACAACAATCACAAATGGACAAAGAAAGTAAAAACTTCCAAGCCTCAGAAAAGTTGAACTTGCCCCTAAAAGCAATTTATACAAAACGTTTTGATAAAGAATGTGGCACCTGAATTCACCATTCTCAGACTTTTTCTGAGCTGGTACAATCTCAAACCTCTGCAAACTAGCAATATCCTGTCCTAAAAAAGTTCAGAATCTTGAAAACTACCTTCCCTCCCCGCCAAATAAAGCAAAACCTAAACTTGGTTCTCTTATACAGGCAAATGTGAAATGAAGATAAAATCAGTAAAACTAAACCTGATTTTAAAAAAAAGCAAGTGTTTATTCTGAAGACAGGGCTTTGACTAATCAGAGACTCTCGTCGCTTGTTCGTTGCTTATGTGATTGGCTAAAAGTATATAGATTACCCTCCCCAAACCACTTTTTCCTCCTCCCTCCCCCCACTCCTCCCTCCTCACTCGATAAGTGTCTTTAAAGAAGAGCTGGAGGGGAAGGGTAGGGGAAGCTCAGAGCCTTCCTCAGAGCGGGGATGAGGACCGCTGGGCCAGAAATGGAACTCACTGAGCTTTCTCCTGTGACTACAGTCACTTTCAACTATGAGTACTACTACGATGACAACTGCCAGTATCAGCATCTGCAACATATGGCTACCTTCCTCCCTGTCCTGTACACTGCAGTGTTCCTGGTGGGCATCATTGGCAACTCCATCCTGATAGTGGCCTTGGTATTCAAGCAACGGGTCCAGAGGCTGATCGACGTCTTTATCATCAACCTCGCTGCATCTGACTTCATCTTCCTCATCACGCTGCCACTCTGGGTGGACATGGAGGCGTCGGATGGGAGCTGGAGGGTAGGATCTTTCCTCTGTAAGGCTAGTTCCTACATCATCTCAGTCAACATGTACTGCAGCATCCTCCTCCTCACTTGTATGAGTGCTGACCGGTACCTCGCTATCATGTATCCCTCTATCGCTAGACGGGTCAGAACAAGGTCCTATTCCACTGGACTCTGCATCTGTGTCTGGTTATTATCCTGCTGCTTAGGGATGCCAACCCTTTTGTCCAGAGAACTGAAGAAGCAATATGGAAAGACTTACTGCACAGACAAAGCCATGACAGAAGCCAAACAGATCATGTCACTGATGCTTTTAATCCTGGCCTTCTTCTTCCCGCTGTTGAGTATCTTAACCTTTTACTGCTCCATCACCAGGAGACTCTGTCTGCATTATCAGAGAGCTGGGAAACACGATAAGAAACTGAGAAAATCCATCAAGATCGTCTTCATTGTAGTGGTGGCTTTTGTTATCTCCTGGGTTCCCTTCAATCTTTTCAAGCTTATGGCCGTCCTTTTGGGGCTCCTGAAGCAGCCTGACTGTTTTCCCAACATGGTTGCCCATCTGGGTATGAAGGTGAGCAGCCCTTTTGCTTTTGCCAACAGCTGTGCCAACCCTTTCATTTACTATTGCTTTGACAACTACATCCGCAGAGCCATGCTCCGGTGCCTGTGGCCACGGGTGAAAATCAGCAGCAGCAGCAGCAACAACTCTGATACTCTGGACACTCGCCTGAGCCACTCCTTATCCAATTTTGTGGTGGGGGAGTATGCAGCTAGGAAGAGGAAGCGCTCTCTGTCCCTCTGACTGGGAGCCAGGACTGCGGAGGAAGGAACTTCTCTCTCCAAAGATGGCAGGAAAAGGATAAAGCGAGAGAAGCTGAAAAACTGAAACGAGCAGCAGAGGTGCAAGTGTAACGCAGCCAGCACTTCATGTGGGAGGAACCCTGCTTCCCTTTAAATGCAGATAGATGGAATTGGAAACCTTAACCACAGCATTACTGTTCACAATGATTGTTGTGTCACTGCACAGTATAAATCTGAAACCATCCTGCCGAGAAATATCCACAACGCTTACACTGGAATCCCAGTACAAGTGCTACAAACTACAGAAAAGAATCACATGATTCAGTCAAAGCCGCTTCAAGGCAAGCTTTGAACTTAAATGTATATAGATTTTTATTCTGTGCAGAGTAAGAAAAACAACGCAACAGAAGTGTTTCTTCTCTTTGGTTCCTCACTTACCCACAAACATGGCACAGTGTCCTCAAACCAACCTGATCAATTATGGTTTTTTGGAGGTTTTCTGAATTTAGAAATCCAGCATTTTAATGAATTTGTGTTACCAGTTCTCATAACTTGAGTCTTGTGCATTTTCCTTGATGTCTCAGCTTCTTATTACGGCATTAAATCTTAGTTTTAATCATGATAATTAAAGCAAGTTTCTAGCCCCTGTGATTTTAGAAGAATAACTTGAAGGCAGAGAAACAAGAAGACAAGCAGAAGAAATCCTGCATTTAACCTTTCTCTTAAAGGAAAAAAAACCAACAAAAACAACAAAAAAACCCACTCATGTTTTTTAAGTCTTTTTTGAGGGTCTGACACAATTTCTTACTGCTTGGGTGGTTGTATAATGGAATAACATTGTGTGCCATTCAAAGTCCAGGTCTGCTTTGTTTAGCTGCAACCAGTTTATGTAAAGACACATGCAGTATGTCTACTTTTTTTGTGGGAATTAAGAATTGGTGGTTAGCAAAATGTAAGGTGACCTTGAAGTTAGAAGAATGATTGTGAGAAACTGAGGCAGAATTACGTAACACTATGTTGTGTGAAAAACAGCAGTAAAAACTACCCCCTGCAGAGTGTGGTGAGCGTGTAAGCAATAAACAGGCAAAAACTGAAGGTCAGTAGGATGTAAAAGTAAAAATGAACCAGTGTAAACAGGGGGTAATAAATTGGGAGCTTGCACACAGTGCAGCAGCATTTGCTCTTGGCAATGCTCCCCCTTCAACAAACTGGAGTGGGTTTGTCATGATTCAGTGCATCACCCTGATCCCAGCTGGTCCAAGATCAGCACTTTTTCTCAGTGGAGTCAAATGCAGGTGTGCCTGAAAAGCAAAATTACCCAGAATTTCCCAAATATTCTCATGGAGAATCATGGAGAATGCTGAGAAAACCTGGATGCGGGGATGCTCACAGAAAAGGAATTCAAAAGGATCAATGTTTTTATTTACAGACTTGAACTCGGTAAATAAAACAGCTCTATGAAGTTGGCTCATTCCTATCCTGCAATCTTTGGGAAACGCACAGGCCTTGCATTCAATATGCTGTGGGGAAGATATCATTTGCCCAACTGGTGTCAAGTGTGACAGCAAATGGGGTGGGGAAATAGAGAAAGCTCCATATTTCTAATAGCTCTAGTATCTCTTAGACTTACAATCTGAAAAAATGTGGGGCAAGGAGTTAAGCAGCTCGTCAGAAAACTGGTACTGGACTTTTATAAAGCTAACTACATTGGTTTTATTAAATCTTTTCAGGTTCTTCTAAATGCCAATGATTGATAGAAATGTTTTCTTAAAACAATGTTTTAAATTGCACAGTTAAAAAAAGTATTAAACTTCCAACAGCACAGAGGTATCCCGGCTGTGTTGCAGTATCTCATATTCTGTTGTCTCTCTCATTAAATGTTTAGCTTAATATAATACTGCTTGCCACAAATCTAATAAATCAGTATCACAAAGCATCCAGGATGTGTAATGTGACTATGTCAAATGACTGTTAGAAACTTTCCTTCTATATTTCCTGATTTTTAAAGATTTTTATCTCTCTTCTCTTTTGCACTTCGCCTTTGAAGCTTTTGAACTAGCTTTCACAAAACCCACAAAGGTGTTGACTACAGGCAGAAGGCATCTTGCCACTAAGTGATAAGACGAAGTACATGGAAAAAAATCTTGAATTGCAATAAGTAAACGATTTTTAATGGTATTTACAGTCCTGTAAGATAAAGCCAGGTCAACTCTGCCAACAAAAGAAAGAGTCAGCAAATATACATCTTTGGGTCTACTTGTTAAGAAGTAAAATAAGCTGGTAGCAACGTGCATGCAATCTGTTATACAGCAAACCCGGTATCATTTCACTGGGCAACAGTGTTTCAAGTTAAGTTTTAAGAGTTTGGTTCTGTGTTCCCTTCTCCTGGCTTTGAATAAACCGGCAAACAAATCGACCTGAGGGACAGATTCTTATAAACAAGACCTGCAGCAATAGTCCCTGCATCACTTTGATCACCAGAGAAGAGACTTTTACATTTCACTGAAGCTAAGAATTGTCTTCTAGGCAATCAGATGCAGGAGATTACTCCTAGAATAACAAGGAGGCATTTTACAAATCTATGGAAAGGTACTTTTATTCTAATTAGGGAGTGGTCTAGCTAAAAAGAGTGACTGTCTCCTACTTAAGAAGGGGACACAGTGAGTTTTAGGGTGAATGGTTACACCCCTGCAGACCTGCTAAAAGGCTTCGAATGGAAAACAGCTATACCAGCTAACAAAATTCATGAGAAACAGAGACAAACAGTTCTTCATTGCTGAAGAAAGGTCTTCAGCAATGCCGGAAAACCTGACTCCTGTCTGTACAGGGGAAAAAATGTGTCAATGACAGAAGTATCCCTCTGATGTAACTGCAGCAAGAGTACATTCACTATAGTTTGTCTTTTCACACCTCTGTATTTTCTAAATAAACGGGGATGACTGTTTTGGGTGCAAAAAAATCCTGGTATTTGCATTTCTTACTGAACCCTGCGGTAGGCAGAGAAACAAAACCACACCTCACCCAAGGGCAGTGCAACCCAAGAAAGCAAGGCATGGGCGCCTTGCCCACCTCCCCAGCAGTGCCCAACTGCACCCCCGGGCTAAGGGAGCAAGTCCTCATGTGAGCAGGTGAGAACCTGCCACTACAGGGTCAGTGGAGGCACAAGTGCCTTGCGCAATTCCTGGTGACACCCTGTGCTCTCTGGCACACAGGAGTAAGATACTGGGTTTTGTGCCTGGGCGACAAGGGGAGCATCACAGAGACACACACTAGCTTTTTGCTCTCCCCTCCCTTCACTGCATGCATTTTTTTTTCTTCCCCTCTACCTCTTCTAAAAGATTTGTTTTTTCTTCTTCCACGTGACAGACTTTTCTCCCCACACCTAACGGCCAGACTCCTTTTTCAGGCTTACAAATGCATCAAGAGGATCAACTGCAGTTTCAGACCTTCCAGTGTCTGAAAATCAGAAGTGTCATTTCAAAATTTTCATCTTATTTGCAGTGACCTTCAAAAACTACTCTTAACAGTCTCAATCTCTTATCCTCCCTCTACCTTTACTAGTACATAACAAGAGATTTTTAATTTTAATTACAAAAAGAAGCCTGAGACTTCTATTTCAACTATGATTTTTATTACAGAAAAAATTCCCATCTTGTTTTAAAGAGGGTTTTCTTAGGAAGTCAGACTCATTATTTCCTCAATCCTCACCCAAAGCAGAACAGTATCTCTGGAATATCATCTACAAGACTTTAAACAAATTTAAGTTACAGCTGCCACTATTTTAAAAAAAACCCCCAAACTTCAAAATACCATATCAAATTGGAACATTGACCAAGGAAATCTACCAAGATCTCCTTCCCTTGCCTGAAGCTTTAGTACTGATATCTGGGGAAAAAAAAAAAAAAAGTAAACTTGCTAAATATTGCCAGGCTTCAAGGGAATCACACATAAATGCCACAGCAAATGCTCCACATGAGCAAAAAAAAAAAAAACCAAACCAGAAAGAGGCAATTAGTTCAACAAAGCAAAACTCTCTGGATTCTTTTAGGCTTTTATCAAAAAGACTGTATCCTGTGAAGGTGCTTATTTTACTCTTGTAAACTGCAAATCTATTTGACATTTTCACGACAGTGTAAACAGTATTTTCAATTATTTCTTTCGAAGAAAAGGCAACCTATGTTTGAACAAACTTACTTCTGGAAATGTTACTAGTCCAAGTAATATTAGTTATTTGTTTGGTGGCACTAATACAGTTTAGGATGATACCAAAATTATTGTGATTTTAAGTATTTAACCTGGTAGATTTGAGTAATATAACAGGATGCCTGTTTTATCTGTGTTAAAATAACTTAATGACTGTAAAGTGGTTTGCTATGTGAAATGGAAATGGTGCAATTCTGATATGACACCTGTCAAAGATCTTGGTAGGTAATTTGGACTAGGTTTTTTCCCCCCACTTATTATTTTAAAATAAATCCGATATGATTGCAGCTAAGAAATACAATTTGGTGTTTTGTAATTTAAGTTCTTTCATTGGTCATGAAAAGATAGAAAAGCATTAATAGAAAAATCTGTCAGCAGATCTGGATGGGAACATTGATCTGCCTATCCCACAAACCTTTTAATGATTTCAGAGATGCTTTTGTACTGCCTCAGAACAAAATCAAGCCCTTTTGAGGTTTTTCATGAAAACAGCTACACCACCAGCACCACCCCCAACAATCTAGAGGTTGGTGCACCTCCCTGAGATATGCACAATCAAAGTTGAAGTGCCTCTGCTTCTTGATATAAATCAGGACCTGGTTAGATGCATCTCTTGGTCTCCATTTTGGCTTTAATGAATCAGCATTTTTTTCCAAAATCAAGTATTTGATCTCAACATAAAGAAAAATTGTATTCAAATATGATGCTTAAGTGGGCAAAGAATTTTTGCAACCTTCATTTCAGCACCAGATTTGCCAACATTGACAACTGCACCGCTGATAAATGGTTCTTGGAGTTGCAGAGGGCTGAGGAGAAAGTCACACAGGGAATATCTTCAGATCCAAAATGAGCAGGGCCCAACCTACTGCCCTCAAACAAATAAGGCAAGTGGTGTAGTCACTGCACTGGACTGACCCTCCACAAGTACTGCAGTAGAGGTTGGCTCTCGGAAGCCAAGAGGAAAACTTTCACTGGCTAAGGTGTGTTAGGCTTTCATCTGCAGCTTCTTGTCCTGGGTCTGTCAGACTGGTGGGATGAAAAGCCCCTCACAGAAAGTCTGTGCCTCAAGTTTCAAACAGGCTGAATTATAATAATAAGAACATTTCCTGATTTTGCAAAGATGTTGCAGCCGTACATTTGTTGACTGCTGCACAGGAACAGTAAGGTTGTTGACAAAGGAAGGGTTTTTTACAGGTGTTTGTAAGACATACAGTATGAAGAGATGTCAGCTCATCGGTGGGGATGCACTTAGGTGCATTTTTAGCAGTTACATGCTCCTGGAATACTGATTTGTTATCCCTGTATGATCACTTATATTCATGAGTTCAACAGGGACCTGTGAGTAGCTTTGCAAGAAGCTGTGAGCACAAATCATTACATGTCCCAAAATTTCTAACTGGAACACAGTTCCAGTTCTTCTCCTGTCTCACAGGCTTCACCCAGTTAAGGAGCACATTTCATGGCAAGTGAAAAACAGGAAGCAGTGTCCACAAATGGCCTAAAGACAATCCTGCAATGGGAAATCCATCCACTCAGGCTATTTACCAAATATGTCAGCATTCTGCATATCACCAGAAAGGTAGATCTGTTCATGAACAGGAACAAAGAGCTACCTAAATTCATAACCGACAGAACCACATACTGACAATGTATCAAATGGACTCAGAAGTACTGAATGTCACACACAGAAGGGGCTGGATAGCCTAGAAAACCAGAAAAAGCCCATTATTATCTCATATAACATGTTAATACTATACCACAAAGCCTGCAATTAGT
The DNA here is from genome assembly GCF_965140245.1 of Athene noctua. Classification (NCBI taxonomy): domain Eukaryota; kingdom Metazoa; phylum Chordata; class Aves; order Strigiformes; family Strigidae; genus Athene; species Athene noctua. Next base: position 137,677,557 of record NC_134037.1, read on the forward strand.
GCACTCTAGGTTTCAATACCAACCAAAGCACCTGCTCAGTTTGCAGGTGTGGGTGTTCAGTATCCTATTGCAGTCTTGCTCCAAGTGACAGGAGGTTTTGGAGTACTCCACTCCCAGTAAAAGCCAGAGGGAGTTTGGCACCAAACATCTAGGCAGCTAAGACTGAAGTTCATAATACAGTAAAAGAATGCAAAATATGGGAGATGAGAAAGCAAGAGCATCGGAAACCAACAGCCTTCAAAGAGAAAGGCAGCCTTCCACGTGTCACCCAGTAAAAAAGCCCTGCCAAAGGCCAGGCTGCTGTGGTTGATACTTAATTTTATGTATGAAATGAATTGTGGGTTTTATTTTCCCAATTCACTTCTCCTAGGTTTTTGTAACAGATTGCAGCAGCTTTGGAAATAAAGGTCACACGTTATGGTTTGAGAGCACGCAATGTTAGGAGTATGAATCATCTAAATAATGCATTGTGACCAAATATCAAAACTTCAAAACAGTTTCCTTATTAGTAAGAGAGCATATTCTTAGTCAGAAGCTCACACTAAGTCTAGTTAGTGAACATATTTCCTCTACTGTTTCCTTTTCACATTTTCTAGAGTGCATGGGATTTTACAAGAGGCATCTCAACAACAGATCCCAGAAAAGAAGAGAAAAATATTTCTCTTGTAATTTAGAGTACATTTTGCTGCTTTGGGGACTAGAATCAGGCACAGAGGAGGTAAGGTAAGAATCTGTGCTCAAAGAAAATGCTTCCTACAACGTGATTATTAAATTCAGAGGCTTTAATTTGTAAATGCCTAGCTTCAGATCCTTTGCAAAGCACTGATTCGAGAAAGGGCTGAGTACTCACTTTCTAAACAGCAAGTTCATCATAAATAAAGGAATAAATATCAGGAATTAACTGGATGCATCCAAAAGTCACTAGTCAATTTTGGAAAAAAAAAAAATCACCTCTGTCTTTTACTGTGCAACGGAGATCCCAGAATCTGATGCCCTATTTTCTTTTTAAACTGATAAACTAGTTAATGTGAATATAAAAGAACAGCTGTTCCCCAAACGATGCCCTTTCTTTTACCCTCAATTTAAGGCAAAGAAAACCAGACTGTGAAACTGTGTGGCACTCTGTTAGAGAACGAAACGTGGTCAGCGGTTTTTAAATCAATCCAAAATTTCAGTCTAGCTTTAAAACTGGTATGCAAAATGACCAGAAAGTCAGAGTTAAAAGGCAAAAAGCAGTTTTTCCACTGAGGAACCCCATGTATAAATAAATACACAGCAAATATTTGAACTATATAGTGCCATGCACCTAACTTGACCACTCACTTGACTTCCCTCTACACACCTGCATGACCACACCACCCATTTCCCCTGTCACCCACTCCTCACCCTCCCACCTCTGGGAACCACAGAAATATCTACCCACGCCTCAGACACAGCAAAACACTCAAACCATTACAAAAAGATTAAAAAAAAAAAAAGACAGGAGGGGGAGAGGTGCATATTCTGTTTTGCATAGCTTTGAACCCTGTGGTAGTTACCACCATGGGTGCAATCACGCCACCTAAGGAAATGCTGCAGGTAAGAGTAGAAGCTTGATGGCTTTCAAGAAACATATATGTATATAAATGCCCACTCTCCTAACCAACCAGGACATTATGGATGGAGAGGTGCTAAGAAGCAAAGAGAGGGCAGACAAATGCCCTGGAAAGTGCAATGGCATGCCCAAGATCTCACAGCAGCTCAGCTGTAGATAAGATGCCAGATATTCTGATTTCTAGGCAAGAACATGGTACTTCAGACCACTTAGGTATACTCAAGTAATTGAAAAACCCATGTGGGTATCTCGACAGGAGAGATAAAAAAGCCCAGGGAAAAATCAAGAGTATAAAGGCAACGAGAGGCCTGCAGAGCACCCTTTTCTTTTTTTTTTTTTTTTTTTGGCAAGAGTAGGATAAAGTATACGGCGGATATGAAATGTTCTAAACCAAGGTACCCATGAGACACTTGAGAAGAGAGAACATTTCAGAGCAGAGTTGCTGCATCAAAAACAGACTAGATCTAACTAGAGAAACCTTGAACAACCTTATAATCCGACAGCTTCTAGGGACAATATTTTGGCAGCATGAATCAGTGGTGCTGTGGCACACTCACATTTGCATGGCCACTTCAGAGGCTCCAACTATCCTGAGGCTATTAAAAATGTCTCAACTCCCTGCTGACTCGAAAGGAGATGTAACCCTCCTACTATTTCAATTTTTAAGAACCCGTGCAACTCAACTAATGATGCTTATAGGTCCTTACCTATACCACTACCACTGTCACCCAAATAAACACCAATTAAAGTCAGTGAGGAAACTGCTGTTTTCATTGAAATCAACTGGAGTTTTATATGATTAACTTCAAGAGAGTTGGGGCTGAATGAGAAGACTGAAAACCTAACCAACAGACTGCCTCCCCAGTAATGAACCCAGATGGATTTGTGTGCCCTCTTTCAGAGTTCATGCTAATGATTCACCTCCAAGAAGTCTGAAGATCCATAAAACTCCTATAATTACATGGCCTCACTCATCCATATAGAGAGGAACCATCTGAACAGATGCTCCCAGCTGTGCTGCTGGACTACATTTCCTGATACTATTAGCTGCACCTTCCTTAAATTTCCTTGAAGCAATTTGGATAAAACTTGGATAAAGTGTAGGGCAAGATCACACCAATTTAGGCACCTGTGTTCTCTGCTAAGGCTCACATGCTCTTCTCTTCTCTTTTAAGAAGGTGAGCCCTCACTGTGAGAGAGCAATGTCAGACACAGGGATCTCCCCCGAGGAAAGGGTAGATCCCTCTGCAGTTTGTGTCTGGTTTAGATTTCATTTGCAAATGTAGTGGTCACAGGCAAGGACAGCAAAGATGGGAATATCAATACGGGATGAACAAGCCTCAGGGGACTGAGACTGTATGGCTGGGTTGCAAGCTGGCACCGAAGTGCATGCTGGCATTTCTCCAGCTGTGAACCAGTCAAACAAAAGTAGCTTGGGTGTCCTAACTCACATGGCTAAAACCAAGCCTGCCACCCTCAAGCGTGAGGTTCAGGGTGGGACAAGGTTTCTGCCATGGAAGGGGACCCAGCTGGGAGGGTGCTGGAGGGAGTGAGCCCCAGGAAGGCAAGCTTGCCACTCTGCTTGCTGGAAGGCCATCCTTCCCCAGCAGCATCTCCATCCCTGCACACCCAGCCCTCCCGCAGCAGTCAGCCACAGGCCTGGCTCTCCAGGGCTCTGGCACAGGCAAAACAGGCAGTGGGGCTACAGCTAATGTGCTGCTCTACCCCTGGATGCATCCCTAGGCCATGTACCCAGACAGTGCCCACTTCAGCCATACTTGAAAGTCAGAGGTGAAGAGTGAGGCTAAGAGACTCAGAAAAAGGAAAACCCCAAAATTTAAAAAACATTCTGTATTTACCTTAAGACCAGATAGGAAAGCATGTGCCCTAAATCAAGTCTTGTGAAAAGGTCCAGAGGAAGCGAAAAAGGAAGATTACAACAAAAACAGGATTTCCAAAATGCTGCACATAGTGAACAAAGAACAAAGTATATATTTTCAGTCTTGCAATTAAACTAAAACAACAAAAAACAACTGTCAGTTCATCTTATGCTGAATTCAGCATTTGCATGGAAATCTCCCCATTTTTATCAGACAGAAAAACAAACCAAGGGCTCCTGCCACACAATGGGCATGATTCGATTAGTGTGTGTGAAACACACACAGAGTGAAGGGGATGAATTGTAGTGTAAAACCACAAAGGCTGAGGTGTCTGCTTAGAGCTGTTACCACTGAGTTTTGACATAGAGTGTCTCGTGTTCACAGAAAGGACAAATAGTGACATGCAACCTTCTTCCTTTTTATTTTAAGAAAGTAAACTTGTATTCTGACTCATGCTTTAACACAAGTGGCATTACCAGTGCAGCACAGCTGGAGGAGACCTCAGGTGATCATCTAGGTCACTAATAGAAAGTACATATAGATGATCCTTGACATGTATCTGTCAAAAACTATAAGGGTAGTCCATCATTTATCCTCAGAATTCACTGAAAGTCATGAGATGCCATGCAAATATATTCAGAGGATCCTTTTAATTGATTTTGAACTTGTAGGTTTACCCATTAACCACATGCTTTCCTTGCAAACAGGAGGAGAAACAAAACATTTAAAAAGAAAGCTGATGGGCTTTGAGGATTATTAGCATCACCAAATTGTCAGTTCACTCAGGGAATGGACACGCTCCCACATACCAGTTTAGATGCTTCAAAAACAGGTTTTTGATTTACTCAGTTATTTAAGTCAGGTCTGTGGTTTACTCATTCAAAGGAGTCAATCATAAACCATGTGGGAGCAAGTGCTTGTGGAGTACTGAAGAACTTTCTGCATTCATGCTCCGTATTTTGGTTTTATGTGTTGTGACATAACATGAGTTAGAATGTCTGCACTACTTGTCAGCCCTCTGTGGTGGATAGCTGTCAACAAGTCACCCAAAAGACTTGTAACAGTGCCCTGGTATTCTTGTCTTTTGTCTTTTGCCACAAGCATTTTTCTCCAGGTTGACAGATGACAATTGCCTGCAGCGTATTTCTAACACTGCACATGAGCTGGCAAAAATTACTGACTTACACCGAGTCAATTCAATACAGAAATACTTCTTTTTCTCCCTCATTCAGTCACCCAGTGCACCCTCCATGATAATATTGAAGTGGAAAATTTTTAAACTTAGCTACTAATAAGAAGTCCTCAGAGGAAGGACAGAGTTTATATGGGCAAAGGATGTTTTTACAAATACAGAAGTTAATCTGGTGAATGACTATTTTGCATGAAGCATTGCTTCTTAATAAATATTAAAGTATTACATGTCATGTATGTGTGTGCATTGATTTAATATAGCAGATCTTTATTTTTCTGAGGTATCAAAGTACTATTTGGGAAAATGGATAATTCTAAATAAAATTATCATTCTCTCCTTCTAGCAATATCTACCAGAGTTGTTTTTACAAAATATGACTTCTATCAGGCCAATCTTATTATCAGAATACTAAAAGCTCCTTTTAAATCTAAAAATCACTGCAAGCTTTTACCTGTCAAAAGAGACTTAATAAGTTATGTAAATTGCTAAAATAGCTGTATAGGTATGTAACTCCAACCATTTTTAACACAAAAAAAGGAAAAATAGGAGACCCCACTTTCACACCAAGCAAAGCAGCTCAGCAGCACAGGAAACCTAAAATGCTGAATTAGCTAACAGCTACAGTGGTAGTTTAACTGACAAAAGACAGTATTAAACTAAGGATAAAATGCCCTGCAACTATTACCAACGTTTCATTTGTGTGGAATTTTTTTTTCCTTTTAAAAAAAGACCTTTGTGTTTGACTGACCACAACTGAAAACAGATTAGTCCTGCAGATCATGCAGCCACGCTGGCTCTTTGCTGCACTCTGTGAGCAGCAAAGCTGACCCAAGCACACCATTTTGAAGACGTCTCTGCGGGGAAGGTTACCTGGGAGGGTCTAGTCCACTCCAAAGGCAGTGATCCTCCATGAGAAGGGCTTTTAACATCATCACCCCAGAGAAAGGCAAGAGACAAAGGAACCTTTGGAGAGAAGAGAAAATGTTACAATTAGGAAAAAGAATAATCTTGAAGTGGTTGTTCTAAACAGAGAACTTAATCCACTTGTTTTCAAACACCGAATTACACATTTTCTCTTGCACCTGCAGCTTTCACCTCTTAAGTGGACTCTGAATAAAGCAGCCTCAAACCCAATATGTGAGCCTGTTTAACAAGGACACTACTGTAAGCCTGGAGATATGAAGCTGTGAAAATAAAAAAATCAGCACTCTTCACTGACCTGTATCACAGCTGTACTTGTAAATATTTATTCTGTTAAGATCTTCAGTAATCAGTGCAACTCGGGGTTGATAGCAACTTATCTTATAAACCATTTCCAGATACCCTGCTGGCACAGCAGTGAGCACATCAGTGCATCTCCCATGATACATGGACGGTACTTGATGATGTGGCACACAAACGCCACGTTTATGGCAACGGGAAGCTTTAATACAGCAGTTTTATCAATCACAGCTACCATCAAGACAGTTAGCTTGCATTTCACAGAATCCCAGAATCACCTAGGTTGGAAAGGACCTTGAAGATCATCTAGTCCAGCCGTTCACCTAGCACTGACAGTTCCCAACTACACCAAATACTTAAGTGCTAAATCGACCCTACTCTTAAACACCTCCAGGGATGGGGACTCCACAATCTCCCTGGGCAGTCCATTCCAACGCCCAACAACCCCTTCTGTAAAGAAATAATTCCTGACATCCAGTGTAAACTTTCCCTGGCGCAACTTGAGGCCATTGCCTCTTGTCCTATCGCTTACTACTAGATTAAAGAGGCTCATCCCCAGCTCTCTGCAGCTTCCTTTCAGGTTCCTTTCATTCCTCTGTAGCTTCTGTTCATTTGTGTTGGAATCTTCTATGTTTATGAATAGCAGAAGCAGAAATGTTCCTTAAAGCATTTTTTGATATGTAACCTAGTGCACTATCACCCCCAAAATCAAAGTGTAAAGAGTAATTCTGTAATATGGCATCATTTGATTTGGCATGCCCTCACTACCCACCAAAAACTAACGTCTGCAAAGCACCCAAGTAACAGGGACTCCCACCTCAGTAATAAAGCATGCATGTAAGCAGTCAAACGTGTGTGAAAAACGGTCTTTCTACATATTACAGAAAGAACATTCAAACCCTCCCCACCCAACACCGCCCAGCCGCAGCCTCTCAACCCCACCTCGGCCCGTGCCAAAACACCCTTCCAGGGATCCCTGGCTGGGCCCTCACTGGCCAGGAGGGAGCGATGTGCCTGTCCCAGCCACATCAAAAAGTGGGTTTATGGCTCTAAATCCGCTCCTCCCTTCTTACAGCCACCTCTGCCCGACTCCTGCCCCCCTCAAGCTTGGGGCTGGGGACCCCCCTGGCCTTCCCAGGCAGGGTTTGTGGCCCCCGGTGCCCGGGGCCTGCAGCAGGACCCCGGTGCTGGCCAAGCCCTGCGGCGCCTGCCCGAGCTCCCCGGTGCGGGCCCGGCGCGGGGGTGTGTGTGTGTCTTGGCTTTCCAAAAACTACTAGCCCCCCCAAATACTTAAGTAAATTTGAGGAGGGGGGGATGCGTCCCAGCGCTCCCGCTGCCCCCGCCGCCCGAGCCTACCTTCGTGCCAGGCCGCTCTCGGCCGTGCCGCCGCCCCGGCCCCGAGCAGAGCGGGAGTGCGGCAGGAGTGGGGCCGGGAGCGAGACGGGGGTGGGTTGTTGCTTTTTTTATTATTATTTTTGGTGATGGGGGAAAGCCGGCGGCATCGCGTGCGAAGCGGGTGGCGGCGGCGGCGCTACTCTGAGTCAGTGCTCGCCGCGGCGGCGGGGTGAGCGAAAGGGAGACAGACGCTGAGTGATCTCTGCCGCCTCGCCTGGCACGCAAGTCTTGCTGTCAGCAGCCACGACACGGCACAACCCTCCGACCGGCCGCCTTCACTCTCCTCGCCCCAGGGGGTCTCCCAAACACCCCGCCTGAAGTGATTCTCCTGCCCTCGCCAGGCGGTGGCCGGTGGAGAGCGGCCGCCGCGGGGCCTCACCTGGAGCCACCTGCTTTTTCCAGGTGCCTGTTTTACCACATCACACACACAGAGAGCGTTTGTGATTATGGTGTTTACTTTTTAAAATTGGAAAAAGCTGCTTTGCTAAAAGTCCGTGGAAAGCGCAGAACCCTCTTGACTGAAGGCCCTGGCAGCTCTGTGCCTCATGGCACGGCCGCCATCTCTGTCCGCTCCCCTCATGGCGGCGGCCTCACCTCTCTGGCCCTTGCCTGTACAGCCGTGCACTGCCCTCACCAGAGCACAAAAAATACCTTCACGTGGAAATAAATGTGCGTGTGTGTAGGGGAAATCACAGTCTCCAAGTGTGACTACCAGCCATAAATTTCAAATATTTTATGTGACGTTTTCCAGTCCTCACCATCTCTTCTTTGGAGGAACAAAACATCTCGCATTGGGGTTTCTGCTACTGAAGGACTTGAGTTCTTTGTTGACAATGATAGCCACCACGGCCCACAGCAGCACAGGTGTGTGTGCGTTAGCATTAATTAATTATTTTTCTGTTAAAAGTGAGGTGAGGGGAAAGTGTAAAAGCTAAACCATTCTGTGCCATCAACACTCTGAGTCACTGAAAACGGTGTCGTTCACCATAATAAATAATTTTTGAAAAAGTGTGGTTTTTCAGAAATCAGGAACATAGGAGGTGTTATTAATCCATCTCAGAAACAACAGAAAACTGATGTTTCTTAAGATTTCATCTCAATGGACTCAGTTGAACCAGTTACACCACAAGCTTTCTCAAAGCTGCCAAATGAATGATGCTTACTCACAGAGAAAGTTTCTGTGACATGAATCTCATCAAAATGAACACTCCACTTACGAAGCCTCTCCACGGATCTTGAAGCACTCAGTGAACTTCCACAGAGACCACTTAGTAAGTGATTTCCATCCCTATTTTACAAAGAAATTACAGATTAAGTTAATTTCCTCTGAAAAGAGGAAGTAGATGTAAAATATTTTAACTCTGAGAGTAAAACGTACGGTCCTCTCATTACCTGTCCCATGAATTTGACCCAGGATTCCTTTTGGGATGAAATGCTTTTTTTACTACTTGATCCTAGCCTGAATGCTGCCTCCGCTGCTGGTTTCTGCCTTTAAGGAACTCACTAAAGAGTGGTGCCAGTAACATCAGGGTCAGAAGTGGCACTGGGAGATTGTCTCTATTGCTCTTTGTAGGTTGCTCTCTTTTGTAGATTGTACAGCAGATTAACCATCTGGAAGGTCTTCTGTTTACTTCTTTTAAATCGTAAAAAAGCATAGATACCTACATGATCGGGAGATTCAGTACAGAGATCTATGAGCTGATTCAGTTTTGCCTGTATACTAAAATTAGTCAGATATTAGACAGCTAATCAGCATGTGGCTGGCTCGGATTTTCTGGAGGTTACGTTGCAGAAGAACAAAAGGGTTATAATTAAGTGCCTTTAACAAAATATCAAAACTTTGTTAAGTTTTAGCATGGAATTTGTACTGCTCCAGCTGTGCAGTGATGCAATACAGGAATGCTGCTGTATTGCACTGATGAAGCCACACAACAGGCTCTAAATACAACATGAGCCCCCTACACTTTCCAACCTTTTTCCTACCCTTTTTGGCAGTGCATACAAATAAAATGAAAAGGCTGAAGCAACGATTTCCAGGACACCAAACTCTTAAAGGCACATTCAGGGTCTTTCATATGACTCATGACTTCCACTCTTTCAGAAGGAAATAGTGCCAAAAGAACAACCTCTATCCTGAGAAAACTCAGAATGCTGAATTATTCCTTGGGGCAAGGTGGGATTTAAGCTGCAGGGCTTCTCCCACAAAGGTTATATTTGGGACAAAAGAAAGATTGAGCAGACATATGCAAAACAAGCAGGTAGAAAATTGTCTCTGTAGCAGAGAAAGATGAAGTTTCTGGCTTTTTCATGTGGCAAACTCTCTTATCAGCCCAAACTGCACTTTTCTAAACCTTCTTCTAAATGTGCACATTCATTGTGACTAGGGAAGCACAGATAGTCTAAGCAAAACCTGGCAGCAATAAAGAAATCTGCAAAAGAGCTCTGCAGAAGTGGTGTGGCAGCTGGAGATGGAAGAACTTGCTCCTCTGCATGGGAACACTCATTTCATTCTGATTGCACATGGTACCAAGCAGCTGTTGAGACACAGAAACTGCAAAATGAGATTTTTTTTATTCCAGGCAAATGATAAGTGCAAGTTTATGTTGATAGCTCATCTGACTGATAATTATAAAACCAAAACAAAACACTGAAATAACCAACCCCAAAACATAGGCAACTAATTTCTGTGAATTTGAGCAATTTGATAGCCTACCAAATTGCTCCAACAGGACAACAGCTACATGTTCACGGTTGTACTGAAGCAAACTGTTCTCAGTAGAAAAGATCCTGGAAGATTAAATTCAGACTGGGGCAGTAGGAAGCTTTGGAGAATCAAGCACTGCTGGAGGTAACTCCTTCAGATCATGGAGAAAGAAAGTGGACACACACATTTTCAGTACCCAGCACTTCAGGCTGGAGAAAGAGCCTTTCTCTTAGCTTAGGGCATTCTTCTCCCACCCCCATAGCTGCCCAAGCAATAGGAGTACTGAAGCTCAAAAATGGCAAAGCCTGCTCTCCTGAGATCGTCAAATACTGTTGTAAAATGTGGAGAATAAGTTAAAGTAAAGGCCTGGAACTGTGTACCTGGGGTCAGGGCAGTTCTCTCACCAATGCTAGTGGATGTTGGCACAAAAATACCAGATGAAGTATAACCTTAATCTGTTAGCTAGGCTTTTGCCAGTTATTTGTGTAATTTCCATAGTTAAACCCAGGTGGGGAGTGGGAGGGGAAGCGATAGCCTTGAGGAAATACATTCAGGTTTCAGAGCAACAGCTGCTGATTCTTTTATTTCCTTCAAACTTTACTGCCTCACCCTTGTCCCTGTCACCCCCCATCTCTCCCTTTGCTCTCTTGCACACCTCCATGGGAAGGGCCAAACACTGACATCCCCAATTCCTCCTTGGGCTTCTCTGCTTTTCCTGCTTCCCCTACTCGATTGTTAATTACCTGATAAGCTAGAAATAGAGTCAGGGGGCAGCAAGAGCTGGGATATTCCAAGAGGGAGGGCAAGCCAGGAGCCAGCAGAGACCACAGCACAGGTCATGTCACAGTCCCACTGTACCCAAGCAGAGGCAAGGTAGTATCATAGAACCACAGAATGGTTTGGGTTGGAAGGGACCTTAAAGATCATCTAGTTGCAACCCCCCTGCCATGGACAGGGACACCTTCCACTAGCCCAGGTTGCCCAAAGTCCTGTCCAACCTGGCCTTGAACACTGCCAGGGAGTGGGCAGCCACAGCTTCTCTGGGCAGCCTGTGCCAGTGCCTCACCACCTGCACAGGAAAGATTTTTTTCCTTATATCTAATCTAAAGCTCCCTTCTGTCAGTTTAAAACTGTTATCCTCATCCTATTCCTACAACCCTGATCGAGTCCCTCCCCACCTTTCCTGTAGCCCCTTTTAAGTCCTGGGAGGCCGCTCTAAGGTCTCCGCAGAGCCTTCTCTTCTCCAGCTGAACCCGCCAACTCTCTCAGCCTGTTCTCACAAGGGAGGGCCTCCAGCCCCCCAAGCATCTTCGTGGCCTCCTCTGGACACTCTCAAGCAGGTCTGTGTCCTTCTTGTGTTGGGGGCCCCTGAGCTGGACACAGCACTGCAGGGGGGTCTCACAAGAGCGGAGCAGAGCGGGAGAATCCCCCCCCTCGCCCTGCTGCCCACATTGCTCTGGGTGCAGCCCAGCACACAGGTGGTTTCTGGGCTGTGAGCACACATTGGTGGCTCATAGTGAGTTTCCATCCACTGATACCCCCAGGCCCTTCTCCTCAGGGCTGCTCTCATCCCCCAGCCCGTATTTGTGCTTGGGATTGCCCCGACCCATGGGCAGGACCTTGCCCTTGGCCCTGTTGGATTCCATGAGGTTCACATGGTCCCCCCTCTCCAGCCTGTCCAGGTCCCTCTGGATGGCACATCCCTTCCCTCCAGCGTGTCTCCGCACCACACAGCTCGGTGTCATCGGCAAACTGCTGAGGGTGCCTCGATCCCACTGTCCATGTCCCCAACAGAGATGTTAAACAGCGCCGGTCCCAACACCCACCCCTGAGAAACAGCACTCCTCACTGCTCAACACTGGGACATATTGCTCTTGGTAGCAACTCTTGGAGTGTGATCATCCAGCCAATTCCTTCTCCATGGAGTGGTCCACCCGTCAAATCCGTGTCTCTCCAATTTAGAGATAAGGATGTCAAGGGGGCCAGTGTCAAATGCTTTGCATAAATCCAGTGCAAAGTCACTAGTAACTATGACAGGGTCCATCAGCCATGCCAGGGAGCCCACACAGGACAGCAGGAGGCAGACCTGGAGGCAAGGCTACAGCACAGGTCCAAGGTCCATCCAGGAAGCACAGCCAAGGATAGATTGAGGCTACCTACAATGTAGGTCCAGCATCCACACAAGGAAACCCACCAGTAAGCCAAGAGAGCAGGGAGCAGCCACAGGTCTAGGTGCCCAGAACCTGAGCTTAGATGTGGCTCCTGGGTCCACTGGGTGCATGGATGAGGGCCCCAGGTGAGGGCCATTACAGATAGTTAAGGGTAATGCTGAAGCAGAACAAAGATTTAGGTATAAGACCCCAATGAGGGGAAAGTAAATGGATATGCACCTTAAAAGACAGTAGTGTTGCTTTTCAGTTATTAGGCAAATCTCCTTTTGCCACCTGTAGGAGATCCTAAGCAGTAGCTCTGCCCATGTGCACGTGACTCAGGCTAGCAGGGTTTTTGTTTAGCCTCTGCCACAGTCTCCCGTTGTGATATCAGACAAATTGCCTAATTGTTTCTGCTTGCTTAATTATAAAGTAGATGGATTTTTTTATCCAATGTGGGCATCTTTGATGAGGCAGTTACACAGGGCTGACAACGACCTCCCAGGTTTTCACAGACAGTCCTGTGCATAGGTGCCCCTCTCATAAGCTGGTCACCCTCCATCTTGAAAATAGTGAGAAATTTTCCCCTTGTTTCTCCTTTTGAAAGGCTATTCTGTAGCCTCACTGGTTGGCTGATGAAACACACTTTCAAAGTCCTCAGATTGATGGGCAGTTCAGTTTACTGGCACTTGTTTTCCCAAGTGATCTGAAATCTTCAGACACTTGATGTAGGTGCACCTGCTTGCTTCTTACCTAACCAAGGAGCACAATCAGTAGGACTTAGATTTCATGGCCTTTCCTAATGTGAGGTTACGGTTGCCATGTTGTGGGTACCCTGAAAGGGGCTTTGGTAGTGCCCCCTCCACCCAAGAAAAACCTGAGCTTAGTTAGAAGTGCCTGAACAGTCAGGGTTGGTTGGCATTGCAACTTCCTGCAAATCACAGCTACTTTCTCAGCAGAATGGGATGCTGAGGTGAGTATGATTTTGTAACAGTCAATACAAACAAGAAACTTAAGGAACTGTAACAACCAACATTTTTTTATTAGAGGGGTGGTGGCCAAGCCATTCAGGAGGAATCAATTTTCAGGATTTGGCTACAGAAGAGCTCTACAATCTCATTGCCTTCCCCGTGCCCAGCTGCGGGTATTTTTTTCGGGGGAGACTTCAGCAGATGCTTTCCATCGTTTGGTCTTTGAAGCTGGGTTCCCTCTAGTGGCATTAAGAGGAGCATCGATTCTGTCTTATTGACTGATCTTGGTCCGTAGTAGGGGCAGGGGGAAAAAGGACACTGCAGGGTGTTACCAGCTCACATCAGGAAATGTTGACTTGTCTTCATTTGGCTAGTAGCCTAGGACTTTTGTGTACCACAGGTTCTTTATTTTTTCCATCAGCTGTTCAGCCAGTATACTGAGTTTAGTTGTTTCTCTGATGAGGAAGTTCCTGCAGGAGACGACAGTGTGTGTGGTAAGATACACAAATATGTGAGGGTAATTCCGTCTGCTGTAGTTATCACACTGCCTGTCACTGAGGGTGCAAAGCTCCTCAGCAGTCCTGAAGGGGTTTTCCTCAGAGACAAGAATAGGCAGTATGTGTTTGCCATGAGTTACGTGAAATTGTAACTCTAGGGTCATCGTGTTTTTCCTTTTGGGAGGAAATTCATTCTGCTTCTTTGAGGAATATGTATTCACAGCTAGAGCCAGTTCTGTGATTTGCATCAGGTGACAGCAGTGTTTCCCAGTACCTTCAGTACTCAGCTCCTCACAGACAGCACTGCAGCACCCTTCCAGGCAGGCTGATCCCCCACCAGCCAGAGGCCCCCTCCCTCCCCAGCCACATAAAAAGAGCAATACCTGCTATTCCCACAGGCACTGTCGTGTTCAGTGTGCATCCCTGGGAAGACCTTGCACTTCCACGTGAAACCATATTGTCCCACCCCGCCTCTATTGTCGTCACATCAGGCTTTGGTTGCTGATTTATTTCCCATTGGATCTCTCCATGTAGCCACTGGATTAATCTCTTCTTTTTTCCCACTCCTCCCTCTCCCTTTTCACCCATGGCTCTTGCAGTGTTAGCACAGAGGATCTTTCCATACCTGGTCACAACAACTACTGGAGTCTGGGCAGCGTCCGCCAAGAACTGACCGACTTTAGGAGACATCTTGTTCACAGTTTCATAGATGTAAGCTGCAATTGCATCGGGGATGACCAACCAGTCACGACGGTCTCTCTCAAAAATGGACTTTGAGTGCACTTCTGAGAAAGAGGAGGCAAAAAACCATGAGGCTTCTCCAGTCACTTGTGTCTCTGATATCTTCCCCCTGGCACAGTGGGAAGAGACTTGTGATTCTGAGATTCAAAGCCTCCCCCAGAATTTGCTTGAGCAGCACCCAGTAGCACCTCATCATTCATTCTGGGGCATCTAGGTCATAGGCCTTACATGGCAGCAGGTACAGACAATACCCATGCCAAGCCCCTACCAACTTGTTTCATGCTGGCAAGCACTACGTGTATATATATATATATATATATATATAGTCTCAAACTGTGTTATTTGGCTTCACTCCTATTTTATGGATGAGTTAGACTTCTCTAAGGCAAGTGAGAACCCATAGAGCTGAGCCTTGTCTCAGGCAGCCAGAAAGGCTTTTCAGACTTACCAGGGGGAGTGGTGCTAAGGAGCAGAATCAGAGCTATCAGCAGTGCCCTGGATTGCAGCATGGCTTGCAGCACCAGTTCCACTCTCTACACCAAGAGACCTGCTGGAATCACCATACAATGTTTTGTTTGTTTTCAGAGAAATAAAACATGTCTGTTAAACACTGGAATTTTGCAACAAACCTAACCAATAAATGAAGAGAACAGGAAAGATCACAGTGCATTTCCTCTGAAGAAGTGAGGAAAAGATAGTGGAAAAATGAAGGTGTCCTTTTATTTGTATAATCACAAATATCCACAATGAATGATAGCTTTCAGAGCTCCAAGAAATATGAGACAATTAAACATACTTCTTTTATATGAAAGCTAAATTTCCTTGTTTCAACACATGATCAAACCACTAAAACTGGCAGAGGTCAGAATAGGTTCCCGCTACATGTACTTACAACTGAAAAATTCATAATGTCGCATTTTTTGTTGAATTTTTTTTTTTTGGTAAATTGCTCTAAAGAACATTGTGCCAGCGAGGTCATCACATACAATGATCATCTTAGTGACCCAGTGATCTGAGTATTTTGTCTTGCTCTAGTTGAGGAAAGATCCAACTACCCAGCTAGGTTCTCTTGTCTTTTCCACACTGAGATTAACAAAGCAGATAGCAGCCCAGACAGAACAAGTTCTCAAAAGGGAGTAAGTGCAAACTTTAGTTTCATCCCCTCTCCTTTATTTTGTCTATTAAAAAAGCCAGAATTGGAGGAACATTTGAAAATTTGGTACTTGGTCCATTGAAAAGATGACTTTATATCTAAACAAGCTTTTCAAACATGCTGCATTAAAAAAGGTGTTTAGAAGTTAAAACTGATTTATGCCCTGAATTAGAGGGCTGCATCACTCAGGGCAACCATGAACAAAACATTGCAGTGTTAAGAATCACAATGGCAAAAAAGGCTGCAAGTCTGTTACTTGTGAACGCTTTGCTAAATCTTGTGCTAGACAGCTACAAGTCAATACTCCTTCTTATCCCATGGTAAAGAAATTTCTATTCATTTTTATTTCCTTCTGTGCACAGATTACCTTCAAAAGCTACCACTCCATTCACTAGAGATTTGCTGACCAGCAGCAGTTGTTCTGTTACCACTCTTCCTTGATTTTTAATCCTAGAGCCAGTTTCTCCCTCTCTAGACAAAAGGTATAATAAATTTGCTTCCCAAGAGCATGAAGAGGTGATCTTACCTACTTTAGAACATGTAGGGGTGAAGGCAGCCGGGGAAAGGTTATGTATCTTCCAACACTGAAACTCTGCAATCCCTACTATGGGCTTGACTCCTATGAGTGTCCTATGGAGCATCCATCACTTAGCCTCCATCCAGGTCACCTCAGGCACTCCCACCCTCCTCCATTTCAGCAATATTCCAGGCTATAGAGTGAGAGAAGGGCTCACACTTTGGCTTGTAATAAGAAATGGGGCAAAACAGAAGACCATCTCCACTCACTTCTTTATGTCCTAGATATATCAGTCATGAAGTCCATACCACCCAGAGCACAGAGTTCAGCTCTTACCTGTCCTGCTTTCTCTCTTTCTCAGGCCGAAGATGAGGTAGATGCTCATCTGAGACACCGGCATTTATGCAGAGCTAATATAGTGATAGCAAGGGGTCAAAGGTCCTGCTTTGAATGCCCATTTGCTCTTTTGCAAGCACAGGCAGCTCAGTGGGACAGGCAAGAAGCTGTGGAGGACTCTGGACCTGTTATTGAGATTTGGTAATGGAGGGTCAGTCTGACCTGAGCCTAAGAGACGTGGAAGGCAGCTCCTGGGTCACTGAGTCCCCCACTTTTGCAGGCAACCATGTCATAGGGGCCCCTTTCATAAGTTGACCAAATTCCACATTAACAATAGCTAGAGCGGGGCTGAATTTTGCTCCCACTGTTCCTGTGGGAAGGCCTGTGCTGTAACCTCTCTGCTCTGACAGTTGGAACTTGTGGCTATTATGCCCATTGGTATTTTATCCTCCATTTCCAACAAATGCATTAACCAAATGGTGCACAGGGATAAGGGTGCGCCCCTCTCACATTTCTTCTTTCCCCAGAAAGACTATGCCCGTCTTTTTGCACAGGCTGACAAGATAAGCATACGTCTGAGACAGCTGTCAAAACTTACTCAGGGGAAACATCCAGTTCTGGGGCCCCCAGCCAAAGAAAGACATGGACCTGTTAGAGCAGGCCCAGAGGGCCGTGAAAAATGATCAGAGGGCTGGAACACCTTTCCCATGAAGAAAGGCTGAAAGAACTGGGATTCTTCAGCCTGGAGAGGAGAATGCTCCAGCTCGACCTTATTGCAGCCTTTCAATACTTAAAGGGGGCTTATAAGAAAGCCAAAGACTGTTTACCAAGGCCTGCAGTGACAGAACAAGGGAAAATGGTTTTAAACTGAAAGAGGGTAGATTTGGATCAGATATAAGGAAGAATTCTTTACCATGAGACACTGGTTGCCCAGAGAAGCTGTGGACACCCTACCATTGGAAGTGTTCAAGGCCAGGTTGGACAGGGCTTTGCACAACCTGATCTAGTGAAAGATGTCCCTGGCCAAGGCAGATGATCTTTAAAGGTCCCTTCCAACCCAACCCATTCTATGATTCTGTGATAACTTCTCCCCAGGCTCCCTGGGGACATGGTCACAGTCAGAAGGTGTCTGCATTGCTGCTGTAGGGCGTGTTTTCCCACAGCTCAAATTCCAAAAGCCCGTTGGGTCCTCAGTCAGGCCAACCATCTGTATTTGGCACGTGCAGTCACTGAGCAGTAGGGGGAAGAGATTGAAAGGCTGCAACGCTGAGCAACAAAGGTCATTAGCTAAGGGGAATGGGGAGGACAAGAGGTATAAATGAGGCCTATTGTGTGAGACCCAACAGACCTTCATTCTTAGGTCAGCCACTTACTTATTAGGTGACTGTCACATGTGGAAAATGTGAAAAGCTCAATCAGTATCTTCATTTACCAACCAGATAAAATTTCTAGAAGACTTTTCTTCTCATGGAGCTCAAAGTACTTTAGAACCAAACAGTAAGCGTTCTCATTTTACAGACGTGGTAGCCAAGTCAGCAATTGATACAGTGGGTCACATCATTAAAGAGGGCTGCCAATGGTTTTCCAGACATTTTTCCACTCTTTTGTTTTTATTATAATTATCTTCTTTCTTAGAAAAACAATGAAAAAAGTCTCACAAAATAAGAACAAAAAAAAAAATCCCCTGTGCAAGCAAACCATTTTGCATTTTTAACCCAAAAATAACAACAAAAAACTCTTACTAACATATAACAAGATTAAATCCAGAAGTAAGAACAGAGGATATTCAGTTCCATTTCTGGTGCAAACACTAAAAAGAAATTTATGGTCTAGGAAGAATACACAAGAGCAACTGGTTGAAAGTTTTCTTATATTTTAATATATATTTGACAGTCATTAAAAGGAATCTCCACATTTACTATCTGCTTTTACAGCTGTAATAATATTCAGAAGACCAGCACAAGGCACATTATAGGCATTAAACTTAGCAGAAATAGCAACAAGCAGTCATTACTTGGGGGGGGTTAATTTAGTATAACCCCAAGTATTATCTCTCTCATGTCAAGCCAACAGATGGAAGGCTTTCACCATATTAAGTGGGTGTTTTAAGCTGGTGTGCTGCTGGAGGTAGTAACACAGAGGGGACTTAGCTACCCTATGTAGTAATAGGTATCACTGAAGAGCTTTGCATTGTGGTTGTTATCACACAAGGTTAACTTTCCCCTCTCTGAAGTTAGCCTAACTTTTAGCTAGTGCTATCATGAATACAATCCCAGAGATAGCAACTGGGCATTTCAGCACTTTCTACTGCCAAACAGGCACTTGCCAAGACCAGATCAATGATTGCACAAGAAGCAGCCCTTCCCCTCCATTCCTGGAACAGCATTCCAGAATGGCAGGGTGCTCTGCAAATAAGCAAGAAAGCCAGATATTGCAAGTCCTTTCTTAATCAAAGAAAATTTACATGATTATTTTAATCTCTTATGAATCTCTGGTCTGAGGTAGAAAGCAGCTGACAGGAGCCGCACAGGCATCCTTATCTGCCCCATGTGGCATGGTCACTCATTACATTATTATTTTAAATTAGGGTAACTCCAGTGGCTATCAAGGCACTTTATCCGAGACAGAAAATTCATTATTGGGGGTATATTCCTTCAACTGCATGACAGGAAGAACAAAAGTCTAGAATGGTAATAAGTCCCATATGTGAAATATATTCAACTTTTTTTTATCACAAATGACATATGAATATCAGCTCTTTTGAATGGCTGAAAAATTAAGCATGAATAAATTGCAACATAGAAAGAATGAGGCTAGGCTATTTCCTACTGTTACTTCTTTCAGTGTGCAGTATTTGAGCTGCTCCATGCTCCCTTTTAAAAAAATCAAAGACTCTGTAATCATACTGGAAAAAAGAGTCCACATAGTATTGTGCAGTGCTGTCACAATGGCTTTCATTTATAGTCAATTAAAAATAGAAATAAGCATTCAAAGCAGAGCCTATTCTCACTTTTCTGTCTTCTTGCAGTTGTAAAGTATGCATATATAGATTTCCTTTGTCATTATTTCACAGTCCACCAACTAGTGTTTTATGAACCTCAGCTGTCTGTGGACCAGTAAACTTGCTGCCATTTCTGCTTCCCTGCTGGATAACCTAATCTACTTCTATCACAGTTTAAAAAGTTACAGAAATAAGACTGAGATACAATAAATTTTCCCCGAAGAGTTTTGTTTAATGTTTCTGTAAATATGAACAAAGTGACTGAAGAAGAGCGCAAGTATGATAAAGATAAAGCTCTTCAGGCTTCACACAGCACAAATTGTATTCACACAATCTACAGTTAGTTGCCCTTGCTCAGTTATGGGGACTAGAGGAACAAATAAAGATGGAGGACTACTGCATAGGATTTAGATTAAAAAGTGCAACCTCTGCAGTTAGTGTGCTCATACCACAGCAGCAAGCTTCAACAGCTGGAGGCATCTGAGTTTTCTTGCTGTGTGAGGGGGTTCTTGCTCTTAAGAAAACTTGCTGGACACATGTTGGCTTATACACACTTGAACGTGAAGGAAAGTGAACTCTCTCCCGTGCTACCATCTTGGGATCTCACCTGTAGCTTCAACAGCCTCTACTCTTGATAGAGAAAGGGGAAGCCCTTCCCTGAAGCCTGGATATTTGGGCTGAGATGGCAGGAAGAAGTTGTCCTGCATGATGTATGAACCTGTTGGAAGCATAAGGAGTCAGATTCCAAGCCAGCAATTCAGCTTCCAAGGGTAGAATCTGCTACCCAGGGCCCTGGGTATCTGCTAAAAGTTGCCACAGGGCAATGCAAAAGTCAAAAGAGGATGCCAGGTTTGGAAGAAGGAGCCCCGTATTTATTTTCTGTCATTGCAGTCACCCTAAACTCCTCTTAACTAATAAAAATACTAGCCTATCATAGAAAATGAGGTGTATAAAATCCTCAGAATGTCATTAAATAAGACTAAAAATGATTCACAGCCAGTGGCTGAGAACCAGAATCAAGGGTGATACTGGCTTTGCAAGTTCTACACACTTACTGCAAGTTCTACACACACTTAATTCCCTATGTTTCAGATGTAACTCACGGGTCAGTTCACAATATTCACAGTTTGGGTCTAATTCAGACAAGAACTATGCTTAATCCAGCCTTCCTTTCTGAATTCACACTTTAGAGTTAGTCTTTTAGCTCTTTTTTGTGCTAGCTGTCAACTGCTAGCAAACAGCTGTCTTCAAAAAGTAGGCCTCCAATTCTGGAGCAAAGTCAATCAGAGAAGCTAGTGGGTCCTCCTGCTTTATCTCCATACACAGGAATTGGAAATCAGCACTGTCAGCCAAGAAACTGTAGGAAAATGAACTCTGTGGTAGCCTTCAGTCAACCAGTAACTGCATCGGATATCCAGATAGGAGCATTTGCTCCAAGTGTGATGTTTCCCATCATTGTCCAAAGAAAAGAAAAAAAGGGAGGTGGGCAAAGTGAAAGCCTCTCCAAGTCAGTCTTGCAAGGGAAAGCGTAGGCACAGCAGTAATTAGGACATTAAAGAACAAATAGTAGCAAGTGTCCCATGCGGCACTGGCTGGGAAATAAACTGGGCAATAGAGCCATTGATACTGGCCAGACTCTAGTGCCTCTAGGTTACAAAATAATTCACAAGATGCTCTGAAAGCTCCCTGACAACAGAAATCCAAGAAGGGCCTTTGGCAAGCCAGTTTCTCATGGAAGCAGCCAGCATCCAGAGAACCTCTCTTTTCCCAGCACATTTTAAATGAAAACAGTGCATGAATCACATCAAGGATAAATGTCGAGTTCTTCTTTGCAACGGGTCTCAGAGCATAGAGAAATTATGTGTTCTAGCTGCAAGGTGAGAGATGAGAAAACCCTGCAATATAGATCAGACGTGCTACATATGCACGTCAGGTTAAAGATCAAGGACAACAGTAAAAATGGTGACTGTAAGATTTCTTCAGAGTCCTTTATCCCATCCCATGTATATGATGCATGGCACAGAATGCAAAGGGAGAATATAAAATGCATGGAAAAGAGTACACGGCTTAGGAAAGCTATATCCACCAAAGCCATGCTTCCTAGAGTTGAAGGAAATTCTGGTTCGTGGTGTGAGGGGCAGTAGTCATACCTTTCTCAGTCTCTGGAGGAGTGGCCAAATCTTGGGAAATTTAGACCTTTAAGTTTACAAATTCAAGTCTGGGTTAAAGGCTAGCACAAGTATCTTTTAAGGCACTAAGGTCTAACTTTGAAGTAGTGTAGGTTGTTTCAGTCAGTATTGGGTAGAGAAGCTGGCAGTTTGCAGATGTGCTAGTGAGCCCTTATTAAGGCAGTCAAATGTCCTTCCAACATTGTGACCCTTCTGTTTGGGAGAGAGGCTTAGTGGGGACAAAGGGAAGCAACTGCCCCAACTATGCTGAGCAGCCAGGCAGAAGCAGGAAACATTACACACACTGAAGCACAACAGAGGGCTTTAAAAAGGAGATGCTGTGCCTCCCTCCACCAAACTCCCACGGGACAGGGTCAGATGACCTCCGGAGGTCTCTTCCAACCTAAATTATTCTACTGTTCTGTGACTTTACAACTCTGATCTCTGGAATCCTTCTCCAGTAACTGGTGTGCAAAGGACCAATATTCTACGGACTGGGCGCCTTGCAGTGCCAGGGCACCTAACAAAGACAGCTGGTTATCTCTCTTTAAAGATTAGGAATATACCATTTACTGAAAAAATCTGCTGTTTCCAATAGAACGTGTTCAACAGACCACAGCCTGTTGCAAACCTAAGTTTCCAAATCACAGTAAGAAAAAAAATGGGTTCTGTATTGCTTTCATGGGCACTAGACATAGATTCTTCAGAGTTGTAAGTCTAAGGGGAAGCTGCTTCCTCTGTTTTTTTCCTGGTTGTCTGTTCAATCAAAAGCAGCCGTCCCAACCTACACAGTAGAAAAGCTAAGAGTCCAGTACTGGCATTAAATGACTATGCTTCTTCCACTGTGGGAACTTCCTCTGTCCTGCAAGAGAAAATAAAAGACTCAGGAACATGGAAGGATGAATGGAAATCATATGACTTCCTACCTGCTCTGAGAATCATAACAAAACTATTCATACATATGACACACATCCCAGATGGGACTAGAACTGCACTTTCTTCCAAACCTTGGAAAGGGAAATGGTGATGTGCACAATACAGCCCTTTGAGAGGACTCCGCACCCTGGTAAAATTCTGCGTATCTGTGATACAGGACACTTAACATTTTTTTTTAATTGTTTAAAAAAAGCCCTTCATTTTTTAAGGGGGAATACACTAATTTTCAAACTAGGAATTGGATATGAAGCTTTTCACACTTAGGTTGCTACCTGAAATCTAGTCCTAGTGTAACCTGACAAGATGAGCTGTGAACAAGAGCTGTTCACTGCCTGTATAATACATGTCCAGTTCTCAGGAGTCCCAACAAGCAAGTCATCCTCTTCCACCTGGCCTGGAGGATCACACATTTCACAGAATCATTCAGGTTGGAAAAGACCCTTGGGATCATCAATTCCAACCCTCAACCCTACTGTACGAGTTCTCCCCTATCCCACATCCCCCAACTGCTCATCTAAACAACCCTTAAACACACCCCGGGATGGGGACTCCACCACTACAGCCAGCCAAGATCTTAAAGCTTATTTCACATAGCTTTAGCCATCTCACCTGGATGCTTTCCCATATGAACCATCTTAAAAATATTTCCAAGATACTATAAAAATTAAAAGTTGGAGATCGATAATAGGAGAATCATGCACATGTTAAAAGAAATCAGAAGTAAACCAACAGCAGAGAGGGTTGCAGAGGGATACTCAGTACTGCTGCCTACTCTGGAAGTGCTTTTTCCCCAGGCAGGGCCAGCAGGACAGCCATTCTAACACCAACACATCCCTAGAGTCCCAAATGCCCTCGGTGGGGACAGGAGTGAGAAGGTGTGACATGTCACCCAGTGTGGGACGTGATAGGGGACCTTCTTTACTGGACTGCTCACTTTGCCCCTGAACACACTAGAGCCAGGCAACCCATGTCTGAAGGCAGGGACCTCAGCAGCCTCTTCCGTTTGGAGTTGCCCTCCGTTTGGAAGACAACAAACTGCAGAAAGCAACAAACCTTCACTCTCACTCCCCAAAACCCACCTCTTCCCTTAGATGGGAAAGCAAAAAAGGCAGTTGACTCACCGAGCGTGGCCCTGCGCTGCCTTTGTGCTTCTTGTCCTGACCCGAGGTGATTTCTAATGAGCGATAACTGGGGGGTTTATCTTCTGGCCATTCCCGAGACCGGTGCTGCCGCCTGCGGTTTGTCGCTGGGAGAGGGACTGGCTCTTCTGAGGAGCTCCACGACCCCCGGCGAGAAGGGGGAGAGTAGCTGTGCCGCCGCTGACCTGAGTTATTGCTCCTTCTGGTGTGGTGCTGGTATTCTCGCCTCCCTGCGGGCTCCTGTCTCCAGCCATGGTGGTGGCTGGAGCGTTCCTTGGCCTCCTCTGGGTAGAAACTGCAGCTGCTGCTGCTGGTCTTGACCCTCTCCACCTGGTGTGGGGGTGACACATCCCGTCTGGAGTGCTGGGGCCTGCCATTGTAACCCGCTGTCCTCTGCCTCTGAGGATGATCCTCTTGCTGCCTGTCCCAGGGCTCCCGATTGTAGCTGGACTGAGAATCCCCACTAGAAGGCAAGGGCCACCTCCGGTTTTGCCTCCTGTCCTCTGCTGCAGAGTCCCAGGCTCTGGGGTTGCGGGCAGCTCTCTGTGGCCGTGAGGAGTTGCTGCTCCCATGGATGGAGGAGATGTGATCAGCGAGAGGAGGTGGCATGATCTCGGAGCCCAGGGAGGACAGCAAGCTGGGCTGCACGGCCTGCCGCTGCTGGGAGGGTGGCCGGAGCTGGGACATGTTCATGTTTTGGATTTCAGACTCCAGATAATCCAAAACACCCTTGTTAGGGGAAAACTGAGCTTGTGGCTGCACCAGTGGAAGACTGTTCTGCAGAGACACATCTAAGGATAAAAGCACAGGAGAATGCAGCAAGTCAAGAAGGAACAATAAAGAGAGGGCCCTCTGCACTAGTGATTCTGGCTGAGCCCCTTCTGAGTCTCTCTTCTCCTGCTGCTCCTCACTGCAAGAGCTGTGCAAGCCTCAAGCACCATAACCAGCACATCCAGACCTCACAAGATAAGGTGCAAAGAGTAGTAACTAATAAATTGCAGCGTTATCTGTGTTTTGGGCAGCACAGAGAGGTAAGAAATCAAAGCCATCCAGCACACCTGGAAATATAGTTTCTATTATTTAGAGAGGAACATTTTTTTCCTACAGCATAGATAACAAATTTTATTAAAAAAATCAGAAAAAGCTCATAGTGTTTCCTCTTGTATCTCATTGAAGAAATATGAATCAATACTGCAAAAGAAAAATACATTTTTCTATATATGCACACATACACACACATGTATGTATAGATGTTAAGTAGAAAATTGAGAAGTTTCTTCACTAGGACATTGGTCCAACTCTGGAACAGTTACCCAGAGAAGTCATGGAACCTCCATCCTTGTAGGTTTCCAAGGATCATCTGGACAAAGCCACAGCTAATGTGACCGAGGTTGGTGCCAGTCCTGCTTTGAGCCAGAGGTAGAACTAGATGACCTTAGAGGTCCCTTCTACCCAACACCTCTAAAAAGCTGGCCTAAACCAAACTTAAGGGAAACTTAAGCACAGGAGGTTTAAGGACTGTGAAAACACAAGCTAAGAAACTGCTTGAGGAACTTATTGCCCATTTTCTGCCAGCATGCACATGGATTTATTTGAGAAAACTCCATGTATTTTGTCTTTAATTGTGGTGGCTCAGTCACCAGATCTTCTTAAGGAAAACTGCTGCCCTGGCTAGGAAAAATGGTAAATGTAGAATTAACTAGCAAGCTGAAAAAGTATATGCTCAAACATCTTGAATGTAGCATTTAAGATGTTTGCAAACTATTTCTTCAAACAATAGTTAAGACTCATCAGAGACAGAGTAAACTTGTGTCTGCTGTATAGAGATCAAAAGCTAATTTCAGATAAAAACTATGTTCTATTTATTTGAGAAGTCATGATGTCAAATTCCCCTATTTTCCTTGGGCGATTAAATAATATTACTGGTAATAAGTTATTTTATTACTTATTTCTCTAGGACTTCAGAGACTCCATCTTCCCTCCTCCATTAAAGTTACAAATAAATACCACTAATACAAGAGATTTTGGGGCAGAACAACTGAAAAATCCTTCCCGGTTCATTAAAGAGTCCTTCGTTTTTTGCTGCACGCAGGCTAGATCTATTGCACAGAAGGCAGTTTACCCTTAATCATTTGAAGACTAGACATTTGATAAGAACTCAAACAAATTGCACCTCACTTGTCATGTCAGTTTTGGCTATAAGGAGTTGACCGTGACCAGCACAGCAGAACAAAGAGACAGTACCCTCTCTACCACATGAGATAAGCTGGATATATTTACCCTGCAGTCACTGGGGTGTAGCACAGATACACTTTAGTTAGCATTAAACTACTAAACCCAGCACTGAGCCTAGCAGAACACTTAAGATGGATAGGCTGTATTTATCCACCCAGGCAAGTCTGTAGTAGCTGGAGATGTAGCAGAGCTGTCATGCTAGAACACCTTTCTCTCTTGTAGTAGAGCAGCTAAAGCCTCACTGATGAACCTCCTGAGAAGTTACCTGTTTCTCATCCTGATTTCCCTCGGAAATGATGCCCGTGGTCTCACCTTGTTGCAGTAGAGGGTTCAGCTGGTAAGAGGAAAGTTGTGAGTTCCTATCGCCACCTCCATAGAACATGTTGGGTGCCATCCAAGGTGCAAACGCCTGAGCCTGCTTCATGAACCGATGCCGTTCCAGTACTGTAAAAGAAGATGATGAAAGCTTACAGCAGCTACCCAGAGAGCACAGCTTGCAGACCACACACCGCTTTGCTTGTTAGACTGTAGCCTTTGGATGTGATCAGACATAGGAAAATTCACAGAATGAAAAACTCTCTTCGCCCTGGAATTTCCGGAGCCATGGAAATTCCAATATGAAGTTGTACAACTTCAAAAAGATACCTACAAGAGAAGAAAAGGGTTACGGCCTGACATTTCAGCTACAGTTCCAGTTACTGGGAACAAATGGCACTGTGATTAAGTCCACAGCACATAACTAAATGCAAGACTTCCACCTGCCCTGTCATTATGAGTACAGCTGCAGAAAGGTGGGAAATAATGTTTCATACAGCAAGACATACCACACTGTTTTCTCTCTTAAAACTCTTTCAGCTCATCATTGGTCCTTTTGGCTTTGATTTACAGCTAAATGAGATCTTTTTTTGCCACTTTCATGTAGGCTCTGTCCAGATCATATTTTCCACACCGTACTCCATCATTTCCTCTCTGTTCCACAAATAGGGCACTTAGAGATGCACTGTCCAGCTTCTCCCTTTCTAGACCTCCAACCACTCTTGTTGTCTCTCTCTGTAGTTTACCTCAGCATGACTGCTAAAATTAAATCCCTTAGGAGAGTGTGGTCAAACTGGTGAACAAACTAAATCTCCTGTTCTCAACAGCAATGTCCAGTGGGCCAAAAGAGCAAACTCAGTGGAAAAACTCCCTCAGTTTTCCCATCACTGTTAAACTCCAGACCCCTACTCATGGGGTCAGGCTCCAATTTCACTTCAATTTTTTCAGCTCTTCCATCTCACTTCTACACAGACAACCTCACCATCCTTGTCTTCAAAAGCATTGCTCATTGCTGCTGCCTTTTTGGGAATACTTAAAAACATCTTACAGAAACTTACTCCTTCTACCACAAACAATCAGATCTTCAGTTTACGAGCAAGTAAATTCTGCAGGCTCCAGACCTTACAAAGCCTGACTCTGCATGGTTTGTCTGTCATTACTGGGTGAAGCTTTTTTGCAACATTTTTATCTAAGGCCTTTGCAAAATTTCTCTCATATGGCTTCTCGGGAGTTTCAGAAGTGGCAGACTTTTACTGCAGCCTCTTCTCTGGTCAGACATGAACAGAACATTCCTGGCTATACACATCAGGAGACAGATAGGAACGTAATTGCCTTTGAGACTTTTACCCCGCTGATAAATCTGGCTGAAGTTGGCTGATGAAATTAAAAGCTATTGGAGAGAAAGAGATAGGGGATAGACAGACAAGTTAACTGCATAAGCCTTGCTTCTTTAAGAAACCAGGCTACAGCTAAGCTCCAATTAATTCTGTCTCCTGGGTTCATCTGCAGCAGGCAGCATTTAGACTGCATGCTCTTTGGGACTGAGCTCTCCATTTCACTCCAGTTATTAAACATGTCCTCCTCTAGCTGTTTCACTGAATTTACAGAGTACCACTTCCAGCAAAACATGGACTGACCATGCCTCTCAACACATCCTTCCCTTTCCCCACAGTTCATATAGCGCCATTTTGTTCTCCACTTCAAACTCCCTCCCACTCCCCAGCCTGGCTCCAACCAGAGGGAACTACAAAGCTGGAAACCTCAGTGTTTTTAATCATAATACTCTGACTCTTCTTCAGAGGTGTGTGGCCTGAGATAGCAGCTTTCAAGCATTTTATGTCAAACTTGCCTCTTCTTCCCCCCCCCCCTCCCCCCCACCAAAGGGATTTTCCTCCAGTTTAGGTTTCAAATGTAGAGGAAGAGAGAAAGAGGAAAAGAAAAAGGATCAAAAGAAAGGAAAGGCCTTATCTCTTCACAGAATCACAGAATCAGCTAGGTTGGAAAGGACCCTGGAGATCATGTAGTCCAACCGTTCACCTAGCACAGTTCCCACCTACAGCATATCCTTAAGTTCTAAATCGACCCTACTCTTGAACACCTCCAGGGATGGGGACTCCACCACCTCCCTGGGCAGCCCATTCCAACGCCTAACAACCCGTTCTGTAAAGAAATACTTCCAAATATCTAGTCCCTGGCGCAACTTGAGGCCATTACTTCTTGTCCTGTTGCTTTCTACTAGGCTAAAGAGGCTCATCCCCAGCTCTCTGCAGCTTCCTTTCAGGTTGCTGTAGAGGGTGATAAGGTCTCCCCTCAGCCTCCTCTTCTCCAGACTAAACAATCCCAGTTCCCTCAGCCACTCCTCATAGGACATGTGTTTCAGACCCTTGACCAGCTCCGCTGCCCTTCTCTGGACATGTCCGAGTAACTCAATGTCCTTTTTGTAGTGAGGGTCCCAAAACTGAACACAGTAATCAAGGTGCGGCCTCACCAGCGCCAAGTACAGGGGCAAGATCACTTCCCTGTCCCTGCTGGCAACACTAATCCCGATACAAGCCAGGATGCCATTGGCCTTCTTGGTCACCTGAGCACACTGCTGGCTCATCAACACCCCCAGGTCCCTCTCTGATTTGCAGCTCTCCAGACACTCCTCCCATTCTTCCAGTTATCACCTTGAGAATGTTCTAGAACCTGCTGAATGTGCATCCCTGGGTTTTGACTACAGTCTTTGTCTGAGGAGTGAAAGGCCCAGCAGCTGTGGGCATACTTACTTAGGGTTCCCCTCCTTAGGGTATAAACAGTAACTAGGACCAAAGTCACCCTGTCATTGTAATTCTCTGATCTCTCCCTACAGCTGAACAAATGCAGAATTACCCTTGGACTTCCTTCATCCCCTCTTTCTTCCCCAGATACTTTGCCTTCCAGTTTGAACCCAATATATAGTCTGGTTCCCCAGCTGCAAAATGGAAGTAAAGTTACATGTCTCTCTTTAAAGTGAACATATTTACCTGAGGAAGGTCAGATTCACCCTAATTCTAAAACTCAGACCTGCTGTAAAGCTTTGGCAGAATGTTGTGTTGTTCCCTTCACATACTGAGAAAGGTTGTTCTTCCCCTTTGACAGACTCTACAGCTGCTGGGCCAGTTATCCAATTATAAAAAAAAAATATTTTCCAACCTAGTCAGAGCCAGGTGTAAGTATATCCTATTTTGCACCAATTCATTAGTGGAAGAAGTCCACAGCAGAAAAGGAACTCATGGCAACAGAAGGAGGTCATATGTATATTTACCCTGGTGAGCTTTTCTCGGAGTTTTCCACGGAGAATGTAATTGGCTTGCTCCTGGAGCATGTTTCT
Source organism: Athene noctua (assembly GCF_965140245.1). Lineage (NCBI taxonomy): Eukaryota > Metazoa > Chordata > Aves > Strigiformes > Strigidae > Athene > Athene noctua. The sequence goes on from NC_134037.1 coordinate 137,707,054, forward strand.
GTACACCAATTCTGAATTACTCAAACAATGCACTTCTTTTATTACTCAGTTCAAAATCATGTTAGTTAATGACCTGACTTAGAACACCTAGAATTACTTTGCCTCAATGACTGTTCAGCAGATCTAGGCTACCCTCTAGTGGCCAACAATTGGGCAGAAATCACCGGTACCCAGCTTGCTCTGTAACTCCTAAGGTTTAGTTGAGGATTTCTGCCTTCTCTTCAGCTGTATGGAACTGTAATTTCTCAGGACTGTTTTTTAAGATGCCCTTTGTATCTATCTCCTTGTGGTTTTTAAGGCCTCCAATTCAGCTGGAGTTCACAAAAGTAAGTCAGAGGCAGGATGAAGTGAAGCTGTGCTACAGGAGGGGAGCAGGCACAAAGATCCCTTGCAAAGTGGGTAAAGAGGGCAGGCAGCTGGGATGGAAATCACAGCCACAGAATTCAGCAGGGATTCAAGGAAGCTGGACTTGTACCTTCTCTTGTGAGCAGAGAGAGGTTTTGGAAACCCCACAAGAATCCCTCCTAACAGTCCTCAACAGGAGGCAGGAAAGACAGCAGCAGTCTGGTGTGTGCTATCATCTTCTACAGCACAGAAAAACAAAAAAGAGCTCACACATATTCTGAATCCCTATTTTGAAACGAACTAGGAAGTCTGGAGGTGTCAGTCTTCCATCTCCATCACCTCTTTCTCCCTTCATGGAAACTAACTTTTCTGCCAAATTTCTATAGCCTCCTCCACACCACGCATTTTACTTGACAGCCTGTAAAGCCCCCAGAAAGTGTTTTGTTTTTAGAAGCAAGAGGGATGCTCTGTTCGCTCTTTGCAAGGGCTAAGCAAATTAAGTTTAAATCTAAAACTCTCACAGCTTACTAACACCTAAGGTATACCAAATAGCTCTTTTGCAAGCAAGGGGAAACTAGAAACACAGCTCCTTGTTCATAAATCCTCTCCTTGTAGCATCTGGGGAAGAAACTGGTAATTTCAGTGATAAATAAATGTATTTGTTGCACTTTGTTCCTGTCAGATTGTGTAAACTGCCTTGTGTTGCCACTAACTTTCAGTTACAGGAAGATAGAGGTTATATGACCTTAGCAGCCAAAATTCAAACAGTGGCCTTATATTATGAGAATACAGCCTGGCTGCAAAATCTTTATTACTGCTAAAACCAACACACAACAAAGTTTCTCTTGACCCAGAAAAACCTCAGAATGCATTTGGATGGCTGACCACCAAGAGAGATGATCTTTCTCCTTTCTTTCTTCTCACTTCCCTCCGCAAAGGAAAACAAAAGCTTTTTATTGTGGAAGAAGCGGCTCTGAAAATAACTTGAAGATAGAAAGTTCCAATTTTTACATAATTACCTGTCAGAACAACACACTTGAAGGTTAAGCCAGTTTGGAGAGTAGTACCAAGGCATTTGCTTGCCTTCCTCAATGCACAGGCATATGAACCACAAGACAGGGAAGATAAGTCCCGAGCTACTCATACAAGGGAGCTGATGGTGTCCTGGTTGACATGAGAGAAGTTGGTATCAAGGTGTGAGTGAGGAGGTACTTCTGAAAGTAGGACACAGAGGAGCAAGATGGGCTCCACATATCTTAGCTCGCCTCCTCTGAACTCAGATAAGCTGGTCACAGAGGTCACACTGGCCAAAGAAACGTCTCAGTCTGTAGGGATTCTGAACTGGAGGGAGAAAGCAGAGCTCAGCAAGCTCCCAGTCAAACTTTTGTCTTGACAGAAGCCACGAATGGATGCACGTTTGCTTGAATCTCACCTTCCTCATTACAGCAGCACCGGGTGGGGCAGCAGACACATGGGACATGGCAGCAGCAATACTGGGGGCAGCACTGGCACCAGCATACTCCAATCAGCAGAAGGAGGAGGAGGCTACCCAGAACGATGAGGAGTACTGTGAGCCAGTCTATGGGAAAAACAGAGAGAGCAAGAGGATCCTGATGTACCTGGGTAAGTTACTGAGCACCTCTCCACTGCTGGAGACATCTTGTGGGGGTGGAGAGGGAAGAGAACAAGAGGAGACATCTGCCACCCAGGCAACAAACCACAGGCACTTACGGAGAACAATCAGCTTAACTTCTTTGTCCGCGTCACCTGAGGTATCTCCTGGTGCTTCCACAGTGCAGTAGTACACGCCATGGTCCCACCACATGACCTCACTGATGACAAGGTCTGCTCCTGTAGACAGATGCTACTTTCAGGCCCCACTCTAAGAGGGCCCTCGGCTTGCAGGTGACATGTGGTACTGCATCTCTCCTCCTCCCAAGCCATCCCCTTCAAACAATCCTATTTGACTCCACTGACAGGTCCTGTAAACAGCATTAACCACCAGTCCCTTTTTTGTGTGTGTTGCTGGAAGGTGATGCTACTTAGAAGCGGGACTAGTTCTGTGTGGAGTGAAATAACCAGCATGCTGCTGGGTGATGGATGTTAACAGATACCAGCTGCTGCCAACTGCAAACCTGACTGGTTTTGGAACACAGATCACTGTCCCCGTTAGGCCAGCCATCCCAACAACTCTTCTGGCAGGAGCAACAGCTATTGCTCTAGGGACAGCAGGGAGCATATAATACACCTGGACAATTATGCAGTATTTCTTAGAAGAACAAACTGTTCTCTAGCCTCTGGGCTCCTCAGTTTCGTCTATGCTCTTCTGCAAAAGGTTCAGGCATCCTCAGCTCAGCCTTAGCTTGTAGCACCTCTAACACCCTCAGGCCAGCTGGGGACAGGGCTCTTCACAGCCCTTACTCCATTGCCAACTCACAGAAGATGTAAGCTACAGAAGACAATAGCCACGTTTATGTTTCTCTTCACTTAGTAGGCCCAGATATTTGATAGTTACTGAGTTCACTGCATTCCTGGGAGGTCAGGTCACTCACGGTTCTGAATGGTGATCTTTCGTTGCTGGTAGTCAATACCCAGCACAGGCTCCTTCTGCCCAGACTTCTGGATGACAATGCGCACCCTTCGCTGGCTGTCATTGCAGTCGTCAGATGGGTCCTGGCCAAGAGCTAAACCAGCCTGGTATGCTACAAACACATATCATCAAATAAGATGCCAAAAGTTATTCCAAAGAACCAATTTCTATCCCCTCGTGAGCCGCAGAGAAACTCTTGAATGCCTGTGTGCATTTGCTTTGGTTTAGTAATAGAAAGCATGGCTCCAAACCAGCAAGGACAAGTTGCTTTGGAGTACTCAAAAGCAAACAGGGGTAGAGCTACAGGAATGGCAGAGATTTTGGGAATGCAGGAGCTGCACAGGAGATGCCTCACAACTGAAAGAACGACAGTAGAAAGAAGCTAATGCTGTTAGCCTGGAGGGCAGCTTCCAGAATGAAGATAAACTGCAAGGAAAAAAGGTCATAAAACTCCCAGGACTGCTGGAACTAAAACAAAAGTGTTTATTTACCAAATCTCCAGGCATACATGAACTGCTGTAGGGATTGTCTCCCTTTCCCTCCTGTATCCCATTAGATGTCATGGAGCTCATAAAAACAGAGAAGAATCCATCATCCTATTCCAGATAAGGATTATGTGTAGAGACACCAGACTGAACTAAGGGAGGACTAGAGACAATTTTCTGTGCAATACTCTTATGACAGACTCACAGACTAACAATGAATTGCCAGGTCTTTGGGATTTGAGATTTGGGGAGACAAATGACATAGTCAGCATTGTCTGTAAAGGGCTTGCAGTGAGGAGAGCAGAGGACTAAGCTTGTCAGAGGCTTCTCCACCACTGTACCTACTATGGATCATGAACAGAAGACCCAACTAAGCAACCACTGTGACCACGCTTTTTGTCCCTGTTGGGGACTATTAGCTTGAGCCTGGGCTCAAAGCACTCACGTTATGCTGGGATCAGCAGAGCCAGGGACCCACCTGCTTGTGGACTAGGCTGTAGAGCACTTGGTAACCTGCCTACCCAACCCATCCAGACTGCATAAAGGAGAGTTTGGGCACTAAGACACCATAGAAGCCCAGGTTCCCCACTCTGAGCTCAGTTGTCAGTGTGCAATTAAGGTAAGGTTGGCCAGCTTAACCGGCCATACTGCAGGGTTTATACAGAATGGGAATAGAAATAGAAATAGAAATTAGGAATAGAAATAGGAAAGGAATAGAAATAGCTCAGTTGGAAGGGAAGTACATCTAGATCACTTTAGGACTGAGCAAAAGTTAAAGCATATTATCAAGAGCATTGTACAAATGCCTCCTGAACACTGACAGACTTGGGGCATCAACATCCTCTCTAGGGAGCTGTTCCAGTGTTTGACCACCCTCTCTGTAGAGAAATGCTGCGTAATGTCCAGTCTAAACCTCTCCTGACACAGCTTTAAACCATTCCCACACATCCCATTGCTGGATACCAGGGAGAAGCACTCAGCACCTCCCTCTCCACTTCTCATCCCCAGGAAGCTGTAGAGAGCGTGAGGATGTCCCTCGGCCTCCTTTTTTTCAAACTAGACAAGCCCGAAGTCCTTAGTCACTCCTCAGAGGACATGCCTGCCAGCCCTTTCACCAGCTTTGTTGCCTTCCTCTGGAAGCATTCAAGGACCTTCATAACCTTCTTAAATTGTGGGGTCCAGAACTGTACCCAGCACTCAAGCTGAGCCTGCACGAATGCTAAATATAGTGGGATCATCACCTCTTTTGACAAGATGGTTATACTGTGTTTTGATGCACCCCAGGATATAGTTTTCATACGATCTTAAACACTCCTGAATGAAGGCTGCACATGACAGAATGTCTGCACATGAAGTGTGCAGAGTGTTACTACTTAGAAGTCCTTCTGCCCTCCAAAATGCACATGTTTCTTCTGCTTCCTAAAATCAATAACAAACTAGCTCTAACCATGGGGTCCCCCATGGAATCATAAAGTCCACTTGTCGCAGAGCCCTTGCTTTCAAACATGCTGAACCTTAAGATGAGGCTGCCAAGATTGACATGTGTCAAACATGGCTGAGCTTCTCTGCCTTCTTAGTTGATGACAAGGACAAATGAGGTGCTTTGGCTGGGATTTCTACAATATCATATCATAAAGCCTTGACACTGTAAAGGAAATCACAGACATGACCTATTTTTTCTTGGAGCACAGGGAAATACCACCACCTGACCTGGTTTGTGGGGAGGAAGAGGTCAAAAGCCTGTATTACACAGTAAGTCTACCTTCCTTTCCATTAGAAGAGGGATTCCTTGGAGGACACTCTGACACTTACGGGCTGAGTAGTAGTCAAAGATGGGGTCCTTGCAGAAGGATTTGAAGCGCCAGGTCACCACCACGTCCTGCAGCTGAGCTGAGGTGCTGTAGTCACACTTGAGGACAACAGTGGCAAATAAGGTGGTGTAACGCTCAACATCCTGCACTGTCACCAGGAGGGAGAGGCAACCTGCAAGCAAGAACACAGAAGGCAGTCAGCCCACAGGAAAAGACCTCACTTTACAACTTTCACTCAGCCCCAGACCAACACTGAAGTACACCTCACTCCGCCTCATCCAGAACCTGCACCTAAGGACCTCACCAGCCCCTCTGGTGAAGCCATCCAGAGCTACAAACCCTGGTGAGTCCCATCTTTCCTTGACAGAAGGCATCTTGAGCCAGCTGTGCTGTCCTGCTTTATAGACTAAATTATTTTCTCCAAAGCAACCATTTGTAGCCATTATATAGCAATCACTCTGTTCTTCTGGCCTGGGGAAAACTGTCCCTCCAAGCTGAGGGATATAATTCATTGGCCCCAGAAGCACAGATGGTGGGATTGCCTTCATCTGTCAAGCTGAAAGTTCTGCAGCGCCATCCATTCATATAAACACCAAATTAATTTTATCAAGGTCTTGCTTAGTCATCAGAATGTCGTTTAGTGGTGACCAGGATTAAGACAATACAACTTTCGAGCTATAGCATCATAGTTAATCTGTTTGTTGCCACTTCAGAACAGCACACATCCATTACCCCTTTTTTCCTTTTTAATGAAGTTCTTGTTATGTATGTTTAGAACTCATTTGTAACAACCTCCACAGCACTTTCTATCCAAGCAGCTGCACCCATTGATGAAGGTTTTACAAAGTTTCTCACAAACCAAGATTTATTTTAGCCACACTCCAGAGACATCTGTATCTTATTTAAACTTTGATAATACAGTAAGTTGTGCTTGTCATTAACAATAGTGAAGTTATCACCAGTTGCCTTCGATAAGGGAATACAAACAGTGCGGAGCAAGTGTGGGATGCCCTTTCTGGAATACAGCCTGGAGAACAGGGCAGGGGCTGCAGTGCTGTGCCAGTTGCTTCTTAACCAGGGAGCACGACAGCAAGAAAGGAAAGAAGGAAAAGGGGAGGCTTGGAAGGTACCAACTGAAAGGGTCTGCATGAGCCAACACTCAATTTTTATTGCATATTCAAAGACTTTCCCTCTACTCCATGTTTTCAAGACAAAAGCAAGGGAACGAGGGACTATGTAGGAGCATCTGGATCACAACTGCAAGCATCATTCTTTCTGTGTCCTCTTAGGTTGCACCTCCACAGTATGTTCCAGGCAAATACGAATTCACCCAGTTTCCCCCCAGTGAGAAACATGCTGCAGAAGTGCAACACCACTTCAACAAGTAATTCTGCTGTAGGATATTCTCAAAGCAGTACTTGCTCAGTTTCTGGTTTGAAACGGACTCCAGGTCAGCCAACTCAAAACGAAGGCAGAGTGAACTCATTTGCCTTAAAAATACCACACAGACACAGAGAGAAGCACGGTAAACTCTGAGTCTGAGGCTTTTTTGAAAAATAAAACATGCACACATGCACTTAAACACAGAAATACCAGCAGCTGTGCAAACCTCTAGCAAAACCAAGGATCTCTAGTTTTTACAATGTTGTAGCAAAGCAAAGTCCGGACTGGTGACAGGTAGTCACAGTTGCTCTTATTTAAGAGCACTGTACTTCAACACATCTTGTCTCGGCTTTCATTGTGAAACAGGATCTTACTGCAGGAAATCATAAGAAACCAACCCCAAATCCAAATTCTCAAGATTGGCAAAACCTTGATCTCATTGTCAATCAAATGAATTCTTGCACAAATTCTGACCTGCTAAGGCTTGTGGAAACACATCAGAATTTCCATGTGTTTCCTACAGCAGCATCTCTCCAGTAAGAATAAAATACTCAAAATCACTACGTGCTTTTCACCTACAGAAACCAAGCTCTTTGTGAAAGGGATCCTTTCTCATTACTTCTGTTCTGAGAAAGAGTCAGAGTTGATAGAGAAGTTCCTTATTTTCTAAAGAGTAGGTTAAAAACCTACTGTTTCCACTGGAGGACAGTTGGATGTCTCTGCACATCCCATGTTTCATACTGACCTCCTCCAAGAAAAGTTGTGAAATTAAGGCTGGTTCCTGAACTCGGACTGCATTAGTCCACTGCATGCTGCCATCCTTCTTATCCTGGTTAGAAAAAACAAATCTGGACACTACCAACCTCAGGCCTCCAGCTTTGTGTTGAAGACACTAACCTTCAGAGGCAGTGAAACCAAGTTTTAGCTAGAACATCACACAGTAACACAGCTGCCAAGCAAGACCATCAACAAGTATACCTCTATTTTTTTGCTTTTTTTAGAACTAGTTCTCTGGAAAACTGAACGAAACTGAACTGTAGCATTTAAAACTACATCATCGGCGAAGACCCAAGCATCCAAGAAGCAAAATGATCGTGAGATTTCCTACAGGAGATCAGAGGCTGTCGGGCAACCCGCAGAGCTTGGCAGGGAGGGTTCTGCTGGCGGAAGGTCGCCCGCGGGCACGGAGGTGAGCTCCCGTTTTCCACACAAGCAGGTCTCTAGCAGGTGCGGCTCCCCGAAGAGGCCGGCTGTGGCCTCAAAGTCTGGGGCGGGCGCTTGTGGCAAACCAAAGGGCAACTCCCCTCCGTGTCTGTAGCCCCTGCTCGTGTCCAAGCCAAACTGGTCGCCCACGACCGATACTGGAGGCTGCCAGGAAGCGGGCGGCCACTTCCTCCTGGGAGAGCAGCTACTCGCACCTCTGGGTAACGAAACTCCTGCAGCCCCGTTCTCCCGCCCGGCCGGGGAGGACACCAAGGTGTTGGGGGGTGGGAACGGCGCTAGTCCGGCCTAGGCCAAACTTTTATCTCCTGGCCGTGGGGCCGCCGCCGCTCCCCCCGCGCAAAACCCGGGGGGGTCCCGCGGGGCGGGGAGGTAGCTCCGAGGGGAGAGAGAGGGGAGGCCGGGACCCCGCTGCCGCCGCCCCACTCACCGCCCGGCTGCCAGGCCAGCAGCAGCAGCAGCGCCCACCGGCAGCGCCCTCGCGGAGCCATGGCGCGGCCTCCTCCGCCCGTCCCGCCGGGCCACCGCGCCGCGCCCACAGGCCCTCCCCTTCCCGTGGCACCTGTCCCAGGGCCGGGCTCTGCCGCCGGCTGCAGTCCCCTCCCTCCGCCGCAAAACCAGACAAAATACACGCCGCCAGCTTCACGAATTGCTTTAATGTACATATAGATAGATGTAAAAAAAGTGCGCACAGGTGTGTGTGTGTGAGGATACGGACACAGAGACGAGGTTTCGCCCGGGCTCTGCCCTCTCCAACTCCCTGAAACGAGGGTGCAGAGAGGGGGGATGAGTCTCCTGAGCCAAGGAACCAGCGTCAGGACAAGAGGGAATGGCCTCAAGCTGCACCAGGCCAGGGTCAGAGTGGCTCTTAGGAAGTATTTCTTTGCAGAAGGGGTTGTTGGGCGTTGGAATGGGCTGCCCAGGGCAGGGGGGGAGTCCCCATTCCTGGAGGGGTTGAAGAGTCGGGTTGACCCAGCGCTGAGGGATCTGGTGGAGTTGGGAACGGTCAGGGTGAGGTTCATGGTTGGACTGGAGGAGCTTCAAGGGATTTTCCAACCCAGATGATTCCGGGATTCTGTGCCCGGCGCACGGGAACACCTGCTTCGCCGTGAGGGCAGAAACTTTAGGGAATTCATTTAACTAAAATTCTTTCATCTCAAAAGAGATGTTACCTTTTAAAAAAAGGCAAAGATGTTACCTTTTAAGAAACAACTATGAACACGCGCCCCCCCCGGCTCTCTAATTCAGGCCGGAAAGGGGATTTTGCGGTGCCCCCCGGCCCCCGCCATCACATCGGGTAGCGGCCGCGCATGCGCATCCCGCGGCTCCCGGAGCGCTCTGCGCTCCGCGGGACCAGTTGCCGGGAAACCGGTAACGCCGCGATGGAGGCGGCTCCAGGTACCGGGTGGTGGGGAGGGGATAAGAGCCCGCTTCGGCTCCCACCGCCCCTCGGGGCGGCCCGCACCCCCCCCCGGGTGGGGTCCCCGCCGATGGCATCCAGCCCGCTCCTCGCGCGCCCTCAGCCTCAGGGCGCCCCGCCGGGTCCCCTCAGGATCCCGCCCTCGCTTCTCCCTGAGGAGTTCCAGGGGTCTGCCCTTCGATGTCCCCCGACAAACAGCTTGTGTCGGGGCGCCGGTGCCTCGCCGCGGCCCTTTCTCGATGTCCGAGCGGCCGTGGGGCAGCGCCGGGCTGAGGCAGGGCTAGGCCCACACCCTCACCTTGGCTTGCCGAGGCCTGTGTGGGACCAGTGACCCACTGGCCTTTTAATCTCACGCTGATTCTTAGCTTCGAAAAAATCAGACAAGGAATGAATGTTCTGCAGCTGAGACAGACCACCCCCTACTTCCTCTGGAGTGTGGGTCTTGTTGCTTTTGCTTTACCGTGTGTGAGGCAGTTAATTTTATTACCCATTGCGTTCGTGGCATTGTTCTCATGTCCATTTTTATGATTTTCCTTTATAAGTTAATGAGTAGCTGTGGTGATGTCACCTGTTCCAGTTTCTGCTTAATAAAAACCTGGTAACCTTTATTCACGGGGCCAACTTTAAGAGACCTGAAACTTTTGCTTTCATCAGACAGAGCTAGGACGTCTTAATCACACAGAGGACTACTTTAGTTGTAAGGTTGGCATTCAGTTAGATTTTATTTCTCCTAATTTTATAGGAAAATATTTTGAATGTGTGCAACAGCAATAGTAAGGTTCTAAGCAGGACTTCCCACTTCTTTTCCCTCACTGATGGGGAGCAAAAGAAACAATGGGGCTATGATAAACAGACATGTCTAGATCCTGCTTTGTAGCTTTATCCTTGATCTTAGTCTCTGATTAGTAAATATTTTATAAATGTAATCTTAACTGCTGTGAGAATTTATATCTTCTGTTGTTCTCCTTGCTCTCAAGTCTTCTAGCTAATGTAAGAGAGACAGCAATATTCTCCAGTGCAAAAAATTTCTTCCTTGAGATTTTGGGTTGATTGCCTAAAATTACTTTTATTACTAATTTTGTAATAATGCTGACTGATAGTGACACACAGCACTGTATAGCGATGCCAAATTTACATTTAGATGTTTTTCTTTGTGTATATAAGCACTAAAAGGCTTTAAATTTTTTCGAATTAAATTAAGTTTTGCAAAACTCCGCTGCTTGCATGTTGCACTCGGCAGCAGCCCAGTAAATTGCTGATGTAGTCTGATGTGGTCTGAAGGCTAGAAGGAGTGCTGCAAGAGTTGTTCAGTGCTGTGCTGTTTTTTGTAAAGAAATGGAAGATTCAGAAAAAGCTGCTGAGGGGACTGTGTCTGGAGATGAGTTAAACAAGCAGGACTTGGCAGATGGGAAGAAATCCAACACATCCAATAGCAGAGCTAGACTGGAGGAAGATGCCTCAAGCTTGGAACAAATGATTAGTGTGTAATTCCCTGTGGCAGAGACCTCTCATGATAGCTGAACGTTGCAGTCATTTTAGGCCAGTGTTACACCCAGGCCAGGAAGTCAGTGGAGAGGAGCCCGTAAGGCTCTTAGTACAGTGCAAAGAGGATTCAGGATTGACAAAAATAAAGGAAAACAAAGTCTTGGGACAAACTGAGTTCCTTCATGTGAAGTAAAGACAGGTAAAGGAAAACACACAAGACAATCCCCCATAAAAGAAAGAACAAGTGACTTTGTTTGTTTGTTTTTTCCAAAGCCCACTGGTGGCCGAAGCTTTTCTACAGAAAATTGCAGATGTTGGAATGCACCGAAAAATGAAATCCTGCAGAAGTAGCACAGTGTAGAGAATTTTTTATCTCTTCCTTATTACTGGTACTAACAGCACCACAGTTATGTTCTGCAGTAATAATTCCCTATTTCTACATATCCTGAATTAGTGGACAAAGCTGATTATCACTCTTCTGTAGGTGATGTCTTTTAAGGACAATCACACAGTTAATGGTGGTGCAGAGACAGCTTAAAATAATAACTACTAGATAGGTTCAGTTTCTAAAATAAAACTATAGGCTGCATTTTGATCATTATTTAACTTGATATATTTTATGCAGTTGAAGCGTCAGTCATGGGATTTATGAAGGCAAGCACTGCATTTATGAAGTTTACACATTTAAACACACTTTTTTTCCTGGAAAGAGGAAAAAGGTAGGATGAGAAAATACAAAGAAAGTGGTATCACCTCAGCGAATTTGTTTACATGTTACCAAATAAACATCCATTTGATTTAATTATCCTGTATTTTGAATAAGTGAGACAATTGTCTGAGATGAGAAATCTTTCAGTGACCAAAATTTAGTGAGATTTTTTGAGAAGTTCCTATATATAAGGATTCTGTGCAGCAGCAAAATTGCCAAGAAACATCTTAGTTTTGAAATAACTCAAAGAATATGCTCAGATGAACACATTTCTCCATTCTGAGTTGATCTGTGGCTTTTGAGAACATAGCTAAGAGAAAGGCAATTTGAAAGAAAATGGAGCTTGGCTGAAATTCACAGCTTATAGCAGTGGCCACTGAAACAAAGAAAACCTGAATTCATTCCTGAGTCAGTTCTTAGAAAGCTAAATGATGGGACTGGTGTGGATCTGTATAGTGTTTCAGGTCAGAATCTTGAATTACTAGGACTAGGGGAAAAGAAATAATACTCTCTTGGTCAGGCATGGTAGCAAAAATGTCTGGTTGCCAACTTGGGGTTTTTTTTCCCACTTCACACCAGTTCTACTTGCCACTATCTCAGTTTTCAGTATGAAAAGCACTAATTCTAGTTTATTGAGGAAAACTGCAGGAAAAAAAAAAAAAAAAAGAACAAAAAACCAGGATAAGAAAATCAGCAGAGAGATGCATACCTTTGTCACAGTGAACCTACACAGAAGTTTGCTGGAGCAGTCAACCCATGAAACCTAGAACCTGCAACCAAAGTAAACGTGTCCCCCCACTGAGTCTCCTGGGTGTCTTTAAATTCAGGATTTTTTGTGCTTGAACACCATCACAGTAATATTCACAGTGAATATTGCAATAGCTTTCTTTAACTAGAACCCAGATATAAGTGCAGGCAGAAATGTTCATACCCTCTTTCAGCCTAAAGCATTTTCCAGATAGGAATTAATTTATAATGAAAACTATGATAGTCTTAATTTTTAGAAGATAAATGATTGCTAATTAGTTACAATAATTTGAAATTTTATAGCACTTTTCTCTGTGGATATCAAAACACTTTGCTAAGATGGGTAAGTATTATTATCTCATTTTTCACAAGAGATAACTGAGACAGGTGGAGGTGAAATGGCTGATACAAACTGTACACGTCATTACTGGATTTGGAATTAGAATTCAGGTCTCTGAATACCCCACTATATATTTATGCAACCTGTCTGTAACCATTTCTTCAACTTCAGTGATATCGGTTCTGTTACCCCGTTAAAACCTCATGGATTCCATTTAAGTATATTGAGATGTATTGCAATTGTTTTCTTTTTATTTGTTTTCTGAATGCAAAGCTTTTTGCATGTCTATTTTCAAGTCTTTCTCAGCACTCCTGAGGGGTAAAAGCTCATTTTAATTTTTAAATTAAATTACGCAGGAAAGCCAGAACCTTTGGATGAAGACTGAGTAGGGCAGGATGACTGTATATACCTAAAATACCTGAGAAGTCTGAAATGCCTCAGAAGATCTTTTCTCAAATGACCCAAAGCCAGAAAGAGGAAATGCATTTTTAGGGACTTTTTCTTGGTATCAGAGTCAGGCTCACACATAAAAAGAGACTTGTTTGCATCCTGCCTGTATTTGTTTCTGAATATTTAGGTTTCTTTACGTTCTACTTGTGAATTTTCTGATTTTGGACAGGATTTTATAGCTGTAGTATTTGTACAAAATTGCATCAATGTTCCTTTTAAGGTGCTTTATTTGGAAATGGACACCATGTTTGAAATCAAAAGGCAGAACAAATATAGGATAAGAGCAATGCTTGTGCTTTTTTGCTTCTTTCAGAGATGTTTATGTAAATGATCAATGTGGTTTTTATATGAAAAAATGTTGATCTTTCCTGCTCCAGAGGACAGTGGTGACTAGTGAAATTGTAGCACTCTGAAAATTATAGTCTCAAAGCTGAAAAAATGCTGAGGGGTGTTACTGAAGCTGTTTAAAGGTTGTTTGTTTTTTAATTCACTTTCCATGAACATAGAGCATTTTGAAGAAAGTCCTTTTTTTCTTAAGGTTCATCTCTCCTGCTTCTCCATTCAAGATGTTAGATGGTCTCAGAATGTCTATCTCCTGGTATTTTTGTGAAGTCCACTAGAAAGGTGGAAGAATAGCCTTGTCTCAAAAACAAAAATTAAAGAGAAGCCCAAAACATGTAAATCTGTCTTCAGCTTCCCCTGTTTAATGTTTAGTCTTTCTATAGCAATGTACACAGAACTTGGAGTCCTAAAACCTCAACCAATGAATTCACCCTGGAAATTGGGACATGTCTTGGGGTTATCCATATTTGTAGTTTACAGGCAGAAGACAAATATTATCTGTGGGAATCTCAAAGTGTTTGGGAGGAAATGAAAAGGGTCTAAATGGCAGATGAAGGCAAAAATACTAAAAGTTCCTCTTCACCACCACCAGGTAAAGATGACGTGCCATCTTCTCCAAGGGAAAAGGAGGGAGATGATGAGAAGCCAGCAGAAGGTGCACAGGCAGATCACAGTGGTGTCCGTGAGTATTTCCTACCATTTTATTGTGATTTCAATACTGAACCTACAGTAAGTTCTGTCTTCTCCCACCACTCTTCCTTACTAGTATGTGTTCATCTTCAGTTGCTGCTCATGGTGTTGCCAAAGTTCATTTTGACTCTGGTCAAAGATGACCCCTTCCAGTGAAGTTCTGGGCTGACCACCGTGTCTGCAGTTCCTGCTGTCCCTCAGCCCACAAAGTCTCTCCCCTGAAAATTTTTGCTGCTTAGACCTGTCTCTGTAGCCAGTACTGCAATCAATTTGTTAACTCCACCAGTGTCTTTCAGTCAGAGACCTGTATTTCTCTTTTTAACACTGTTTTCACCTTGAAATGCCTGTCCAGTGTCTATTAAGAGAGGTCATGTCATCTAACTGCTCGATCTAGGTAGCATGGGTAAAATCCACTAGTGAGTCTCCTGTGAAACTTTGGAAGGATTTTTGATGCTTATATTGCAATACTTTCAGCATTTGTTTGATCTTCCTATTATACCTTTTTCCTGTTATAGGATGTGTTTCTTTCCTTCCCTTAAGTTTTAAAATATGTTTTTTTGAAAGCAAATTTCTCCCCACACTTAATGCTAACTGGCAGGAAGTCCGGTGTTGGGCAGAAGGGATTTTTTTTTTTTTCTTACTGCTACAGAACTATGTGTTTATTTAACATGGCATATATGAGCAAATTAGTCAAAGGAATAAGAGAGTAATCCCAGTTGTCCCTTGCAGAAGAAAGCAAAACTAGTCTTCCAAAGGAATCACCAACTGCAGAGGAAGAAGATGAAGAAGTGGAGCAAGTGGAGTCAGACGCTGAGAGCACTGGTGAGTACTGCTTTCCACTGAGGAGATGTGGGCATGACCTTAAAAATGCCGCTACTTTCTAGTTTTCATTTTTTTACTGTTATTGTTATGAACAGCATCTCAGACAAGTGCCATCGAGTTGCAGTTATTGCTCTGTAGTTGACACTGCTCCCTTTCAGTTGGCTTACCTTGAGGACTTCATTTTGCTCTTTCCCATGGCTGGTGTCTGACCCCTTTGGTTGTTTTTTGTCCAACACCTCAGAGAGAAAAAAATCAAGACAAGGTGTAAAGCTTACAAAGTAGGTAATGGGGATTTGATTTGAGGGATCAAACTGAAAAGTACTTTTTACAAGTGCATATGGCTAGTTGGAAGTCAAGCTGATAGTATTTTGCATTGCTGTCCAGCAAGGAACTACACTGGGTCACACACTAGCAGTATGCCATTTTGAGTACAACGGTGTCTTATGGTGGTCTGTTATATGTGTTTTTATTAATTGTTTTGTGTAATGATGTGCATTCAATAGCTACTGAAAAAAGACACTTAAACTATTTGGATTCTAAAGCTGAGACGCAGACACCAAACAAAGCTGAACTGGACTACTTTGGTAGGCCTTGAGTTTTAAAACACTCTCAAAATTTTTCTTCTTTAAATTCTTCAGTTTTGAATATTCACAGTAAAGTTTTTAAAAGCTTGAGGGAGGGCTTGTTACAGGCTGTTCCAGGACATGGTACTCCTGGTTTGAGTTATGGAGTGCCTATTAACTCTGTTGAAGGAGTTAAGGAACATGTGAATCCTTCCCTTTTGCAGTTAGGTGCAAATATCAGCAAGGAGCCTAAAATTTATGGTGAATATAAATTTCTTTCATGTTCCCACTTCTGAGATGCAGAAGGTGATTTGGAAGAGCAAGATAATAGTGAAGTACCCTTGGAGGCACAAAAAAGGCCTGAGAAGGTAGAAGAGAAAATCTCAGACACTTTCTTCTATAACTATGAAGATATATATTCACGGCCACTTGTCACTGAAGACTCTGGGATACCAATTAACCTCCTTACTTTTAAGTATCCTTTCTGTTGAGGCTGTGCAAATTTAAAGCTAAGGATATTTAATATACGTTCTTAAAATTGTACTTGTCTAATTTGGAGTAGCCTATGTGGCATTAGTGGGATACCTTTGGTTGAGACACAGATAAGAACCAGTTATGGTTCTGCATTAATTTAATTTTAAACATTGCCTTGACCTCATAAGCATTTCTTATTGGACATAATTCTTACTGTTATAAGTACTCTTGTAGAACTAGATTGTGGCCAAGTTAATGTGACCAGGCAGAAGACCAGCATAAGAATGTCCCCTGCAAAGCTTTACCTTTCTGTGTAGCCACACTGGTGTTCCCCAAGAAGCTGAGGGGAGGGCAGGAGAAGAGCAGCTGTGTACCTCATGCTTCCTCACAGAACTGCTAAGAGAGAAGTGGGGAAGAAACCATGTAGATTTGTAGCCTGGTGCTCAGATGATCTAAACTGGTAGAATGAAGGAAGTGATGCCCATCAGTTAAGAGCTGCAATAAGTTCTTTTCTAGGTATGCTCAAGTAAGATATGATATGTGACTTTCACAAGTGCTGGTGGTTTTCTCTGCAGACACAGTCAAGTTGATATTGAGTCTGGATCTTCCCCTCTACATCTGCCTATAAACATTTAAGAAGTGAGTCGGAGCACTTCTTTGGTTTGATCTCTTGTCTGTAGCTCAGTTCCTAGTAATCTGATGCACATCTTGTGCATTTTGTTTGAAAAGAGAACACCAGTAGACTACGAATTCCTGCAGCCTCAAAGAATCCAGCAGAGGCAAGTGTGCCCTGGAGTGGAGATGAAAGGATGAAAAATGAACTTTAGAAGGTCTTCCCTTGTGCCTTCCCCTCAGTTAGAGAGGCTTGATATATTTTACCTTCACTGTATACTGAACAAAACTACCTCCTACATTAGGCTTTTAGCCACCAAATTCAGTATTCCCATTTCAGTTTTGGCTTAGGTGTTTCTGTCCACTTAGTAAACTTTTCTAGAAAGCCAGCTTCAAATATTTTCCTTATTGAACTGTTCTCAGACATTCTTTTGGATATGACTGCACCAGAAGTGTAAACCTGCTGGTGATGGATAGCCAAACACTGATGTATATAGCAGGCAACCAAGTGGTGTTCCTGGACCTGAAGACTAATTCTCAAAGTTATCTTCGGAGCAGCAGTGGTGGTGGAATTGGGTTTATCCTGGTATGGCTTTTGTTTTGTGTTTTAGGATGTTAATCACTTTCTAGAAGCAATATATTTATTTGGTTGCCTGATGGGACGTGGTGCAGCTGCACATGCATATACATAAGAAAGTATGGTTTTGATGAGGGGCATGTGTAGACCATGCAGTGTAGGCTACTCAGCCTGTCAGCATAATGTGCAGAGGACAAATACCTGCATGTGTAAATCCCAGGCTCAGGGACTTAAAGGAATGACAGGTCCCAGTTGGGATTAATTTTTAGAACTGTTACATTCTTATTTTGGCTCATATCAACTTGTAATTTTTTTTTTTTTGAACATTCATCTCTCCTAGTCACAGCAGATATTAGAGTAGTATTTTTTCTGCAGTTAAAATTTAGAAAATCAAGTTCCTAGATAAATGAGGAGAAAAAAAACTGATTTCACTCTAGTAAGCTCCTACCAAGAGCTTGGACTCTCAAATGCTTCCTCTGGATTTGAAGCACCTTACATTGTGTAGGGCTCTGCCATCTCTCAATTGTATTCCACATGAGCAAGGCTTTCAGAACACCAGCCTCAGACTGTTCTGCTCCGTTGTAAGCAGCCTTTTCTGGGGAATGATGGTACATCTTTATGTCTTCAGACCAATGTCATGCAGGATGTCTTTTCTGCAGCTGTCTGCTGGAGGAGATGGCTGCTGACACAAATACTGCTCATGGAAAGATCAGCTAGTGGGTTGAGTGAGGTAGGAATGGTAAAAGGATGCATGATAAAGCAAATTATTTCAGTTTGTCATGGTTCTACATGATATGTGCAATATACAATTTTGTGTGCATAATGGTTTTACCATTTTGTGTGCATAGCAGCTTCATTCTGATACTGAACAATAGATTGGCAGTTCAGAGTAAACACACTGAAAAATACAACCTAGTGTTTACAGCAATATCTTTTGAGTAACGAGTAAGTAAATACAATAACTCAGTAACTGGCAGGATAGAGACAAATGTGTCATTACAGCATGCAACAGGACTTTTGCTTTTTCAAGGCACACCCTACTAAGCAGTACTTTGCAGTAGGAGAAAAAGGAAAGAAGCCAGACCTCATCATCTACGATTATCCTTCACTGAGGCCCTACAGAATACTACAAGGTAGTGTAAAAAATTCTGTTTTCATTTTACACAAATGAGCCAGTGTTTATAGATCCCAGCAGATGGAGTAGTGGGTCACTTCAGAAGTTTACAAGGAAATACAACCTTTTGGTCCTTCAAAGCAAAATAGAAAACAGTGGTTAAGCTTTTTTATTATCACATAGGAGAAAACTTATTTAGTAGAAATAGCCAACTGAGAGCTATTACCTAGTGAAAAAAATAGTTGCAGTGAACGTTGAGCTCCCTATAAGTAGATTTATTGTTTCTTTCTCTTTTCTGTATGTGTGTGTATTGGGGCTTCTATGTTTCTTCAGGTGGAACAGAGAAAGCCTATGTTGCTGGTGATTTCAACAGTGCTGGGACTTTGCTGGCCAGTGTTGGGGGCAGCCCTGACTACATGCTGACTATCTGGGACTGGAAACAAGAAAAAATTGTGTTGAGGTCCAAAGCTTTTTCACAGGATGTTTACAAGGTCACATTTTCAGCTGATAATGAAGAGCAACTAGCTACATCTGGAGCAGGTCACATCAGGTAGGTTTACTGATTAGGATTAATACATATCACCTCTGAAGTCATAATATGTGGAAGACAACTAAAAGGAATGTATCATTAGCAAACATGGACCAATGAGGAATACTATTTTACCTGGCCATTACAATTACAAAAATGAGAAAGTTCGAGTCCTTCAGCCAGTCAGCCAAGTCTTTTAACACCATTGCTGTGTAAAAAGGATGATGCTTGATGTTGACTGTTGGTACCACTGGCTCCATTCTTGTAATTTCAACCAGCATCGTGGACAATTAATAAAAAATATTTATATATACATGTCTTCTAGCTGATAACATAACATATATGCCTCCTGTGCCTTCTGGGCTTTCTACTTGTGATTTCTTGGACTCATCTGCTCTTTGGGCAGCTGTTAGCATGACTGGTTGCCAAGTCATGGATCAGAAACCTTCTGATAGCACCAAAAGCATGCAAGGAAGCTTTACAAAATATATGCTTCCATACATTCCATTCTCTGGGAAGTTCATGGTTCCTTTTTTAATAAAAAATAAACCAGAACTTTAAGCTCTTTGGGACAGGGATTAGCTCTATGTTCTGTATTTATTCAGTGTTCAATGTTAAGACAGCAGAGACCTAAGATATGACTTGGATGCTATTCTAAAGGTATCATTTCTATTATAAGTGTAACACATCTAAAGTTTCTCTGAATTTTAACAGAGGAATCAGATAAAAATCTGAGATTTGCTCTATAGTTTGGTTGCAAGGTGGTCTGAAATAGTAAATGGCTTTAGACCCAGAAAAAATGTGGTTTAGAGGACATTGTTGATGGAAATCTGACAAAACAAAATCTCTTACAAAATTTCTTTTGAGCTAAAATCTATGAATAAACCTTGACATAGCTTTTATAACATGATAAACATGACCCTTCACCCAAATGTGGTCACAAATTCCAATTTTCAATACCTGTCTTAAATGTAATGTCTCCTGCACAGACAACAAACCATTCCTAATTGCAGTATATGTTAATTTTTCTGTGATGCAGTAATTTAAAGTTATGTTTTATACTGCTAAAAATATAATGATCAAATAGAAATAGCTGTAAAGATCTAGGATAAAACCTTTGGCTCAGTGAGATTTTATAGTCAAGCTCAAGTCCATGGGGGTACTTGGATGAAATTCAGTGAAGACCTTGGTCTGTTGGATTTACGCAGTTGAGCATCATACACAGAAGACAGCAAGAGTAAGATAGGTATCCCTAACTACGTGTTGTAGCTGGGAAGATGCAGCTATCTATTTTACACTTACTAATTTTAAATAGCAGTTTATTCTTCATTCTGCCCACCCCAAATCCTTTTCCTCGCTTTTTCATAGGGGTAAGTAGAAGGAAATGTTTGTGTCATTACAAAGTTTTATCTCATTTTAAAAAGAAAAACCCAAGATCTCCTGTGAAAAAGAATGATAACTGAACAGCTCTTACCTCAGAGGCATCCCTGGTAAGATTATTACAACGTCTGAGCGGGACTGAAGAGTGTGTTTAGGAAATGTGTCAGAAAGTGATGTTTCTTCTGTACTCAGGTTCTGGAAGATGGCTCTCACATTCACTGGTCTCAAGTTACAGGGAGCTTTGGGCAGGTTTGGAAAAACAGCAGTGACCGACATTATAGGCTATGTGGAGCTGCCAGATGGGAAGGTAAGTAAGAAAAAGTTTAATTGACTTTATGTTCCCTTTCAGGTTTTGATACAAAACCTAACTGAGTAAGTTGGAGAGTTACTATTTACTTCAAAGTGATTTGAATTAGTCCCTCAATGCACTGCTCTGATAAGGTAATATTGACATTAATTTGCCAAAAACCTGGCTTGCTTTATAATAATTGAACAGTACAGCTAGTATTGTAATTCCCAGACAAAAGATCTCTGTTGACTTAGAGCTGTGACTCCTCCAACAGGGTAATGAAAACGTTACTGTAAAGAAATACAAAGACTGTTAGCCCTAACCTTTAAGCATTTCAGTGCATGTAAATGATGTCACATTGCTAAAAAGTTGAATCTTCTAATCCTTTACATTTTCTTTTGCAAATATCTGTACACTGCTATCGATTTAATGCTTTTGTGGAGGAAAGCCACAAATGTTAACTAGTTTCTTGCCATTTCTGCATATGGTTAAGTGCAGGTGCTTATGTGCTTATCTTCATTGTAGGTTATCTCAGGGACTGAGTGGGGCAACTTTCTGCTTTGGGAAGGGGACCTCATTAAAGTAGAGCTCTGTCGAGCTGGACACAAGCCCTGTCACAATGGCACTGTCAGCCAATTAGTTCTGGATGAAGGAGAACTTGTCACTGTTGGAAAAGATGGCTTCATTCGGGTGAGTTTGTCTTCTGCTCTGCCTTTAGGTGTGCAAATTTATGGTCAGCAGGTAAATGTTACATTTTTTTCTCTACAGGGGCTTGCTTATGAAGGTGATTTTGTAGTGCAGTTTCTTTCTGAAAACTAATTTTTAGAACAAACTGAATAAAAGCACATCTCCTCAGTATATATGTTTGAATCAGACAGGTTCATGCAACATTCTCTGTTTAATAGTAGTAAATAAATCATCTTTTACTCTGTGAAATCAAAATAATTTTCAGTGATTGTCTAACAACTTGGTTCTTGCAATTCTAACATTTTTTTTCATGTGTACTTTTGGTTAATCTTTGTAATTTTCAGGCCTATTAATACATTTGGTGTTATTTCAAAGGATAAGCTACAGCAATATTTGAAATTAATTTTCTGAGTATTTGAAAGCTCAGATTATTAATGTTAAAATTACATAGAAATTAACTAGCATCTCAAAGATACATATACTGAAATAGAAGAATAATTAAAAGAAAAAGCATCCTGAAGTTAACATACAATTTTATAAATTAAGGTCAAAAAGTTTTTCTTATCCATACCACCAGTTTCTGTTCTCACCTGTCAGTTATCAAGGATTTTGCCATCTTGTTTGCCTGCTTTTTAAGGGAAGACATGATGTGTCTTCTGCTGATGTGAGAAAGACCTAGATAATCAATGAGAAGCTGACTGTTGTAGAAAGCAGAGGGTTTGAAACACCCTGGAGTTTTTGTTGTTGCCTTGTTTTATAAATTGATATTATTCCATTATGAAAATTCACTTGGTTATAAGGGTGCCAACTGATGTCTTGGTCTTATCCCACAGAACAGAACATGGATGTGTTACATTTCCCATTGTTTCTTCTGTGCTACCTCAGTATGAACAATGTGGAGAGCAGGCAGTCATCATTTACTCTCTATAGTTCTGAGGCTGCCGTGCATAGCTCTTCTAGGGACAGGGCTGGATTTAAGCCACCATTGTTTCAGAATTGGACAGAGAACTTTTACATATATTTTGCGTTGCACCTGAACATATCAGATAGCAGTTGCTGATTGTCACTGTTGTAGGTTACATTCTAAGCAGCGAGGCAGATATGACAGGTTGGAGACTCTACCTGTAGAATCCACACTCCCCTAGTTTTTTATAATTTTGAATTTTTATATTAATTGTGTATGAAGACATAACCTGGCCTTCTAAAACCCCTTTTTTTTTAATTTATGCTTCCAATGCCATGAAGGTGTGGAACTTGGAGACAATAGATGCTGCTGATTCTATGGATGACACAGGGTTAGTGGAGGTGGAGCCTATGAATGAACTTCATGTTGGCCGGAATGTCAGTCTGAGTTTCATGTCAAAAGTTCATGACTGTGGGCAGCCCGTTTGGTATGCTCAGGTAAGGTACACTCAAGTACATACGCCCCTGTGGGTGGTGGAATACATTACAAATCAGTATGTTTCTTTTTGGCAGAGTTCAATCTTCTATATATATAAACATTATCGTCTTTCAAACACTGGAACAGGCTTCCTAGAGAGGTGCTTGATGCCCCAAGCCTGTCAGTACTTAAGAGGCATTGGGACAATGCCCTTAACAACATGCTTTAACTTTTGGTCAGCCCTGAAGTGGTCAGGCAGTTGGACTAGATAATTGTAGTTCCCTTCCAACTGAGCCATGCTATGCTATATTTTTAGTGTATACTAACATGTCAGACTGTTTTTTCAGAGCCAGAACTGCATAAGAGAAGGAGAATATCAAAAGGTATTCTCCAAGTTCTTTTATCTTGGACTGATGGAAAGGACTGATAGGACCAACATCACCACATTCAGTCAGTTCAGTTTCTCAATGATAATCATTAAGGAATTTTGAAGGAGTCACTGTGGGCAGTTTTATTTCCAAATTGTTTGGAAATATTCAAGTTACATGTTTTGTTTGTTCTTCAGGATACTAATGGGGCAATCTGGAAGCTGGATTTGACTTTTTCAAATATGGTAAGTTTGTTTTCTTTTTCTTTCTTCTGATTTGTTCAATTCCTTTGCAATAATTTCCTTTAACTATTCTGGATGCATCTGCAATGAAATTTGTGTTTATGAAGCTGCACGATTGAAAATTTTAGCATTGAAACAGATATTTTTTTCCTTAAAAATTTATTTTATATTGATTATAGTGATTGTGCAGGATTATAAAAAGTAATTTTATATTTGATTCCTGATATTTTGGCTGCCAAATTCAAGTTACCTGAAAGGAGTTTTGTTCTCATAAACTGGTAATAGAAGTTGCATGGATGCAGGAAATGAGTTCAAGGAGTATTACTATAGCCGATCTAGATAGGTGTCTGAAACAATCCTTACTGTTGTCTCTAAATGACATGAAGAACTAGGAAAAACAGAGAAGATGAAAGGCACTTTACATGTTTTATCCTACTGGTTGCTAGTGTTACTGCTAGAGATGATTTTGATGGAGAAATAGATGGCACAGTTAAAATGGGGTAATTTAATTTTTGCTCCCAAACATGTTAAAGTAAATGGGAACTATCCTTCTGAGTGAAATAAAGTTCTGTGGCAACAGGTAAAATTACATTTCAAGTATTTTATGGTAGATGAAAGATGTACAAAATGTACTATAAAAACTCATGTAAAAAATGTATGTAAAAATCTGGAATTCCTTGGAATGAAATTATTTCCCAGGCAGCATAAGCCCTAGGCTTGAGAGCATTTTCTTTTCCTTCACAGCGACAGCTCTTTGTTTAAAATACTAATTCCAAGCATGAAACCACTTAATGAAAGGCATTTCCCTTTATCTTCACATAGAAAATTATGGGATTTTAAATGAACTTAGTATTCTTACATTAACTTTGCTGATGATCTTCTTATGAACATTTAACTAAAGAAAAAAAAAAAAGGGAATTGCATATAGGTACCTCATGCATGCCCAGTTTTGTTCACACAGACAGCACCTGTCTAGATTTTTCAGGTTTGCTGTTGGTATGGCTGGTAATACCTTGTAAGTGCAGCTCCAGAATGCAGCAGAATTTCTGTTTTGCATTGCAGACCCGTGATCCAGAGTGCCTGTATACCTTTCACTCTGGCAGGATTGAGGCCATGAGTGTCTCTCCCGTTACATACCTTATGGCCACCACTGCTCTTGACCGTAAGTACGCTATTCCTTTCCCCTCATACCACTGTTAATTATTGTTTTTGAAGGGCAATGATGCTTGGTTTGGCACTATTATGTTTTGAACTGAAGTTGTGTATTTGCTCTGGAAAAGTCACTTTACAGACAACTGTTATTCCTGGGTTCAGTTCTTTAATAGTTAAGACAAATCATTAATGTTTTGAAATAATGCATTAAGGCTGCTTCATGTTAAAAGCCTGGGATTTTAATGAGGGAAACTTTGTAAATTCTTTCATTCTGAAGAAACGGCTGAAAAGATGAAACATTTGGTTTGAATCACAGCACTTGTATTCAAGGCTCTGAATTGATAAGTGTTGGGATTTTTGTTTTGTAAGGAATTACATATATCTCTAGCATTGTGTAAGTCATTGTGAATGCTAATATTTGTGGCTTTTTTAGAAAATGCAATAGCTATCATGCTCTCAACAACAGCTAAGATGTAATTACAGACATATTTATTTAACTTATATAAATAGTGCAATTTAGGTCTCTCAGTTAGCTTTATCATCCTTTGAAAGAAGAACCACTGGCCAGAACATTAACAATGTCATTTACACTTCTCAGAAAATGCTACAAGGTCTTTAACTCAATTCTTGTCAGCAGTGTCTTGTCATTTGTCTGTGTTACACAATGTACATGGTATTCTAGCTTGAAGACAAACTCCTACCAGTTGAGCAAATGACACTTAAAATTCCATTCCAGCTGGCATATATTCTATGCAGACCAATATGTGTGCCTATGAATCTGTTAATTTTACCTCTGATGAAGCTGGCTTTTCTTTGGACAATATCCCATTTTCGTCTATTTAAATATTTCCCTCGCTAGGCAGTCCCAAGTAGTAGCATATCATCTTTTCCTATGCTGTCAGTATGGATTTTCCTTATGGTATGCCACAATTCTGTGATTACTTGAAAATTGCACATGGTGGTCAGCATGGGACTTCTTATTACAACCCTCATCCCCGACAACTCTTAGGAGCGTGTAAGTTAAAGAGTGAAGAAAGCTTATGTTTTGTTCATGAGTACCATGCTAGCTGTGGTACTTCATAACCATCAGCCATGTCTTTCCAGGTGGGCATTGGATACTCAAAGAGAAAAATTAATCACATTCTATCCATCTTTTCATTCAAATAGATGTTCCTCCATAAATTTTAAAATGTTAGTGACGTTGCAGGAAATAAATTCTTACTGTCTCCTTTCCACACAGGGTCAGTGCGTATCTATGATTTCATCAGCAACAGTCAAGTGAGTGAAATTAAGTTTAAACAAGGAGGAACAGCACTGACGTGGGCACCTCCTGTTGTGAGTTTTTGCTAGTATGGTAATAAAAATTCATAAGGGGCCTATGAGCCTGCCAGCATCAAGAAAGTTGCTCACCATACAAGACCTTATAGAAGTCAGTGTTAGGCCACGGTGGAATTTACTCTAGTATTATGTATATATAAGTCTGTGGAGTAGTATGTATGTATATAGTATGTGTACAGTTTGACTTTACAGTGGATCATCAGGTATCCTACTTTGTGTCTTCCTGAGATTTTAAAATCACATCTCAGTGTGCAGTCCCAGGAAGTAGTCTTAGTTTATAGACCAACAGCTTTGATTTAACCCATGCAGAGTAATTGTCAATTAACATGAGTTAGTTAACACATTTTGAAATGACAGTCCAGACAATCCACAAACATTTGGAGATAAATCATTAAAAAAATGTGCCAGAGCTGATCATTTGTGGAGTGTGGAGTCTATCACTTTTAGACATATTTGCTAATTTTAATTAAAATGGTGTCTAGTTATGTTCTTGAGGAAACGTAGCAAGCCTGGTGGGTTAATTATAAGCAAATTTATGGAGGAAAGTGCTTACTTGAATTTCTAAAGTGAGGGTAACACTGGGACAGTGCTCTTGTAATTCTGGCCATGCAGAGTTTCAGGAATGCTGTTAGGTGATGACCTATACATTCAAGAGGGAAGCTGACTGCCACAAAAAATTGTACAGCATTGCAAATGACTCAATTTGGTTTTACAAAAGTTGGGACTAAACAGAATCTGAAAAATCAAGGGTACTTTGTCTAGCTGCATTTAAAATCCCATTAGCTACTTACACATAGCTTAAGGTGCTCAAATATATTTGAGAACCTGTGCTATTAGTCTAAGAAAATTTCATCCAACATAATTTGAAGCATCTATATACCATAATGTCCTCATAGGCAAGTTAGTTAGGTAAGTGAACAGTGACATGGATTTCAAACTTCCTAAATGGCTGGGCCCAGGGGGTAGGGATCAGCAGCACAAAGCCCAGTTAGAAACTGGTCTCTAGTGGTACCCTAGGGCTCATCAAGGGTGCCAGTTTTCTTCACTGGTTACCTGGACTCTGGAAGAGAGTGCACCCTCAGCAAGTTCACTGAAAAACTGGGCGGAGTGGCTGGTACTCTAGAGGGTTGTGCTGCCATTCAGGGGGATCTGGACAGGCTAGAGAATTGGGTTGAGGAGAATCTCATTAATTTCAACAGGGGAAAATGCAAACTCCTGTATCTAGGTAGGAATAACCCCAGGCAGGAATACTGCCTGGGGGCCCACCAGCTAGAAAGCTGCAGAGAACAATCTTGGGATGCTGGGGGACACCAAGCTGATCATGAGCCAGCAATGCACCCAAGGAAGTCCAAGAGCATCATGGGCTGGATTAGGAAGGGCATTACCATCTGGGTGAGGGAGGTGATCTCTTTACTCACATCTGGAGTGCTGGCTCCCTAGTAGAGGAAAGATATGGAATTAAGGAGGGTGTCAAACACAGAGCTATAAATTTGAGGTCCATGAGTGGCTTTTCTTGGTCATTTACTGAGCAATGCTATCGTACACCTGCTTATTACAGGAGATTTTTAAGATAAGACGTCATGGGTTGATCTCCCCAGATAAAAGGAAGACAGTTACCCCTAGCTCCCTTCTGAACAATAAACTTTTTCATACCTAAAATCACACTTTTTCCAGTTGCTTATGGAGCGTATCCATCCACTCCTCTCTTCACACAGCAATTCTTCTGGTCTCATTTCTGGTGTGCATTAATATTGTTTTGTGCCATGTCTGGAGCTGGCTCAGCGTGTAAATCATTTCAAGACACTACCATGTATGGCTAGTATCAGCTAAATCTGCAAGTCCAGCTAGATCCAGCTAAACCACAGACCTGTTTCTGCTAACTCTTCTCTTTCATAAGCCTGTCTACACTGTTAGCAATTGGCTTACCTACAGGGCCTGTGGTAAAGGTGACATAGCCTCCACTTGCTATCTCAAGTAGCTGTCCCTGTTGACAACTGTATTTTACATGGAGGCAGCCAGACCCAAGTCTGTGCCCTCACCTCTTCAAAAATCATATCCCCATTTGATGCCCAGTATTATATTCAGGGTAATACAATAATTCCTTTTTTGAGTTCCAACTCTTCTCCTTAAGAAGCTACTGATATATTTGTATATCAGTATGAATTACCTCTTCCTCAGATGTGACAATCACATCCTCATTAGCAGTTCCATTCTCAATGACATGTTATCAGTAAAAAAACCCCAGCCAATCCAAACCAAAAAGTAACCCCCAGTCCTCCCACTCCCTTTACAGTAGTGTATTAAAGAGAATAAACAACATTTCCTATGTATGAATCTTTCTTTTTGCTTTAGCAACACTTCCATGTAAGATGAGTTACAGGTTAACACCAGAGCGTGTGCCATACAGAGTCTTATTCTAAGCTCACAGAGGTACACTGTGATTTTTTTTCTTCATTCTTCCACTCAAAGGTAAATCCTAAAGGAGGTCTAATTGCCGTGGGGTTTGAAGATGGTGTCGTCCGCATAATTGAAGTTTATGATCTCAAAGGACTGCCAGTTCTTGCAGGACAGACTGATACAGAGAATGCAGAGATAAATCTGAAACAAGCTTTTAAACCTCATACTACTGCAGTTACAGCCTTGGCATATGAACGAAATGGAGAAGTGCTTGCCACAGGGGTATGTGTCATTTCTTTTGCTTATTTTTATTAAGCCACAAGCATAGAGATTATTTAAAGATAAAGTTTGTTTACTAACAACACAGACTTCTGTTACTGCTGGTGATTGCTTCTTGTTCTCTGCAGTGGGGTAGGAGAAGGACCTGTTTGCACTCACATTTGTTTTCTGAAGGAAAGCAACCGTGCAATCCATACAATTAATTTTATGAATTACTGGACTGTTCTGTGTGAGTTCTGTAATCCCCTTTAAAGATGGATTTGATTCTTTTTGGAATTAGTTTAGTAGTATCTTGGAGTTAGTAAAAGCAGGTCTGTTCATACACCACCTTGGCAGCACTCCAGCTGCTACCCAGCACTGCTTGGCCTCACAACAGATGAACCAGTTGGTTTGTCAGTGTGCCTGCTAGTCTTTGAGATGATTTCCAGTCAGTGTGGTCTCTCTTCTTAAAAGCTGGCCTTTAGCCATGATCAGTGCAATTACAGTTACATGTTCCTTGAGCTGATTCACTGTGTGTTTCACTTAATGAAGGATTTCAGCTGCTGTGTTTCATGTTGTGCACCAGTTCTGGATTTTCTTGTTATCTGGAGAAATCAGTCTTTTTTTTTTTTTTTTCTTTTTTTTTAAAATTTGAAAATCAGACCTGAGCTTTAAAGGAGCTCCTGGGGCAACGGGCAGAAAGCACATGGCTGGGGATGATGCCAGGTGAGACCATTCCGGGCAATTAAGGGCTATGGGTGCACTCAGGGCCCTGGAGCATGATGGCCAGGATTTTTATTTCCTCCCTATAATCACCATGGGATTTGGTGATCACCATGTAAATTCTAAGTCACTTCTAAGTCCTCCTGTTGAGCCTCAAAACATTGGAAGTATGTGTCTATGTCATGAAGTACTTACAGTCTTTAGAATTTTTGGTCAGCTTTGATTCAGTCTTTTTTTTTTTTTCTTTCTTCAGAGTAAAGACAAAACTGTTTTCTTTTTTGCTGTTGAAAATGAATATGAACCAATTGGATTTATCTATGTCCCTGGGCCTGTGCAGGCATTACAGTGGTCTCCACCTTCTCATGTGAGTAACGCACATTTGTTTTCTTTCCTTCCCTCCAGTGTTAAAATATTTTAAAAAGAACTTCCAATGAAAATAGATGAAGATCTGTGACCTAACCATGTTCCCTACAGGCAGTGCAAAAGATGTTCTGCTGCTTTGTTCTTCATGCTGCTTCAGCATGACAAATAGGTTCTGTGTAGCTGTACCTCTGGTTCAGTCACTTTGGACATATTTTGGACTCTCAGTAATAGAGCAGAAATATGCTGATACAGAGAAATGATTACTTGTTTTGACACTTATTTACTTACAGCAAACTGCTTAGCAACTTATTTACTTACTTATAGCAAGTTACAGCGTTACTTGTAGTATTTTTTAATATTGCTAAGAATCCTGCTTGCCCAGACTGTTCTGTGGAATTTTACCAAGGACTACTGTGTTCATCAAAACATAGCAGTTCACTGTGGAAATCTAACAAGAACTATATTGCTCAGCAAAATATTATGGTTTTGTCCTTGGGGAACAGGTATGCTCTAACTAGTTGGGTCTTGGTAATGAGTAAAGATAGCCATGTACGGATGGTAGAAGTTCCATTGCTTCTCTTAGATAAGATAAAATGAATAAACCAGCTGAAAAACACTTTTGTTATTCAAGAAATTGGCCAAGAGAATCTGTGCATGCTCCAGGGAAAAGTACAAGGTGAGAAAGACTATGAGCCTTCCTCCCAATGACCCCCCTAAAGATGCCCACCAGGAGGCAATGGGCAGGTGCAAAGAGAACATCAACTGCTGACACCAGCCTGTAGAGCTAACCCAGCCTTACTCATGCATATGTATGTTTGTGTTATGTAATCCAATGAATATGTATATACACACTCTATAATTTTTTGGTAAAATGTGTGGTGGGTGTGCAAGCTTTGTGGAGAAATCCCCTTGCACCCTGCCGCCAGAGTAAACATCCCTCCTGTATAACTCTAATCAAGTTGTAGGGTCTTTTTTCCATGAATCAATACAAACCACAAAATTTTGCTCAGCTTTTTGAGCTCCTGCCTTGAAGAAACAAGCTTGTGCCTTAGCTTTTGGGAAGTATTCTTTAATAACAGTTATGTGAGCATTATTGCCTGTGCCTCTTGCCCTTATTAAAACAGGCTTTTGCAAAGCTTTCAGACCACATTAAGAAAGCTTTTGGGTGCTTCTTGCAATTCAGACTCTGTGCTTGAAGTGTGTCAGTGACATACTCAAATAGATTCTTGCTAGCAGAAGTTCTATAAGGTTAGAGTAACATCCGAAATTTTGGTTGGTGCAGTATTCTTATTTAGAGGGGAGATTGTTCATTATATTTAGATGTTGGCAAATGGCCAGCAAGATATGTTATACTGGTGCACAATGGGAAGGTGTAGCTATTATAACTTGTTCATGGGAACTGATAAAAACTGTGCTGCCAAAAGAACTCTTGCTGGTATGAACTCTATCTTACTGCAGAAATGACAGATCTTGATCTGACAGTTGCATTTTGAGTCCTTTCCTGAGGACAAGGTACTCCTACTTACTAAAAAAGCACCCATCATGTCTTTGATATGTTAGATTCTGCCTGAGTAATTTTGTCTACTGGTATCAGGTCTCCACTGCTAGATGTGAACACTTGCTAAACATAATACAAGCATTTGAGTGTTACACTATTATTTTTTTTTCTCTTTAAAAAAAAGCACCTTTGTGATTAAATACTATACATTTAATGAATACATTGGTAAGACTTAGATTTTATGGACACAAGAGCTGTATCATTCTTAGTTAAAGTTTCCATAGCAATTCTAATATGCCCCCTTTGCACATTTTTAGGGATGGGTCAGATAAAATAAGCCTCATTCTATTCTCAGATAGCTTTGAAAATTGAAACTAAGCACAGATTTGCTTTTTAAAATCTCAAAACACTAAATAATTATTACCCTCACCTTGCCTATTCTTCCAAAGTTTGCATTTTAAAGCACCTGGCATGTACCAGCAAAGAAAAAACAAGCTCAAAGCTAAATAGCATTTGGCAAGATTTTGAGCACAGCCTTTAAGGTAGAAAGGCTTTATTAATATAGAAACATATGAACTTTCAAACAGTTACCAAACCAAAACCTCAGCTCCTAACTCTTGGGTCAGATCCATCCTTTCATTTAACAAAACACCCAAAATATCATCATGCTGCTTCCAAGCCAGGGAGTGTCAGAATGATAGCTGGTTTGTATATGGTGAGGACTTCTTAAATTCTGTAGCTTTGCCTAGCATACATAGCAGAAAAGAAGCTCACTGATTTCTGACGTCCATTTAAAAATGTCCATTTAAATAAGAGCACAGTTAGAGTTAATGGCTCCTGGCTGGAGCTTGGCTTTGTGCCTATGCATATTCTGCCTAACCTTTTCCAGTTTCTCTCAGTTCCTTGTATACGTCTGCCCTGTACTTGTATTTTTTGTGTTTCTGTACAGATGAAGAGCACACTGCTCATCCTTTGTGAGAATGGCTTTGCTCTCCAGGTTCCTGCACCTCTCCCTGAGGAACAGGATAGAGCATCCACCTATCAACTAAAAAACCTTCCAATGCAGTACTTCCATTTTTATAGCATTAAATCCCGAATCAAGGTAAAGAAATCTCCTGTGGCAGAATTTAACGTTCTTCTTTGTGCCAGAGGACAAAACTACTTTAAAAGGTTTCTTGTCCCTGTATAGCATCACAGGATTTTTGCTAACTATCTTGAAGGGAAAGGCCAGGTAGAGTCCATGTGTGTCTGAGTTTCAACATTTTAAATTACAAGTCATTGTTTGTTTATTCAAATAGAACCTACATCACACTGAAAGAATGATGTGCGTTTTGTTTATAGTTAGAAGATGGCATTAGTGAAAGGGAAAGGTAGTGTAGCACATTAGTTCTCAAAATATCTTCATTTTGGTAACTTTCACAAAACGTATGTTTTTTGTGGTTGACTTAGCCCTGTTGGAAATTCCTCTGAACAGTTGTAAAACACCCGTGTGGTCACTTTGAGGCAAACATGAAACTTTTTTTTTTTCAGCAGTTAAATATTTGTGGTTGTTGTTTTTTTTTTTTTTTTTAAATGTTGTAATAACTTTAAAGGTGTGGTTTTTATTTCTGAATGAGAACTAGCATTTTAGAAGATATGCAGAGCCAAAGGCAAAGAGTTGTGCCAGCTCTCATCTATAGTTGATTTTGTGAAATTAAAAAACAAGCTGATGTTAGACTCAGGAGCAGGACTCCAGTGAGCAGGCTTTTAGTCCCATGCTCAATCCAGCACAGTCCAACAACCTCTCTGGTTCTATTCTTAACCTGTGATTTCTCTGCTTTCTCTGTGAACTGCTCCTGTCTTCTGAGTGGTGCATTTCGGAATGTCAGGCAAAGCCTCATTTCTTGTTATAACTAGGAGGAAGTCAGTATTCAGGAGAAAAATTTCATGATGTTTTTCTCACAGGAGGAACAAGAATGATCACAAAGCTAGCATACATATGTAAGGAAAGGTTGAAAGAACGTGTGTGGAGTTTTGTTGGTTTGGTTTTGTTTTCAGTCAAAAGAGAAAAATATCATTGGGAAACACTATAAATCTTTAAGAATAGAAAAGGTTTCTATAGAGAGAAAGAATATTAATTGCTCTCTCTTACCTCTAGGAATAGATCAATATTTAATAAATTGCAACAAGGATGTTTTAGCTAAGATGTAAGGAAAGATTTCTGAAGGTAAGGGTGGTGAAGCACTGAAATAGGCTGTAGAGTCCCCATAGCAGGAGATTTTTAAAAGGTAGGTCTGACAAACATTGGCTGATTCTACTTTCAGGCAAAAGAATGCTCTTTTGAGATCCTTTCCAGACCTTTCTCTATGACTTGATATCTAATATCTTCTTAGGAAGATCCTGTTTTAGAGGATGTTTGATTTTTGTTCATGCTAAGGTAGGCTTGAATGGAGAGGGGGTTTTAAAGGTTTGACAGATCTGCAAATGTCCTTGTTCAGAAGTGAAGTCCATTACAGCTTCTCTCTTTTACTCTTTTACAATGATGCACTAGAACTTGGGAATTTGAGTTCAGCTTTCCAGTGCTTTTCTTCCTCCTGGGCAGGCAGAGGACAGGGCTTAAGAGTTTTGCAGAAGTAGTATGCTAATAGTTATAAATATTGGGAATAATCTCTCTGAGGAAATGCTGAAGCCTGCTTCTCGTGCGGAGTGGTTTCTGTTTCAAAGGCCCATGAGTTAAAATACTTCAGAGGAGGGAAGTGGAGGCCTTCCACTGGAGACTCCCATGAAATCTGGCTGATCTCTGCTTAGCTGATTGAATAGAGATTTCTCTAGATATTCTGTATATATAATGCCAGGACCACCTTGGATTTCATGTGCAGAGTGCCTTGGTTTCCTGTCTCTGTGTTTCTCTGCTTGTTGTAATAGCTGGAAGAGGAGATTGCACTGAGAGAGAAAAAAAGGGAGGAGCTGAAGAAAGCAAAGCTTGAATGGATAAAGCAGCAACAGGAAATGGGAAAGGAGATAGAGGAGGAAGAACCTGAAGAGGAACCTGAAGAAGAGCCACTGCCACCTCTCTACATACCAGAGGAGCCCAGTCCCATCCTCTGTGGGTTTTATTCAGCACCAGGAAGATTTTGGCTTTCCTTGGTAAATCAATTTTTATTTCATGTTGATGGGATTGCAAGATGTGCAACTCTCCCTTCACATCTGGGTGCCTTAGAAAACTGATTATTTGAAACCCGCCATCTCTATGACATGGCATTCCCTTCATACTTGATAGTTTCAGTGGTTTTTGTGAAGCAAACCAGTAGAATCACTCCAATTCAGATTGTGCAGTAAATTTCCAATAGGTATGCTTCTTGGTGATGCCTGAATGGGCACAAAGACTAAGCTGTTCCCTCACAAGCAGAAGATAGGATCTTTAACATATTGGTAGGATGGCTTGTAATGTTGTGATAGCTTTTTCTCTGTGGGTAAATAGGATCTCTAGATGTTTGGAAGTAACATTCTCTAACCTATTGTAGATCCATTAGAAAGGAAGAATTATTCTGAAAATTGCATTTACCTGGTCAGCTGCTTCAGTATTCTTTTGTCACCATTTCCTTATGGTCATTCTCTTCTTCAGGGTGGTTATGACTCAGGGTTCCTCTATCATTGTGAATTCTCACATGATCACCAAGATGATCCTGAAAACAGGAAAGATGAACCCTTTGAAGTGATTCCTATTGGGGACACCAACAACAATCCCATCCACCAAATCTCCTTCTGGTAAAACACTGTAGTGTAGCGGATAACTTTGTGATAAAGCTCAATGAAACTGAACTTAGAAGGGAGGAGGGTACACTGCTTTGTCCCTTTTTAATTGTGGCTCAACTCTAGTATTCAGGAATTCTCTCTGGTTTTCCTGGCACCGAGTTTCACTTAAAATTCCTAATGGAGACAGTTGGGCACTGTGTCTGACAGAGTAATTTAAAAAGCCCTTCAAAGATTTTAAATGTCTGATTTCTAATTAAGTACTGATTAGGACTCAAGGTTGTAGAACTCCAGGAGAACCATTAGAAGTCTCTGCGAATTGTGATTACCAGAACAGCAGTTCTTTTTGTAGTTAGCAAAGAGAGGACACAGCCCTCAAGGAGAACATGGAGGGATCAGTCCACCTCTCTTGTGCAAAGAATACAGGCTTCTCAGGATATTTTGTGAACTGGATGAATGGAAAGGGTGAACTATTTTCAGACTCCAAATATTGGGTTCCCTGTAAGGCTAGGCATGTTCTGCATCTATGGAGGGAGGTTTAGTTCATGCTTTAATTTACAGCTGGCTGCATTCACCACCACCTGTACTAGGTGGAGAGCAGGGAGGCAAAACTGCTTTTCTAGCTCTGAACTTGGTGTCTGCTACCCTGCAGGCCTGAGACCAGTTCCATGATACCGAGCAAGTGCTGGAACATCCCTGAGCAGCCAGTTAGCTGGAAAAAATTCTATAGTAGTATCACACATGCTTTAAATGGTCTTTGCCTCCCAGCTTGCAAACTTGGGAAAAAAAGCCCTTTAATTTATTAAACTAGATTAGCTCTTTCAAGTATTGTGTGTTGAGCTGTGGCCTTAGTTGTTACAAGTTGCCTGCTATTACTGTTTCTCATTGCTTATTTGACAGTACCAGCAGACTACTGATGTTCTGTGGAATGCAGAATGGTGCACTGCGTGTTTATCCTCTCCAAGATCAAGACCTCTCAGTGAATACCCTGAAGAAATACTGGTGCTTCAATGTACATGACAATGATTATGGCCAGATCAAGGGAATCTGTTCCAGTTATGATGATAGATTTCTAATTACCTGTGGTGGAGATGGAAACATTTTTACTTTCAACATCTTGTCTCCAGAGGATGTTCACAGAGAGCTAAAAGCCAAAATCCCTTCTCCTAGGGTAAGTCTCTTTCTTTCACTGGATTAGGCCTGTTTACTATGCAACTACTGCAGATGGGCAAAATGCAGTTCTGTTATTTGGCATCATAGATCTTTCACAGCAAAAGCTGAGGTTTTCCCAAACAATTTGGAAGAACAGCTCTTGCAAAACATTCCCTAATGAACAGGCACTATGACTGCATTGTTCCTTTTCAATACTTTGTGTTTTTCTCCAAATAAACATAGTATGTGTTGTCCATATGTAATGTTCTACTAGTCTTTTCCCACTCAAAGGTGTAATCATGCACATTCCTAGAATGAAAGAACCACAAGGGTTTGTCATACTTAATACTTGTCTTATATTTAATTCCAGAATGATTATGCTCTGAATGGGGATTCTAGAAATAATGTTGGAGAATACCGAATGTATAGTTTCTCCATGCATCTAGTACCATTCATGTGCAATTCACAAGTTGGATTTTTTTAAAATTTGCAGAATAGCACAGCATGATGCTGGTCCTGTTCTTCTTTCACTCTTGGACAGCATTAGTAGTAATGATTTTGCAGGTGTTGTGTAATTACCATAGAGCTCATCACCTTCAGCATGTCTAAACAGCTGACACTAGAACTCAAAAACAGTTCTACTGATAATACACAAGAACAGAGAAGTGTCAGCTACACCACTGAAAGTGTTCAGACTTTACTGAATTGTTAAAAAATCTCAAGTGTCTGAGTTAAACAAATATAACTTGAAAGAAGCAGTGATACCTGTTGAGTCAAGAAGTGCTATCGTGCACACTGAATTGAGTAGCTAGACATTTAGTACAGTTTAAAAATCTTGAAAGTGTCAACATAGAACAAATTAAACTTTTTAATATTTGTTGGTAACTATGTTTTGAAAGATGCTTGATGAGGGAAGACAGAGAGGAAATTGTGATTTTTGGTCATTTAGTTAAATTGTTCATGGAATTCTTTACCAGTATCATGAGAATATATAGCACTGAGAATAGACTCAAAATTATTTTATTTAAATTAAGTGAATGATTGGAACATGTGATATCAGAGCCTTGCTAGCTCCAGTATTACAAGCAGTGATTAATGTACAATTATAAAGCATATATACAGGTTTATCATTTTGAGTATGTAAGTAGCTCTATATAAAGATCTTTATGGTCGATTTCTATTATTCAAGCTAACAACATTCCTTAATGACCATCCTAATAGAGTTTTCCCTTATCAAAGTATATCTTCATTAAGTATCTATTCTAGTTTTAAGTCATGTGGAAGATTAAAAAAATTCCATCTTCATTAAACTTAATGAGATTCTTAGAGAATCAAATACAAATCCTCTGAAACTAATTGAGTTAAATTACAGATCAATTTAGTATGACTGTATTCACTGTAGGGTGATAGGCCTCCCCCCCCCTTTTTTTTTTTGAGCATGATTGCCTAGGGAAATGAGGCTTGTGCGACTGCAGTGTCCATCCATCTGTCATTCTTCACAGCTAATAATTGTGAACCCCATTATGCAGTCGGCAGAAGCAAACCAGATTAATTACACATGTAACTTGGAATTAGCCCAGGATATGTTGTCTCTTGTCAACGTGGCAGTGAGGGGAGACAAGAGGATTGGGTTTGGGGGGTAGAGAACCAAAGATGATATGGGACAGAGTGAAGTTAGGACAAGCAATGATGTAATGGTTAATGTTCATGGGGAGGATATAGGATTTATATTCTCTGTCCCCAAAAACTATGCTTCATTAATTCTTTTACATGAAAACCAACTTATTTGCTTTTTCTTCTTGAAACATTAAAACCTGCTATTTAAGGCCCATGTAGCAATATTGATCATGAAGGTTTCTTTTGGTTCTGGAAGAGGCAATGGGACTTCTGTCTTAATGTTTGTAAAAGCTTTATTGTCTGTTGAAACTCTTATTGCTTGTTTAAAGGCAAGACAACATTTTTTATTCCAGAGTGGTCTTGAGAAGGAGAAGGCTACTGAAGACATTGAGGATCCCAGTGCTTACAAGTAAGAGTTGCTTGGATAACGATGAAAGAGATTTTCAAGTATTGGTAGCTCTTTCTTCAGACAACATATTTCTTTTTCCCTAAGAGGAGGGAGAAGTTGATCACCCTGAACTTGGGTCATTTCCTTGTTACACACAAAGCTTTTTCAGCCTTTGCCTCCATTTCATTTATTTTTCTGTGGTGCTAATTCGGATATGGTACTCTGCTCACTTCAGACTACAGAGACAACACATGGTCAAGGTCAAAGCCCCACGATGTTAGGACTGTACAAATAAACAGGAAGGTGATTCCTTTCTAAGTTATCCTAAGAGCCATTGAGTTCACTGGGAGTTTAAGGCTGTCAAGAAAATCTAAAAGGTTACATAAATTGTAATCTTTCTTCTGTTGAGATAACACTATTTCCTTTTGTATGTATTTTCAGTATTGAGGAAGTCAAGCAGAAAAAGGAATATGAACGGATAATGAAGGAAGCTGAAAAAAAAAAAAAGAAGAAAAGAGAGGAGTTAATTGTACTGAGGCATGAGTTTCTCTCTCTTCTTCAAAAGAATCAGGAATTGCCCAAGCACATGCAGCTGCACAAAGAGGTATTTCTGTTTTTTATAAGGGTTGTTTGCCTTCAGAGGCACCTTCTAAAATGTTCCTACCCTATGTGTTGGCACCAAAGATGTCCAGCTCTTTGCATTAAGGTAGTTCTGTGATATATAATATATTAAGGTAGTTCTGTGATATATAATTTTCTGGGATTTCTGAATCACAGCTGATGATTTGTGCCATTTAAGAAGTAAGCGGGAAAAATGTGCTTCTCTGTGGAGATGTGAATAGCTTTTGAAATAAAGGATTCTGCTGATGTGCATGGAACTCTGTCACTGGGAAAAAATATTTATTACCAAAACCTAGTAGCCAAGATAATAGGATGCTGGGTTTTCTGTCTTTCTGCAGCAGTATGAGATGGACCATAGGATCTTTGAGGAGCTAGACAGACAGGCAGCACAGAGAATCCTGTTAGTGCAAAAGGAGCTGGCTTGGGAGCATGAGAAACACTTGATTGGACTGCAGAAACTACAAAATCAGTAAGTACCACTTCTCCCTCTAACCTTGCATGGGACTCATCATTTACAAAGTTGTACCTGCCACAAGAAAAGAGAATGTGTTGGGTTTTCTTTTTCCCCTCATATAATCAATATTTCTTCTGTTATGACTAATTTTACTTTATTCAGAACACACACCAGAGCATATATTGATATTTGGGTGTACTTACTTCTTTTGAATCTTTGATAAAAATTAAGATATTCAAATCAAGGAAGGAGCTTAATTTTGATTCGCTTATATATTTAGAGAACTTATATGTTTAGAAAATAGGTTTTCTGAGACTAAGTTTGCCTGGGTTTTTTCCAGCAGGTTCAGTAGTAACCAAGAACTCTTACTGAAACTTGAAAGAACAACCTGTGAAGTGAACCCCTGTTTTTCAGGCATGTTGCATGTCTGTCAGATATTTTAGTGTCATTGCTAACAGTGTTCCCTATACAGTTTAAAGTTGTGAACTGAACTTTCTCAAGAACACAAGTTTAAGCGCAAGGTGCATTTTTGGTTTGTTTTTCTTAAATCTAAGTATATGCCAGAAGATGAATTCCTAAAAATAAATACACAATAGAAATGATACACAATAACAAAACCACCTTAGGCACACGATGTGTGATTGGGAAAAAGACTTGAATGAATATGGTTTTAATCAGTCCTTAATGGAAGATGGAAGATATTCTCATGAAGAACCTGGTGTAAGTTTTAATATTGGGAGAGGTCTTAATATGTTTATTCTTGAGCAACTCCATTCCTAGATTGGATAAAAGTCAATAGGTAGTGTCAGATGTCATATTATTACTTACTGACTTGTGTATTTACATATAATGATTGTATGTGCAATAAGTAAACTACATTATTCATGTTCTTTTAGTCCGGGTAAAATGGTGGGTTGTGCCTACTGACATCAGACAGTTTTGTCTAATTTGGCTTTTCAGGTTTCAAGACTCACTGGAATTTGACACTGTTGTTGTTCATGCTATTCAAAGCAATCATCAGATTTCCACCTACAGACTTCTAGCAATGACTGAGAAATGCTACCAAGATAAGGAACACCCATCGTGGAAGAGGACAATACTTAAATGGGCATGTAAACCAGCAGGAAAAAGGGAGATCGTCACAGAGACAAGGCGTACGCATAGGGCTAACGATGACCATTTCAGGCTTATCAGTATTGTGGTTTCTGGCTTTCATCTGTTTGTTTACTGAGTCCAAGCTAAAGAAATTATAATTATTTTATATATATATATATATATATACATACACATAGTTTTCCATGTGTGTTTCAGCAATTGTCTGTTAATTCCTCGGGTAGAATGTGACTAAGAGTCAAGTCAAAAGACCCAAGTATGTTCCAATCATCCACTACACTGGAACTATACTGATCAACACCATCTCTACATGAACCATCCCAGGGGGTTTCCAGTAGTTGGGACTGTGTTGTGCTGCATGGTATTTATATCTTCACCTTATTTTTTGGTCCAGATGATAGAATTTTTGAGGGCAAGAATGAAAAGCTGAAAATGTCAGAGGTCCGAAAGCCAACAACACATTATATAGAAAGCAAACATGAGCAAATCAGAAGAATTGTTGAGAAATCTGATGAGATGGAAGTGAAGATCATGAAGAGGAAGGCAGAGTGGGATGAACTGTGAGTCTTGAAATGGACTCTGTGCCTTTTTATTTCTGCTTTTGGTCTAAGGTCAAGTAATGCTATTTAGCTGTCATATGGCACTATAATATCTCTGCCTAGACTTTATATTCCTAGTGGTTGTAATTAAAATAGATGTTTTAATGTATTTCTGAGTCTCAATAGAGCATTAAAATCTTTCAGTTAGTTTCTATGGTTTTTCTAAAATATTAAAAAGCTTCATCTGTGTAGCTGCATCTTCAGCTAGGGAGTAAAAAGGTATCTAAACTGGACATGACTAAGGGAAACCTAGACCATTAAGTCAACTGTGTTAACCCTGCTGGCACCTCACACAGCAGATGCTGTTAACAGCTAGGCTAGGTCAGCTGTGTTAACATCACTGTGTGAGTGTTTGTGTTATGCCTTTGTGCTCTGTGCTGGTCTTTAACTTGAGAGGCAAGAAAGGGGGACGAGACACCTTTGAATGCTCCTGGAAGTAAGAAGTTCTTCATTACGAGATGAATGACAGGGAATGGAACCAATATAGGGTCAGAATACAAGGTTTTTAAGGTTATTAAGTGTTTAACAATATAGAGTAGGGTCAGGTATTCTGTGCTACGGGCTGGTGGAGTGTTGACACATGGCTCCCTGAGATTGAGAGCATCATGTACTCACTAAATCCAGAACTCAGTACAGTTGTAAAGGTTTAACCTGTCCCATGGTGGAGCTATGTTATAAGAGTTCTTGGGGGGAAAAAAAATCTGAGGTTTTCATTCAAAATGTGCAAGGATATTCTTCCCAAAGTAGCTGTTCTTTTCTGAAAGAGGTGTGTTGATCCCTAG
This sequence comes from Athene noctua, assembly GCF_965140245.1. NCBI lineage: Eukaryota > Metazoa > Chordata > Aves > Strigiformes > Strigidae > Athene > Athene noctua. The sequence goes on from NC_134037.1 coordinate 137,748,297, forward strand.
CTCACCTCCCAAGCCTTGCTGCACAAATCAGAAGGTATGAAATGACTCTGTTTGTTCATCTCTATGCTTTCTCTCTTAAAGTTAAGCTTTGTTTTGTACCTACCAGGTACAAGAGCAAACCTAGTGATGACTATGAGAATCCCAAAGATGCTGAGGACATCAAAGAAGCCCAGGAAAATATGGGATGTTATAAGCTGAAGACTGCCCCTAACTACAGAGTCCCTGAACACAAGCAAATGAACACTGAGAAGAAGGTGATGCAGCTTACATCCCTGGAAATGTTGGTATGTAAACTGATTCATTGATGTGTATATTTCCCCCTTTTTTGGGGAGAGAGAATAGTGTATTAGTCACTGAAGAAATTTATGAAAGGAAATCAAAGTGTATGTGGGGAAAGGCCTTAAAGGACAGACTGTGCTGAGGCAGCTTTGGTTAAAAATCAGCCTTTCTCTTGTGAACTGTTAGTGCTTCACCAAACTCAAACCGGAATCAATCCAGGATAACTCACAGCTGGCTCTTTTTAAGTGAGAAAGAGAATTTGCCTTTTCTAGTACTTCAGCAAGAACATCTGTCTTTGAATTCTTCAAGAAGTCTTATTGTCTAGTAACTGGTATGCTTTCCTTAAAACACTGAGCTAAATAACCCCCGCCATGAAATAACTTTACAAAACCAGATGTGAGCAAGGACAGGTGTTTCTAGTGCGGCCTCTCCATATTTGCACTTTGGCACTCGCTGCTGCTGTGTCCTAAGCATTGATATCTTCCAGAGAAACCAGGTCTTTTGGAGCCACCTTTCTGTGATCAGACTCCTACAGCTACAGCACATCTTTTAACCACAAAGACATAAGAAGCTCAAATGTTGTGCAGTATCTCTCTTGCTTTGCTTGTGACTTCTTTCCCCTGTCCTTCCTCTCACAGGAACTGTTTTTTTGCACTCCAGCCAGATAAAATGAAAGAGTGAAAAATTTCTTTAGCTAAAAGAACAATGAAGAAATGTATCTACTGAACTTCAAACTGTCTAGTTGCTTTTTGGTAGAAAGGCTTATTTCTTGCCCTGCTTACTGACAGAAGAGCCTCTTCACTGCATGGTTTATATTTGTCTGGTGAAGTGTAAGTTATGCTTTCAGCAGCCCTGAATTTTCTGCAGTCTTATCCTCATGAACTGGTTGCTTAATCTCAGGCAACCTCTAGGCTGAGTTGCTTTTATAGCCAGGTCTAAGCTATACAGAAGCAATGGTACAGTCTCAGGAGATTTGTTCATTGTTTTAATCTCATACTTGGGCTCCAGTACTTCATTGTTGTGCTGATGTTACCAGATACCTAGTGATTAACCTAACTCAGTAGGACAAACCAGTACAAACAAAGGGAATAGTTCTTGTTGTAAGTTCCATGTTTATGCAGATGAAGAATTCCAGTTATTTCAGGTGGTTGGTTTATAGGGTTGTTTTCTTTTATAAAGATCAGAGAATTTTCTGCCAAATATAATAGTTAGACCACATTCAATTATTATTTCATGTGAAAAGACTAAATTAATACAGCATCTCCTTTTCACAGAATCACAAAGATGATTGAAGTTGGAAGATGCTTCTGATGGTAACCTAGTCCAAACCCTCTGCTCAAGCAGGACCGTCTAGAGCAGATTGCCCAGGGCTATGTCCAGATGGCTTTTTAATATCTTCAAGGATGAAGACCCCACAACCCTACTGGGCAATCTGTGCCAGTGCTCAGTCACTCTCACAGTAAAAAGTGTTTCCTGATGTTCAGAGGGAACCTCCTGTGTTTCAGTTTGTGCTCATCTCCTCTTACCAGTCACTGGGCAACACTGAAAAGAGCCTGGCTTCATCCTCTTTGCACCCTCCCTTCAACTATTTATATATGTTGATGAGATCCACCCTGCTCCAAGCCTTCTCCAGGCTGAACAATCACAGCTTGCTCAGCCTTTCCTCACAGGAGAGCTGCTTCAGTCCCCTAATCATCTTAGTGGCCCTTCACTGGACTGTCTCCAGTAGCACCATCTCTCCTGTCCTGGGTAGCCCAGAACTGGACACAGCATTCCAGCTGTAACCTTGCCACTGCTGAGGAGGGATCATCACCTCTCTTGACCTGTGCCAACCTTCCCTAAGGCACTACAGGATAGTCTTTAGCCCTCTTTGTGACAAGGACACATTGCTGGCTCGTGGTCCACTTGGTGTCCACCAAGAGCCCCAGGTTCTTTTCTGCAAAATTGCTTTCCAGCTGCTCTACCGGTGCATGGGGTTGTTCCTCTCCAGATGCAAGACTTTGCACTTCCACTGGTTGAACCTCATGAGATTGCTGTCAGCCCATCTCTCCAGCCTGCTCCTCTGGACAGCAGCACAACCCTCTGGTGTGTCAGCCACTTGTCCCAGTTCTGCATTATCAGCAGACTTGCTGAGGGTACACTTTCCCCCATCATCCAGATAATTAATGATGTTTTACAGAATTATTATTTCTGAATTCTGAGTACAGAATTATCGCTGAGGTCTGCCTATGGGCCAAGCAATATGCAAACGAATTGTTACAAATAGGTTTTACTGCACTTGGCTGTTTAATTCCCAGCTCTGACATCTAAGTGTCACTTCTCAGATTAGTGCATCTTCATCTTGAGTTGGAGAAAAAATTATTCAGCTGATACCGAAGTTTTCTGAGTTGACTTTGGGACTCTGGTTAGCTGGAGGGCCTGGAGAGAATTTGTTTTAGACATCTAATGGCTTGTATGAAATCCAAAAGCATCCAACAGAACGTTACTTTCTTGCTCTTAATATTGTTATCTACTATACTTTGAAAATTCAGAACTTTGTTCCATGTCTAACCACCTGCAGTAGCTGTGATTTCAGCTTCATCATCACATGTAAAAGACAAGAGTCACATCTGCCTTCCAGAACCTATATTTGTAGAGGACTCTTTCAGTATCTTTGAGGTTATGTGGTTATGTGAGATAACAGCTTTGCTTCAATGACTGTGTCAAAGAAGTGTAGATTTCTGTGCAGCTGTGTTTGGTAGTGTGTACAGTAAAGGGCCTCTCAGGTTTTTTTGTTTTTTGTTTTTTTTTTTGTCTTGGGGATGGAAGCTTGCTTTGCAAAAGTCTTAAATCTGATTTTCTTTAGCAGTGTATTGTTTGTGCTATATGCCTGAAAACAGGGCCATATATCAAAGCTGAGGTACTCTCTGTATTTGAGAGACAGCCCAAATGACTAATCCTCTAAAGCCCACAGCTTGCTTTCACAGCCTCTGTCTGCTTTTTGCACTGCTTCAACATCTCATGTCAAGAAACTCACAATCAAGTCAGGAACTGAGAGAATGGGGAAGCCTCATTTCCTTTCTTACACCTTTGCTGTTTTCTGTCAATGAGAGGAAGAGGAGTGGTTCCAAAGATTTTTGTAAAACCACAGACTGAAAGACAGCTGTTTAAAAATGCTGATGTGTGGAGACGGTACAGAAAAGAAAGCTAACATGGAAAGAAGGAAAGTCAGTACAAAAGCCTCTTAACCATTTCCTGCGTTGGGGAAGACCAGGTACTATGTAAGTGTTCCTGGAGAATCCTACTGGAATTGTTTTTTCCTTTGCAGATCCATAAGAGGAAAGCGAATATGAACAAAGAGATCATGTCTTTGAGGGATCTCAAGATTTCTATTATTGATGAAATCAAGCGTTTAGTGCAAGAATTGAAATCCATACAGACATCCTTGGATTTATCAGAATGTCTCCCTCTTCCCCTGATCCCTCAGTTACACCCAGATGAGGTTCCTGAAAAAAAATTTGAGTATGACAGTGACACCCTCCTGAAGTTCCAAGAGGAGCAAGAGGCCAAGGCAAAGCTCCAGGAACAATTGGAATCTCATGCATTTAGGCATGGGATTCTTCGAGCTCCTTCCATTAAAGAGATTGGCCCCATGGCACAGGCTGCAGGTGCACACCCGATGAAAACAGCATCGTCTGTGGTCACAGAGCAACGAGAGGTTTTTGAGGTTGAGAAGGCAGAGCCAGCAGAAATGGAACTGGAAATTTTAAAGAGGGAGAAGATAAAAAATCTATACTTGCAGGAGACCTTGATTAAAAAGGTAGGAAACCAAAAAATTGTTTTTATCAGTTTGAACAATACCACTGCATCAGAAATAAAAACAAAACCCTTTCCATCTCAGGATTGCAGCCACTCTTGCCTTTCCAAAGTTGAGGAAGATGCTATCTGCTGCAAATTTACAGTGTACATCAGTATAAATCCCTAACTGTGACCTGTGTGCTGACTATTACCACTTGAAAAACAGATCTTAGATTTCTTATTGATTGCTCTATAAAACTAAGAGCTTAGTGGGCAATAAAGACTAGTAAAATGTTAGAAATTACTTGAAAAGTGATGAAGAGGTAAAAAAGGAGCATCCCTACAACTTTGTAGATTCATGAGCTCTTAATAACTGTAGTCCTGACCCTTTGGTCTCAAAAATTATTTTGTAGAATTAGAAAAGGTACAAAAGAAGAGAGTAACCAAGATGCTTAGTTGTGGAAAGGCTTCTTTAAAAGGCACGTCTAAATGGATAAAGTATCTTTGGCCTGGAAAAGGGGCAACTGAAAGGGTTGTGTTACACAGGTGATAAAATTATGAATAGCATAGAAAAAGAGAGTGGGAATCATCTCGTAAAAGGAGAGATATCAAATGAAATGGTCACATAGAAAGCTTGAGACACGCAAATGGAAATAATTTTCCTATCTGACAATAACTAAGCTTTGGAACTCAGTGTTAGGATGTGGGGGAAGCTACAGTGTGATAAAGTCTCGAAGAAAAATCCATCTAAAGTTGTTGAACACAAACATACTGCTTCAAGCTCAGGATGTCCCTGAGTCAGAGTTGAGGATGGCACAGAGAGGAGCATGGCAACCTCTCTTCACGTCTTTGCTTTGTTTCCTACCATCTTTAACTTCTACTATGACCATTGACTCTGTGGTCTACCCCAACACAGACACCCTTGTGTTCATGTGTGTGAAGGTTTTGAGAGAATATCCAAAATGCTGCTGGTAAATCTGTTAAATATCTAAGGGAAGAGCTGGCAGGTATTGTGACAGAAGTCTGTGAAGGCAGAAGATGTATTTACTGCTACATCTGGGGTTGTTACATGAACTACTTCAGGCTACTGTGAAATATTCTCTGAAGAGTAAAATACTTGTGGGGAGGAGTGGGATGCAGTGAAACATTCCCGTGAAGCCCTGGTGATTCTTTTACTGTTGTGCTGAGAATGAAGACACCTTTGCAGTTAACTTTGTCTTTCTAAGAACTTCAGTGCTTAGTTGTTGATTTGGCAGAGAGAATTTTTCCCTTCTGCTCCTTTCTATAGCTTCTCAGGTTTAGCTCCACCCCTGATACTTTCCCTGTTCCTCATTTGACTCTCTCATATGCTCCAGATGAACGCACTGGTGATCAACTTTGATGCTGAACTTTGCTTTCTGCGGCACAAGAAATTGAAGCTGGATGTGCAGATGAAAAGTGCTGATCTGCGCTATATCACGTGGTATGAAGAGCTGTTTATCCTGAAGAACCTTGAGAACCTTGAGAACCTTCTCCAGGGGCGTGTTAACACCCTCATCAGTGAGCAGGAGGCCGTGCAAGTAAGTAGGCCCCGTGTCTCAGGATTTAGCTACCACTAATGCATGGTGTGAAACAAAAGCAAGCCCTAAAGTAAATGGTGGCATTTCTTTGCTCTATTTTAGCACTGATCCAGCATCCAGTACTAAATTTTGAAAAACAAGAAACTCTTGATGATCAAGCTAGGATGGTTACTTTTAACTTTCAAAAGTTAATCTTTTCCTAATCTTAACAGTTGTATTTTCATAGGTACAGCATGATGTGGAACAAGTGACAAATCATATACTTGAATTTAAGAGCATTCTTATAGGTTTTTTCTTGATTTAAGCATGGGTTTAAAGAGAGAAAGGCAAGATTTGCATTTCCAGATCTTCACAAGTACGTCCTGTATACACATATGAGGGTTGTACCTTTTAACTAAAGTGGTTTTTTTATTTGTTTAGTCAAAACTGAACAGCTACCTTGCACAGATGGAGGATAGAAAGTGTGAGATTGCAAAGCTTCAGGAATGTGAGAAAGCTCTTTATGCCAACTTCCAAGCATCCCTTGGAGAAAACAATGAGTTTGCCCACTTTCTGACCAAGGTTCTGAAGAAGAAAATCAAGTGCATGGAAAAAAAAGAAGGAGGAAGAGAAGCAGGTTGGAGATACTGTTCCTTTTGTTTTATGGATTTGTTACACATACGTCCGTGTGGTCAAGTAAATGTCTCAGTCTAGCTAGAGCCCTGGGTACCCGCAACACTGAACTCAACTCAAAAAACCATAGGTCAGACCTACCGAACTTTGGTTATACACTGACCCATGTTCTGTGGCAACCACCTTGAATGATAACGATGTAACTCAGTCTCTAACATAACTACGTGACAACTCCTGTAATTTATTTCCTGTAAGTCACTATTGAGGACTGATAATTGGTATGAAGAAGAGCCAAAGCTTTAAATAGGTACTTCCTATGCTGTGCCAATGGGAGCTATGGATAAGTGATTAGTCTGCCACGTTCATGACATTCTCCTTTAATCTGTCCGTTGACTAATGAGAGATCATAGGCCTAATCTGAAATCATCTATTAGTCACAGGACTAAACATATCATGAAAGGGTTTCATTTATCTCAGTGACTCGGTTTTAAACTGTTAAGGCTAGGCAGTCTTACTGAGCTAAAATACTTGTGCTGTTGCTCTGAATTGGCTTTTGATTTCAAGTGGGACATGATTAGCAAAAAGCACAGACACTAGTGATGCTTTTGTGACAGTTTTGTGCCTCCATTTTGACTGATTAATCTCTATAGCAGAATGGTAAACCCACAAGGTTTAAATTCCTAGCACACAAAGAGAGGAAATATTATTGAAGGAAGTCACAAAAACATGCCTTTGGCACTACTAGGTGATCTCTCTCCTTATTTTTTTCTTCTTTCTGTGAAATGGTCAGATCAATGCAATAGGCACAAGGTGCTTGGATTCACATATTACCATGCTGACTTTTTGTGGATTAATGGGATTGCGCTCACCAACACATGGCATAATGCATAGCTAGTGGGTCTGGGGATGTTCTGCAGGCCAGCAGTACTGTTCTTTTCTTCCAGGTGAAGAAGATGAGAATGAAGAGAATGATGAAGAGCCCACCTTGGAGTCTGATGAAGAAAATTCTGGATCTGAAGATGAAGTCTTTGATGACTCTGTTTGCCCAAAGAGTACCGAAGCCATCATTTCCTTGGGTTTTGCTATAGGGGCAATATTGTGTGTTTAAAACCAAAATGCAGAATTTTTCATTAGTCATTGTGTGTTAATGCCATTAAGGGCCAGAATGTGTGTACCCCTCCTGAGTGCAGCATTTCTCCCCAGGAAATCTTGGTGAAGGTAATGGAACTGTTGGTAGTGTAGGGTACCCTCATTAGAAAGTTTGGAAAAATAAAACTTAGCTGATCACTAAGAATTAACGATTTTGTGTAAAGAACTATTCACCATGTCACGGTTGTTTTCTGGAGAGAAAAGGCTCCTCTCGGGAGTGGAGCGGGAGTGAGGCTGTAGCTGCTCGCTGGAACCCTGCTGCCTGGCCTGGCTGGATCCCTGCTCGGTGGAGTTCTGCCGGGACCCTGCCATGCTCTTAAATTAAGCTCTTTGTTACCACCTCGTGGCTTTATACAGCAATTGCCTGTTGCTAAGGCTGTTCTCTTAAGGGTATCTGAACAGTTAGGACTTTGTAAAATCTTCTTCATTCACTCATTCAACAAAGGCAAGCAACTCTTTCCCCCCCACCCCATTTTCTTTTGTATGACTTCAACTGATTTAGGATGTTCTTTTAGTTTTGTTTGGTTTTGTTTTGACATATCACTCAAATATTAAAAAAACAATGACCATGTAACAACACTGCTTTATTTTCAGTTAGACGTTACCAACAAATTACTTTATCGTATTTTTTTAATTGGATTCTAACATCATTTCCCCAAATTGAATTTTTTATTAACTCCTCATTCATCTCCTTTCTCAATGAAATGTTGGGAAGAAATGAAGATTTTTACTTTTTATTAGAAAAGTCCAAATTACTAATTTAATAGAGAAATTATATGCTGCATTAGCCTCTTCATATTTGTCTCTTTGTGTCAATTGCTTTGCCTTTATTGGCCTCTTTTTTTATTATGCCTGCTGATTTGGGCATAATTATGGACTTGATTAGTAAGACTGAAATCACTGTTAGATAAAAATTCACAGATATCTTCCTTATCACGAAACAAATGAAACAGGTCCTAGGAACCACAGCTTTGTTTACAAATAGAGCTATAAATGATCCCTACAGCAAGTTCATCATTTACAGTGAAGGGTGCTATGGATAAAAAAAATACATGCTCACATAATTGAAGATTATACTGTATTTTTTACATATATTAATTCCTGGGGCTGCATTACTTACAAAAGCTAACTTCTGAGCACTTGGCTTTAATATTGGTTTTGATGCATTTAGTCTTATTTCTGGAAACAAACTGTCTTGACTGAATGTAAAGAAAGAAAGATTCATCCTAGACACTCTCCTCCTCATGGAGGAATGTGGCCCAAGTGGTTTATGTTTGAGAAGGCTCTAGGGCACCAAGAGCATGGTCATCTTATGGGGGACATTGGGCAATGTGCACACTAGGAGAAGCTACTAGCTCGAGCCTGTAATGTAGTATAGTCATAATGAAACTAAGCTGTTCCTTGACTCTTTCCTTCTCAGAGTGCATTGGGGCGCTTTTCCAAAACACCATCCAGATCCGGCAGAAGTGGTTAGACATTGAGAAAGCTTTAATGGAGGAGAAGAAAGTTGCTGCAAACCTCAGAAAGAAATACAATGCCTTGGCCAAAAAGGTATTGCAATGTTTTCTTCTCAGCAGGCACCGTCTGGCTCCATTATGGTGAAAATGTTGTGCTAGTGATGTTGGCTAAGATTTAAAAACAAAATGCTAACCCTTTGAGAGGCCTCAGTTTGGGTAGAGATATCTGTGGTAGGTAGCATGGAGGCAGGAGGCAGCTCCACTGGGTCACGTGTCCTCCTGAAAAGATAAATCAAAGCAATCCGACCTTAGCTGCTGTGAAGCTGGATCTAGGTTTTAGGACCAGTTCCCCCCCCAGCTGATTAACCACCGGGCAGCAGCAGAAACTGGATTCTCTGCTTTAGATGAAACACCTGATGTAGCCTGGCCTATCCTCTGTGCATGCGTGTGGGGATGGAGAGATTAAAGATTACTTATTTTAACCTGAATTTCTGTATAAATAAATGCCTAAAAATGCTATTCTTCCATCTGTTTCATTTGCTTTTAGTTATTTTCTTTTCCTCTTTGTCATAGTAATCACTGAATTAAACTCTTTTGGTGCAAGTTTTCCTTTTAGATTTTTTTTGAGCTCCTGCATTCATCAAGACATTTGATTTATATTAATGCAAAAATATCTTAATTTGAAGGGTTATCCGGGATAGAGAGATTCTGCCAAAATAACATTATGCAAGTCTTGCTTTTATTGTGTCTCAGAAATGTTCCATCAAATATGCTTAACTTACAACATTTTTTGTTTAGTTTTTAAAGGCTTTCCTAAATGCCAGCTGCCACATATTCACCCTGGGGTCTGACATTTGAGTCCGAATTGTTTCTTTCTCATGCAGAATCAATAAGCATTTCCAGGCATAACACAATAAAAAATTATCTTGCAGGCTCTGTAGATCTAGAAGTGTTTTAGACACTAAACAAAGCAGCTGTCTCTTGATACATACAGGGCTTCTCTACTGAGGAGATGTTTCTGACTGTACACGTGTACAGAGGTATTCAGGGTAGAATCTTGCTTGAATATATAGATGAGTCTCATATTTGCCTATGAAACTCATCTACCATAGTATGTTAAAAAAAAAAAAAAAATCATTTTTTTCTATACTTTCCCTTTGGCTCAGTAACTCTAACATAGAACCTTGCTGCCTTATGTGTTTGAGTACTATGGGGTTTTTGTTTGTCCACAATTTGTCTTTCTGCAGGCAAAAGTAGTGGAAACCAGTCTGGACACTGCAGACAGGGAACTGGAGACCTTTCAGCAGGAAAAGCAGCAGAGACTGAATGAACTATATGTAGTTGTGCCTTTGAAACTCCATCAGGTAATTCAAGATGTGCAGCTGCAGGTGCAGAATGGCCTGTGTATATCTAAACAATGATGTTACTGTTCTTTGGGGCCCTTAATTCCTGATTCATCATAGTCTCCTGAGAGTGAAATGCCATTAATTGAACTTTATGATGCTATTTCCTCTAGATTTTTTTTTTTTTTTTCCTTCTTCTATACTGACAGGCAGGTCAGTGCATTGCTAAAATGTGCATAGTCATCAAGTGTTTTATAGGTTTGGCATGGGATTTTTCTTCAGGTCCATACCAGCTGATATCTTCCTGAAGAAAAAACACCCCAAAAAGCCAAACAAAAAAAAGCTCTGAACTATTGAAACTAATGGGAGCTTTGCCCAATTCAGAAATGCTGGACTGGATGCAGTGCATTCATCTACACAGCTGTTAGCATGGGGATGATAAGTAGAAACTGAAAACTGAAGACAATACTGTTATTTCCTCTAGGCTGAATCTTGTCCTCGGAGAGAGAAGGTAGTCCTCTGCCTGCTCTGGCTTATATACCTCTGAGGCAACCTCAGCTCTCTCCATTTGTTCTATCTCCCTTCATTAAAAGGTTGGTAGTAAAGGGAAAAGAGCCTAAGGCCTGACTGCAGTCCTGCAGCTCCCAGATCATTTGAAAGTACAGTTGACAGGGAGTCCCTTTCTCCCCCTCTGTTCCAGGTAGAGGCTTTATACACAGGCAGTCATCACAGCTCTAGGTAGTCTTTGAGCTTTGCTGAGTGGGAGTGACTCCCCAGCCTAAAATGTGAGAGTTGTGCCTGTGCTTGCTGTTACCTCATTCATTAGTTCTCTAAAACTCCTGTGTTTGTTCTCCAGAGAGATCACCAACACCTTTGATAAGTAGTCAGCCTTGCTTATGGCTGTTTCTTGCAGGTAGAGTACTTGGTTAATGGGGAGATGCCCAGCAACTTCTCCCAGGCTCTGGTATTTACCAACCAGTCTTTAGAATATCTGCAGAAGAGAATTGTGGACCTACATAATGAAAAGATAATGCAAAGAGAGATCTATAAGAAGGCCCAGGAGCAACATAAGCAGCTTATCCAGGACAAAAAGGAGATGGAGATACAGATTCGACGTGAGTAACAGAGATGCTAAACAACACAATGTTCTAATGCTCAGTCTGTCCCCCTCACTGGTTGGGGGTAACTCACCAGATGTCTGTCTTCACACTCACACAGATGTCACAGCTGGTTACTGCAGAAAATAAAACAGAAAGAGATCAAGTGGACTGTTTTGATGAAGTACTGGTAGTTCTCCAAAACTGCCGAGCCATTAGGCTGTGTGAAGTAGTTTGGGAAGTTAGTATAAGGAGAATTGACTGAGATGAGGCACCAGAAGTCAGGACACACGATTGCTGTTTCTGGCTGTAAACCAGAACTGCTAGGAAAAACGTACTTTCCCTAAAGCACCATAAGCTTTTTTGGCAATTTCTTCCTCTGTGTACCATAAGAAGAATGAAACAAGCCCTATTCAAAACACTTTCCCAAGGGCGAAACCTGAAGATGTGTCTGGCACCACCAAACCTGCAGAGAGCCTATATAGCCTCTGGTGTGGGAGTGGCTTACTAGGACGGGCTTAGAGTGTGGCTTAGTGACCACAAAGACACGGTCCTGGGCAAGGACAAACAGCAATATTCAGTTGTGAGCTCTGCGTGGTTTTGTGTGAATTATTACGGAGCAAATACCAAAGAGCTCAGACAAAAAGCTGGGGGCCAAGGCAGAAATTCTTAACCAATGAAAGACTGTGCTGCCACTTGTGCCATGCTTCTTCCGTTAGGACTGGAAGAGAAGTGCAGTCATCTGATGATGGAGAAGTTTGGGCAGCTGGTTGATTTTGAAGCAGTTCAGGCACACTCTGTTAATATCCATGTGGAACAGCTGAAAGTGCAGATAATGGAGAAGGAATATGTGTGCTCCCAGGAGCTCAAAGAGTGGGAGGTAAGGAGCAGGGAAAAGAGGGAAATGTGTGTTACGGTGGACTGTTAAGGCTTCATTTCCCTGGGGCTGAATAGTTACACTGAAATCTGTTTGTGAACATGTTCATGTTTGGGGTTTTTTCCACCTGTCATTAACAGACCATAATATCCAGCTCCCATTTCCCACCATCTTTCCTGCCTCTGCTTCAGTTGCTGACACGCATCCTCTTTTCTCACGGAGGTAGTTGATGACGATTTGTCCCCTTGCATCCCAGTCCAACCTTTTGTATCTTTTTAGAAAAGAATCTCAGACCTGCAGCAGCAGCTAATGAAGCTGACAAAGGAAAACACCAGCAAGCTGCAGCAGCTGAACTGGTTCTGCCTTGAAAACCAGCAACTTGAAACCAAGCTGGATTTGCTAAAGGACCAGCTGGTGAGCCTTTTTGCCGGTGTTTTGCATGCAGGTTTGGGACTGTCTGGAGATGGGGAGGGATGGTGTGGCCCTCGTCAGGTCTCTGCTCTCACATCCTGCCCTGCAGCCAGCAGCTTGGGCGAATGCTGCCTAGTGCACAGGCTGGATGCTGCTCAGGGTCTTGGAGAAAGGGAGATGGATGAATCCCAGCATCATCTCAGTTGGAAAAGCCCTTGAAGCTCCTCCAGTCCAATCATGAACCTCACCCTGACTGTTCCCAACTCCACCAGATCCCTCAGCGCTGGGTCAACCCGACTCTTCAACCCCTCCAGGGATGGGGACTCCCCCCTGCCCTGGGCAGCCCATTCCAACGCCCAACAACCCCTTCTGCAAAGAAATACTTCCTAAGAGCCAGTCTGACCCTGCCCTGGCGCAGCTTGAGGCCATTCCCTCTTGGCCTGGCGCTGGTTCCTTGGCTCAAGAGACTCATCCCCCCTCTCTGCACCCTCCTTTCAGGGAGCTGTAGAGGGCCAGGAGGTCTCCCCTCAGCCTCCTCTTCTCCAGACTAAACCCCCCCAGTTCCCTCAGCCGCTCCCCATCAGACCTGTGCTCCAGACCCTGCACCAGCTCCGTTGCCCTTCTCTGGACACGCTTGAGTCATTCAATGGCCTTGCTGGGGTGAGGGGCCCAAAACTAAACCCACTCATCGAGGGGCGGCCTCACCAGTGCCGAGCACAGGGGTCAGATCCCTTCCCTGTCCCTGCTATTGCTGACACCTCCAGGGATGAGCTGATCCTGAAGTAGGCCATGCCTTACCTTCTCTCTAATGTCTTGCTCAGCTGCTTTCTAATATTGAAACAAACTCATCCTATTTCTAATTAAAAAATGTCTTGCAGCAAGTCAAAATTATTCCTTTGTTACATGGAACCAGCCAAATGAATTAAAGTGTTTTCTTTGCTCTGTGTTAGGAATAAGGCAGCCACCTGTGTCAGTCTGAGTCTAAATTACTGGTCTCCTCACTCTGACTTCCAAGTAGTTCTGACTGAGGAGTGGAGCAGCTGTGAAGCTGTCTGACTTCTTGGAATGTTTCTTTTTCATGCTTGAAGTGCATTTCCACTGTTCATTCTCTTATGTTTTATAGATTATTTTTTTTTTCCCCCTCTCCTTACAGGGATTGGAATTTCAGGGGAACCCGAACTACTGACATCAAAGAGAAGGCCAGGCTGGAGTCACAGGGCTTGTGACACAGCCCTCCTAAGAGAAGAAATCAATCTGCTAAGCAGAAAAGGTGGGTGCTTAAAAGAACTCACTCTCCTTAGCAGAAAAGATGGGTGCCTCTTTCCACAGGCTTCATCACCACGGGACTCTTTCTTACAGCAGGAATGGTAACTAATGTCCCTTAAAAACAGACATGGGTAACTCTGGGAGTGCAATGTGAATCCCTTTGGCCACACAGGGGTTGAGTTCTAAAGGGCTGTATTTGTTTCCCTTATCAAAGTATGACTGTAGTGACAGATACAGAATAAAAAAAGTGCAAATACATCTAGTAAATGCTGTTATCGGTCCATTGCAGAGATTTGCCCTGGGTGTGTGCAGACGTGTATGTTCACTCTTCAAGCTAGGGGCTGTTGATGGCTGGATGGTTCCACATGGGCAAACGCAGCTTTGGTGCCCGTGTTCCTAAACAACATGGTATGAGACATCTGCCTTAGGGGTGCATTTTGGTATTTGCTGAAGAGCTGAGCAGCAGTGGCACTTCTTTGCCAGCTGAGCTATGCAGAGTCAAGGGAAGCATGATTTGTTTGGAGAAAGCAAAGGGCCCTTTCCCCTCAGATGGGTGTGGAGCCAAGTCAGTACTTTCCCACTTGCCTCTGCTCCATAGTGGTGGAAAACTGGGCTGTAGCAGGGGCACGAGGAGGGCAGAGCCAGTGTAAAGGCAGTCTGTAACTCCACTGGCTTGCACTGCATGATCAGAGAGCATGCCAGGCTCTGTATGGTTTCAGGTTTTATCTTTTTTTTTGCCTCTGGCATGTGGCATGGTGGCAGTGTGTAACCATTTACAGCACTTACCCTGTCTTACTGAAAACTTCCTTCACCCCCAAAGCAGAGGGGTTGTGTTGCACTGTTTTTCCACTGTAAAGTTTCTGAGGGTGCAGAGAGCGCTTTGTTGCTAATTTTTAATTTAAACAGATTGAACAACCTGCAGCTGCTCTTGCTCCTCCTCCCTGCCCTTTGCTCCTCTGCCTGGCGAATGCTCAGCCAGGATCCAGCCAGATGCAACTGAATAAATGGTACTTGTGCTCCCCCCTTTCAGCAGGCCCCGAGGAAGCTACTGAGCATCCCCTCTTTTTCCTTAAGGGGGGAAAAAAACCCCACCTTTATCCACAGGCCTGGATGCTGAAAGGTTTTGAAGCTGCAAAACCATAAGGCAACACAATTTGTGGAGATTTCAGTCTGCCTCACTCCCCATCATCAAACTCGTGCAGTTGTCTGTGGAGATAAATGAGAATTCCCTCAGGCTGTAGTCCCTCCCTAGAAGCTTTGTGTCACTGAACTGGCACAGGCAGCAGCCATCCCTCTTGTCCTGAGCTCAGCATTAAGATTTGCATCAGTGGCTAACTGAAAAACTGTAACTGCAGGAAAATGTCACCTTTCCCCAGGTGTCCTGCTCACTGTGTGTCTGCAAGTAAAAAAAAAAAAAAAAAAGAGTAGGTTCATTTTGGGGGAGGATTTAGCATACAGTCAGCCACAGAAAAGACTAAAGATTTTATTTTAGATGTTAAAGCGTGGGTTTGTCTTTACAGAGAGGTGGCTGCAGACAGCGTGTATGTGAAGGGTTAGGCAGAGCGTAACTCCAGTCTGTTCACAGGAGGGTGTTCCTGTTCCCCTGTGGGGGGACAGGGAAAAGAGCTTTTTGACAGCGTTCTCTTTTGTGAAGCCCTCGCTGCACGAGGGGGCTGGATCTCGGTGGTGGCAGCTCTCTTTGGCCCCGTGTCCTGCAACGTTTTTTGCATTGCTGCTTCAATCTCCTTGTTCCCTGGACCTTGGCCAGGAGGCTTTCTGTTTCCGTAGCATTATAAAAGGCACATATACATCTATATACAAGTGCATAAATATATAAATAGGGGTGTTATACAAAAATAAATACCCATTCTCTTTTTCTCTTTAGAATAAGTCTTTTGCAAAAGGCAGCTTGGTCCCTAGCTGGTGGGGGAATGAGTCTCTGAGGGCCTCAGTGGGGGTGAGCTGCTGCTGAGGTGTCTGGGTAGGTCTTGGCCCAGAGATGTGATCACTGGATTCTGGGGATGGAGATCTCCTCTGGACTGGCAGCAGTCTAGTCTTTCTACCTCTTCAACTGGCACCAGGCCTAGGCAGCAAGGGCTTCCTGAAAGGGAAAGGAGCAAGAAACAATCACAATGCAGACAGAAATAGGAAATGCTGGGGTGGCTTTGTCGTCAACAGTCCACTTGATGAGTTTAGGTGCTCTGCTCAAAGATCTGCATCCTGAACGTCCTGGCTCCACAGGAGTTTAACCCTACACTTGCACACAGCAAGTCTGATCCACACAACAGGGGTGGGTCGATGGACCAGGCTGTAGGGAAATGGAGTCACATAATTTTTCAGGCCCTTTGTTGTTTTACTGGTGGGCTGGAAAATGCAAAATTAAGGACTAAAGGGCAGCATCTCTGCAACTGGAGGTGGGTATGTGCCCTTCCGGCAGCATGCAGCTAAGCTTCTGGGGAAATGACAAATGTGTCCTCTAAAACTGATTGAGGCAATTTAGTTCCCGACTTCTAGCACGGCCTTCCCAGGCTGTTGTTCTATGCAGCATTAAAACTGTCCTCACAGATGGAAGCAAGCAGGAACGGAGCCATCAGAAAGGCTCTACAGTGAGATTTCCCTTCAAGATCAGCCTCAAACACTGAGATGAAGCAAGCACAGTTTTTCCAGACCACTGACCTTGGTGGAAGAGGGGATCCCGCCGAGCATCCAGGCTTGGGCCCCCCACTTTGCTGCCCATGACCGGATGATGGAGGCCAACAAAGTGCTCTTGAAGGTGAGGACAGTCATCCTGTGGTTGAAGCAGCTGGTGAGTGGAGTCATCCGGGAGACTGTAGAGGAAAGAGCTGTCTTCTGTTCTTGAGCTGGGTAATCTGGGGAGGCAGACAAAGAAGTTTAGCAATAGTAACAGCTCTTTCCTCCTTGGATAGTAAGACCTATGTACCATCTCAGCCAGCTGTGTCAATGCAATGACACAGAGCATTCCTAAATGAAGGGAAGAGCAGAAATCAGGATGGGAATGAGGTGATGGGACAATTCAGCACAATTCAACATCTATTGAGGGTCACAGGAGCTGGGAGGAGGGGAATAATAACTCCATGTCTGAACAGCGAGACACAAAGCGCCTGCAAGGGACCCTAGCCAGATTCTGGGGCAGCTGTTTGTCAGAGTCCAGTCACAGATGTTACCTTCTCTCATCCTACTTTTCTGTTTCCCACTTAGGAGCAGGAGGAGGAAAAGGGGGTGGGGGAAGTAGGTCTTGGCCACCTCTACAATTAAATTATCCCTCCCTCAAACCATAGAAGAAATGAGCTGTTCAGAGAGAATTAAGACCAAGCAGCCCCATGCTAGAGCATGGATTTATTTCCCAAGTGACCTGGGACAGATGGGAGCATGGTGAGGGCAAACTTTTGTGAGCGTGTAATCTCGTGGGTCCCAGTGGATTGTTCCACCCTCACCCTGCACGAGCCAGGACTAACCTGGAGGGCTGGTAGTCTGGCTGGGCAGTGCTGTTCTGCAGCACTCTCGCCTGCAGCAAGGCGTTGGTCTCCTCGTGTGACTGCAAAGAGAGAGAAGGGTTCTCAGCAGATCAATGCCACATGGCAGCAGGGACAGGCAGGTGCTGATTGGGGAGGTGAAGATCTTATGACAGAAGGCAGAGAAAGCTGAAACTGCCTCTTTTTCTACAGAGGATGGTGGAATTGAGCACTGAAAAATTCATTTCACACTTAATACTGACTCATGGGGATGATAATCAGTTTATAGTCTCTTTCAGGAGCCGCTCAGGGAACTGGGGGGGTTTAGTCTGGAGAAGAGGAGGCTGAGGGGAGACCTCCTGGCCCTCTACAGCTCCCTGAAAGGAGGGTGCAGAGAGGGGGGATGAGTCTCTTGAGCCAAGGAACCGGCGCCAGGCCAAGAGGGAATGGTCTCAAGCTGCGCCAGGGCAGGGTCAGACTGGCTCTTAGGAAGTATTTCTTTGCAGAAGGGGTTGTTGGGCGTTGGAATGGGCTGCCCAGGGCAGGGGGGGAGTCCTCATCCCTGGAGGGGTTGAAGAGTCGGGTTGACCCAGTGCTGAGGGATCTGGTGGAGTTGGGAACGGTCAGGGTGAGGTTCATGGTTGGACTGGAGAAGCTTCAAGGGATTTTCCAACCCAGATGATTCTGGGATTCATCTGTGGCACTGCCTTGGCCTGTGTAACTATTTACACACAGTCATCAACACTGTCAGTCCAGTAACCATTCCCAGAAGAGCAGCCTTTGCTCACTGCGTCCTCCAAACCACTCCAAGAAACCACCTCTTCACCAGTGTTTTGGAGACCCTACTGTCCCTCCCATGTCTCAAGACTCCATTGCAAAGGGGAAATCTCTTTTTAGAAGCCAGTCTTGCCACTATCTACACGCTGAAAAGGCTGCCAGCCCTGCCTGGAGAAGCCCCCTCTCTCACTGCAGCTGTGGCCTCCAGCTCCTACCAAAGCAACTTTTAACCACGGGTGTGGACATACCAGTGGTGCTTCATCTGAGCTGTAATCTCGAGGCTTGGTGCTTGTGTACCCCACTCCTGCAGAGGGGCAGAGGCCGTTCAGATGTGCCCCGTTGGCGTAGGGCTGCCCGTTAACGTAGGGGTGTCCGTTGGCACGAGGAGCGGAGATGCCTCTCAGGGGCACCATGGTGTACTGGCAGGATGACACCAGCAGCCCGGCTCCTGGGAAGCCCATGTCAATGGTTTGCTCTGCCGAGGGAAAAAAAAAGAAATCTGAGGCCAAACTCAGAAGTGAAGTTGAGCTGCTTGAAGCTCAGCAGGGATAGACTAGGCTGAACTGTCAGGCAGCTGTTTTGGCACCCTGAAGTGCCCTTAGAGACAAAGGGTGGGAAGGGGCCCTGCAGGAAGGCAAAGGGAGAGCCTCTTCCCCCTGTTCTAGTCCCAGGGCTCCTTCCCAACAGGAAGCAGGACAAGGGATTTTGTGGGATTTTTATAGGGTTGTCTTAGAGGTTCCACAGCCCTCTGCCCACCCTCTCCCTGCTTCCCAGGATGTGCAGCCCCCACGTTTTGGGTCAGATCTAACCCCCAAGGCAGAGCACATCTTGTAAATCATCCTGTGAGAACAAACCCTTACTCTGCTTGGACCAGGCTCTCCAAAGGCAAAAGGGGATGAAAGCCACGATGAGGAGCACGATAGAGCCCAGCACGACGCCTACGATCAAGTAGGGCAAGTCACTGGAACGGGCCACCATGGCTCCTGTCCCCAGGCCGCTGTGCCCCCCACTGAGCGGGGGGTGCTTCTGGGGGGGCACCGTGGAGGGTGGAAGACGACCTGGCAAACCAAGAGACTTCCGAGCTGCGAAGGGGAGAGAGACAGAGCACGTGTTAGGCACAGGGCGCAGCAGCCCGCTCCAGGGACATCTGTGCTGCTGTGGAGGGGACACGCTTCTACGGTGGCTTTAAAGAAGTGATTCTGGGTGACAAATGATATCCTAGGCTGATGTGTGTGACAGTACAGACTTGGCTTACAGATCTGCCAGGCTCTTGGGCTGCTAAAGCAAAAGGAAAAAGAAGCGCTTCTCCAAAAGGCACACTCGGACTTAATGCTGTTCCCATCATGACAGTGCCACTGCTTGGAATACAGCGTGGGACCTGCTTATAACCAAAGCCAGGAGTTTGGCACAGCAAGGGCAAGTCAGCCCTTCTGGTGCCAGTTACCATTTCTGTGACACTTAGGAGAACTACAGGGAACTAATACTCTGAGGGAAACGGTGCTGGACTCTGCACAAGGGGTCTGTGAGTACTGCTGTGGGTATATACACATACTGACCAACAGCATCTACAAACCTAGGCCTCTCTTCTCCACTGTGCTGCCTCCACCACCCTGCCTGAGCTCGGGTGACACACATCAGGCAGGGCTAGTCCTGCCTTGCTGTGCTCCAGCAGCCGCAAGCAGGGAAGGCAGAGGCACCCTGGGAAGCTGGTTACCTTTGGTTTCACAGATCATCACGTTGCTGAACTCGCTTTCGCCGCCCTCGTTGAAGCATTGCATCTTAATGTCGTAGGACGTCTCCGGCTGCAGGTGGCTGATGGAGTGCCAGTACCGGTCTCCTGAGGAGGGAACAACCACGTGGGGCCGTCGGCTCCCTCGGGCTACGCGCGGCTGGACCAGCTCTGCAGCAGCACTTGCTAAGGCAGGTCCAGGCAGCAGCAGCAGCCCCCTTGTGTGCACAGGGCTCCTTCTGGCCACATACTCACAGAAACACAGAATCATCTAAGTTGGAAAATCCCTTGAAGCTCCTCCAGTCCAACCATTAACCTCACCCTGAGTCAACCTGACTCTTCAACCCCTCCAGGGATGGGGACTCTCCCCTGCCCTGGGCAGCCCATTCCAACGCCCAACAACCCCTTCTGCAAAGAAATACTTCCTAAGAGCCAGTCTGACCCTGCCCTGGCACAGCTTGAGGCCATTCCCTCTTGGCCTGGCGCTGGTTCCTTGGCTCAAGAGACTCATCCCCCCTCTCTGCACCCTCCTTTCAGGGAGCTGCAGAGGGCCAGGAGGTCTCCCCTCAGCCTCCTCTTCTCCAGACTAAACCCCCCCAGTTCCCTCAGCCGCTCCCCATCAGACCTGTGCTCCAGACCCTGCACCAGCTCCGTTGCCCTTCTCTGGACACGCTCGAGTCATTCAATGGCCTTTTTGGGGTGAGGGACCAAAACTGAACCCACTCATCGAGGGGCGGCCTCACCAGTGCCGAGCACAGGGGTCAGATCCCTTCCCTGTCCCTGCTGGCCACGCTATTGCTGACACAAGCCAAGATGCCATTGGCCTTCTTGGCCCCCTGGGCACACTGCTGGCTCATTATCAATCCCCCCCAGGTCCCTCTCTGACTGGCAGCTCTCCAGCCACTCCTCCCCAAGCCTGTAGCGCTGTTGGGGGTTGTTGTGGCCCAAGGGCAGCCCCTGGCATTTGCCCTTAGTGAAACTCCCCCAGTTGGGCTCAGCCCATGGCTCCAGCCTGCCCAGGTCTCTCTGTAGGATACTCTTACAGGAGGAACCAGCAGCTGGGAGCAGTCTCTCAGTATCTCCTACCTTCCACCACGTCCTTCTTGTAGTCACTGTCATTGTCGCTGTCCGTGGGGCGGTAGTAGATGTAAAAACCGTGGATGGGAGTGTTGTTGTTGCTGGCTGGGATATACTGCAGAGAATGGGAGGGAGAGCAGAAGTTAGCAGAGATGTCTGTGCTCCATATTGTACCTAGTGGGGATAAATGGGACGAGGCAGGAGGAAAACACAGCATGGGGGGATCTTCCTTGTGTTGCCATGGGTTTGCCCAGTTAGCGCAATGCAGAGCTCGGTGCTATTTCACACCCAGCTTCCCTCAGGGAACAGACAAGCCCTGAGTCTGGTGCTGTCACCCCAAGCATCCCGTACTCTGCTCCCTGTCAGCAGCCACAGCCAATGCTTCAGGGAGAAAATTCCTCAATTCAGTGAGAAAATGTCCTCAGCTAAGCAAGGACAAGCACACTTTTGCCTTGACTCTGGTAGGCTCACAGCTTCCAGACAGGCTGCATCTGGTGATTGCAGAAATCCTGTGCTTCTGGAAACACCTCTGTTCCTCCTGCACCCAGGGCACTACTGTCCCAGCTCCATATGTTCTTGCTGTCTTTCACCCAATATTTTATCAGCTACTGTTTGTGAACAGCACTGACCATCCTGCCCTGAAGCAATTTCTGGTCAGACACAGCTAGAAGGGAAAAGGGCAATGAGTACCTCTGAATAAGCTCCAAGCTGTTGGAAACACTTGCATTTAGGCTTGGGATCCAAAAGATCCTGCACACTCCTAAAAATGCTCTGGGGTGGACCGCTATAAATGATTATCGGCACTTAGAACTGCTATAAATGACTATCAGCACTTAGAACTCCTACCCAGCAAGTGAGAGTGAAGGACCTATCTGCTGGAAATTACTAGGATAGAGGGGACAAAGGTGCTAATGAATTCCAAGAATTGGCCCAAGCAGTGGCTCTGTGTATTGTTGAACGAAATGCTCAAGACCCTGAAGTTATCTGCTGAAATGCCTCCTGCATACAGTGTTGGATTCAGGCAAAAAGGGTTTCCTGAGCTTTCTGACCTCCCCTACTTCTACAAGGCCCGAGCTCCATCCCTCATTTGGCAGAGGGATCTAACGGATCCCAGATCCATTTGTGCTGGTGACAGGCTCCGTGCGGCGCCCACACCCCTGGTTCCTGCATGTTGGGAGATCTCTGCCCCTCCAAATCTTACCATCCACTTCAGCATGATGGTGGTCTCATTGATGGCATCTGTGAAGGTGATGTATGGCCCAGCCACGGGGCGCTCGTACACTCGGTTGCTGTACCCAGACACCACGTATGGCCGAGAGGCCGCGCTGGGCTCACTCTCTCCCAGGATGTTCAGTGCCCGGACACGGAATTTATAGGACATGCCTAGGGAAAAATGGGAAATAAGACTTGCAGAGATTGGAGTCTTCCAAGATTTCCACTGATTTGACTGTGCAGAGGGGCTACATCTTCTCTAGAAAGCAGAAAGCCTTTTGATCAAAGGACCAACCCTGAGTGGCCAAATTTCAGCCGTATACTAGATGCAGCCTGCTTTTGTGTGCCTTCCCCTGTTCCTGCCTGGATAGTCTGGGGGTCAGTTCTGGAATATGTGTGAGTGGATTCAAAAATTCCTGAAAGGATGTTCTGACCCAGAGCAGGTAGGAGGAGGCAACCTTCCTCTACCACATGCAAATTAAGTAGATAAACATCCGTTAAAAGCTCAAAGCCTAAATAATTTTTACCCAAACATCATTTTACTGGTCTTTAAGTTGGGGTAACAAATAATGCCCTTTTAAGCTGTCCAGCTCAGTGATGCTCTCTTTTCTCCTGCACAGTGCAAGAGAATTGCATGCCCATCTGTCTTGCCTGTGGCTAAGGAAAGTCCTGTCCTGTCTAGTAAATGGCAAAACCAAATGCCTTTAGTAACTACATCCTGTAATATAGAAAAGCATGTGCAAGCCTCCCCGAGGGAGGTCAGGTCTATGCTGGTCTCTGCAGCTGGAGAAACTGGAGAAGGCTCTGCAACTTTTCCCCTGTGCATCTAGGGCTGGAGCTGGGCAGGCATTGTTTTGCTCACACAGGCTATGACAGATGGCTGGCCCTCCTTCGGGGACCCACCAGCTTTCCTGCTGACCTCCAGGAAGCCGGGAGGACAACACCTGCCTACCTTTCTCCAGGCCTGGAATTTCCACAGAGAGACGAGAGGGAGGAATGTCACTGGTGGCCAGGACCCAGTCTCCCAACTTCTTCAATTTCTTATATTCCACACGGAAAGATTGAATGGGGAACCCACCGTTCCCCCGGGGGATCCAGGTCACATACACAGATGTCTCTGATGCCATGGAGATGGTTGGACGGTCTGGTGCCTCTGGAGCTGCAAGGGGCACAGAAGGACGTCAGGACATGGAACACATTCCTCTGGCCCTGTCTGGAGGATCCTGTTGCTCAGAGGTACGTGGGAGCACTGCACCCACCCACATGCTCTTTAAGTCCTGAGTGCTCACTTCTGTCTGTCTCTTCATTAGAGCTGGCACCCCCAAATCCTCACGCCTTTCAGTTTGTGCCCTGCAAGCATCTTGCTCCTTTTCCACTCAAGTAGGACAAGAGGAGGTGCGAGGTGTGTACACCCATCACAGGAGGGCGAGCAGTGAGAGCTGTGGGTGCAGGGCTGGCCATAGAACAGAAGGCCTGGCTGGTGTGGAAGCAGCGAGCCTGGGGAGACTGACACTGGGAACAGATGAATGTAGGAGATGAAAACAGGAGAGATTGAGAAGAACCAGCTGAGGAGGAAATAGGGAAAAATTCTAAACTGTAGACATGTCATTTGATAAGAAAACAAAAGCTGGGAGGGCAAGAGGTGAACGGAGCTGTGGAGATGAAAGAAAAGGCAACACATGAAGGAGGGTGGGAGACTGAAGGAGGGGACTTCACAGAATAAGGATTGAAGGAGAGAATTTCACAGAAAGGGTAATGGCACTGGAATAATAGTAATCACAGAATCACAGAGTCATTCAGGTTGGAAAAGCCCCTTGGGATCATCGAGTCCAACACTCAGCCTGACTCTACGAAGTTCTCCCCTACACCACATCCCCCCACAGCTCATCCCAACGACCCTTAAACACACCCAGGGATGGGGACTCCACCCCCTCCCTGGGCAGCCTGTTCCACTCTCTGACCACTCTTTCTGGGAAACATTTTCTCCTCATGTCCAGTCTGACCCTCCCCTGTTGCAGTTTAAAGCCGTTCCCCCTTGTTCTGTCACTAATCCCCTGTGAGAAGAGACCAGCACCAACCTCTCTACAATGTCCTTTCAGGGAGCTGTAGAGAGTGATGAGGTCTCCCCTCAGCCTCCTCCTCCTCACACTGAACAGCCCCAGCTCCTTCAATGGCTCCTCACAGGATTTATTCTCCAGGCCCTTCCCCAGCCTCGTTGCCCTCCTCTGCCCTCGCTCCAGCCCCTCGAGATGTCTCGTATTGAGGTGCCCAAAACTGGACACAACACTCCAGGTGTGGCCTCACCAGTGCAGAGCACAGGGGGACTGTCACCTCCCTAGTTCTGCTGGTCACACTATTGCTCACACAAGCCAGGATGCCGTTGGCTTTCTTGGCCACCCGGGCACACTGTTGGCTTCTGTTCAGCTGCTAAATGGCAGGCACGAGGTGGGAAAGAATGGATTGGATTAACCAGGAAAGAACTGATGTTTCCTCCTGCACCCCTAGAATGGGCACTAACTGCTCCCTGTCAAGGCTTGGCTGGGGGGAGGAGGATGCCAGGACCTTCAGGGTTCCACTTTCTCCCTCACACTCCCCCAGCACCTGCTGGTGCACAGCACCTTGTTGGTCCTATGCACTGCACATTCACAGACTCCATGGCAGGGCTTTCTGAACTCCACATGAAACTCAGCAAGAAACAGAGAGCCCCTGACAAGTCCCTGCGTTCATGGTGGGGATAGGCCTGCTCTCCTAAGCCGGGCTGCCTGCCAAGTGCAGCAGCAGGTGTCACAGAATCATCTGGGTTGGAAAAGCCCTTGAAGCTCCTCCAGTCCAACCATGAACCTCACCCTGACCGTTCCCAATGCCACCAGATCCCTCAGCGCTGGGTCAACCCGACTCTTCAACCCCTCCAGGGATGGGGACTCCCCCCCTGCCCTGGGCAGCCCATTCCAATGTCCAACAACCCCTTCTGCAAAGAAATACTTCCTAAGAGCCAGTCTGACCCTGCCCTGGCGCAGCTTGAGGCCATTCCCTCTTGGCCCGGTGCTGGTTCCTTGGCTCAAGAGACTCATCCCCCCTCTCTGCACCCTCCTTTCAGGGAGCTGTAGAGGGCCAGGAGGTCTCCCCTCAGCCTCCTCCAGACTAAACCCCCCCAGTTCCCTCAGCCACTCCCCATCAGACCTGTGCTCCAGACCCTGCACCAGCTCCGTTGCCCTTCTCTGGACACGCTCGAGTCATTCAATCCCTCTGGGTGTCCCACAAGGACTAGAGCTAGAGACCTGCCATCCAGCTTTGCACAGCCTTGCTTTACCCCGCAGAGCCTTCAACCCCAGCACAGCCTGGCTGCTGCCACCCCCAAGAGATCCAGCCCCCCCTCACCCTCCCTCCTTCCCCAGTTCAGGGAGGGCCTTACGGGACAGACGGCTGTTGTCAGACTGGTTACTGCTCTGAGTGCTCGTGCCTGGGTCGTCCCTCTGGATTTGCTGCTCTTTGCTGGCAACAATCTCTGGTTTTGGGCGCCGGCCTGTGCAGAAGGGAGAGGTGGCATCAGTGACACGGAGAAGTGGCGCAGAGTTAATTTTTGCTGTGATGAGCAAAGAAAATATTCCTAGCCACAATGCCAAGGTAAGTACAATCTGGACTTCAACGGCCCTGGGGGTTCAAAGCACTCAACCTGCAGGTAGGAACTAAAGCTGAAGGGGCAGGTTTGTTAAACTTAATAGCTTCTCCTCATATTTAATTTTCTAAAACTTCTAATTGGTCTTGAAATGCTGCTACCTTTATGCCTGAGAAGGAGGTAATTAGCACAAGGGGGACTTAGCATAGACATGTGGGACATCCTTTTAGTGGCACCAAGACACCTTGGCACCAAGCAGACTGTGTGGGAAGGCTTGGAGCTTCCTTTAGTGCAGGACAAGCCTTTAAGGACAGATTAGACACACACCTCTTGGGAACAAGCCCTGTCTCCAGGCAGAGGATGGATTAAACGACCTCTTGACATCCCCACCAGACCTATTTTCTACGGTTCTGAAGGTGTCCAGCTGACACCGAGGGAGGGAGGGACTTACTCCAGCCCAGGCAGAGGGGAAGGCCTGATTTTCCTCATCCCATTTCAATCCCACCCTCCACTTTTCCTTCTGACAGAGCCCCTCTAAGCTGAGGGCAGGCAGGTTTCCAGAGCAGAAACAGCCCTTTTGTCTGAAGGGCTGGTGCCTGTGCCTCAGGGCTGGTGTGGGATGTCTTGAAGGGGCCCTCCCCTGACTCAGAGCAAAACACCCAGGGAAAGGTTTGACCTTTACCAGTCCGGAAAGTCACCATGGCCGTCTGTCCCTCGCCAGCACAGTTGTGAGCTGCCATCTCCACCTCGTAGAGGCTCCCGGGGTCCAGCCTGGTGAGAGTCAGGCGGTGCTGCGAGGCTGGGACGTCCCTCACTGCCCAGCTCTCCGAGGCGTTGGTGACCTGCTGAGAGACCAAGGCAGGCTTTGTAAAGCTGGGGGCAGGCTGGGCTTCTTGCCTGTACCAAGCTCAGAAACTTACATGACAGTTTGTGACCAACTAGGGCTACTTTCCATGTCTGGAGTTCCTTCCCTGCCTGCAGAGGAGATGTTTCCAGCCTGATTTTGCAAAGCTGAAGGATTCAGGTATCAGCAGAACAAGTCACCAAGCACCAGGGTGTTTCCTTGACCCCAGAGGTTGACTCAGCCCTGTTCTGTCTGCTGGTTCCCTCTGATTCCACTGCCCCTCGGTGCACACAAAGCTCAGGAGCAGAGCTGCCCACAAAAGGCAGCAGTAGCCAGAGGCTCGAGTTGCTTTAGGAGACAAATTTCTCCTGCAGAGATGCTGGCCATTTCCACAGGATGAGCTACCCAGACACCACTTTGGTCATCTGGACCTAAATCTGGACTAAGAACTTTTTATCCAGGTTTATCCAGCCTTACCACTGGCGTTTTCTGGCTGAAATGAGGAACCATAACGTTGGAGCACAGGTTTCTGCAGAGAAGAGACCATGTCTGGCCGTGGTCCCCAGAAAGGCTTGGAAACACAGTTCATTTTTTGGTGATGCCTTGATGCCCCATGCAGAGGGGGAGGGAAGGCGAGACCTTCCTCTTTCTCCCCAGCTGCAAGGATAATATTTTTGCAGGCAAATAGGCAGGACACTGAAGTGACCCGGTGCCGAAAGGAGCATTAGCAATGCAGGCAACGCAACAAAACGGAAATGCCAGGACTCTGCCGTATCATTCATCTTCCCCAAGTGTTTGACACTGACTGATTAATGCCTGCCTCGTTTTATTTTTATTCCCGAGCCTACAGAGTCGTGAGGCCAGGGAGGGGAGCCCTAAAGACTGCTAATATCCAGGAAAGAAAAAGAGAAATTCTTAAGAAACAAAGATAATGGCTGCATGGCATCTGAGTGCTTGTGGGCTGCTGAGGTTTTAGGGTCGGCTTAAGAGCAGGAAAAAAAAAAGAGACATCCGCAGATAATTTTCAGAGGAGAATCAGACCCTTGCCCAGTACAAATGTAAGCCTCCTCTCAGTAGGTTTTACTTTCCTTATAGTCATTTTTCACACAAAGAGCCTCTTCTTTTGTTGCTCAATTGATTCCTTCCCTCTCCGCACACGTGCTTTTCCAGTCAGAGATGTCAAAAACCAGATCATTATATAGTTTGATCCTAAGGATCTCTGATAGAAAGAGACTCTTTTTAAACAAGTTTAAGGGTTATTGGGTCTAATTCCTTTCCACACAATCCTTAAGCATCCCAAGAAAGAGTCTCCAGCTGAGAATTTGGACTACACTGAAAACATATTACTGCAAACTGCAGTGACCCATAGTGCCCTCCAGCCCCTTCCAGGTGAAGCACTGAAAAACAAATAAAATATGGACAAACTCCAGCCTGCAAGTTAAGATCGCATGCAGAATTGGTAGTTGCACTATACACCATTGGGGGACAAATCTATTTTTGCCAGACAACCAGAGGCAATAGTCTGGTGAGGCTTTGGGCATCTTTTGGTATTTATTTACTTTTGCCCTATTGTGTTCTTGTGTTGTCATCTTCTGCCTTTGTTTTAAAGAGCTCTTTACAGACACGGTTAGCTGGAACCCTCAGCTTAAGCTTTGGTTAGAAAGAAATCAAGGGTGTGCAGGGATTATAACAGCCTCCTATTATACTGTATTTTCACAAAATCAAACAATTCCAGGAAAATAGATACATGTATTCATGTATAATTGAAAATGGTGCCTTGCAATGGCTGGGAATCCAAAACATGCCAGATCTGGAATGTACTCAAACCTCAAAGCAAAATCTTGCCTCCCTACTGCAGCTCCTTCCCTACCCAAAGGAAATACAAGCAGCAAACAGATAAATTCAAGCCCCTTTTTTCCCCACTCATCCCCAGCAAAATGGGAAGAAATGCTCTACACCTCAAAAGCAGAATTTTTGCCTCAGCAACGCTTTGTTATTTAGAGAAACT
Source organism: Athene noctua (assembly GCF_965140245.1). Classification (NCBI taxonomy): domain Eukaryota; kingdom Metazoa; phylum Chordata; class Aves; order Strigiformes; family Strigidae; genus Athene; species Athene noctua. The sequence goes on from NC_134037.1 coordinate 137,776,860, forward strand.
GCTGGGCTCCAGCTCTGCCTGCAGTGCTGAGAAGCGCTGCAGAGAGCCCTTTGGCTCAGGCAGAGTTTGGTAGTGCACTGCCATTCAACTTCCAGAATAAAACCCTTGGTTGAAGACCTTCCCAGAGGATTTAGCATGGCTGTGCCAGCTCTCTGGTGGCTCCTCACAGTTACGGAGCGTGGGTGCTTCAGTGCTGCTGAGTAGGTGCAGCAGAGAGAGGCTGCAGCAATGTGTCCTACAGCCCAAGCTTTTCAAGGCAGAGATGTCCCCATGGCTTGTGCCAAGACAAAAGCATTAAGGAGCAAGTCACTACACAACCTGCCCTTGGGACTTCCTACTTGTATAAGTACACAACAGGGAATTGCAAGTGGAAGCTCTTCAGACTGGATACACGCCCTCTGCGTAATTGGGCTTTTCTTGGACAGCTCAGCAAAGCTCTCGAAGCCAGTACTGTCACACCTCAACAGCCTGAGGCTGCAGCTGAGGAAGCCCCACCAGCCCATGCCACCAGTGAGCAACAAGTGCCCCTGACCCAAGGCACCTGCTCAGGAGGTGTGAAAACATGCAGCAAGGCCACCAGCCCACCTGAGGAATGGCACAGAGGGGAAAGATGGGAGCGGGGTGAAACAGCGATACCTTGCGATGCTTCACCATGTAATAGAGGATGGGGGCTCTGCTGTCAGGTCGGGGTCTCCACACCAGATCATAGCTGTCTGTCTTGGATGTCCGGGGAGAACTGAGGATGATGGGGGCCTCAGCTGGAGATACCGGCTCCCTGTTGGCTGCGCACTGTGGAGATGCTGCCAGCGGGGTTGTTGCAGGCTCGGGCAGTCCTGCTTTGTCCAGGGGCAGCTTTAAGGCACTGTCCCTGGAAGGTGGTGTTGGAGGCTGAGTCGAGCCCAGATGGGCATCTTGCCCCGAGTGGAGTGTACCTCCTGAAAGACAAGGTGTGGAGGCAGGGTAAATGACTGTCGCAGTCTGGGGTGAAGGCAGAGCTACGAGCCCCTTCAGCCTCAAAGATGACCGGTGCTCTACACCCACTGCAGCACAGGTACCTTAGAGGTATCAGGTCCCATGGTGCTGCCTGCTGTGCCACTCAAAAAGGTGTTGGCAACAATCTCTCTTTCTCCTGCTACAAACCTAACACACCACACTGGGGCCTCTCCGAGAACAGGCCTTGGCCACATGGGATTTCCTGCCCCTCTGAAGCCCCTTTTACCCTGGATAAGTTCAGCAGGGTCCAGGAAATCAGGTGGTTTCTCTCTTACCCCAGGTGGATCCACCCACATCAGTGTTAATTCCCTTGCTCAGTATAAACTCAGAGGCAGAGCTGAGTAAGCCCTGAGGTAAGGCCCTACACCTGGATGTCCTACACCTCTCCAACTCCCTGAAAAGTTGTAGAGAGGTGGGGACGAGTCTCTTGGACCAAGGAAGCAGCGCCAGGACAAGAGGGAATGGCCTCAAGCTGCACCAGGGCAGGGTCAGAGTGGCTCTTAGAAAGTATTTCTTTGCAGAAGGGGTTGTTGGGCGTTGGAATGGGCTGCCCAGGGCAGGGGGGGAGTCCCCATCCCTGGAGGGGTTGAAGAGTCGGGTTGACCCAGCGCTGAGGGATCTGGTGGAGTTGGGAACGGTCAGGGTGAGGTTCATGGTTGGACTGGAGGAGCTTCAAGGTCTTTTCCAACCGAGATGATTCTGGGATTCTTATGTAGAGACAGTGTGAGTACACACAAACGGCGCTGCGCTTACAAGCAAAACCACTACCAAGCTCCTACAGGGAGATGTGGAGATCCCAGCCAAAAAAGCACTCGAAGCGTAGGGTAAAAGGGAGGGAAGAGCACAGGTGGGAAGGTTACACACCAACCTTCTTATCTGGCTTTCTCTGTCAGTTAGGCTCTGGGATTGAATGGTCCCATGCTTGGAGAGGGGCACTCACCCGGGCGGGCTGTCCTCAGCTGCACCATGGCCTGCGCGCTGCCAACCTCGTTCTCAGCCATGCACTGATATATGCCGTCGTCCTCGGGCCCCACGCTGAGCAGGCGCAGCGCCCTGCGGGACAGCCGCAGCCGCTGGCTGCTGGACAGGGGCACGGCGTTGCGCAGCCACACCACGGAGGGCTGGGGGTTTCCTCGCACCTCGCAGGTGAACTTGGCACTCTGGCCCCAGGGAATGATCTGCTGGGACACCTCCATGGTGACCTCTGGGGGTTCTGTGCAAGGGAAAGAAAACCATGGCTGGTGAGTGCCCCTTGGCAGGGAGCACAGTGTGGTTGTGGCTTTGTGCTTTTCTCTCTGGCAGGGACAAGGGCAGAGTGATGGATCCTTACCCCACCCCAAGTCCCACTCCCTTCATGGGGGCCCACAGGAGTTTGCTTCCTTGCACTTCCCCTTCAACATCCACATGAACCACAACGGGAGGTGGCCCAAGGCCATCTGTCCCTCTCACAAGACAGCAGCCACCTACAAGTCCCATTTTTCTGATCTGAATTGCTACTCTGCAAAGACCGTGCTTGTGCCAAAACAACGCATTGGTACATCCACTAAAACCAGGCTTAGCCTCCCTAATGCTTGTGAGGAGGAGAAGGATGCACGGGAGAAATGTCTAAGGTGTAGTTTCCCACTCCATAAAGAGAGTTTCCCTACAGAACAGAACAAAAAGCAAGAGACACTGATGTCTTCCCTATGGCAATGTGAAATATGTCTGAGCAGCAGCCAGTCCTCCACTAGAGAGTGTCAGAACAAACCCAGTGCCACAAGCAACAAGAGAATCTTTTCTGCAGATGTAGGGAAGATCCACCATCTCCAGCCACGGTGGGAACTACCACCCTCAAGGAAGAAATTGTCCCAACTCCTAGAAACTGGAACCACAAGTTTGCAGTGTATTGTGGTTTGTCCACGGAGAGGAAGAGTACAGCAGCACCAGTATTTTTCCCTGATAGCAGCAGAGAAAGTCCAAGCCCTTCCTGAAACAAGGGCTACAGCAGCACTCACCAAACACCTGCACATTGTAGAAGATGAACGCAGCTCCGGCCTCCCCGACCCCATTGTCAGCTGTGCAGCTGTAGGTGCCTGAGTCCTCCTCGCTCGTGGGGTCGATCAGGAGGTTGCTGAGCAGGAATCGTGTCTTGTTGTACGCAGAGACACTGGAGCCATCTTTGGCCCAGGTGACCCGTGGGGGGGGGATCCCGCTAGCCACGCACTCCAGGATGAGGCTTTGGCCCTTGGTGACGATGATGGTCTGAGCTTCGGGGGGGTAGATTATCCGGGCTGCCTCTGCTGTGGAGCCTGGTGAGGAGAGGAGGAGGAAGGAGGTGGGTGGGAAGGCAGGCAGCCGGTGGGACGGCAGGGAGGGGTGACGGTAGGGGTGGTGCACTGCTGCCCTACCCTGGGGTGGATAAATGGTAGCACAAGCCAAGAGGGCCATTCCTTAAGGGCTGAAGGCTTTTGCTCACCCATCCCCAAGAACAAATCCCGAGGAGCTACAGCAATCCTAGGGTTGCACATGCACATACCCCAGGAGCAGAGCTTGGGGCCTTCTGCTGCTGGAAAGGAGTTGTCCCAGCAACTGTTAATGTTGGTTCCCAGAGAGAACCGCCTGTGAGAGCACACATACGTGCTCCCAGGGCTGGAAGATGTGCAGTGAAGGGAGAGCAGCTTACGTCTCACACGGAGCCGCTCACTGGAGACTGAGGTTTTCACCTCCTGCGTCACAGGGTTGTAGGCAGCACATTTGTATGTCCCCTCATCCTCTTGGCTGGCATTGACAATCTGAAGGTTCCCAGATGGCATGATGAGGTAATTGTCTGTAGAGAGAGAAGAGGAGGTGGCACCGGGTCACAAGGTTTGCTCCTGTCCAGCCTCCTGGAAGACATGCAGTGCCCTGAAGAAAAGGTTGACAAGTGGGAAGGGAAAAAACAGCACGGTAACACTGATGGCACTGAAATGACCCCTTTTGGTTCAAATATCAGGGAGAGCAATGATGCAGTGATAGAAGGAACAGAGCCTCAGGCCAAGCTAGCTTGTCACAGGTATGTACAGGAGCAAAGCTGCAAAATTCAGATCCAAATTTTTAAAATTTCCCCAAATGCAGAGTTGACTTTATCCAGGCTGGGCTAGAAGAATGCTTCATGGAGACGCCCAGTGAAGAGTGACATTGTGCATCACTGAATTCTGCCTCCTTTTGCCTTACCGCAAGCTGGCATTACGCATGGCTCCATGCTCCCAGACATCAGGTATCTTACCCCTGTACTCAGCACTGGTGAGGCTGCACCTCGATGAGTGGGTTCAGTTTTGGGCCCCTCACCCCAACAAGGCCATTGAATGACTCGAGCGTGTCCAGAGAAGGGCAACGGAGCTGGTGCAGGGTCTGGAGCACAGGTCTGATGGGGAGCGGCTGAGGGAACTGGGGGGGTTTAGTCTGGAGAAGAGGAGGCTGAGGGGAGACCTCCTGGCCCTCTACAGCTCCCTGAAAGGAGGGTGCAGAGAGGGGGGATGAGTCTCTTGAGCCAAGGAACCAACGCCAGGACAAGAGAGAATGGCCTCCACCTGTGCCAGGGCAGGGTCAGACTGGCTCTTCGGAAGTATTTCTTTGCAGAAGGGGTTGTTGGGCGTTGGAATAAACATCCCTAGAGGGGTTTAAAAGTAGGGTCGACTTAAAGCTTAGGGGCATGGTATAGTTGGGAACTGTCAGTGTTAGGTCAATGGTTGGACTGGATGATCTTCAAGGTCTTTTCCAACCTAGACAATTCTGTGATCAGGGGGACCTGGCAGAGGCCCTAAGCCAACCTGTGCTCAGACCGGTGGCCAAGGGACAAGGAGGCAGCAGGCAGAGAAAGCTACTGCTGATAGGGAAGGGTAAACCCAAGGGTGGTGGGAGGGGACCCAGCAGGCCAGACCCCTGTGGCACTCACCTCGAGAGGCCTCTAGCCACTCTTGCTTCACGCTGTAGCGGACCTGAGCCTTGGGGTGACTTTCGGGCAGGTCGCAAGCGATCACAGCCGTGTTCCCTTCATCCACCTCGATCACGTGCTGGCCATCGAACTTGAAATCTTTGAGATCTGCAGAGAAAGGGAATGACAGGGCATCTCAGCAGCTGGCTCATCACCTCAGTGTCAGCTCATCCTTTCCCTGCCGACCTGGGGCTGTTTCATTGCTGTGCCGGCAGAGGACTGCTCTGTCCTCAGCAGCTAGGGAAACTAGCCAGGTTTCAGAGCCTTATTTTTTTTTTCCCCTCCTCCTTCCTACAAAATGGGTTACTTAAAACACAGCTCCTGGAGAAACTGCCGGCTCCACAGCTGAGAAACTGGGTGCAAAAAATCCTGGCCTGAGAATAAGAAACAAGCCAACTTACTGCAGCACTGAAGGGTAGCCAAAAATGGACTTTCTGACACCTGCTAATACAAACGTAGCTGCCATCCTGCTACTGAGAAGCTAACTTGCTACTGAGAAGCTAACTTTGCAGTCATAACTCAGAAAGCCCAGCCTGCTTCAAGGGTGTACAGATTCCCAGGTGACACAGCAGAAGGTGTGTGAATGCTGGATGCTCCCAGAGCTGCCCTGAGCTTCTCCAGCACCTGAGCAGTCGGTGTCTCCGCTCCAGGCGCTCTGGATATATCTCATGGCCAAAGGCTGGTTAACCACGATGCCAGTTCAAAGAACAGGGCCTTGCAAAGAAAAGCAGCTTCTCCTCTACATGGCACAGCTGCCCCCTTCCTAAAACGCCGTGAGAACACCCCATCCCAGCACAAGTTCCCCTGCAAGGCTGCGATGGGGGTCACAGGCAGGATCAGAAGCACTGGGGCACAGGGAAGGGGTGCTTGACTTTTTGTTTCTTTCTCCTTTGCTTCAAAGCAGGAGCAGAGAACCGCAGCGAAACCCCGTGGATCTGGCAGGGCAAGGGAACAAGCCAGCCTAGCCTCGCCAAGCTTCCCAGGGATGAAACCGGTTCCCACTCTCCCTGGGCACGATGGCAAATCTTGCTGGGGCATTGCAAGCCCAAAGTTTGTCTTGGTCAGCCAGTGCTCGGAGGAAGAAGGTTTTGTGCCAGGAAAAAAGTCCAGCGCATGCATTTTTACAGTGCCATGCACCAGCCCAGGCGACCACTAGTGACAACTGCACATCCCACAGTCGGTTGCAAGTCATGTTGTCGCATCAAGGCTCAAGCAGGCCCATCTTCCCCAGGACTCAGCACTAACACACGTCTCCCAAGCCACTAAAGCGGGATGAGACCGCACTTTCTTTTCAAAACCCCACGCTAAAGCAGCACGTCACACCCCGTCGCCATGGCACGGCCATGCGCTGTCAACAGCTCCCTCGCCCCCCAAAACCCATCCCAGGACGTGGCGCCCGCAACCTCGGGCAGTTCGGAGAGCTGGGGGGAAGCAGGAGGGCTGGCGGCGGGTGGACGGCAGGCAGCCTCCCTTGGCAGCCCCAGCCAGCAGAAAAATGTGTTTTTTGTTCTCTGGGAAATGCAGCAGCACTCCAAGAGCAAAAGACAACTCTGGCTCCAAGCTTCTCCCACCCACAGTCATGGAAAAGTGACATGAAATTTCTCAAGCAGACTTTCTGATTAAAGCAAGATCCTTTATGGAGTTTAAATAAAAACCAGCTCTCTTGGCAAAGCGGCGAGAGAGCCTCCCCGAGCGCGGTGCGGAGGGGCTGCCGGGTGGCTGCCATGGGAGCCAGTGTTCCCGGGCCCAGATCTGAGGGAAGGGGAGGAGGTTGAAAAGAAAAGGGGAGGTTTTGCAATGTCATAAAAATAATTTGCAGCAAACATACTTAATACTTCTGGAATTTCTTGGCATCGTTCAATTAAAAAAAAAAATAATAAAAAGAAGGAATAGGGGTGAACTTCAGAAATGTGATTAATCCTTTAAGACAAGCCGAGAAGGGGAGCCATGTTTCCACTGGGTATTAAAGCCAGATGAAGGTTAACTCTTAACTTGTGAAAAGCTGGCAACGCCTCACGCTCCTCTGACAACGAAAGTTGCTGCTGGGGAGGGGAAGGGTGCTGGATATTTTCTCCTCTTTGCTTTTTATATTTGATCAAGGAATAAAATAGTAAGGGCTATAGAAATGGAAAGAGGTGGAGAAGAGGCGAGAGCCCAGTGTCTGCTTGCCCACATCACGCATATTTCTCTGATCAAAATATAAACGAGCATCAGGAAAATTAATGTGCTCCTTGGTGGTCTGGATTCATCACAGCCAAATTAAGATTTCAGAGCCAAGGCATAGGCTCCAGCACTGCTGGCAGAGATCTGCACACACACATATGCATACACAGAGCCTGGAGAGAAGGGGCCCAGGAGCCCGGAGGAAAAGCACAACAGAGCCCATCGGTGAGCACCATGCTGTTGGAGCTGGAAAACGATGTTCCCGTGCTGGGGGATCCCTGAGATGACCTTGGGCTGGGTGGACATGAGGGTCCCTCATGTGCAGCCCCTGAGATGGCCGCTCAGCCCACAGCTGAGTGCTGCAGCCCCATGGTGGGGAGGCAGGACCCCCAGATCTTCCTGCCTTGCCCTCCCAGCCTGGCCACATTGGACGAAGGGCGAAGCTGTGGATGGAGGGGGAAAGGACAGAAGAAAGGGATCCTGGGGTGGCTGGGGGAGAAAGAACTGGGCACTGCTGGAGCAAAACAAGGACGGGAGAAGGGAAAAACATCAGGTGGGCACTAGGACAAGCTGTTTTCCAATATGCAAGTGTACAAGTTTCCTGCCAAACTACTCCCTAAATTCCTGCTCCCCCACAGCAAACAAGACTGGTTTATTTGCCAGTGGATTTTGGCCACGGGTGGTCTCAACCACCCTGCTCCCCGCTGGTGCAGGCACATACAGCCATCCATTAACATCAGTGGGTCAGCCAGAGCTGGTGAGGGGTGCTCAGGAGTACCCCCAGCCTCCTCCATGCATGGGACAAGCCCCCTCCCCCCCCCATCCCATCCCACTTGGCCGCAGCACAGAAAAATGGAGGGTGTGTCGCTGGGCTGAGACACCCAGCTTCATCCTGGGAGCTTCAAACGAACCGCCCCTGAGATGCAGGGGGCCAGGCACGCCTCCCCCCGCCAGGCAGTGCAGTGCAGAGGGGTGGAGGAGAGGGTCAGCGCCAGCGAGAAGGCAGCAGCTGAAGGGGCGACCGCTCGGCCAGCAGCAGCCATGCCTCTCATCTAACATGCAATTTGCACCCCGAGGCCGAATTCCGCTGCAGCTGGGAGAAACCACATCACCTCTCTGCTGGCTGGATTTTCCTTTTCATACGGTGGCACCCAGTGTGCCAGCCCGTGTCCTTGTCCTTAAAAGACATGCTTGATCACAGGGAAGCAGCAAGTCCTCATCCACCAGCCGCTGGCCGGGAGGTGCTGCAGACAGACAGAGTGCTGTCCCAGCTGGGCTGGGACAAAAGGGCATATTTTTTAATTATTATTTTTTTTCCCTTTTTTGTTTAGAAGGGAGCGCAAGCAAAGGCTGTTGCTTGTGTCCATCTGCGCGCCACTCTGAGGCACGATGGGGTGAGCTGGGGCACGGGGAGGGTCAGCCATGTGACGAGCTGCATCACTGTCATTGGGGAGGGAAACCAGCTGAATCCTAGGGCTGGAGGCCAAGCAACAATGCAGGCGAGACAGACTGACTTAAATGAAAGAGAGACCATAAATAACTTTGGAGAAGAAGCAGTAGTAAATAAAATGCTGGCCCTCAAGGTGAAAGTCCTCCCTGCTGTAGGGAAGGGTGAGGGAGGGAAGGCAGGGACCCCGAGAAGGGGAATGGGCAGGGACAGGGGTCCCCTAGCCTGGGGGAAAGCACCTTCCACTAATCCCCCTTCAGCTGTCAAAGCAGCCTGGGGTTACAGCTTTCTGGTCAGTCTGCTCAAGATTGCAGGAGCCTGAGCACTGGTGCTGACACCACCAGCTCCCTCCCACTCCACTGGGACAGGTGCAGCCCCCCCGCCTCCCTCCTGCTCACACATCCCCAAGCACATCCCCCCACCCCACTCCCATCTAACAGCCCTCGGGCCACAGCTCTGCCGGCTCACAGAATGCCACCTGTGTTTTCCTTCTCTCCCCTCCTCACGCCACCTCTGCCCTCGGGGCCAGAGCCCCCCAGTGCCTGCTCAGCAAATGCTTTTCCAACATGCAGCCACCCCCTTTCCTCCCCTCCCGCCATTGCCTCCAGGGAGCCATCAGAGTAGAGGCTCTGGCAGAGGAAAATGAATGAGGCTGTCTTCAGAAAGCAGCTGCAAATTCCTGGGGGATCCCCAGCCCGACGAGGCGCGGGGTCACTGCTCACGAGCGCCGTGTGCTGAGGCCCAGCTTCCCATCCATGCTGCCGCAAAGCCAAGTGCACCCATGGAGGGCCATGGGGCAACGAGCCTCCCTGGTCCCACAGCATCCCTGGGACCCAGCCACCCTGTACTCTTCTCATCCCAGACCATAGGGGATACACCGCAGCAGGTGGAGTTCCCCTGCTGCACCCCTCATCTGCTTTTTTTGTTCTGTTTTTAAATGTCACAGCTACCCAGGTCTGGCTTGTTGTTGTGCTCACTGCCATGATTTTCCACGCATGCAGCTGAACGCTGGGAGTTGCACGGCTTTCGCCACCCCAGTGCTGTGGTTTGTGTCCCTGGTGGATTTATCTAGCCCCACCAGAGCCCACTGCAGCCACACCTTTTTCATCTAGCATCTTCACCCAGGAGAGGGGCTGGAGCAGGACTTCTGGCACGATGGCAACTTTGCTACCTGGCAGAGAAAATACTTTTCCTTGCAGCTTTCAGCTGTATGAAGGCTTAGGGCCTGGCTTGGAAAACCAGGAACACCCCTGCCCTGTCCATTCAAACTGTCCCAGACTCCAGCCCATCTCCATTGGCTGAAGAGCTACCTTGGGGCCATGGAGGGATAATCCTGCACAGCACAGTCAGGCCAGCAATGATGATGTAGGTATCTATCTGCACTGATGTGCCACGGGCTGCCAAAGTTGAGTGTGGGATCATGGAGCACCAGGCTGGCTCTAACTGGACGTAAAAAGTGCCCAAGTAATGCTTGAAGTGCTGCTCCTTTCGTAGCTTTAAGAAATCCTCCCCTTTCTGTAAATCCCTCCTTCCTCCACGCCCTGGCTATACAATAGCTATTTTATCTCCGCTGGAGGAATTAATCATGTTTCAAACAGCCCCCTGAGCCAGGGGGAGCAGAGATGGACTTGGCGCTGCTGTGCCACGGACGGGAGAAGGAGGTATCAGACCCAAGGCTATGCTGTGGCTGTCAGTGCTGCAACAATGGTTATCTGCTTGCTGACTGTCAGCAAAACACAAGGAGGCCCTGAGGGACTGGGCACACACAGTCTGGGGCACCCAAGGGTGTTTCCTCCAAAGGAGGCAGAGAGAAAGGAGTGGAAATAGCCTAAAAGTTGGCCAGATGATGTTACCAGCATGCCTTGAAACCTAGCAAGACGCTTTTTTCAATGACTCCAGGTCCTCTTCCAAAATAAGCCTAAATGTTGAAAATATTTCCACACCACCCCTGGCTGCTTTCATTCACATTCTAGTTTCACACTTCCCCTGGCCCCCCAAAATAATTTCTGGATGGGGCTAAGACTTTCAGAGGGTTTTCTTTCAGCCTGGCAGGTGATCTGGAAGAGACATTATCAACTGTGATGCCAACCTGCCAGGGTCTTCCCTCTCCACCCCCAGGACCATGGTCCCCACTGAAGCATCTCAGAGCAAAACCCTGTAGAGGAGAGGCTGGAAAGTTCATGGCACATCTGCTACCAAACTTGGTCCCACCACACATAGGTGCCCCCGGTTATTTCAGACTGCTGCAAATCCATTGTGGCAAGCAGCCTCTAACTCATGGACATGGAACTGGTTATTTGAACCCTTCCAGAAGGTTTCCCTCCTACACCTTCAGCCTCATGTCTTTCCTGGGCTACTTTCTCTCTTCACTTGTTGACTGTCTCTTCCCCACTTGGGTGCTCTCCACCACCCAAGGCTCTCTGGGTGCGTGGGACATGGCCTCTACCATCCCTAGCTCGCCTTGAGGACAAGAGACCCATGCAGCACAGCACAGGGGTCCCTCCACGATGGATCAGATTGCTTGTCCAACCTCTGGTTCCAGTTTTGTGAGCTCCACTGAACAGTGCCCCTGACCTCCCCTCAGCAGCAGCGCTTTTGCCATGGCAGGGACCACAGCAATGGGCAAGTCTCCCTCTTTTGCACCCTCATCCCCAGGTGCAATCTGGTAGCTGAAGGTGACTTGGCCCCTGGACAGGCCTGAGAGTCACAGCTTTCATTTGCCCTGAGGGACACGGTGGGACTTTCTGGTGCTCTAGGACCTGTCTCCTGTCCACCACTAATGCTAGACCAAAGCAGACAGATAGGCCAAACAGCCATGCTTTGTCCTAGGAGACAGAGCTGCTGGTGGTAGGTTGGAATGAGAGGGGAAAAAACAAAAAGGGGATCAGCCTAAAAAGGAACCGATCAGGCTGAGGAGCTGTGCACACCCTCTTCTCCTAAATGCAAACCATGCTCTTGGTAATCCCATTCACCTCTCCCCTCCTCTTCTTCCCTCTATCAGGCCACCAGCATAAACACAGCCCCCTTTCTGCTCTGGAATGTGTTCTCCGAAACTTAATCTCAGCACGGGGCTCAGGCCAAACCCCCTCCCACCCTGCTTCAGAGCTCAGCAGCTCTCCCCTCTCTTTCCCTCATCTCCTCCTCCCACCCAGCCTGGCCTAAACATTTCACTCCTGATTAATGTATCAGTAACAAACCAATAGCTCTTGGCTTTAAAGCAAAGCCAGCCCTCACTTTGCACAAACATCTTCACCACTTCTTTGTTTTCTTAAGACTTAGCCCCAGACTCCTTCTGGCTGGGAAGATGAAGGCCTTTCCATGCCCAGGGGCTGTCACTGCCCGGGGATGGTGGTCTCCTCTGCACACACTTGCTCCACCAAAAACTGCACGGGTCTCTGAGAAGATCAGCCTCTCCATTGCCTAAACAAGGGTGGTCCACGCAGGGCCTCCCCATCCCCAAGCAGGCCCTGGGCTGCCCTTTCTCAGATGCATCCAGATACAGCTCTTTCTCACATCTGAGCAGAACATCTGGCCAAAACCAGGCACTTCTAAGAGAAGTTCCCCACTGTAAGACACCTCCTCCCATGCACACATCTCCTTGGTCTGGGGCCAATGCCAGAGGACAGCAGCAAGGAGCATGTATGTAAGCTCAGAGATAGGAACAAAGTCCCTCCCTCAGAGCTGTGGCTCAGAAATAAGGTGTCTCTTTGCTGCTGTGCCACTGCAGCCTCGTAGGAAGAGGAAAAGCACTGGAAAGGGGGAGCATGCCCCATCCCAGAAACACAGCAGTGGTAATGAATACAGCCTCTTGCCCCTTCAAGAAAAAACCTCATTACGAGTGCTTTTAGGCACTCTGCTCTCCTCTATCCTCCTCCCATCATGATCTGTGCCTGCTTTACTAAATGAGGACAACTCAGTCTCTGCCTTCAGCGCCTCCATGCAACCATTCTCAGAATCCCAGAATCATCTGGGTTGGAAAAGCCCTTGAAGCTCCTCCAGTCCAATCATGAACCTCACCCTGACCGTTCCCAACTCCACCAGATCTCTCAGTGCTGGGTCAACCCGACCCTTCAACCCCTCCAGGGATGGGGACTCCCCCCCTGCCCTGGGCAGCCCATTCCAACGCCCAACAACCCCTTCTGCAAAGAAATACTTCCCAAGAGCCACTCTGACCCTGCCCTGGTGCAGCTTGAGGCCATTCCCTCTTGGCCTGGCGCTGGTTCCTTGGCTCAAGAGACTCATCCCCCCTCTCTGCACCCTCCTTTCAGGGAGCTGTAGAGGGCTGGGAGGTCTCCCTTCAGCCTCCTCTTCTCCAGACTAAACCCCCCCAGTTCCCTCAGCCGCTCCCCATCAGACCTGTGTTCCAGACCCTGCACCAGCTCCGTTGCCCTTCTCTGGACACGCTCGAGTCATTCAATGGCCTTGTTGGGGTGAGGGGCCAAAACTGAACCCACTCATTAAGGGGTGGCCTCATCAGTGCCGAGCACAGGGGTCAGATCCCTTTCCTGTCCCTGCTGGCCACGCTATTGCTGACACAAGCCAGGATGCCATTGGCCTTCTTGGCCCCCTGGGCACACTGCTGGCTCATTATCAATCCCCCCCAGGTCCCTCTCTGACTGGCAGCTCTCCAGCCACTCCTCCCCAAGCCTGTAGCGCTGTTGGGGGTTGTTGTGGCCCAAGGGCAGCCCCTGGCATTTGCCCTTAGTGAAACTCCCCCAGTTGGGCTCAGCCCATGGCTCCAGCCTGTCCAGGTCTCTCTGCAGAGCCTCCCTACCCTCGAGCAGATCAACACTCCCACCCAATTGGGTGTCATCTGCAAACTGACTGAGGATTCTCCCACCATCCCTCTCCCTCACCTTGCCTTTTGGCAAGGGATCTTCCTAATAGTACACAGAGGACCACCAGTCACTTAATGCAAGTGCTCAGGAGCACTTCCTCACCACAATCAGACTAACCTTTCCTTAGTGTGAGTGTAGGGACTGGTACTTTGGCGGTGACGAACTCAGGGGCAACACAGAAAAGTGCAGTTCCCATCACAGCACAAACAGGGCAAGGGACTTCACTTTCTGTGAGTCAGGAAGGCGGTAAAACTTCACGCATACTGAGCCAGGGCTGCCAACAGCCCTGCAGCAGCCCAAGCAGCAGTTTGGCTGTCAGCACCAGCAGGTGCTTTTTGGTAACCTCAGTCAAGAATTCAGCAACGAGATGAGGCAGCACAACAGTCAGGAAACCAACCATGTACACAAATCCCAATGTTCAGGTATTTCCTGCTCTCTGTGGTCTTGCAAAAACTGTCACTGCAGGACAGGTCTGCAGCCCAGCACATGGGAGGGCTGCTCGTGTCATGGCTGGGCCACAGTGTGACAGCCAGTCCATGATTAAAAATACTGCAAGATAGCCTAAGCCAAAGGAGCTCTCCCTTGATGCCAGCGTGAGCAAGTAAGAATGGATGAGCCTCTTGAGATGCACAAGTGATGGCCCAAGCAATGAAGGGGATGGTAAAGGACTAAAGCTACTCACTAGCTAATGTGACCACGGCAGGGACACTAGCAATGATTCCTTCAGGCACACGAGCGATGCACTGGTATCGCCCCACGGTGTGGTTGTTGAGAGCTGTGATGACAAGCTTCCCTTGCTCGATGTGGATACCCAGCACCTCATCCGATCCAGGCAGCTGCTTCCCATTCAGTCTCCAGGTAAGGTTCACTCTGGGGGGGTCCACCACACACCCCAGGCTGACTGGGCCCCCCAGCTTTTGGACAATGGAGGCAGGTTGCACTGTGACCTGCAGAGATTCACCTGCACAGAGGAAAAAAATGTGAATAGGAAAGCTCTATGAGACTCCACAAAAAAAAGACAGAGAAAAAAAAATGCAGGGCTGGTACATTTTGTATTCCCTGTTGCTTCTGTCTGTGCTGCAGCTTCCCCTTAGCTCCCCACACACCCACCTGTTTTGCCAGTTATTAAGCCTAGCATAAAGGACACAGCCAGCATAAAGATAAAGCAATAACCAAACTGTATTTGATACAAAAGTGTCAGTACATGGGCGAGCACTGGGGGTACAAACAAGTCAGTCAGATTATACATAATCAACATCAATCTCACTGACCCCAACAATGACACCCCACGACCAACAATGGGTGGAATAAATGGTGAAATGCAGTTTCCCATAGAAGGGATGGGAGACAACCGAGTCAACAAGCCAAATACATAAGACCAAGGAAGCCACATACTGGATCTCTACACAGCCCACATTTACAAAAGCCAGACCTGACTGGAGCCCAGTTCCAGGGAGGCAGGAGGTCCTTCCCCAACAGGGAACTCTGCAAAGAGCATCCACCTCACAGACAGACACTGCCCCTTCCTGCAAGTGGTCCCAGCTTTTATCCCTAAGTGGGACACCTGACCTTGGGTTACTTAATGCGGGACACTGGGGGCTCATTTACCCAATGGCTCTCCCTGCAGGGCCGGCCGCACCCTGGAGGGAAGCTTAAAGGCAAACTCACCCCCCCTTTGTGAAGGGCTGTGGGAATCACCCATATGTCAACCTTAATTTGGGGCCCAGCATTTCACCACCCTAGTGCTTGGAGATGCACACCAGCCCCATTTCTTCTCAGCATCGCCAGACAGAGCCATCCAGCTCCGACTGTATCCCCTTCTCCTCTGGAGGAGTGTTTGAACCTAGACCTTTGGTCAAGGATATTCAGGAAGCAGTGGAGAGAGGAAACCACTTTGTGCTTCAGACACGGCTGCATTAAACAGCACCAAGGCAAAACAGAAACTAAATGGAACAAATAGGTAAAACCAGAAACTCACCCAGTTTGGCAAAATAGCTAGCAGCTGCAAGGATGAGGCAAGGGATGGGGGACATGGGTCTCTTCTTTCCACATGTCATTGCCATCCCATGCGGTGTGTCCTGGTGTGCCCAGGGAAGGGTCCCATAAGCTGCCTCAGAGGATGCAGTGGATTTGCAACAGCAGGTTCCTGTGGATGACAAGAGACACGAGGGATGAAACCCTCAGATTTCCCTCTGCTTTCCAGCCCTGCCTGACTTCTCTACCAACACTCCTGAACTCCCAGGGATTCACCAAGCCAGTGGCCTGAGCAGGCCACAGACACTGAAGCAAACATTTCTCTTCTCCAGCCTCTCCCCAGGCATGGCTGGGAGTCTCCCAAGACATCCCATCCTCAGTTCTCGGTACAAATCTACATGTGCGCACACACACATCCCCTTCCTCATTTCAGACTTGCCTGTTGTGTGCCAGCAATGCACACCAGGCAGTTTTCAGGAGCAAAACACAAACATTTCCAAGAAAGAGTCACTGGAGATATTCGCTAAGTGTTGCTGCCACTTCTTGGCTGGGTCTGGAATACATTCTAGACTGAACAGAAAAGTAAATGAGTAGTACAAGTCCCAGGCTACATGAAAACAGAGGTGATCCTGCAGTTTCACTGTGTTCCTAAGAAGCTGGTCACGCGGCTACTGGGCATACCTGTGTTTCAATCCAGACGTGACTACTTAGGAGATGTAAAAGTTTTTGAGCACATCTCTGGAAGGAATTGTTCTGAAGTGGAGCGGACAATTTCAGGAGAAAAAGAGAGACCTGGACAGGCTGGATCGCTGGGCTGAGCCCAACTGGGGGAGTTTCACTAAGGGCAAATGCCAGGGGCTGCCCTTGGGCCACAACAACCCCCAGCAGCGCTACAGGCTTGGGGAGGAGTGGCTGGAGAGCTGCCAGTCAGAGAGGGACCTGGGGGGGATTGATAATCAGCCAGCAGTGTGCCCAGGAGGCCAAGAAGGCCAATGGCATCCTGGTTTGTGTCAGCAATAGCGTGGCCAGCAGGGACAGGAAGGGATCTGACCCCTGTACTTGGCACTGATGAGGCTGCTCCTCGTTGAGTGGGTTCAATTTTAGGCCCCTCACCCCAACAAGGCCATTGAATGACTCGAGCGTGTCCAGAGAAGGGCAACGGAGCTGGTGCAGGGTCTGGAGCACAGGTCTGATGGGGAGCGGCTGAGGGAACTGGGGGGGTTTAGTCTGGAGAAGAGGAGGCTGAGGGGAGACCTCCTGGCCCTCTCCAACTCCCTGAAAGGAGGGTGCAGAGAGATGGGGGTGATTCTCTTGAGCCAAGGAACCAGCGCCAGGCCAAGAGGGAATGGCCTCAAGCTGCACCAGGGCAGGGTCAGAGTGGCTCTTGGGAAGTATTTCTTTGCAGAAGGGGTTGTTGGGCGTTGGAATGGGCTGCCCAGGGCAGGGGGGGAGTCCCCATCCCTGGAGGGGTTGAAGAGTCGGGTTGACCCAGCGCTGAGAGATCTGGTGGAGTTGGGAACGGTCAGGGTGAGGTTCATGATTGGACTGGAGGAGCTTCAAGGGCTTTTCCAACCGAGGTGATTCTGTGATTCTGTAAAATGCCCAGTTATAAATTTGTTTAAATTCAGTGCAGTGAGCTGAGGGCAGATCACACTAATTTGGCCTAACACACCTTTATTCTAAACTAAGAGATCCAATCAGTGGAGATATTTCAGATGAACTGTTCTGACTGAAACACACTGCCTATTTTGAGTTGATCTACCCTGTCTGGAGAAACCACCAAGTTCATACTCAAGAGCATCAACAATCTCCAAGCCCAAGGCCACCCATCACAACCCAGGTTGCTGTGAAGAGCTGCACACCGCAGCGGCTGTTTTGGAGAGATTGTCATGGATGAATGCTAAAGCAGACAGGCCAGTTCAGAGGGATTAAAGATCTAGGGGGCTGCCTCAAGCAACATATCAGATGTCAGACTGAATTCAGCTTCAACCAAGGGCAAAGGGCTTAAGTCAAGAAGAGACTTCCCTCTACAGACATCATAATGCAGCTACAGGACTTTGAGCTCTCTCCAGCTGCAGCACTAAGATGACCTGTGAGTCTGAAAGGCATTTCAGAATTGTTCCTGTGGCAGGTCTACATTAGCAGGGGTGAAGCCCAAGACCAAACCAGCCATGGCAGCCAGCCCAAACAGCAGTTATATTGCCTGCTCCCCCTGCAGACACACAACTAGGCCAGTCGCAACCACCATCCTCAAGAGCACTTGGACTCTGCAGAGCAGCACTTCCTACTTCTACTGTGGTAACTGCTCAAGCCATCACCTGTTTAAGCATGTCCTTACCATAGCCAGCTCGGTCAAAAAGAGCAGACAAGTCCCTTTAAGCACAACCTCCAAAATTAAACCTCCCAACTCCTGAAGTAAGGACAGCCACAGACTTCCCATGAGATGCTCGGTGAGTTGTTCCTAGCAAGGAACCAGAGCATTTGAGAAAATCACACCAAGCTATTCTCAGATGACTCTGCTTGGCTTCTAGTGAGAGCAAAGGTGCTAGAGTGCAGTAGGGGGCAACACCCATGGTCAACTATGCTGAGGTCCACATCATGACAGCAAGAATCCAGCTAGCTAGCTTGCATGCATCTTTGCAAATTGTGTTGACCCTCTGACAGCCTCACAAGCTGCCCCCTTTCCCCCCACCATGCCCCAGAGCACTGCTTGGGGGAGAAGTCATGGAGGAGACATTCATATAAAGCTGAGAAGAGATAAGGCTCCTCTGAGAGTGTGATTTCAAAAGGAAGCAATGCCAGGTGACCTGCAGCTGAAGCTTTGCAAACACCTCAAGGAGCATCTTTATGTGGCACTTTGCGGGCTGACATGGGCTCACTTGTCTGGCCTGCGCAGGGGGCTCAGGACAAGGCCGCTCTTTCCTAGGAGTCACACAGTCATGGATAGTGTGGCTGCAAGGCCAAGATGACAAGCCCTGCTGATAGGCAGGGTAAACTAGGTTAAGCTTAACATGGCTCCATGTCAAGAGGAGCCAGGAGCACCGACAGAGCTTGGCTGTTGGGCATTAGGCTGGACATACTCTGAAGGCACCCAGAAAGATCAGCTAGACTCATACTCCAGCTACTGCAGCCCACAGCCCTGTTACAGGTGCAAATCCTCTGTGAGTAACCTCCAGGTGCCAAAACAACAAGACAGCAACCTCCCTCCTGCTCACCGCATCCTTCCCAGCATTCACTCTCCTCACCCAAGGAGAGAGTCTCAAGAATCTGTCTTTGAAGAGTTTCCCGCATCAACCAGCACATAGCGTTGTACGAGATCCTTTAGCTATTGACTTGGGAGACCATCTGAGTTACTCAAGTTCATTTCTCCATGTAAGACAGCCACCAAATGCCACAGCCATTGTGGGCAAACCACCACTGACCACAACCATGAAAGTACCTGAGGTCTCTCTGTACCAGAACATGCACTATTGACCCCATCACTGATGTGCAAGTTGATGTGTCACTGATTACACTCATCTGGAAAAGACTTTGAGTTAATTTAGGCTTAAAACCACCTCACACCATAAGGTTTGCTGGAGATAGAAAACCTTCCACCAACATACAAGAAACATTTTGGGATAGGGCTTATCATCTTGATCCTCAGTGCTGGAAGCCTACAGAGCAAAGCTGACTCATTCGCCCTATCTGGATGAGTTTGGCAGCAGAAGGGAAAAAATGTTGGATGGAAAAGAGTTGCTCCTTGGAGCCCACGCTGAGGAAGGGGATAGGCAAAGACATTCCCAGTTCCCAAAGAGACCTCCCTGCAGCTACACGTCGCACAGAAGCTCTGGCCAGAAGGCCAAAGCCAAAGGCACAAAAACGTGTAACGGACCTTCTTGAGGTGGGACCACCCAGGCACGTCGATGCAACAACTAAACTGGCTGCCCCCAAGTCTGGAAAAAAAGATGAAGTGCAATAGGTGGGGAGAAAAAAGGGGAGATCAAAAAATTTGCCCATGGCCCTGAGCAGATTGAACAGTACTGAGCAGAGACTGAGGAGAGAAGGTGTTGCAACAAGTGTATGGTACCTCCCCAAACCTCCAGGCAGAGTATGAGCTCTAAAAGAGGGACATGTGGCCATTTCTTTCACAGCTGAGTGAAGTACAAAAAGTAAATCACCAGCATAAAAATAATGAGGAAAATGAATGAAAACATCAATTCCAAAAGAACTATTAGGATCCAGGGCCAGATTTCGAAATTCTCAGCTTCCACAATTGAAGCCAGATTTTCAAAAGCATTCAGTTCTTGACATGCTGAGCTCTCCTGAATAGGCAACCAACTTATTTCGATGCCTAAATGGGAGCTGACCTCTTTTGAAAATGCTGCCCTTAAGCAGCCTGCAGTAGTGCACAGCAAGGAACTTTATTTATCAGGCAGCTTTCCATCCACCCCGCATTCCCGCAAGCACTGCCAAAGTGGGCTGCAGTGGGAGAGGCAGCAGAGGTGTGGAGCAGAGGAGGAGCTCCAGTTGCCTTCCCAGAGGTGGTGGTCCTGGGCTATGGGCTGCACTGGGAGCCACAGGGCTGCCTCCTCTCCCCAAGGCAGGTACACTACAAGACACTCAACACTTCTGCAGCCACTGTCACCACCAGCCTCAACAGTGCCTGCTGAATTGCTGCCTGGGAAATGAAAGAGTTAAAGTAATTTAAAGAGCTTCAAGGGGAGAGGGCAAACAAAAATTATTTGTTTATTTATTTTTAATTCTTTCCTGCCAGGTTAAAATAACAATTTCCTGTCAGTGGAGTGGGCTCTAAGTCCTTTCAGACAACCCAGTAAATCAAAGGAGGGGCCATTAGGAGAACAAAATTAACGAGAGCTTCATCAGATATAGAGGCGTGCTGGGGGTGTAAAATCTGTCGGCTCGGCTTCCCGCCACACACCTAAACCCACCGAGGCCCCCATGCACAGCCCCAGCTGTACCACAGGGACAGAGGGCACTGCAAAGGCAGCGGAGCAAGAAAGAAAAAACAGAGCTGAAGATATAAAAGGGAATAAAGGCGTGCGCATTGGGGAGGGGGGGGGGGGGTGATAAAGCTCGAAAGGAAAAAGGGATCTGAATTAAGCACAGGCAGCAGGAGAGGTGTATGCTGATTAGAAACTGAAGGTTTTACTGAGGAAATGCTGCTCACAGCCCCAAGCCCCCTCCTGCTTAACAAGAGCTGACCCAGCAGCCCTTGTTACTGCCACCTGTCTGTGATTTACAAGGCTTCCAAATAGGAACCAGCCTCTGCCCTGACTCGGGGGCAGCACCCCCATACCACACACCCCAGCTCTGTGGGCAGGCCAGTGCAGACTGGGAGACAGCAAAAACTCCATGATGCATATGAGGGTGGTTTGGGGTTGTGTCAGGTGGCCAGAGTCCTGAGCAGGGGGTTTGTGCAGGGGAGGAATGGCAGGAAGGGGAAGGGGCTGCTTTGCACTAAGGCAAAGGCTGCAGCAACTCAGGGCCAGCTACCAGCTGGGGACACCCTGGGTGACTCTGGAGAATTCACTGCAGCTGGTCTCTGTTTCTGACAGGTCAAGTAGGGACAATGATACTCCCAGTTCTCTGTTTTATACATTGAGACTTAAGCTCTTCAGAAAAAGCAATGTCTTACACAGTAGCATGCACCAATTTTACTTGTAATCATTAGTTTTTAATACAAGGCAATATTTTTTGTTGTTGTTGTTCCATAGAGCTTAAAATGCTTCAAAAGAAAACATAAAAAAGAGCCACAGTTACACCTTTGCTTTAGAAATAAGGGAACCTGAGGGCTAGAAGAGGAAACCAACCTGGCCCAAGGTTACAGAGTAAAGTGGTGGCAAGGCCGGAAATCAAAACCTGACTGACACCTCCATCCCATCAGGCAAGTTGTTCTTGGATCCCAAATCTTTTGCATCCTGTCTGAAAAAAGCCATCATACAACTGTATAATCCTCTAGCTGAAAAAATACTGGTCAGCTGCAAAGTCCCTTATAGATGGCAATCTGGGCACCCCTTCACTGCTTCTCCCAAAACAGTAACACCCCAGAGGGTAAAATTAACCTCTACCAACCCTCATCCCTACTCCAAAGTATTAATTTCACACTGCTAAGTGGTACTCACTCTCTCTGAAAGGGTTTAGAAAAGGACAGGTTTGCAGCAGAAGAGAGGGTCTCCCTCCCGTGTAACAGCGTGGGCATCCATGGGATGGGGGTGCAGATGCTGTAGGGAGAAGCAAGATCAAGCAAGATCCTGAATGGAAAGTGAGAGATGTCAGGAGGGGGCAGAGAGAGACAGAATCCAACGTTACACCACCGTGTTTAAAGTCAAGGACGTAGCACAGTGTATGTGCAAACAGGGATAAAAGCTTGCCCACTTCCCTCTGTAGCACTGAAAGCTCCCAAGTTCCCCACACACACACTTCTAAAGTGATTAGGCAAAAAAGACTCTGACTACTTGTAAGCTCAGTGAATCCATCAAGAAGTCACAACAGAGAAAGCCTGCGATAAATTCATGCTCATAACTGGGAGAAGGAAAATATCCAGAGCAAAACCTGGCACAGCACTGCCACCAGGCAGATGAGTTGAGTTCACCTGCAAACTACATAATTGCGTTTGGACTGTCAAAAAGTGACTCTCAAAAAGAACCACAGGTTTTCCCCAAGTGAGTCTTGAGCAATTCAGTGGCGACAGACACCTCTCTCAAAAATAAAAACTTGCAGGTAATCCAGCTCTTTTTCCTGGAACAGAACTGCTCATGCAAACTAAACCAGCAACAAGCCAAAACAAACATGCAGCGATCTTTGTGACTTTTTTTTTTTTTTTAAATCTTCCTCAACACAAAGCTACTGCCCTGAGCAGCTCCTTTCCACACAACAGCCTGTGGTATCACCAGGGAGAGGACTGGGTGTGCTGACTTCAAATTAGCAACGGGATGCAAAGCCTTCTCCTCGCCTGACTTTTCCTCGCACCCCTGAAGCCCCAATGCCTACAGTTTCTGGCACCTCTCCACCTGACAGTTCCTCTGAAATGAGCACCACTTCCCAGCTGGCATTGATCAGGCTGACTTTGCTGAGCCCCAGTGAACCCCTTCACGTTGGCATTTCCTCAGCCAGCGAGCATGAGGCTTCTTGAAGAATGAAATGGTACCCGCATGCTGGCCACGGGCTCCTCAGTGCCACCACAGGGCTTGCCTCAGGCGATGCTTGCAGCACGGTGGTCCCAGGGTGGCTGGACCCACCAGCCAGAGCCAGGCCTGCTGCAGGCGGGCCAGGGGTGTGAGGATGGCCTTGCCCCGCAGGATACGCCTCCTTTTTCCACAGCTGCAGGGAGAGGAGCCCTGTGCTAAACCAGAGTATGCAGGCCGGCTTTCGCTGCCCCTTGGCGCGCCCCGAAAACAGCCCCAGCCCTTGAAAAGACAAGGCTAAAGAGTAAGAAAGAAAGAAAACCCACGTCCTTTCTTCAATATCGTGCTCCCCCCATGCCCTAGACACTTAATTTCCCTCCTTCCCCCCTGGCTTCCCCCTCCATTCTGAGTAAATTCAATTTGACAACCCTGCTAATTGGATAAACGCTGCTCCCTACGCTCCTTTAAGGCTGCCCGCTTTTCTCTCCTTGTTTTTGGAGGGCGATTGTGGCTGTTCTTTAACATGAATTCCATCTGCTTTATTTCTCCTCTGCCCATTCAAGACCCCTCCTGAATATGTATGAGGGGCTGCGCCCCCCCCCCCCCTTTCTCCTCCACCCCACCTCCCTCCCTCATCCCCCCCCCCCATCCCTCTCCCATTGCCCGGGACAATAACCCCCCAAATGCCCCCTTCTCCCACCCCAGCCCTTTTTGCTTTAGATAAACACAGGCAGTGTCAAGTGTGAGGAGGGGGGGGGAAGGATGGGGTTCAACTGCCAGTCAAGCCTCGGGCCCTCAATGAAGCCCGGAGGCCTACCCTAATCTGCTGCATGCTTGCCATATGGGAGCTGTGTTGCCCTGGGAAACACTAACAGGCAGAACGGAGCTTAATAGAGTCCATATTCATTGTAATGCAGTGAAATGGCTCGAGGGACTATTGCCCCTTGGGTCTGTTTTCATTCTTCTGTTCCCCCTCTTTCTTTTCTCTCTCTCTCTTTTTTTTTTTTAATAAATTTTTTTCCTCCCCTCCTTCTCCCCCCCCCCTCCTCCTTTCTTCCTTTCAAAAGGACCAAGTCCCTGAAGAGCTCTAATCTGGAGAGGCTGGGGGCTCCCCGAAGGGCCAGCGGGACAGGAGAGCTGGAAGGGGGAAGGGAGAGGATGGAAGTGGTTACAGAGGCGAAGGAGAGGTGGAGGGCAAGAGGAAAGTAGCAACTAATAAGCATGCAGCCGGCCAGCTGTCAAGATGCTGACAATGCTGCTTTGGGTGCAAAGAGCCCAACAGCCAGCGCTGGCATGGAGGTTGGCGCAGGGTCCTCCCAGGGAAGCGCTCGTCTCCCTTAAGAGCCTCCGTCCTTGTCTGCTGAACGCGCCACAAGTGACAAAAAAAAAAAAAAAAAAAAGAAGGGCGCAGATGGAGCATGCTGCGCAGCCTCTTCAGAAACAAAGTGCACCTAGGAAACAGATGTTGTTGCTGCAACAAGCCCGGAGCTGCTGGCTGCTCTCTGGCTTCTTCTCCCAAGTGTGCAAATGGGGAAAGCGGCCCACAGCAGCCGCTGGGGCTGCCCTTACAGCTGGGACAGGATGCCTCTCCCGTCAAAACCTTTCAGTACAACTTCAGTCCCAAGCTGGGAGGGCTGCCCTAACTTTAGACCAACTTTTCCTCTGCATTCCCCAGCTTTCTCAATCCTTGATCCACCTGTAGACTCTCCAGCCTCCCAGCTAACATCCTAATTTAGAGAGCTGAGGAGTCCAAGGGAGTGCACCCCTGCAGCACTCACCAAGGGGTGCAGGTTGTGCATCCACGAGGGTTGAGCATCACATGTCTGAGAATCAGCAGAACTGCTGGTATCAAGGTCCTGCGAGACCCCAACCAAGCGTACAGAATGTTGCAGCTCAACCTACTCTCATGCCAAAGTTGGCGTCAGGAAAAAAGGTCAGGATTCCCTTGGAAAACCACATCAATGTAGCCACACATTTGTGGAGATCAGTTACCAACTCTGGGGTGTTTTCAGTTTGCCCCATGCCTGCTACAAACTCAGCTCACGGTGCAGCAAGAAAGTCTGATTTATCTGAGGCTTTGAAATGGGGCAACGTTGCATCTTCATGATAAAGAAACACGTCAGAGGAGGCAGCAGGAAAGGGGTCACCCACTGACACAAGTGTGATGTAAAAACACACCTTCAGTCTTAGAAGCAGGGGATTTACTGCACTATATTACTTGCCTGGAGCATCCTATTTCTTGCCATATGAAAACAATACCCACTTTATCATTCATGTCACAACTGAAGCCAGAGATCAGTGTCAGTGCAGACAGAGCTGCAGACAAATGCTGTGCTAAACACAGTGAAAACCATCTCATGTCCTAGAGACTTCACATCACTGGCTAGAATAATTACTCACTTCAGGATGTTTGATACAAGTAGAAACAAAATTTATCTATCTAAAACTTCTCCTGTTTGGACAGAGAGGCAAAGGGTGTAGCAAGGAGCTGGGAATGAGGGAGAGGATGCACCTGGGCAAGGGAAGCCCAGGGAATGCTCTGCTGGGGGCTGATGCTGTGGGACCTGCAAGACAGGCAGTGAGCATCGGGCAACGCTCCTGGCTCTGGTCTGGGCTCCACCACAGCACCAACACGAGCTGGGTGTCAGGTTGTTCCCCTCCCTGTCAGCAACTGCAACGGAGGAGAGCGCCGGGAGGGATGGGCAGTTCCCACCAGGAGCCGTCATCATGCAGGCACAGATGTGGCTAGTTTACATTAGTCAGGGCACTGCTTTTGTTTTTCCTTTCTCATCCTTTCCAAACAAAAAATCCTCCAAAACTCAGAACTTGAAGTCTGAGGTTGAGGCTCTAATCGCCTCTTGGATTAGGGAGAGGCCAGAGAGGAGGCAGGTCCGGCAGACACAGGGAAAGTGATGATGGGCAAAAACCCTGTGAGATACCAAATGAAAGTGGGGAATAAAGATGGCAGAAAGGAACAGGCAAGAAAATTAAATTAAGATGAGGGGGTCAAGAAAAAAGGAGGAATCGGAGAGTTGGTATTTTGGCCAATTTCCTTACACTGCATTTATCCCCACGGCTCCAGGGCAGGCAATGCCACAGCTCAACTGCCACATGTGTGCCCAGGCTCAAGTCCTTGCCCTGCCTTCCTCAGAGCAGGGGCTGTCACATCTCAAGCAATCTCTTTCTCCCCAGCTACCACTCTTCTACTTTGTTTCAGTGTGGGTTACTCATGATAGCAGCAAAACCACTCCTGCTCTCACCAGAAACTCCATCCTGCTTTCTAAGTCAACGGTTTAATCAACAGTGTGCTCTGGTCCCAGCAAAACAGCATTTTTCCACAGGGAGAGCAGGATGTTCTCCAAAACTGTTTTCACTCAGCTCTGCTCTGTGTTGCTTTCCTCAGCAGCTCTCAGGGAGCACAAACACCCAGCCAACCCTCACCCTGCACACTCCCAGGACACTCCCACATTGACCAAAACAAGCATTTTGCCACTGATGTGGCAGCAACGCTATAAATCCCACATCCCAGGCTACCTAATATCACCCTGTGGCCTCTCTGCAGCTGGACCAGTGGTCAGGAACAGGCCCCGGGGAAGGAAGGCCACAAATCATGCCAAAGGTGTGACACGGAGCTGCCCTGAAGGGACCCATCTCCATTTTATTGTCTCCATCACGTGATGGGGTCAGGCTTGCAACAGGACAGACAATAAATATCAGTGTCCATTCATGTTGGTAACCACCAGATGAAACACTCCTCTCTCTGAAAAGCAGAATCCATATAATACAAATCAAAGCACAGAGGAGTGATACACCAGACAAACAGTGCTGGTCAGCATCTGTATGAAGCACTGCAGGAGTGCCCGGGGAGCGTTTCGTTGTGTCTGTCAGCTACAGCCACCTCTGAACCAGGATTTTTAAGGTCCCGTTTGCAGAGTGGATCACAAGCCAGAGAGACAGCAGCTATGGATGCTTTTTGAGAGAAGCCCACTTCTTTATATGCTTAAGTATGAACCTACATCTAAGTACCAAATTAAAAAAAAAAAAAAAATCTTTGTCTAGGAACAATAGAAAAATCTTCTCCATGTCCAATTAGGAAGAATAATAGAGCGGAACAAACACACAAAAACTACCAGCAAACCAGAAAAGCCCACAGAAACTGACACTGTGAAGCCTTCCTTGGGGGAAGTTGCAAGGGGGAAATTTCCTGTTGGAGCTCAGCAAAGACTTGGGTAGCTTTCCTAACTTTTCTTCCAGTGTATATCTGAAGAGCAGGGGCACCTACAACAGTTGCAGTAAAAAACTGACCAAGCTTATATTAAATATAACCAGTGGCACAGCAGAAATACCTGCTAAAACAACATATCCAGAAGATCCTAAGAGAGGACTTGATTCTGCTGCCTCCATCACCAGCCTGATCTTTACCATGACTTCAATGGGAGCAGACCCAGAAACTGCATTAACAAGCACGAGGCTAGTTTAACACAGTTGACATCGAAATCCAGAAGAGCATACAAAAGAGACAGGACAAAGTGCTTGCCAGTAACGTCAATACAAAGTTTAATCCCCAGATGGCTGGCTTTAGAGACATCCCCATCACCACCATAAAGAGAAACTGCCTTCTAGTTTGCACTCCTTTCAGCAATGACTTGTTGCTGGGATGCAAAAGAGCACAAGCCCATTTTTCTTGTCCTTTGAAGATGGTATTTAAAAGCTGGTTTTTTTTTTTCCCCTTTTATAAATCTGGGAATAAATGGGAGTTTTTACTCTCCATAGCTGTCACTTAAATGCTTTTCACTAACAATAATCATTTTGGTTATAGGAACAGGTCAAAAGCCTCTAGGACTCTCTGCCCGGACAAATTTTCCTTGGAAGACATGTCACTACTCCAGAAAACACAAGAGGAAGCTCAAGGCCAGCAAAACCAAGGGACAGAAATGACTGCCCACAGAAAACGCTTTGGCCAGTGCCAAAAGCCTAGGTGGGGTGTGGGGGCTCAGTGCCAAGAGCCAGCACCCAGACAGACTGAGCCAATCGTGACATGACCAGCAGCCACTACGCTGTTCCAAAATCCCACAGGACCCACCTGGAAGTGAAAAATGATGGGGGACACACTCACAGCAGGGTGACAGATTTCCCCTGCTCCCGAAATTAAGAGATGGACATACCTCTTGCACTTTTATAAGATTGTGTCTGCATGTCACCTGACCTGTTTCATCATCCCATCAATAAATATGCCTCTCCAGAAATGATGATCTAGTTGAGGAGAGTAACCCAAACATGGGCAGGAGATGGAGCAAGACCTCACATCACCCTGCAGAGACGAGCAAGGCCAGTACTACTCTTGGCAAGGGGATCCTCCACAACAAATGATGGCAAAAAGCTGCTGCCTCAGATCCTAGGAAGAGAGGTTTACCTGCCTGTGCCCTGGCCAGCCATTAGGACATGCTGGCAAAATCCACAGCCAGTGCCCGACAGGGCAGAGCACAGACCCATCACCGGCTCCCCACTCTTCACCCTTGCCTGTTTACTCGCACCCATGTCCAGACCGTGAGCATGGAGCTGGAGGCACCTCCCCAGGCCCTTCTCACAACAAGCACCAGCAGCAATTCCAGCTGCAAAGTTTGCTTTCCTTGACACACAGTTTACTTTCTCCATTCCCGCACATCCCACCCCTGCCACTTACCCCTCACTCCAAAAAGGCTCTCTCAAACAGGCTTAAGCTTTAAACAAATAAGGGCTTGGAAAGCAGCAGCAGCCTGCTCCTGTTTCTCTCCCCACCATCCCTGATCTCCCCCCGCCGCCTCCACCTCTGAGCCACGGCGCAAGCGGAGCTGGCAAGCGCCGCACAGGCACAGAAAACAAACACATGGACCAGAGCCAGCTGTGAAGTCGGGTTTGGCATACGCTGCTTGCAAGAGGCATAAAAGCACATGGGAGAAGGGGGAAGGGGAGAAGGGGGGTGGGGCGGGGAGCTGGGGGTGCCCTGGCCTCAAGGGGAGAGCGCGGCTCCGTTACAAAGCCCCGGCGCACGCCCGCGGGAGGGTCTGCAGGTATGGTTGCTGATCTTGTGTCCTGTGTGGATGTGGAGGGGAGAGACCAGCCTACAGCAACATTTCCAGAGCTATTTGGCATCACTCTTCCCTGCTCCTTTCCTAGAGAGGTGGACTGGTTTTTTTGCACACGCTTGACCTCCCTCCCAAGCAAAACCAGTGTGTTCTGATGCAACACTCGAAAAATAAATACACTTTTACCTCCTGGGTCTTGGAGTTCTCCCTGTTTCTTTCTTAGAATTTCTTATTCCCCGTGCACAGAAAGCTCCAGGTGCCCACAGTGCAGGAAACCCCGACCCAACTTCCCCATCACCTCGGCTGAGATTACATACGTTGAGGGCACGCATTTACACTAATCCTCCTCCTTCTCTTAATTTATTTATTTATCCCCTGCTCCCTCTCAACTGTCCCTTTCTGGGAGGACTTCTGACAAAATAACCCTTCTCCTACACCAAAGCTCCCAGGGGATGTCAGCTCAGGTATTATTTTGCCCTCACCAGTCTGGTCTAGCCATGGGAATGGCACTCGCAGGCTTTAGGAATAGATCACCTATGGCCTTACATCAATGCTGGATCCATGCAAGTTTTCCTCCATCCCTCACCTCTCCTGGTCATTTCCAAGTGAAATGAAACAGAAGCCCATGCACTTTGCCTGGTTTGGGGTAGAATCCAGTGATTTGACGTGGTTTGCTTGTGGTTTCCACCCAAAACCATAAACCAACCCAGGTTTGCTTAGAAGGTCCTCAGCTGTGTCTGGAGGTGGTAAGAAAAGCACCAGTGTCCTACCTGGTCTTGGACCTCATCCAAAACAGGGCAGCAGCTGGACAGATTAACAGTCCAGGCTGACCACCCAACCACCTGCAGACATGTTCTCACCAGTCTCATTACTACCCCTGAAACACAGCAAGACCTTTCCCTTCTCTGGGCCTGCCGTAAACACTTGTCCCTCAGCATCTCTCCAAACCATCAAACTGACAACAAGAGACAATATTTGGATATTGCTCTTCCTCTGAACTACATTATGGACCCCTGATTGCAGCCAAGGAAGGCAACTTACCTTTGAGAAATCTTGCAATGGCCTTTCTGTTCTTGGGTGGAATTTACTGAGGTGCCAAAAAAAGCCATGGATTGCTGCAAAAAAAGCGTTGCTCAAAACCAGCCAACCCACTCTGATCTCCTTCCTTCTGTGGGAAAATTAGGTATTGCAAGACAAAGAGAAATAGAAACTCATAGTGATGGAGGTTATGATGCCACATTTCTGAAATCGTTCCTTCATCTATTGGACAAAACATACCCTTACATTGTGTCTCAGCTTCCCAGGTTGTAAAAGCAGGAATAATAAACCCCAGCTGGTACAAGCAGTAACCAGATGAACATGAGTCAGACGATTTCAGATTCTCAGATGAAAGGTGCCAAGACAGGTATGCAGTGTTATTATCTGTACTGCTTCCTGGTAGCCCCAGGATTTCTGGATTAGTAAAATACAGATGTCAGCATCCTGGGGATACAGCCTCAGTAACTGAACCAAGCAGGGAGGGGCAGGCTGATGGCAACAAGGGGAAAAAACATGAATTTGCACCACACACAAAATATTGTGGTTAAGGGAGACTGCAACCAAGAGATTATTGACAACAGAGAACAGGATAATTCAGTGGGGTTTGTCAGACTAAACTTTCTGTAATCACAAGCTCCAGGGAAAGCGTTTGTCAAGCAAACATTCAAACGTGCAGCTGCCAAGAACTAAGTAAACAGAGAAGGAGAAGTAGTAGAGTCAGTGTGGCACCACTTGCAAATGCTCCATGATCAGCTGTCACGGGCCCGCCAAGCCCATCAGCAGGCGCTAGTGAAGCCAAGGGGCTGAGCTCCTACGGGAAGACCCACCACCGGGTTAGAGGAACAAGGAGCAATTCACACCTTCAAAATATTTTCATCCAGCACAGGATCTGCAGACCTGCATCCGTGTAAGTACAGCAGCCTGCGTGGGTTCACCGGACACTTTCCTGCACCAGACATGTACACATGAGACCACCTGGGCAAGTGAAATGAAGCCAAACTCCAGGCTGAAGGAGTCCTCCAAGATAAGTCCTCACAGGCTTGGTGAGGAGTGGCTGGAGAGCTGCCAGTCAGAGAGAGACCGGGGTGGGGGTGGGGGTGTTTGATAATGAGCCAGCAGTGTGCCCAGGGGTCCAGGAAGGCCAATGGCATCCTGGCTTGTATCAGAAATAGTGTGGCCAGCAGGGACAGGGAAGGGATCTTGCCCCTGTACTCTGCACTGGTGAAGCCGCACCACGATGAGTGGGTTCAGTTTTGGGCCCCTCACCCCAAAAAGGCCATTGAATGACTCGAGCGTGTCCAGAGAAGGGCAACGGAGCTGGTGCAGGGTCTGGAGCACAGGTCTGATGGGGAGCGGCTGAGGGAACTGGGGGGGTTTAGTCTGGAGAAGAGGAGGCTGAGGGGAGACCTCATGGCCCTCTACAGCTCCCTGAAAGGAGGGTGCAGAGAGGGGGGATGAGTCTCTTGAGTCAAGGAACCAGCACCAGGACAAGAGGGAATGGCCTCAGGCTGCACCAGGGCAGGGTCAGACTGGCTCTTAGGAAGTATTTCTTTGCAGAAGGGGTTGTTGGGCGTTGGAATGGGCTGCCCAGGGCAGGGGGGGAGTCCCCATCCCTGGAGGGGTTGAAGAGTCGGGTTGACCCAGAGCTGAGAGATCTGGTGGAGTTGGGAACTGTCAGTGCTAGGTTAATAGTTGGAATAGATGATCTTCAAGGTTCTTTCCAACTTAGTTGATTCTGTGATAATGAACAATACCCAACAGATGTTGGTATCATGTGCTTGTTTTTAGTCCCATGGTACCTAGAAGTCTGTGGTGGTAGTTACTGTGTTTATAAGGAGTCAGAGATTCTGCCCAAACGCACCACAGATCTAAAGGCAAGTCAGCTGATCCCAGCCCCGAAACCAGGGGTGCTCGGTGGCACCCCAAGTGAAGGGAAACCCTGGTCTTCTGCTTCCCACCCAAGTGCGTGTCCATCTGTCAGTGCTTTCCACCCACGGTTCATAAGACTGCTGGAAAGGGTATGTGGATGACTTAAGGGGTCCAAGAAAAGGGATGAAAAATATGAAGTTCAGGCATGCTGTGCTGTAAGCTGTGCACATGGAATTTCCAGCCAGGTCTACTGACCTCCATGGGAAAACATTCAAGATTGCACGTCACAAAAATAAAGCTGGAAGGCATCACAGGCAATCCAGCACATGCATCTTCTGTCCACATGCTCCTATTCTTCCCCACCTCATCCTGATGGGTGACACCAGAGTGATGTTACATTCATTTCCTACAGATCAGACCTCTCTTGGCTCTCTAGAAAGAAGCGTGCAAGACACAAGGCATGTTTCAAGGCCAGCATTAGATGCATCACTTCTCTATTAGTCACTGGCCACCAATGCACCCACAGTGGTGCTGCTATAACCAACCCTTGGCATGTCTGGGGCCGGCTGACCAAAAATTCACACACTCCAGCCAAAGATGCGGGGAAGAGGAAGTTTGTGGTCTCCAGCCCAAAGTTACTGACACCTTCTTTGGAGCTGAAGACTGCATTCATGTTCAGGAGGTTCATGGGGGGGATTAGGAAAACTGTTATTCCCCTAGCTAGAGAAAAGGGACTGTGAGAGATCAGAGGGCCAGAGAGACTGCTGGTCCTCATGAAGAAGGGGCTTGCAGGTTTAGTTGCTGTGATGGTCCCTTCCAGCTCTGAGGGAAGAGGGTGACCTTTCCAGGAGAACCCCATTCAGATTGAAGAGGCTGGACCTCCACACCAAGAAACAGCCCAACACCACAGACCAAAACCCTTGGGTCTTTTTAAACAGGAGGTACATGACCTCCTCTGGAGTCCTGACTCCCAAGTACTTACAACCTGAAACAGATCTTAATGAAGAGACAGAGGCACTTTAACTTTCCCTTTCCTGCTCCCCTCCTGTATCCCCACCCTTAGTTTGCTCCTGTGCAACAGCCCCAGGGCAATTAAATCAGCAGCCTATACACCATGCAGTATTTATGGCCCAAGGCAGTCACAAATGTAGCAGCACATGCCTAGGGAGGTCTTCTATCCCCTTTACCCTCCAACAACACTATTTTCTCACACTGAAGACTGGCTCAAAACAGAGGACCCAGCTCTGTGACCCCCCCAGCGGTCCCCAGAATAACCATGAGCTACCTGGGGCTGGGGCTTGCTGCTGCCCTGGTCCCAGCAGTGCAGGTCTCCTTTGGTCAAAGGACAAGGTGTTTCCCAAGCATCTTGCACATCACGAGGCAAATGTACTCCCTGCCCCCCGATGGGAACAGCTGAAGCAGAGCTCAGCAGTGTCAACATGATGATTTTTTTTTCAAACAGTAAGCACATTAGTTCTGGACCCTCACTGATAAGCAAGCACGGATTTCTCATCCACTCATTACAGTTTCCAACAAGAACCTCGACTGTGGTTAGCCCTTACTCACAACAGCAGACTCTGGCTTGAGACCATTCAGGTCACCTGAGCCACATAATAAAACAGAGCCCCATTTTAGGTCCAAGACCTTGGTGTTTCCCTGCACAGCAGAAGTAAGACGACAAAGGGTTAAACCTGGTATAACTTCAAAAACTGCTCTTTGCTTTCTGAAGCAAAAACATCTTTGGCAAGGTCCCCATCTGGGAAATGACATCCCGTTCCCCCTCACTTCCCCCTCTTCTCCCCCCGAACTCAGAACAAAGCACTGCACTGCCCAACATGCTCCTCCACTGGTTTCATCTTGGTCCAAACACTTCTTGCGTTTCAACTCCTGCCAAAAAGAAATGCATATAAAAAAAAAAGTATAAAAAAAAGGCATGTGTGGGGCAGGGGGAGAGGAAGCAGAGAGAGTAGAGGGAAGTAATTAAAAATGAATCTTGATTAGCTACCAGTGGTGGAAAAAGGAAACAGTGGGGAGATGAGATTTTTCTTTTGCAATATGTCATCTTGAAGCTGAAACCAGCAGGCCTAGAGGAGGTAAGATTTCCTCCACTGAGGACCAAACCTAACTTGCTTTGTCTTTAAAGTCCACCATGCCTCCCTACCATCATCAGAAGAGACATCTTCTTCCTCAAAGCAGTTTCCTGCTAATCACCACACGTTTTTCACCACTCACATAGCTGTAGCCCTCCCGGACTTCCCACAGACCACACTGAGCCCCCGTTAGCAGGGCTGAGGACACAGCACAGCTGGCCTGCTCTTGCTGGCCCTTCTGCCTTCGATACCAAACACAAATGCTTGGCCATTGCAAAGCCATAGGGAATCCTAGAGGAAATGAGCCTGGAGGAGATGGCTTGTGTTTGCTCTGTGGATAGGTTGGATGGGCCAAATGAAGAGCCCAGGACTGGCTCTGTCTCCCAAAGAGACACCCTCCAGCCAAGAAAATTTAAAAAAAAATATTAAAAACTATCACATTGGCTAAAGAAGCATTTAAAAGCAAAACAAAAAAACAGTCCAGTTTGGAGAGTCTGTAATAGCTGAACCCAGGGACATGCAGAGGATGTTTTTTGTTCCCTCAGTACAAAAGCATTTGGTTTCCTCTCCTCCTCATTCCAGCATTTCCCCATCGGGGGCGTTAGAGACAGTTCAAGGCCTCCCAGCAGCACAGACAAAACTGGACTGGGTCTTGCTGCCCTGAGGACAAGTGGCTGAGGGGCTGCAGAAACTGGAGAGATTTGGGGAGCTCTGAAGAGCTGGGCAGGCTGAACCTGCTGCCCCTGAAGGATGGCCAAAGGGTCACCCCTTCAGCATCCCTGTGACTTGCCACAGGCTGGGGCTTCCCTCCAGGGTTTGGCTTCCCAAGGTGTGACTTTGGCTCGCAGGCTGCAGGGCTATGCAATTTTGATTCCCCAGGGCTCGCTTGTGCTACAGCTGGCGCTCCGCAACATGTCAAAGACGGGGAAAGATTAACTCCTTTTTTGAAGTATCTCATTACTGTTATATTTTTAAACACAGCTGGCTGAAAATTTTTTGACAAAGCCATAAATAAATAAATACTTTAAGGAAATTTCCTGCGATTTGAAAACGTTACCTACTGGTCTAGCCTTTATCAGATAGTATTCTCTCTCCAGTATGCATAAGCTTCACTTGCTTTTGATTTCTCTCCTATAAAGACCAAATACATTGAACCATCGATTAAATGTCAAGATTTCATTGCCTGTAATATATGAGATTTTAACAACCACCCCTCTGACCAGCGCAGCAACAACATAGTCATTTTTGTCTCACCTAAGGGCTTTTCATCTCCCTTGTAAACAGGGATACCACTTCCCAAGACACAAAGATCCAGACACCGAAAACACATCTCCCAGCTCTGTCTGCAAAATACTTCTTTTCCTGTTCCTTGGAAGAGAGACGACAGAATGCAGCCAACTGGTACTCGGATTGGTTTTCCTCTTTTGCAGGTCACCCAGTGCCTCACCAGCTCCCATGCCTCCATTCTAATCAACTTGATTTAGAAAGCAATCCGTTTCTACAGCTGTGGACAACATTTAAAATATCCACCTGTCATGACATCCTACATAAAATAAATAAGAAAGACAACACCACCCACCACCTTCTATTAGCAATCTGTTAAGGAAAGCAAACAGTAACCCACTTCTGAAGAAGCCTGATACGGGAGGCAGCCTTTCTCTTCTAGCCTATCCCTGGTGCCAGTGGCAGACAAAGCCTGTTTAGCAGAGGCTGTGTAAGACTCCGCTATTACGTAAATAGCAAATAACATCTTGGGGCCAGCTGAGAAAAGGGGCCCCAAGCATGAGGCTCTGCACATGGAGCAGTGGAAGTGCTTGCCCCTAAAAGGCTGCCTGTCTACAGTACTTCTCTTTTTGCCAGGTTGGTGCCCATTTGAACCTCCTTCAACCTTGGAAGAGATGACTTGGAGTTCCCAACCTCTTCACTCAAATGCTAACCCGCTCCTTGTAGCCCAAAAAAGGAAACAAATCACTTCCAGTACTTTTTTTCTAGGCTATTGTTATGCGACTGCAT
Source organism: Athene noctua (assembly GCF_965140245.1). Lineage (NCBI taxonomy): Eukaryota > Metazoa > Chordata > Aves > Strigiformes > Strigidae > Athene > Athene noctua. The sequence continues at coordinate 137,812,429 of NC_134037.1, forward strand.
TTGGAAGTAAGGGAGAAAAACAAATACATGACTGTGGTCAGTGTCTGTCCTAGAATATGGGAAGAAAAAAACCAACCCCCAAACCCAAACCTTGTTTTATATGTTTAGTCAGTTTTGGAGAAAACTGTAAGCCGTAAAGAGACCAGGAAGAAACAGTGAGACTAGCTCCTAGGCCTTGGGGGGGTGACAACAGAAGCAGAGCAAAAGCAAATCTACTCTCCATCTATTAACATACACTGTTCAGTCCAAGAAATTCTTGAAAGCCCCAGCAATAGTCCAAGCCAAGAAGTCCACTTCTTCCTCTGTTGCAAAGAACTAAGACGTTTTTGTGCTGTTAATTGATTTATGAATTTAGAAAGCCTTTTTCATGCAAAAATCACCTTTGCTTGAGATTAGTAGGCATTTCACAGAAAAGATTGGATCCTCCTCTCCAGAGACTCACCCAGCAGTGGTCTGGGAGAACATAGCAAACTCTTGACATTTGCTGACTTGTCTACCAGGAAAAAAAAAATATTTAAAACTCTTTGGATCTTCCAAAGATCATTACATTACTGTCTGCTAAAGGAACATAAGGAGTATTTGTTTCTCTTATTTCACAAGGACTCCTTTAAGACCTCAGTATTAGGTACTCTACAAAACCACAATAAAAAGACATCCTCTGCCTCAAGGACATTTATCTCTAATTGCTTACAGAGACTGTCAACGCTTTCTTTGAGAAGGGAAGTCTGTGACTGTCCCATAGCACAAAATACCCCTAGAAAAAACTTTCACTATTCAGTGCAGTCATCTGTAGACCAGCCCAGTCAGTACCTACCCTCCAAATTACATTAAATACTGTCACTTGCTACACACTACAAACACGGTGTTAGAAGTAGAAAGGAATAAGGACTTTCTCCTTCCTGTAGTAACAGGGAAAATCCAGCTATACAAGAGAAATACAATCTCAGAATTACCAACAGGGAAATTACTGACCATTTCTTAGCTTGGAAAAAAACCAAACTCTTTTAGGATAAAAAACACTCCTCAGTTTTGAGGAAATGCTGCTCCATGATTTTAAATCCAGTTGTGCTTGTTGGCACACTCTGCCCTGGGATGGGTAAAGCATGCTGTTCTCATATAGTCACATCCACAACATGCTGCAGGATTTAATAGTCCCTCATGAAAGAGATAAGCTATATAAACATAAACTGTAACAATGGGACGAAAAGCAGCTTCCAGAATTCATTCTGCAAGCCCAACAGGGAAACGATAATTTCCCTCTGCATTTCTTGCCAGCTGAAGTTTGTCTGTTCCTCCACTTTGCTTTGCTGATAACAAACATCTGTCTGGAGTGTCCTTCCCTCTGCAAGAGGGGAACACATCCATCACAGCCTCTGGGGCTTTGTACCCCACCAAAGTCTCTGGAGAGCCTCTGCTGTAAAAGACACAGATAAACTTCTGCTGGTCTTACTTATCAATATAAAAGTGTTACATGGAAAATAAGTCTTTTTTTTGCAGCCCCTGAATAGTGAAGGAGACCTTCAGAAAAAAACACACAAGGAGCCTCTGGCAGAGGTAATCTCTTGAGGTCCACCCCATACGTGACTTTCTAAGGATCTTTATTTTAGGGTCTTCCTTCGCAACCCTTATCTACCACCTCATTTTACTCATCTATTTCTTCATCAGAAAGCTCTAGTGGCAGGTTCCCAGATAAAGCTGTTGATCTGTGGCTCATTAACAGCTCACTGAGGCTTTTTGGCCTGGTGCTTACATGCCCCTTGCAGATGCTGGCACCTTGGTGCATGCCATGTCTGCCGGCCCCACTGAGCTGCTGCTTTGGCTGCCTGTAGGGAGACAGGTCAACACAAAACCCTCCCGGTTTGCAAAACGCTGTGAGATCGGAAACGTTGGCGGAGACTTGAAAACGTTGCCTTTGAACCCCCCGAGCCCCAATCCACCAGCCGGGGGAGGGGGGGGAAAGAAGGGCAGGAGAGACATGGCTTTCCTTTCAAGGATGGTATTTCTCCAGAATAACCTCTGGGGAGGCAGCAGCCTTGCCTGCAACTGCAGGCAGCCTCCCTGCCCGGGCAAGGGCTCCCTGAACCCGCTCTGACATGCCAGCGCCCTGCGTTCGCCCCAGGTCGGTGAAGGCTGAGAGCACCTCTCCGACAGCAGGCTGGCGCCTGGGGAGACACCCCTAGTTGTTCCTTATCAGCCTTCTCCAAAACAAGTAAGGACAGGGGCATCCGGGATATGGCCCAACAAGCCTTTCTCAGCCCCAGCAACTGTTGTTGGCGGCACAGGGACCTCAGGCAGAGGAGAGGAAATTAAAGACAGAAAATGGGAAGAAAAGGGGGATGCGAGGGCCTGGCAGCAGCCCCTACATCCTTTAGGAGGCAGCACACAGGCAGGGAACAGGGGCACGCTAGCAGCCTCAGCTGAAATTCCATTCTCCCTCCCCATTGCCGGGTCTGAGAAAAAAAGAAAAAGCCTCCCTAGCAAAACTGAGAGGGATGTGTGTGCCAGGAGAGAGGAAGATATTATTTTCCCTAAGTGTGAGGAGGGATGGGTGGCACAAACCCATTTTTTGACACCTTCTCCATCCTACACCCTGCCAAATTCAGCTGAACAGAAACGAAGGCAACACCTATGCTGGTGCCTCCTTGCAGTCCTTCATGAACAAGCAGTGACCTGGGACCAACAGAGAACAAAAACCCAGAACTCTGCAGCTGTCTGGCGTCTCCCATCACTCTTCCTTCCACTCGCAAGGCACTGGCTGAATCAGGGAGAAACCATAAGGGCCTAAACACCTCATCTAAGATCTCTTATGTAATTATTTAGCTTGCAGAGGGCAGATCAAACCCATCTGCAAAATGGATGAGTACAGGTTCAGATAGGCTCCTCTCCATACAGAGCAGAGCAAGAAGGCAGCCACAAAGAGCCTTTGGCAACACAGTGCCATTAAAAACAAGATGTTTCAAGGCATCCCTCTAAGCAAAAAGCCTCTGACTGCAGTTCGGGCTGTTATTCAGACAGCAGGCCACAAGCAGCTCCCTAGGAGAGTTTGCCCACAACTTTTTACAAACAGGTGCCAGAAGAGGATACATATGCATCCCCATCTGCTCCCCAAAACAAAGTCAGACAAGAAAGGAGGGGTGAAGGAACCTGCCCAGGTTTCACTGAAGCATCGCTATCCCCCCCTGAGAGATCATTCCCAGTTAGCCCATCAAGCAAGGTTTTGCTCATGTCCTGCCATTGGCGCCCACACAGCTGCTCCCTCCTGGGCTACCTGTGGCCTGCAGGGGCTGGGTTTGGCTTTGGTTACCCCATGCTCAGTAAGAGCAGCTCTTTGTAACCCTGCTGCTCCTCACCCCGATTCCTGCACCTCCCCATGGTGTAAGGAGAGGTGAGCAACATCTCCCTTTGCACCTTAGCCACAGCACAAGCCACAGACTTGGCCTCAGCATCATCTGTGAAGAGTTTATCCTTGGCTTGTGCACTGAAAGCCAGTGCCTCCAGAGCAGGAGCAGCACAGTTCCAGACCCCCTGAGAAAGAAGGCACACAGTCTTTATGTAATGAGATTGTTTTACCTGAGATTGCACGCTGCAAGTGAAACCCTTTTATTACACTGGCTCTCTGCTCTCCCAGCTATCTTTCAAAGCACGATGCCGCAACTGCAAACTAGCTGACAGGAGAGAATTAAAGTCATAACTGGCTCCTTTCCTTCCCCTTCAGCCACACACTCTTGCTTTCCACCTGCCTCTCCCCCAGCGCCCCAGCAGACCTCCTGCTCGTTTGCCTTGTGAAGACAGGCAGGAGTTTCAGCTCTGCAAGACCAGCTGCCCACCCCAACACAAGGCATGCCACAGCAGGCAAGATGCTACCAACAACACCTGCAGCACAAAGTGCCCCGTTTGGACAACCACTTCCTGGAGCATTGGAAGCCACATCGCTCTTTATTGACTGATGTGAGCTGAGGGCTGGGGAAGATGAGGCTCTGCTATGGACAGCTCTCAGCTCCAAGGCAGAAAGTTCTCAGTCAAGCCCTAGCAATGCTCAACTTTGGCCTCCTCTTCTGAAGAGCAAGGCAAGGCTGGAGCATGAGACTGGGTATCAGGCTGGTACTAAGCTCCAGTCCTGACCTGCTGAGTCACCCCAAGGCACACATGTCCTTTTCCATACCCTGTTTTTACCTCCTGTTTCGCATTTGTCTTGCTGTTTTGAATGGGGATGTAGGAACCATCTCCCATTACAAGTTAGCATGGTATCTAACATAGCTGGGTCCCAGCCCTGGTTAAAACTTGTAGACACAACTGTAATACAAATAACAATTTAGGTTTTGGAATACAGTGATAGGGGAAGATGGCATGGCAGGTCTTTCTCAGGCCTTCATCCAGAGAGTCAATGTTAAGAAACCTCTACTTATCTTCAATGCTGGAGCTATGCAAAAACTGGGTTATGCTCACATTTTTGTGGCTGCTGAAATTTTTGCTTGTTTGCCTGGTCACTAGTTTGGGAAATTTTTTTAAACGTGGTTCTTTCAAGTGGTTCAGAGGTTAGGGATGTCCAAAGCTATCCCAGGGGAAACAGATTATAGGGTAGAGCGCAGGTCAGGCATCAACGATAAACACAGCTTTGCCACTTTGCTCTTGATGTTGTTCTCTTTGTGCTGCTTTTCCCTCCTCCCCAAATCTGCAGTCTAGGGAATTGTGAGGAAACCTGGGCAACTGTATGTTTAGCAAGTATGTTCCTACCTAACTTGCTACATGGTGTAAATAGTTTACCCTTGCTCCCACAAAAGACAACAGGCTTCATGACCAGTCGGCAGGATCCCACAGCCTGTATTGCATATTTGAGTATCAGGCAAGTACAGCTAGCTCCCAGCAGTAAACTGGTGCCTGTCCTACGAGATACAGGACTGGCTTCTCTTGCTGTAGCCACATAAACCATACTGCTCTACCCAAACTAGCTACTCACCTCCCTACCAAGAGAGGAGTAGGGTCAGCGAACACACACTCAGGCTCCAGCAGCTCCAGCTCTGTGCGTTGGTATCGACCCCCCTTTCTCAGCATCCCTCATCAGATAATGGGCTGCATGGTCACCGAGCACGGTTGACCATGACCCTGAGTCCTCCCCTGTCTCTGCTGGATGGGCAACCATCTCTGGCAGGGCCTGGATCTGGAGTGCCAGTGTGTTAAACTACTCTTGCAACGTTCGCCGCAGCTCAGGCAGCAAGGTCCTCAAAAGGAACTAGCCCTTGTGCTGCCTTGGACTCTTTCTCACCAGCATTACAGAAGTGTTCAGGCACAAGCTGGCATGCATCCAGGAGCTCTGCTCCTCACCTGCTGGGAAGCAAAGACATTTTTCTCTTCGAGGCCAGCCCCAGGCACCCCAGGAGCAACATCAGAGTGATGAAACAGTAATGATGGACGCATCCAGAGCAGCTGTCATGCCTCTCTGAGGAGCCCTTCATGCTCTAGCTTCTCACAGACCTGTCTCACCCTACAAGCCTCCAGCTCCAGATGTGGCTGACAGCTACAAGCCTGATAGATACTCTGCTTGGCCAGCTAAGGGGGAAGGAAGGACCCACAGCGACTCAAAAGCCAGTAGATGTCAAGCCCTCCTCCTGCCAGGGTCCCACAGCTCTGCTGTGGTCTGCCTGGCTGTGCCTCAAGGCCCCATAAGCAGCCAGTGATGAGGTGCTCCTCATTGGATTCAGACCCCGTTACAGCTGGATAATTGAGCCGTCTTATTCTCCTTCTGCCCAGATGGCTCTGGCTTAGAAGGTGCACTTCAATTGCTTGCAAGCCAAGATGTGCCTGATAGCCACTTTTGAAATAAAGAGTCTGCTCCCATGCAGGAGTAGGTGGTCAGGACTAATTTGGGCAGCTCTTACATTGGTGACAGTGAGACTGTCCCACACACCTGCCAAGCGTGACCTTGTACTTAAAAGTGAGGAGAGCACTGTCTGGTCTTTCAATGCACAAGACTCATTGACTCTCCATCACATCATTAAAGTCACCCCAGGTGTTTTTAAAAAAATCCCACCCACCATGTTTTTTAAAACATTTCTTGATGCTGGGACTCAATCCCACCCCTTCAATCTGACACTGCTTGGGTTTATCAAACAAGCTGCTTTCTTCTGGGGGGGGGGGAAAAAAAAAAAAAAAACAAACACATTCCTATCACCATTCAGGGGGCCCAAAGCAATTTCTCACTGACAGCAGCAGGGGCCAGCTAGTCCTTTTTACCACCCATGGCCGAGGAACGTGCAAGGAAGCACCACCTTCCTGCCCCAGAGGGGACTGCCATCCAGCGGAGGGCTGGAGCGATGAGAACTCTTTCCACGTCAGCTACAGCTCAGGGAGCAACTTGGGGCAGAAAGCACTAGATGAAGTAAATTATTATTCAGCATCCAGAATACCATTGGCTTCCAAATAATTGTCTATTTGTGTGCGTGCATGCACAAGAATCCTCGCTCCATGGTCTCTGCCAGCGTATTCCCAGTGCTGTGACTCTCCGGGGACAAGGCCCATACTTGTATTCAATCTCAGCTTTGGAGCTCAAACACTAAGGTTTCAGATTTTGTTTTAAAAAACATTTTCTCTGGCACCTGGGCTGTTAATGGATTTGATGTTTTTGCTCTCGCCTCCTCCCTACCTTTAAAAGCTTGGCACCAAAGGGCTTCTTTGAAGATAAGGCCAAATTTGCAATTTAAGGGGAGGAACTTCATAAAGCTAGATGTGAAGGGATGGAGAGGAGGAGGGGAAAAAAAAAAACAACCCAGGAGCCACTTTGCCTGTTGAGATGTACACTGTACAGTACATAGGATTACAATGGCCTCTCTGTACCACCACTGGCTGGAGCCATAAATTCGCTGCAGCTGCAATGCTACTACCTACACGAGGCTCCCCAAGCGTCACGCTCTGAGAGGGGCTTCTCTACAGCCACATACCTACAACAGCCTACCCTCCAAACCAAAAGCATCACGCAGCCCCTACAGAGGCTACATCCACCCAGCACACAGGGGCAGACACGGCAGGAGCTTCCCCCTGGGCTGCCAACACAACGGAGGCTCTCTGCTGAAACCAACCCGTGGGCCTTTATCAGAGAGGTTTTTGGAGGGCCAGCAAACCTGTGGTCTCTCTCCATCTCCAGCACACCTATCCTCAACACCACAAGGAGGCAGGGAAGTGCCACTTACAGGTTTTGCAGGTGGGAGAGCTGAGGCCAAGAGCAACCTGCCCCAAGCTGGGGGGAAATCTGTGGTGTAGGGGAGAACCAAACCCAGCTCTCTTCACATCCCAGGCTTGTGCCCTAAAACACCAGCATCACTAAGCAAGGTAGCTGCTCTACCTGAAAGTACCAGGATACATTACAGTGACATTATCAGAAGAAGCGGCATTTTGCATATAAATGCTGTATTCCAGGCCAGCGTATCCACATTTAAGGTTTATTTCTCAAAGACGACCTCAGTAGGTTTATATCACCACAAGCTTTCTTAACCACACTAAACTCAACACATTGATTCACAGGGCTCTGTCTAACTGTCTTTTTGTTAGTCAGGAGAGAAATAAAAAGCAACCTCATTTTGGTATTTGAAAGCTGACAACACAGTTCTGACAGGGATCTTTACACCCTTTTCTTTCCACTCTTACAATCTAAAGAGCAGCAGAAGGGCCCGATGCACACACAGTCTTTAGACACACAAGCTTGTTCAGACTCGCTGATATTGCTACCAGTGAACACATCCTTGCATTTGGCAGGGCCCCAGGACTGTGGCTCCGCATATGAGTATGACCTGCTGGCTAATCTCTTTGCCAGAGTGGACCTTAGGGAGCCAGAATGGTATTGCCACCACGGGCTCAGGGTGAAAGACTTACTGCCTACTCTGGGCACAGAAGTTAATGAAAAATGACCGGTTTCCAAAACACCATCTGGCTTTCACAGACATATATAGAGACACCACAGCCCAAAACCTCTGTGAACTCGACAACAGGGGGTTTTCATAGGGGCAACAAGCTGTAGTGTGGTTTGGACTTTACCCAGCAAGCCTCCAACACGCCACACGGGAAAAAGGTGCAGTCACCATCCTCATGTCTAAGGGGAGCTCAGGGAAGGGTTTCGGCCACAGGGCAGCAGCCTCCCCAGAGCAGCTGAGCAGAAAGCAAGGGTAAAGTTTGGCTCTCACCCCTGTGCTGGCACACTGCCCTCAAGGAGGGCGAAGAAGCTCGAGCACGTCCCACACGCTCCCTGAAGCACATTTCCCTCCATTGATCCCACCAGAGCCAAAATAAATTGGCACTGCCTCTTACTCAAGAGCTCCTACAACACACAACAGCAGCCCTGAGAGCCCCTCTCAGGCAGCCTGTCTACACTGTGCCAGGTGCTCTAACAACCTCATCAACCCCATCAGGCACAGCTGAGCCTCCCACCCCGTTTGTCCTTTTGCAGGGAAGAGGCCATTTTAATAAAAGGAGCATGCAGCATCCTCAGGGCAGGGATCTGTTGTTCCCTGTTTATGCAGAAAAAGCTCTGTGCTGTCTGTGGCAGCTTTGGGACTATGTCAGCATTGAGTGTTTTATTTTTTTTTCCCCTGCAACAAATATCTTTCTGAGCTTTTGAGCCAACTTGCTTCCACTGCATCCATGCTCCTTTTGTCTTAGCTTCCCACAGACACTCATACAGCTGTGTTGCTGGAGCACACGCTTCTGTGGAGAGTAGATTTTTAAAAACCACTTACGCACAAATATACATATAAAGAAGATTTTGAAGACTTCCCATCCTGCAAGCATTCCCTCCAGAAACCTGACCTCAAGCACTACGTTCAGCTAACGAAGCACCAGAAACAATGTCTTATGATTCAGGGCCAAGAGGAACTAAACCAAATACCAGGAAATTTTTTAAAAAAAAAAAAAAAAAAAAAGATGCTTGTGATACCTTTTGTTGAACAGCTAACCAAAGTACGTTTAGAAAACTGGAAGATGATATTCACCTCCATTCTACCTAAGGACCTGCAATTCATTTAGTCATTATTCACCTTAAATTGTTCTCGTGGCCTAGGAACTGGAATATGTAACAACCTCTTAAACTGAGACTGACCACAGGAGCACTAAAATACACAGCAACAGGTTTTTCCCTCAGGATGTTTTCAGTCTAACCAGAAACAGGAAGTCTCCGAAGATTTTTGCAAGAGAGCTTTTTCCTTGTGGGATATCCCATCCTAACTGTAGACTTCACACTGCAACGTTTTTAGACCAGGAGGTAATGGTTTAAACCAAAAGGTTTGCAAGCCTTGGTCCATAACATGCCAGCAGTAATACATGAAGTTATCTTTGCACATAGAAGAAGTCCAAGGGAATAGCGCCTCATACCTCTGAGGCACTCAGCTTCAGGTATTAAAATGAACAGTCCACCATTATTTATTGCTACAGAAGCTTTTGTTAACCTGGAGTTGGCCTACTGCTGCTGTAACTTCTTGCAGGCTGAGCGACTAAACTGAGACTAACTGAGCCCCAGATCTCTGAAAACCCACCTGCAGGCCAACCTGGGCTAAAAAAACCAGTGTGGTCCCCAATTCACTCTTCCCTGCCTCTGCTCCACTCCGTTGTAAGGCACACAAGGGGGGGTTTGGGAGACAGCCTGTCTTTTTATGGAAAATTGAGTTATTTTGGAGGAGCGGAGGTGCTTCTCCACCCCTGCAGCAGTCCTGGGGAGGCTCAGCACGGCAGGGCGGGTCCTCCCTGGTGCACCTGAGCTCTGCTCTGAGAGACACAACGGTGGGTGCCAGTCAGCTGTCAAGAGTCAACATGGATGGCAATATCTGCCCTGCTGCAGCACTCACCCCATTTCTCAGGGTTTAGCCCCATTTTCTGCAAGGGGAAACTGAGGCACAGGGCTGCGGAGGAAATTCTTTAAGCTCACACACGGCATGTGAATAGGCTGAGGACACAGTCCAAACGCTTCCACATCCAAGCCCATGCTGAAGAGTGTCTGTCCTGCCCTACCACCCATGTTCCCTCCCACAGCCTGGGTAGAAGAAGTAATAGTTTTTGGTTTTGGTTTTTTTTTTGCTGTGCACATTATCAGACTGCGAGGTTTCTGTGCTCCTGAGGACGTGTGATTCAGGAAGAGGCTGGGAAGCACTGGCAGGTATATTTGGTGGTGTTTCAGTCAAGTGTGGTTGTTCAGTAACAATGATGAGAAACTAAAGAAATTCATGTCTGCCCTGAACAGGCTAGTTTTCTTAACTCAGGAAAGGGAGCTTTCCCTCTGCATCACTGGGGAGGATGGGGACAAAGCAGGCTGCTCGCTTTACAGCCCCACCTGCAACGCTGCTTGCTCCGAAGGAGGCTCCAGCTGGCTCCCAAAGGGTCAACTCTGCCAGCCCTAGTCAGGTGGAAGGAGCTGTACCAGCATCCTGAAAGCACTGCGGGGCTGCCAGTTGAGTACTGAAGGCTTGGAGGGATCTGTCTGCTCTTAGTTTTGAGGACAGAGCAGAATTTCAAGGAGTGAGGGGGACTGGGCAATGATTCACCTGTCCTTCAACAGAGCAAAACTCCAAGCGGGGAGTCTCACACCCAAAGGGCTGGAAAGACCTCTGCAAACACTAGGCACTGGGTTTTACTTTGCAGTCTTCAAGAAGCTCTCACTCTGTGCTTCTGTTCTGTATCATGTCAGGACAAGGTACGGAAAAGCTGCATTTTCCAGACTGTAGGGATACAGACCACCCATAAGACTTACATGCCAGTTTGTACACATACATTCACCTGTAACACTTTTTTGCACCAAGCCGATAAGAGATTTGTGTGGATTCAGCTACTTGTACTGGGGTATCTCTCAAAGAAAGGTCCTGTGGGTGTGCCTCTGTTTGAGAGGGAGAAAAGTAAACTTGCCTTTCAAACCTGCACAGGACCCTTGCTCACCCTTCAGATGAACAGGCCTCATTTTCCCCAATGGGAACTACACCAGCAGGGAGGACTGTGATGTATCTGACTTCAACCCTCGCAGCAAACACCTACTGGGACCTCGTCTGCATTGTACACGCAGGATGAGTCCCTGTGATTGTATCTGGAGGGGAGGGTTAAGAAAAGTACATGGAACAAAACTCTATTTATTTATTTATTGTCAGAGAATATCATGCACCCAGCAGGGAGCTCACAGCTCTTCCTAATTGTCCTATTTACTTCAGAAGATCCCACAATGACTCCTATTAGCATGGGAAGTTATTTCACCTTCATTTCTTTAGGTCACTTAAATAAACAGAACAAATCTTCAGTGCAAACCCCTGCGTTTCCCCTGAAATCCTTCCCGAGACATAACCCTCAATATCCAACCCATCAAGTAAGTGTCTGCATGTACTTATATATGCCTAAATATGCAAGAACCCTACTCTAAACGTATGCACACTGAGGTAGTTAGTTTCAAAGAAAAGAAAACTAAGATAAAATCCGACTTACAAAACGCCCACATTCTTCTAATATTTTCCATGGTAGTTTTTTAGCCCATGGGAAAAGAAAGTTTAATGGCAGATTGCAAACGAACATATCAAAAAGACACCATGCTAGTAATGTAGAAATTAAGAGAACTGGGCACCAAGAAAAACAAGCAATTTAAGACATGCAGGGAATTATGCGCGGGCGCAGAGTGTGTGTGTGGATTCCTGTTATCCCACTCGCATAATGTTGTGGAGAGGTCAAGAGAGTTTCTTTAAAACAAACAAGGACAAAAAAACCCCTTTAATAGATCTGAACTGCCTTTCCCACAATGACAGTGTAATAACACTTGGAGTACCAGAATTAGTTGCACAAGTGTCCAAAGATACAAGGTTTGTATTAAATAACTTTTTGCCAGACAGGAGCACTGGTTAAAGTCTGTTACTATTTTTCAAAGTATTCAGAGCACTTTAAAAAGTCTGGTTTAGACACAGCTACAAAATCAGCATCCCACTTTCTCCCCAGCACATTTTCTATTTACAGTCACCATCCAGAGGACCTGCCAAAGTTGCAGTTTAAGCAGCGAGGCACACATGCACAAATCCTACAGCATCCCACCGCCGAGCAGAAAATTAACTTCCCCTGACCCAAATTGCTCCTCATCCTTGCACCAGGGTTAAAAACTCTACGGTTGCACAAGAGGAGGGCAGAAATTTTACTCGCAGATTACCCACCCCCGCTTTTCTCTGCAGCAGCAGCCCCTTCACAGGGCACAAACCGAAATGCCTTCGCATCTGCAGGAGACGGGTCTTGCCTGCAAACTCCATCAGATTTGACAAGAGTTGGAGCAATGGAGGATGAATCTGGTGTTGATTTTGCACAGTTTTTCGCTCTCCCTCTCTCCCCTGCGCACTGTCCCTCCTCGACTAGCCGGCGACGAGGACGGGGGGATGTTGCGGACCAAGGTTTTGGGGAAGTTTCAGGAAAATGCCGGAGCACCGCGGTTGTGTGCGTGCACTGGGCCCTCCATTAACACCGACCGACCGAGGAGGAAAAGCTGGAGGGAAACAGCCGAGCCCCCCATATCTCACCTGTCTGAGCGAAAACAAGTACTGGTAGGGACCAGTGGGGCTCCACTCCTCGCTTGTCACGTCCCCCGTGTCCCCGCGCAGACCCCCTTCTCCGCATCCCCAGACCAACTTCCCAAACTCTGACACAAAGATTGGCCACCGCCGCCGTCGGCTGAAGAAGGGGGGAAAGCCCTGCACCCCACTGCCCGCCACAGCCGTCCTCCCGGGCCCGGGCCCCCTTCGCTTCACTCACCGCTGTCTCCAGTTGGAGCAGGAGGGGGGAAAAACAAAGATGCCCCAAACGAAGGGAAGCAACAAAGAGGCTTAACTCCAGGAGCTGGGAACTTCCAGGCCGGATCTGCGGGGAATTCAGCACACACACACACAGAGAAAAAAAAAAAAAAAAAAAAAAAAAGAGGGAGAAAGAGAGAAAAAGAGAGGGGGAAAGCCTGTTTTGGGAGGGGAAGGGGAAGGTGGGGGGCCCTTGGTTTGGGGGTGGTGGTTGTGTTTTTTCTGCGGGTTGCCGCTGGGGATGGGGGGCCGCGCGGAGCTCAGGCACGGCGGGAGGAGGAGGAGGAGGAGAAGGAGGAGGAGGAGGAAGAGGAGGAGGAGGAGGAGGGAAGAGGCGCCGGGATGCGGGAAGCCAGACCCTCCATACGGGAGACGGCTTTTGGATGACTGAACTCCCAAACAATTCCCTGCTCTGGCTACTCCTGCCCCAGAGCCTCCCTCCTCCCCTCCCCCTGAGGAGGAGGGAAGAAGAGGAGGAGCCAGAGGAGGGAGAACACGCAAAATAAATCCCCTTCCCCAAAAGCCAGACAGCGGCCGACCCCCATCCCCTTTCTGTGTCCAGTCCCGTACCCCCCCACTCCATAATAAAACAAACCGGCATCATCTGGCCGGTGCTTACCCCCAACGGCGGCCGCCGACACCCGCAGGGCTGCTCCCCGCCAGCCGCCACGCTCCCCCCGGCAGGCGGAAGCGGGAAACTTGGTCCGAAAAGTTTGGCCTGGGCGGCGGGAGGCCGCCGGCCGGCTGCGGGGTACAGGGGCGGTGGGGCCGCAACTCCCCCGGGCCCAGGGGACGGCGGAGCTGTGGCGGGGTGGCAGCTGCCGGGCCTCAGCCACTGAAGTGGCCGCCCCAGGTGGGCCCGGTGGCTGACCCGCACCGGCGGCCATCCTGCCTCATCCCGGTGACGGGGCTGTGGGCACTCGGTCATTAATCTTAATAAAACAGGCTGCTGATTAATATCACTTCATGGCAGAGCTCCTGAGAGACCTTCCCCTCTTCCCAGGAGGGACCAAGCCCAAAGAGTTGCATAGAAATTTCTCCAACCACCTGTCGATCTTCCTGGCAAACAACACCTTTTCTCTCCGTCTGTCCCCGCACCGCCAGGCCTCGACTGGAAGGATGTAGGAGCGGATGCTCTGCCCTCCTCCAGGCTCCGGCAGTGGCACACTGCTGGGTGGGATTAGGCAAGTCCTGTCCTCACTCCCGTGCCTCAGTTTCCCCAGTTGTGGGGCTGAATTTCAAGCATCTGTTTCGCTGCCTCACAGGCATAACCCATGTCTGTGAGGGGACATGAGGTGCTATCACCCACAGGCTCATTCCCTCTGGGAGAGGTTTCCCATCCCGTTTGTCCTGTTGCAAGACCCAGGACAGACCATCTGGATCAGGACCTGATACCTGAAAAAAAAGTGAATGCGGGGAAGGAGAAAAACAAATGACTGTGTAAAGAGCAAAACCTTGCATGCACCCAAGTTAAATGAGCTGTGCCCAAATGTTTACTTCAAGTTGCAGTTTTATCCCAAAACATGGGGGCTAATATTTCACTAAATGATGACAGTCCCCATGGAGGTCAAACAGTCTATTTGTGATTTTAACCAGCTGGTTTTAAGGAAGGTGACTGACTCCTTCTCTTAACCCATAAGAAGTGCAGCTTCTCTGGAGGTGACATGGAGACAATGAAAAGACCTTTTCCTCCAACCATCCCTCCTGGCAGGTGCTTGCTCTCAGGCAAAGTGGCTCAGGCACAAATTTTCAGAAAAAGCAATGGCACCACTCCCTGGGATTAAACCAAACCAGCTCCTGCTCACTGCCTTCCCCCACTCCAAAGGATGAATACATGCCCCAAAACACAAATTTACCCAGAGGTGCAGGGAAATCCTCCATCTTTTAAAGCCTTTCAGTAAGGACTAGCTTGAAACAAATCTGCTGTCACTGAAAGGTCAGGATAGGTTTCTCATATCTTTGCCACGCACAAAGCATTGATGATAAATATGATCTGTAGTTTCTGAATCTGAAGTCCTTCAGTGAGAGAAGAAGGTGAAAAAGTTAAATTTTATCCTTGTGTCATCATTAGGTTTCAGAGTTATTCCTGCTTAGCGGCACTGTAGGAGGGGCCTGTGCTCCTGGATTACCCATTTCCCACACATAAGGATGATTTGGAAAGATTTGGGATTTTCTATATTTGCATTTGGGTTTCTTATTTCCTTGTTTTATGACAGGGGTACTGAAAATGTCAAAAATTATTTGTCTGCAGGGTTTCTTGAGGTCCAAGGAAACATGTATTGATGGCTTCTTCAACTTGCATTCAAATAGGTAGGCTTATCAGGTTGAACACCAACTTCCTTCCTCTGCAATTTTAACTTTTCTATCTAATTATCTTTTAAAGAACTGTTTCCCAGACTCCCAAGTTTTCCCTTACCCTGCTCAGTAACACAGTCCTCAGGTGCTAAATCCATATGTAGACACCTCGCTAAGTGGCCTAATTTTTAAAAGTGCTGAGACCTCTAGCACCTGCCTTGTCTGAAAAACAGCGGTTTCCTAATTTAGAGCAGTCGTAAACTGTCCTAAATTAAAACAGGAATTGAATTAGCCCTGACTAGTTTTAGGTTTACAGAGATGGGAAGAAAGAGGTGAGGAAGCAGAGTTAGTGCTCCCTTGTTCAAAGAAGTGCCCCAGGGCTTGTTTAATGCTAGGGGAAAAAAAAAAAAATAAATATTGCAGCCCTGCAGGATTACATTCCCTGTTTATCCCCAGGGAGGAGGAAACACCCGGTACAGCAGCACCCTTTGTGTGCTGCTCTTCCCACCTGACTGTTGTTAAGGCTGGAAGAAGTGCCCTGGAGACAAGCAGGGTGCTGGTTCGTGTGGTTGTGTCCCCTCAGCATCCCAAGACAAGGCAATGACAGTCCTGCATGCAGGCAGTTGCCCTCTTACTGGCCAAGGATGCCAGCTCTAGGCTGGTCCCCATTTATTTCAAACTACCCACACCAGAACTGACTTCTGGGTGCCACTGGCCTGGCTGAAGCTCGATGGAGTGTGAAAGCTGAAACCCCCTCCTTCAGCCCCATTCCCTCAAGCATAAGGAAACTTTTAACACGGGCATTGATCAGGCACAGGCTGTGGCTGGGAGGGGGACACCTGTCCCCCTCAGGATGTGTCCTCCCAGCCTTCCACTACCAGCTTGTCTGGACCGGCCCCATCCTTCTCCAATCCTGGGCAAAATTCCCACTGCTGCTGCCATCAGATGCAAAGCTCCTCCTCGAGGCTGCAGAAACTCCAGCTGTTTGATATTGTGCGGAGCAAGGCGGGGGGCACGAAGGGACTCTGCATGAAAGGGCGAGCTCAAAGGAAACTGGACCCTGGCATGTCGGCACGATACTCTGTGGGTAACAGGCTCAGTTAAATTTGCTCATTCAGCCAGCTAAGAGGGAGAGTTTTCTCATCCGTCCTGCTATGTTTAATTCATCCACACATGCCTCCTAATTACAGCAGGAGTTAATAAACAGAAAGGGATGGTGAAGGGGGGCGGGCGGCCAGGCCCCAGCCCCCAAACCTAAGCGCCCCAAAAAGATGTGAGCTGCCTGCTACTGGGGTCTGTTGCCTTGGGGGGAGCTCGTCAGCACCCCTGGCTTCAACTCCTTCTAAATTTTAGCCCAGACTCAGACCTATTGTTTGGTTTGGTTTGGTTTTTTTTCTCTCCAGCACACGTTGCAGGAGGCGTGTGCGCAGAGGGATGCTTTCAGGTGTCTATGCCTGGTGCCTGAGTTAGGCAAAACTCCCACCAAAAATCAGTGCAGCATCCCAACCTCCATGGAGAGTCTTGGGCTCATCCCCAGGTTTTCCTAACTCTGTATCTTTGCAAAAATGGCAGATTGATGGGGGGAATTGGGCTATGGAGCCAAAGATGGAGAAAATACTCATTCACAGAGGGAGTTCAAAGCTGTGTGGCCATACTGTGGGAAGTTCATGGTGAATTGGGTGAAAAGAAGGATGAGGAGGTGATGACTAGCTCAGCCCCAGCAGCGGGCTGTCTGAGAGCAGCAGCAGCAGTCCAGAGTGACCAGAAAATCGTCTCTTGTGCGGCAGGAGGAGAGGGGAAAGATTCACATTAGAAAGGGACGTGAACACAAGGTTCAAAGGAGTTTCAGCATGAGTTTTACTTTGTTTACCCTCTTGTAAAGCTATTTGTTACTTCGATAATCCATAGGAAATGGGATCATTTCTTTCTCGGCATGTCAAATTAAATAAACAAATAAAACCTTGTTTGACTGGTGAGAAGCTTAGAAAGAAAAGTGTATTTGTACAGGGATTCAGGAACTAAGCATCTTTTAGGGGCAGAAGATTAGGGAAGAAATCAGAGAAACAAAGGGGAAAGTGATTTCAGTCATCAAAACTCAAGAGAGCCAAATTAAAAGAGTGGAGGGGGGGTAGGATGGAAGGACAAGAGATAGGGCCTGTCTATATTAGGAAATCTATGTTGGTGTAAACTAAACCAACTCAATGTCAGTTTAATTTTACCACTAGGGTACAAGTCAGGGACATAGACTTGGTTGCGATGAGCTCATCCAGATGTCAGACAGAAATATCGTACGTTCACTGAGATTTATATTATTTCAGAATATATACATTACCTCTCGTGCATGTTGGTGCATGAGGGATAATGTATATATTCTGAAATAAAATAAATATCAGTGAACCAGAGCTAGCTCTGTCTTCCGTCGGAGAGGGGTTGGCAACAGGATGGTTTTACTGGTACAATTCCTATTTCAGACATGGTAAAAACAATATAAAAGAAACATATCCCTGCAAAGGTATCATTTGCCTTTTGTGCGGTAATAGGTATATTGGTATAAAATGTGTTACATATGGGTACAGCTGTGTCCATGCTCTGCATCTACAGGGAGTGTTGTAAAGAACTACTGTTCCGTTTGTAGTCAGTTCATTGATAGGAAATAGACAGTCAGCGAGCTCCCAAGTCTATGTGATGACCCAGTTCAGGTCCAATTGTCTTAAAATGTTGAGGGATTGGCAGCCAGAGAGACCTGCTTGTGTTTGGGTAATGTTTTACAATGTCACTATTTTGGGCAGAGGACAGGATCTTTAAAGAAAGGTTTTGTTAATTGGAAATGATGAAATGCAATGGGTAAAACCTTCTCCTTGAGTAAGGAGCTCAGACAAATAAAGCCCTAAATAATTAGCCTTTTCCCTCCTAGGATCCTGCTTTCCTTCCTCAGAACTTTGCAACAACTCTTCTACAATTTAAAGCAGTGAAATCCAAGACACCCACATTTGTGATCCTGAGCACACACCTCACTGCCAGCGCTGGATGTAGGAAGTCCTGAGACCTGGATACAAGACACCATGAACCTTCTATGTGCAAGAAGAGGTAGTACATGCCTTTGGGTTCATCACCAAAATCCATCTCAGAGTAATAATAAGAAATGCTCCTCTGACGGACAGGATGTAAAAAAAACCCAAGACCATGCATGTCACCTTTTGCTGTGACAGTGTTGCTTGTGGTATTAAACAGGTGCTGTGTTTTACCCCAGAGAAGGTAACATTTCAGCAGCAGGCAAGCTAATTCAGGCCCTTGAGTGGGAAATTATTTGGAAACTTTAGGATGCACGTGCAGCGGATAGACAGGATAGGATGTTATAAAGTCATTCACCCTTCCAAGTGGCGATGGGAACTTAGGTAGAAGGTGCTGAAAATAGGGCTTTCATGGGTAAAAATGCAATAGATAGACTGGGTCATTTCAAATTAACAATGTGAGTCTAAAATTGGAGGAGATATATATGTATATATGCAATATAGATAATGTGTTAACATATGCATTTACATTATGCTTGGAATCATGGCAGAGCGCGAGATGCTTGTGCAGTACCAGGTTAGGTGGGTTTTCCTGATCCTTTTTCTCTGCTACCTGCTTTTAGGTTTGCAGAGGTTTGTTGGAAAAAGCAGTTAATTTCTTTTCATGCTAGATGAACCACTTCTTTTCTCTGTGGAGACTCTGCATGGAAACCTGGTGCTACAGTAGTCAATGAGAGTCTTATTCCTGTCAGTACTGACTTCAGTGGGTTTAGGATTTCACACTTCTTGCTTATTCCCTTAATCTGAAGTAAATTATTGGAGGTATACAGACATCAACAGTCAAGATAGGGAGGCTTCTTAAAGGTGTTCCAGGTTAATGATGAAGGCTGAAAAGAACCCTTTAGCTGGGGTGCAGTCCCTGAGTAATTACATCTGTGTGAAATAGCTACCTGTCATGTCTATCAACAGGAGAGCTTACATTTTAAGGCATGCAGAGCTCCCTTTACATCACATTCTCTCTTTGTTGTAGTCCATTTATTCACCTATTATTTACCTATAATCTCTCCTCCTTCACCACTTTCCCACACACCTGTTGCCTTGCCTTCTTTCTTTTTCATTGCTTATGGCTTGTTCTTCTTCCCCTGTCTCCAGAAACAGCCCTCAAACAAGTTCTTAACTTCAGCAAGTGAAAAGGTTGGGGATCCCCAGTCTCCCGGGCCTCCGCAAGCCCTGCATCTGTCCCTGTGCCCCCCCCACCCCTTCCCCCCCCCCCGCCCCTGCCCATCGCCCACATCCTGAGCATGAAAGCCAGCCGGATTAATCCAGCACAGAGCACATTGTGTCTGAGTCATGACAGGCTCACTAAGGCGTGCAGTGCTGATAAAAGGCAGCTCTGATGGGCTCTGTCAGGGATCCCGGAGAAACAGCGTGGAAAAAATCTGCTAACCCACATCCCAGCCTGGCGGCCAGGGCCTGGAGACAGCCAGGCACAGAGGGGAGCGAGGGGAAGCACTTGTGGTGCTGGCAGGTCCCTCTCCAGGCTCAGCCCCTGGGCATGAGCTGGTGCTTCTGATGCCCTGGGGTCAGCTGAGACCTCATGGGGCCAAATCTGGGCTTGCATAGCCCCCCAGGTCCTGAGGATTCACCTTGGGATAGCCCCCCCCGCCCCCCCCCTCCCCAGAGGGACCAGCTGGCCAGAGGACATTCCTGACCTCCCAAGCAATGTCAGAGGTGTCCCTCTCCCCAAACCCACCTTCTTCACATACACCCCAGAAACTAGCCCAAACAGAGGAGCCTGCAGGAGACACTCCCCAAGACAGGGCTGCTCCTTTCACTCTCTAACTCTCAAATCATTATTTATTTTACCAGCCTGCAGTTTCCCTTTTTTTTTTTTTTCGATTGCATTTGAAAGAGCAGGATAGCAAAGCACCTACCAGTCATTTCTTTGAAACTTTAGGAAACAGGTCTTCTTGTAGAAAAAAGAAACAGCTGATACCAAGCCCATAGTTCTCAGGAATTTACAGTCTCTGAGAACACAGGCTAGATGAATTTTTGAAGGTTATATAGTTTTAGTGTTTCTGATCCTTTTTTAATCCAAAGAACAAACTAACCTTTCAAGGAGGAAAAAAGAAATCCACAGATTCTTTTGTGGTGTGATACCACGCAGCAGCCTGCAGTTATAGCCAAATAAAAATCAGTCCAAGCTTTGAAATTCTGCATTTTTCATTTCTGCCAGCTGCTTTTATTTGTTGCCGTTTCATTCAACTGCATGTGTTAGATATTGCATGAGGCATGAGCGTATGGGTGGGAATTTGGAGAAGGATGCTGTAATCCACTTGCAGACCACCTTCTGAAGTCTTGCAAGCCGTCAGCGCTCAAAATACTCATGATCTAGTCTGCCTGCTGTGTGCCAGACCGTGCTAAACCCAAACCCTGTTTAATCCCCTTTCCTGACTGATGTAAGCCATACCTAGAAGCTTCTTGTGGAAGACAGGACAATGGCTTAGGGAATGGATGTTGGCCTGCAATCTTTTCTCTACAACTTAAATTTTACTCTTAGTTCATCCCATTACTTCTGATTCTAATATTTCTGGACCACCCCTGCTTAGCATTTGCAGGTCTTTGATCCTCTCTGTTGGTCAGACAGATATACTGAGTCTGGGCCCAATTCTCCCTCAGTTAGCCGGGCGTAAACGCCGCTGAATTCACACCAGCTAGATGCAATGTAACCTGAGAAGTGTGTGAGGCCCTTTATTCTTTCGGCCTCCCCTCGTAAATCAGTTCCCGCAGCAGCACCTGAAGTCATTTTCTCAAGACCAAAGCATGCACGGAGAAGTTTTTGCAGAGAGTCAAGGGAGATCAAATGGTCTCAGAAGGTTTGCTGTTCCCTACAGCACTGCTTGGCCGGGTTGCTGGGTGTGAGGACCAGGCAGAGCCCAGCTAAGGCGCCAGGAGGACTCACAAAAGAGTACGTTAAGCCACCAGAGAAATCGTAGTTGCTTTCGCTTGTTGCACTGACTGAGCAGTATGACCCCAGCTGAGGGATCAAGCATAATCATATTTCTCTTTCATCTCAGCAGAATACAGAGCCAGTTTATCTTCCTGAGAGGTTTCGAGTTATACTAGCTTTCTGGTAGTGAAGCTTTCCCGTGGGACAGAACTGCAAAGCAGCAGTTTTTTGGTGGCCCCTTCTACAGTGACTCTTGCGTGAGCTGGAACAAGAGTGAAATCCCCTCCCACCAGTGACTTGTGCAGCTCCTTGCCCGTTTCTTTTGATGGGAGAGACAAAGCCAGGAGATCCCTGGCAGCTCTTACAGTGCCTGTATGGGGGATGAGCCAAATACTAATACTGGTCCCAGCATGGTGCTGTGACTCGAAACACATGACACCAAGTGGTACCAAACTTGCCAAGTGCAGCTGTGCTATGGTGCATAGCACCCCGTCCCTCTCTTGCCTCTACCACTGCCTCCACCTCAGCATGTCCTTGTTCATGCTCCTTTCCCACCCAGGGATGTCACTCTCCCTGCTGCAGGAGCAAGAGGAAGGACTGGAGGCAGGTCTCTTCATGTGCTGTCAGAGATAAGCTGTCTACAGGGTCATACCACCACCCCAAAATGTGAGAAATGGTGGGGGTAAAGCTAGATTAGGTGTACCCACACACCAGGAAAATAGAGCAAATGGCAGCCCTGAGGCCCCCAGCATCACCTTATGCTGCTGTTCCTTGGGGAGGGGTGGGGTGTATTTCTTGAGGGGTACTTCATATTTTCTAATCTGGTGCCAAATTCTTCCTCCTAGAGTGCCTCTAAAGCTTTTGCTGACCAAGAGCCCTGCTGAAAGCCTGCAAGCTGCTGCTCAGAGGACAACAACCTTCCTGTGGGCAGGTGACTGGGCTCCCCGTAGCAGCAGCACGACATCAGTATAAAACACAGCACAGCTTGGCCAGTTTAGTTCCTGCTACCACCATTACAGTCACTGCAAAAATAAATACATCTCTACCCAGGAGATATTCGTGTCAATGTTGGTTTTTTTAATCATGTATTTGGGGAAAACCAGAAGCTACCTTGATTTTTGAAAGACAAGTCTGGTTGGTGTCCTATGACCTGCCTGAGCTGTGATTTTTCTAAAAGCCCTGAAGGAGCTGGATTTCCTTATTGAACCTCAGTGGGATTCGGGGGTGGGGTGTGTGTTTCTTCCCTCCCTCCCTCGCATATTCAAACAAGACCTCAGACATCTCTTTCCTGCTTGTCACTCTTTGCCCTGTTTGTTTATTTTTTGCACTTCTCACAGCCTGGACAAGGCAAACAGGCTAGTCTGTTGTTGGTGTGCATCTCTTTCACTGCAAGATTTGTTTATGTCTTAGCACAGTGATGCAATATTTGGGTTGAATGCTTCAAGGGGAAATGTTTATGGAACTAAAAAAATATTTCCATTTGATTTGTTTATAGGAAGTTTTTTCTTGTGGTCTTGGGTTTTGAAAAGGCCTTCGCATGTTTTCTTTTCTTCCTCCCCCACTCCCGCTCCGCAGATTTGAAGTTTGGAGCCAAATTCAGTCATGATAATGCCATGTCTGACTCTTTAGGTATTTCTACCATGCTCAGCACTACACCACTGGAGTATCTTCATCTTGGCCTCCTAGCTCTTCTCAATGGTGCCACCCTTCCCATGTGCTGAGGTTCCCAAAACCCCTCTGAGGGGCTGAAGGATTTTCAGCTCTGGAGTCCAACAACTCCCTCTTGTTCCCAAATTGCCTCTGACCTGGGCCAGCCCTCAGGCAAGGCAGGCTACATGACAGGGGAGAGTTGGAAGAGTTAAATAGGAACGTTGCTTAGAAGGAAAAACAAAAGAGTAATAGGAAAGGCATCTTCGTGTGACTGAGGGCTTAACCGAAACCAGGCCTTCTCCCTCCACCCCAGCCGGGAAAACAAGGGAGTACGTGCAGGCAGCTGCCGGCAGAGCGTGCGCGGGTGTCCTCCTCTGCCTCCGAGCGTGTAGGAAAGGCACAGCCACCCACAACCAGAGGGAGGGTGGACACTCACTCCTGTGGCCCCCTGGGGCATGCGCCCTCCCTTGTCCCCTGCTCCTGCACAGCAGCACCCAGCATGGGGTGAGCTTCCCAGCACCGCAGCTCTTGCGCCCTTTGTTGAAAATCCACTCCCCCCTTTTCACCCCACTCCCATCTACTTGGTCTTCCTCACCCGGAGGAGGCTCCCGGGTGCTGTTTTACACCATCCTTCTGTGGGCATCGCGTGTCCCACTGTTTGGAATTGTTGAGTACTGCAGGGCCGCCTCTTTGTCACATTGAGTGGATGAACAAGGATGCTGAAAGGATGAATGTCACAGCCTCTGCTGTCACAGAAAGTGCTTCGGCAGCCCTGGCTTTGGGG
Organism: Athene noctua; assembly: GCF_965140245.1. Lineage (NCBI taxonomy): Eukaryota > Metazoa > Chordata > Aves > Strigiformes > Strigidae > Athene > Athene noctua. Next base: position 137,835,895 of record NC_134037.1, read on the forward strand.
AATTTACAGTGTCTCCTGCCACAGCTTGCTAACAAGAGGCATGGACAGGGCAGGAGGAGGTGCAGGCTTTCTCTCATGCCTTGCATTTCTCCCTCCATGCACCAAAACCAAGAAGAACAGTCACGGGATTTTGTGGAATGGCTGGAAAACAACGGGATCCCTCCAGCCACTTCACTGTTCTGCCAAGCTTTCCCAACATCATCCATTGCCAGCCTTGTTTCTCTTGGCAGGATAAACCATCACCACCTTTACTTTGCTATACGTGTACCTACCAGGGGGGAAAACAACAGAGAACATACCATATAACAACACGTTCCAAACTCTTTGTGCCAAAAAATATTGGCCCTCAATGTTTTTCCCAGGCACCCCCACACCTCTGTCACCACAGTTTCAGGGCTGGAAATCTTCAGAAGGTGGCTGGCCACTGAGCCCAGGTGTGGGTCACTTTCCATGAGCTCATTAAGCAGCAGGGCTTCACAGACCATCGTCTGGCAACAGCCGGTGGTGAAAAAATTACTCTTAGAGATGTTTCCAGCTACTTCCAGCTGCTGCCTGAGCAGGAATAACATGAGATCACTGGCTCAGAGGAAGCCTTGACTTCTCCAGCCCCTGGCCATCAGCAGGTGGCCCTTGGAAGTGGAACGGCCTGTGTGTGCTATGGCAAGTGGGAGCTGGTGTCTGGGTACTGGGATCATACCCAGATGAATAAATAAAAGCCAGCCCACCTTGCTTTGCCAGCTAGTGGTCTCTCCTGCAAGAGGAGACTGCGATCAGTGTTTGGTTTTTCCCCTGAATGTTCCTAGCTTAGTATGCACCATTTCAGAGGCATCCCAACTACCTGCTGCCAGCAGCCCCCCACAGCCCTCAGGGTCCTGCTTCCCAGCAGACTGCTCCATCACCATGGAGGGGCCCAGCACAGCCCCCGGCTCCCCAAAGCTGAGATCTGTGAGAAAGAAAAAGTAGAGGGGAATGAACAGGCTGGGTCTGGGCCCTTTCATAAGGTAGGGAATGGAGGACAAATTAAAGGAAAATGCGCAGTCTATATTTCTTCAGAGATGACAGGGCACAAGCGCACAGGTTGCCAGCCCTTCTTCTGGAGCACGAGAATGCTTTAAAACTCACTCTGGCAGTCACCTTTTCTGATGGTCAGCAGTATTGTAATGCCTCAGGCACACAGTCTGTGATAGCACCATTGTGCCCGTGAAAGAGCAGGACCTTTCTGGGAACACAAAGGCCACACTAAGCATATGTTTGCTGTGTCCTGTTAGCTTGGTACTGACGTTGCTCAAGAGTCACAGCCTGGTGTGCATCCACACACCCTGGCTGTAGCCCCATCTGGCAAGGGAGCAGGGGGATGGCTTGTGCCTGCTGAGAGCAATACCAAGGTTTTCCTCGAACATATCTACAAGGCTGGGTGAAGAAAACTAGGGCCAATATATTTTGCACAGAGTCCTGGCTTGATGATAACTATATTATCTGGGCTTGTGTCTACAACACATGTATGGGCCATCATAACTGATACGTGCTAGTCTATCTTGGCTCTTCAGGTGTAAGACAGACACCACATCATTGTGTTATTAGGGATTTTAGTTGCCCTAGGAGACAGATGGAGCAGAGCATCGAAGGAAGAGGAGGGCAAGGTAGACCAAGGTGCATTTACAGATGCCATAAACACAAACCTTGGTTTGTGAGGGAAAACCAGGAGGGATATCACTCACAACCTGTGGCTAACTACACACCTTAATGCCATCTTGGTACTTTCTTGTACCTGATAACCACATTCTCCCAGGAGGGAAGGTCTATGGGTTACACCGACTTGGTACAGTAACTATGTCCCCTGCAGAGGGCTATTGCACATCCCTTTGTATGTTGCTGTTGGATGCTAGATGGTGGTTCTTAAGAGGGATAGAAATAGCTTATTTATTCTGTTTGGCATCTATATCCATTCCCTCTTATTCCTCTCTTCTCCTCCCAACCCATAACCCCCTCCCCCAAAAGCCAAGCTAATGTCTTCCAGATGAGGTGCTAGAAGCTGCTAATTGCACCCGGATTCGTCCTGATTTGTGCTTCAGTCAGCAAGGCACCTCGCTAATGGATCTGAGACTTGGCAGCGGGCCTGGGACCAGTGTCAAAGGAAATGGATGAGAGGGAAGGAGAGAGCAGAGGGTTAGAGGGAGAGCATGGAGACCCAGAAAGGAAAATGATCCCTCCTCCTCACAGCAAGGGGCTGAATCCTGATAAGGGCTTGTGGTTGTCCCCCAGGGCGAGGTGGTTGTGTGTGGGATGGCAGGCAGCAGAGGCACGTCGCCTTCTCCCGGTGGAGACCCCACGACTATGCCAGAGGGCTGCTCCACGCTCCCGGAGGGAGGCTAGTGCTCGCGTTGGGGTGGCAAGGCAGAGCTGCGACACAGCTGGGCTCTACCAGCTCCTGGACTGGCTGGGGCTTGAGCTTTCCTGATGCAGAGCTGGGAGATGAGAGCTGGGAGCCAGGGCTTGAGCCTGAGCTGCTGCTCCGTGTTGACCTGGGGCATCTGTCACACATCCCTGGCAGCTTCCAGAAGAGGAGACAGCTGAGGTGACTGGATGTGGATCAGAGGTAGAGAGGAGAGAAAAATAAGAGGGAAGGGGGATGAGGAGGTGAGAGCAGGTGGGATAAAAGAAAAAGAGGCTCAGAGAGGAAAGAGAGAGAATAGAAGGTACTGCAAAAGGAAAAAGCAAGGGGTAGAAGGGGAAAGGCAAAGAGGAGAAGTGAAGGCTGGTGAATAAGGAGATGGGGTACGGATCTTGCTCCTGTGCAGCCTGTAGCCTCCCCACATCCCCACACTCAGGGACCATGCGCGCTGTCCTGCCCAGGAGCCCTGGGACCCCACTGCAGAGCTGCAGGGATGAAGAGCTTCCTATCAACACACAAGCCTTTAGGGGCTCCTCTTCAGTGGCCTCCCAGGAACTGCCTGAGGTGCAGGTCTGTTTCTGTATGTGTGAACAACACCAAGACAAAGAAACGTGAGCAAAGTGCACAAGCGGGCAGGAGTCTGATTGGTCCTCTCCTGCAGGGCCATGGTGACAATCCATAGCATGTTCATGGTGACCACAGAGAGGAAATGCTAAGGCTGACAGCACCCGGGCTTTTCTCTCTCAGTAACTCTTCAAAATGGTTTGCCATCCCAGCTTGGTCTGAACTGGGAATTTGAAAATCTCTAGTGCTACATCCTCCAGGACTTCAGCATCTCAGCCTGGGGCTGAGGAAAATATTTTTATTAAGTACTCAGCGGATAGCTTGAGGATGGCATGAAGCAACCTCCTTTCTGTGTGCTGGAGGGCCCCAGGAGACCACACAGTGGTTCCTCTCCAACATGAGATACCCCTCCAGCACTAAATCCAGTGTTTTCCCAAAAGCATTTACAAAAGGGAGTTGGTTATACTCATTTTACTGGTGTAGAAAATGAGGGTCAGAGAAGCAAAGTAACATTACCTGGGGTCCCACGAAAAATCCAGGCCCCATCTGGGAGAGGACTTGTGGTTGTCAGTCAGAGGGTACCTGCTCTGCTAGGCCATGCAGGTCTACCATGAAGAACCAGCAGATCTGTGAAGTCATCAGAGAGGGGAGTAAGGTTCAAGGGCAGAATGGCACCAGGTAATTGGGAACATGCTTAAACCCACACTGGTGCTCTGGATTGATGGGCACTTGGTCTCAACAAGTCCTTTTCATTGCAAAAAAACCCCTCAAACTTCAGTGGAAGGAAATGATCAATCAAGGTGAGAGTGCCAGGAGGGCCGTAGAGGTGTGGTAATCATCTGGTAATCACCAAGACAATCCTGGGGAAGATGCTCCAGGTGGAGGAGAGATGCCAAGCTGAAAGCAGAAACAGGACAACCAGAAGCAACCAACCACAATGGGAACCCAGTTGGTTGGAGCCAGTAAGGTACTGCAATAAACTCCCTTTGGCTGCAAGCCCCATTTTCATCAACTTTGCAATTATTGGCAAAGATTGGAGGGAGTTTCCACTAGACTGATTCGTTTAGTGAAATCTGATCATGGCCAGCAGGGGAAGGAAGTAGACAAACAGACAGACAGATTGACAGAGAGATGGTGCTCTTGGAGTGGAGGCAAGAGTGTCAGGCTTCTGCAGAAGAGGCAGAAAGAGACCTGTTCTGTTCGATAGAGATCTCAGTGGGCAATCTGCTGGGGGAAGAGGCAAGGAAGTAGAAAAGCAAACTAATTACGGACATTACGTGTGCTTGTATGTGCCTACAGACTGATTAGCTCATGTCTCCAAAGCACTTGGGAGATGGAAAAACAATTATCCTTATTAATTTTTCCCCTTTGTGGTCCTGGTTATTTCTGGAGACCATTTTAAACACCACCCAGGTGCTGGCTGCCCCAAACCCTGTTGGAATTCCCAACATGTCTTTTCTTCCCCTTACACAAAGGACTGATGAGAGTGATTCCTTCTTCCTGAAACGAGGACGAATCAAAGAAAAGAAAAAAAAAAAAAAAGGAAGAGAAAAATAACATGTCCCATGCTGGTATGCCCAAATCACATGACACTTGCCTGCTTCTGTGCCTCTCAGGGGCCAAATGTGAGGTGTCTGCCTGCCTCTGTGCTCACCAGGGCCCTGGGATATTGGCAGATGGGTCGACAGGAAACAAAAGCATAATTGCTATGCAGCCCATTGCAGACAGGTAAGACCTAGATTTAGTTTCTTTCCAATTTTGTTGCTGTGGGCACCTGCCACAGGACACTGAGGGAAACCATCGTGAACATCCTGAGGCCATTTCTGACAACAGCAGCATTTCAGGCTGCTGCAGTGCAGTAAGACAAGTCATTTTCTGAGGCAAACCACAGAAACACCTTTAAACTTCATCTGCCACCTAATTCCCTTGTTCCCAGATGGAGGGCATGGCCACTGAGTAACACATCAGCTGTTTTCTTCTATCATCTGTGACCTTCTGGTTGCTTGGAGAACTAGGGAAGGACCCACAAAACCTTTGGATGTGAATGAGGATGCTTTGATATTGAGGATTTGGGGACTGACCGTGCTCTTGCACCTGTGGTCGGTGCACAGGCAGAGCGGTGGCAGCACCAGACAGCCTCTTCCTCGGGAGATGGGTACACAGCCTGATGTGCCTCTGGACCTACGTGGGGCCCCACAGCCACCAGTCCCTCCTGTCTGGCTCTGTCCTGTGGACCCAAATGCTCGCCTCAGCCCTTGGCCCCTTTCTGCAGGGACCCTCTGCAATGGTCTTCTGGACCA